>NC_092778.1:2798528-3432101 GCF_047496795.1 Chiloscyllium punctatum | reverse complement strand
ACTGAAGCTGTCAAAATGACTGCAGCACAAACAACAAAAGCTAATCTGGAGGAATGCGTTTGTGGTCACTAGCATTTAGTAGAAAAGGTTGCTATTAGAAAAAGGTTTTCAATGTTGCACAAGATATACACCGTCATGTGGAGCTGTTGCAGTTTATGATAGACCAGTGCCGCATCTCGGGTGCTCTTCTTCATATCATCTTTCAGCTCCTTTGTCTGTCTGAAGCCTCCAGCCCGTGCTGCAAACCAGCGCCCGACCCACAACCGCTGAAGAATGTGCCGAATGACATTCCACATCAGACCTACAGGCAAAGTCAAAGTTAGATGTTGGCAGAGGACGTCCCAGTGCCTTCAGACAGGTCCAAAGGTTCTGAGAAGCTTGGCAAAATCCCCCTGACAAAAATAAATGAGGAAAATTTACTGTTATTTTTCCACTGAGATTTTAAAATTTTCACTTCTCTTTTTTAAAAAAATCACCAATTCTCCATCTCAACAGAAACCCTGGATTCTGCAAATGCGCAGTTTCCCAAATGCTAGAATTCCTCTAAGTGGCCATGCTTCACACATGGTCATAGACATCAAGTGTTAATATACCAGTTGCTCACAGGTGACACCACTGTCAAGGTGGATTCTGGCCTCAATCTACACCTTTGTCAGCACATGGAGCTCTGCACTGCGATCAGTTGCAGAAACGCCAGCTGATTTTTTTCTCTATAAACTAAAGATGTTGAAGCCTACTGTTGCAAATAATAAAACTTCATTTCTGACTAGCACACAATAACTATACTTTACATCATGTGATAAACATCAGGCAACCATCATTAAGTGACTTCAGAAAAAGGAAAACAAAACAAATGAAATTCAAACTCTTAATTTAGATGCAACAGTCAAATCTTTACTGTGCCCTCAACAAACGTACTTCCTCAGAAATCACTGAAGTCATATTGTAAATGAGATATTTTGTTGCCATAAGTGCAAAACGCGATATATCTGGTCAGACGTATATCCAGGAGGTAAATTATATGCTGAAAATTTCTGAAAGTAATTCTTTGCAGAAAATATCACTGGTAACAGTTCAGCAATGATAAGTTTATACGCAGGAGCAAGGCCAACAACTGAATAAAGTAAAGGAGATTTGGCAGAATTATCTCTATGTGGAGTAGAAGTACTCAGTGAATGTTAAACCTGTACTTGCTTCAACTCTTTTCATCAATAAAAAGGCAAATCAGACCGAAACTTTTAAATTATCAAAAATAAATCATTCCTACCCTTGCCAGGTCCAGATCAGCCTGCTTACGATGCCTCCAGAAAAGGACAGACGATTCAGAATGCAGCCTAGTAACAGGCTCACCATAGACAAAGATTTTAGCAAATACAAGCAGAACAATTATCCATTAATTAACCAGAGGATCAACGTTGGCCAGATCCAAGAAAACCAGCTGGAGGAATCTATCAGAAATAAAGTAGTAAAAAAAAACACATTTTACTTGTTGAGCAGTGGGGTTATTTCCAAGATCAGTAACTTAGTGTCACAATCTTAAAAAAAACAGAAGGCAACAGAAACTTTGATAAAAGTAGAACATATTCCATTTCGTACTTAAAACCTGCACGAGTGTTTCTAAACTCCTTGCACAAAGGTTAAAGACAAAATACTTAATATTCATCCATTTTCACACATTCTCTACCTTACAAAACAATTCCTGCTGTCTGCCAGAGACAACATACTAATAGCATTGTTACAGCGGGTGTATTTGATTAATTAAAGTCAGCAATTACAGAAAAATGACTTTTCAAAATACATAAATCTAGTCTTTTTAACTGTCTTGTGGCAAACAGACAAGATGTATTATTAAACACTGGTGTACATACACCAGGATGCAGAAGACAATGTGACATGACTTAAAACTATTGTTTTCAATAACAACCTATTGGACATCTACATAAGTATATTAACAAGGACCTGGACAGTGCTAACTAAGCCATTTAAATTTTAACCAGCTGTGATACCAGTTTGTCATATATAGCAAGTGAAATGAATTTCACTTGTTATACTGGAAGCACAAATCAAGTCCGTTCTAGAGCTTTTAATTTTGTGAGATAATAGCAAGAAAGAGAGGGCAGTGTCAGGGCTAAATGGTGCCCAACACCATACTTCCCATAGAAAGTTACAGCGCCTAACAGCAGACTGTGTGTCTATACTCTTGGCCTGATGCCTCAAGCCAAGCAAGCAACAGGAATACATCCTTTATATTATAATATATAGCAGAGAAACAAGCTATCAGCCTAAATGGAGTTTATCAATTGGTGCTGTATTCATTACTGTGCAGGTTCTACATGTGCTTTAGCTAGACTGGAGTTTAACATATAGAAATCTGCTTTGGGATCTTGACATATCGGAGAGATTGTGAAATGAACAAAGGAGACGAGAGAGGAAATAGCTGGGGAGCTGACAGATATCTTTGTGGCATTCTTAAACACAGCTGAGGTGCCGGAGGACTGGAAGGTTGCTCATGTTGTTCCCCTGTACAAGAAGGGTAGTAGGGATATTACAGGTAACAGACCAGTGAGCCTAACGTCAGTAGTGGGAAAGTTGCTGGAGAAGGTACAGAGGGATAGGATCTATTTAAATTTAGGAAAGAATGGGCTTATCAGTGTTAGGCAACATGGTTTTGTGCGGGGGAGATCATGCCTTACCAACTTAATTGAGTTCTTTGAGGAAGTGACCAAAGAGAAGGAAGGGCTGTTGATGTCATATACATGGACTTTAGTAAGGCGTTTGAGAAGGTTCCCCATGGTAAACTAATAGAGAAAGTGAAGTCACATGGTGTGCAGGGTGTTCTAGCTAGGTGAATAAAGAACTGGTTGAGCAACAGGAGCGAGAGAGCGCCCGCGCGAGCGAGTAGTAGTAGTTGGGGCAGTTTCTCGAAATGGAGAAAGGTGACCAGTGGTGTTCCACAGGGGTCAGTGCTGGGGCCACTGTTGTTTGTGATATACATAAATGATCTGGTAGAGGGCACTGTTGGTATGATCAGCAAGTTTGCAGATGACACAATGATTAGTGGAGTAGCAGAAAGCATAATGGACTGTCAAAGAATATAGAATAGACGATAGTTGAGAGGGAAAGTGGTGGAAGGAGTTCAATCCAGACAAATTAAGGTGATGCATTTAGGCAAGTCTAATTCTAGAGCGAATTATACAATAAACAGAAGAGCCTTGGGAAAAGTTAATGAACAGAGAGATCTGGGAGTGCAGGTCTACTGTACCATGAAGATTGCTGCACAGGTGGATAGAGTGGTCAAGAAGGCATATGGTATGCTTGCCTTCATTGGACAAGGCATTGAGTATAAGAGCTAGCATGTTAAAATTGTACAAGACACTGATTCGGCCAATTTAGAGTACTGTGTACTGTTCTGGTCACCACATTACCAAAAGGATGTGGACACTTTAGAAAGGGTGCAGAGAAGATTTACAAGGATGTTGCCTGGTATGGAAGGTGCAAGCTATGAATTGAGGTTGAGTGGGTTAGGTTTGTTTTCATTCAAAAAAAAAAGGAGATTGAGGGGGGAACCTGATTGAGGTTTACAAAATCATAAAGGGTATAGACAGGGTGGATAGAGATAAGCTTTTTCCCAGGGTGAAGGATTCAGTAACAAGAGGTCATGCTTTCAAGATGAGAGGTGAAATGTTTAAGGGGGATACACGAGGCAAGTACCTCACACAGAGGGTGGTGGGTGCCTTGAACGTGTTGTCAGCAGAGATGGTAGAGGCAGGCACAGTAGATTCATTTAAGGTATATCTGGATAGATGCATGAGTAGGTAGGGAGCAGAGGGGTACAGATGCTTAGGAATTGGGCGATAGGTTTAGACAGTTGATTTGGATCGGTTCAGGCTTGGAGGACTGAAGGGCCTGTTCCTGGGCTGTAAATTTTCTTTGTTTCTTTTTTCTTGAACCAGCCTGTTCATGATGGACCTCAGATGGAGCAATTCGTCTATGAAAAATAAGTTCTTCCGACACTACCTACAAGGACTCTTTATTTTGATGGAGATACATCTGAAGCAAGTATATTAGTTTGTACAAAATGGTCTGAATAAACATTTCTCAACTAATCTTCTGAGAAAATATAATTGTAATAATTTACTCCAAGCTACAGCTTGGATGAATGCTGTGGAGACAGTATATCCTGTTTGCCAAAAGTGAGACTTCAGCAAAATCTGGTTACTATCTGATCACCAAATGTCTCCTTGATCCCTTAAAAAACCTCTGCAGTCTTACATGGTTCTCACTGGTTCTATTCATCTTATTTTCCAACTATTTTCCTAGCATACTGGTCTCATATTCCTTGTTTGCCCATTTGTATTTAATAAAATCTCAGCTGGGTGTATCTTCAGTACAGGAAGTTTACTTTTTAGGATGAATCCCATTAATTAATCTCACATTAATTCCAACGAAGTACTCTTATATAATATTTACTTCTCTGGTATATAATAAATAATCACAAAAAAATTTCATAAAAATGAAATTGCAAATTAATAACATACACAAATACAAATGAGAACACCAGCTCTTAAACTCTTTTCCTTCTCTGGTTGTTATTTAGACCACAGTTTTTGCCAGTACTCTAGTGTTTTGTTTGGCCATTTTCTATATGCAAACTTAGAGTGTGAAGAAATATAAATCCTTGGAATGTGTTCTTACATATTTTCACTGATTCTTTTTTAATATTCAGGTTCCTACCTTCTATAGAAAGGCCTAATATGTTTCTGCCTGCACCATGATATTCTTGGCCTCCCACAGAACTGATGTCTGTTCCACCCATCAAGAATGCAAGAGGGTTAAAGGAGAGGCAAAGGAACACAAAGGTACATAGCACCATCCTGGATCGATCCAACATACCGACATTAGTTGGTAGCGTCTGTTCTTGTTTAACGGAGACCTAGAGTCAATAGAACGTACCATCAGTTTAAATGCAAATAAGACCATACTACTGTTCAAATGCACTCACACAGAATAGTTTTCCAAGATAAGAATATACAGAACAAGAAAAGATATAAGAATATACAGAACAAGATATTATGTTTCCATTTTCCACAGACCCTGGTAAATTCACACTGTCATGGACTCGACAAAATCAATTTATAATCTTGGAAGCAAGTAGTCCCAAAATTTCTAAATGTTATCAAGTAAATGTCAGAAATAATATGCATCTTTATTATTTAGCCCAGGTCTCCTGGCCTCCATAGACAATATTCTGAACAACCCCATTCTCATTAATGTTCAGCAAAACATCTCTCAAAAAGCACTAAGTGATTCAAGTATCTTCCCACTAACACTTGAATATCATGATGAAAATGTTCAAGCTGGTCAGAAATATATTTTGATGTTATGCATAAACCATGGCTTGGTGAGTTAAATTTATTCAAAACAATTAACATTTCTTGCCTTTAGAAAGAAAGTTAGTCATTCTTCTGACAGCACCTGAATATGTTAATGAAGTGTTTATACAATTTATCATTATGACTAAATAATGCTGCAAGAAACACCCAGTATTCAAACAAAAAGGTTCAAGTTTCAATATTCACTACTGTTTGCAGTTGGTTTGCTCTCAAATGTTCTGCTTTCAAATTAGATCAGAGTTGAGAACTCATTAATTTCCCAATTGTCTTTGTCTTGCCTCTATAAACCTGGTCAATAACAAGAGCACAACTTGTATAACAAAAAAAAGGGGGAGCATGCATTTATACAACACTTTGCTCATCTCCAGGTGTTTCATAACCTATAAATTACTTTTAAAGTATAGTCATTGCTACATAGTGTCCCAGAAATGTCAAGAAGATGAATCACAAGTTAATTTCCATATTCCAAAAGGACCATGTTCAAGCCCTGCGCCTTCTTCTGAATTCCCAGAAGCATAACAAGCCTACATTGGTTGATTTGTGTCATGGAAAAAGCAATCAACTGGACATGCTAATCATTCAGCACCTTTTTCTCCTCTCGTATGAATTGCTGATTTGCTTAAATGCCAAATTTTAAACACTTATCTTCCTTTTTGACAAGGTTGCCATTCTTTACTACCAAACAACAATTTCCTTTTGATTGCATTGGTTAAGGGATAAAGGTTGGACAGAATTTTTTTGCTTTTCTTCAAAAAGCGTTGAGATCATTTATGTCCCATTCAAATCAGGGACACGAGGAAAACCTTGGTTTAGTTTCTCATGTGCGAAGACGTAATTCCAAGAATGCAGCACTCTCTAGTATTGCATACCATTGACAGTTCTCATTTTCAACAGAGCACATGACCAAATCTTGCCACGGGACAAGAACACAAACTTCTGGTTCAGAAATCAAAATGCTTCTATCAAACTAAGTTAAAACTTCTTCAGAGAACCACTGTGGCACAGCGGATTAAATAGAAATAACTCTAGCCCCTCTCCCTTAAATTGTAACAACATGATCTCAATGTTTTATAGGAGTACTTGGGATTCTTCAGGAGGAATTGGCAAGCTTTTCTTTCTGTTAGTTAAGGTGTTGGACAAGCTGCCAGATGCAGAGAGAACAAAAATATACAAATTCACTCCACAAGGTAACTTCTAAAGCTTAAGTTCCTACAGAACTCTTGATTGGACAAAGCCTAGAGAGGGTTAACAGCATAAGTAATTAACTTCAAAACAAAAAGTGTCAATCCACCACCAGTGGTGCATCAGCCGATTTCAGCTGGGACATTGCAGAATAGCAACTGCCCTCTGCCCTTCTAAGCCTAAGAAAAAAGAAACACATATGCAAGCCATTTCCTGCTTCGGATCATAATGCATTAATTCCAGCAGAAAAACTATTACACAGGTATGGTTGAGAGAATGTGGACTACTTAGACCCATGTTTCTAATGATGTTACTAATTGAGGTCTGTAAATGGGAACTTGCTACTTGGGAAATAATAAGCAAGTAACTATAGAGAGAAGTGAAAAAAAAAAGTAGTTACTATGAATAACAATGTGGTGAAGGAAGTCTCAAATGGGTTACATGGTCTTCTGTGGCTGTGCACTATTCCAGGTCAGCTACTAACATATCTCACACTTGTGGAAAATAAGCACTCACAACGTAATGGGTAGCATACTGGAATGGACAGAATATTGGGTTGCTAACAGGCAACAGAGGGTAGGTATAAATGGATCTTTTTCAGCTTGGCAACATAATCACACCTCATGTTACAATTTTTAAAATCGCTTAGATATAAGGTTCCAAAGATGTGGTCACTGAGTTTGCTGATGACACAAAGAAAGGTAGAAAAATAAGTTGTGAATAGGACATAAGTTTACAAAAGAGATATAGAAAGTTAAAGTGAGTGGCAAATAGAATACAATGTAGGAAAATATGAAATTGTCCTTTTGGCAGGATGAATAAAAAAACTAAATGGAGAGAGGTTGCAGAGCTCAGATATTCAGAGGGATCTGGACTTATTGCATGACTCAAATCTTTAGAATGCAGGTACAGGAATTGAATACAAAAGTAAGGAGTTATGCTTCTATTACACAGAGCACTGCTGAGACTGTATTCAGAGTACTGGGTCATCTGACTTAAGGATAGATGCACAGTACACTGATGCACAATACTGGTCATCTTATTTAAGGATAGATACAAACATATTTCATGCAGTACAGAGATTTACCAGTGTAATATGTGGAATTACTGGATGTCTTATGAGGAAAGGTTGAACAGGCTAGGTTAGTATCTGCTGGAGTTTAGAAGATTAAGAGGTGACGTGATTGCAATTTTAAAAAAAATTATAAGGGGTGTCCTCAGGGTCAATTTGTCAAGGATGTTTCCTCATAGATAAGATGCTAGAACTAGGGGTCACAGCTTAGAAATCAAAATTTGTCAAATTAAAACATAGATAAGGCAAAATTTTTGTTCTCAAAGGGTCTTTGGAACACCTGAGAAGATGGTGGAAGCAGAGTGCTTGAATATTTTTAAGGCACAAGTAAATAGATTCTGCTTATGCTAGGGGATGAAAAGGTCATTAGCAACAGGCAGGAATGAAACTACAATCAGATGAGCTACGATCTCACCAAATGATGAAGGCGGTTCAGAATGGCTGAATGGTCTACTTCTGCTCCTGGTTCAGATGCACATTTACAATTCAAGCAGCTTATCAATACTAAGTGGCAAGTCTCAGTGATAAACAATAACTGCTTGGCCATGGTACTAAAGGATAATCACCAACCACAAAACTCATGTCCAGCAACCAATGCGATAAGTAGTAAAGTAAAATAGAGAAAACAGAAATCTAGAAAATTAGGGAAGAAAGAAAATTGGATGTCAATGTTTTTGTCTGAATTGAGAATGTGAAAATGACATATAGTGGAGTTTTGCAAGCTGGGACAGTCATGCATCCACAAAGGGTGTTTTGTGCTGGCATGAACATGCATTTTATGGCTCTCAACATTATTTCTTAGCACTCACTCAGAGGTTGCCAGTCTCTGTCTGCTTTCCAACGCTTTCTTAGTGCACACTAACTTTAGCACAGAGTTATAGACTGTCAGCCTTTGTGGTTCAGCAGAGGGAGAAGCTAGCAGCACGTGACAATGGGGAGCATGAAACAGTCAGTCAATCTATCAGCTGATGGGGGGGGGTCATGTCACTTATATGGCAGTGAGCTATATCACACACACAAAGTATGCAATTATAGTCTACGTGGCACAAACATTGCATGAGCTTCAAGGAAATGACATTGAGAAGATCATAGGGAAAGATTCCTTAGTGAGGTGCAGGGGAACAAGTCAGTCAGAAGATACCACCATACCAGTCAAAGGCTCATCCAATTACACTTCAGGCGGTTGGCCAGTCACTCCTCCAAGCAAGTGCATACAGGTTGGGCATTACAGATCAATGGGAACATCTCCCCCAAGACTGAGCAGAAGAGACTGACCAAGGCATGAGAAGTTTTGGACAATGTAGTGGTTGAGCCCTTCAGTGAACACGAAACATGCAATACTGAGGCTTAAGGAGATGTGACTAGAGCTAGACTGAATACTGGCCTGGTGAGAGGGAGATAATGGAGAGAATATGGTGGCACTTACCCTCTTTTCGATGCAGGACACTGCTCTCATTTGTGCTGCAATTCTTGTCCAAGCTGACTGAGATTGTGGCATGGTCAGTCCCCTTTGGTGATCAGTTAGAACTTCCAAATCAGTCTTGGAAGCTGGGAGATAGCCTACCATTCCTTTTCAAGGATATTTGCAGGGTCAAGCATTGCAGCTAAAGAGATATTTCCAGGCTTGCAGTATCTGAGGCTGGGCTTTAAATAGGGCAACAGAAGTGTAGAAGCCAGAAGATCTCACCAGCAACGAGCACTTCTGCCTCCCTGGCCACACAACTGCCCAAGATATGCATCCAAAATCTCAAGTGCATAATTAAAGAGGTGAAAGATTGTGACAGACAATCTTCTCAGGCCTTGGTGAACCAGGGAAACATAAAACACACTTTAATGCCACATGGGAAAATTCAGCCCATAGCCTTGTGACAAAAATCAAATGTACCTTAGTATCATCAAAAAACAGGCTGTCTGGTTCAGAGTCACTGCTGCTCACAGAGAATGGGCTGTTTTGAGGTGGTGAGCCAACATCAGATGGTGGTGGTGTGAGCAGGTCAGGATCCTGCTTGAATCCATTTGGCGTTGCATCCAGATTTATCCCACTGGAAGCCACAAGATCTTTCAGAGATTCTGAAATTAAACACAATACATGATAAAAATGGGTCTCATTTCTAATAAAGATATCTGAAGTATACAACCACAAAGTCAAACACTATTCCCCAAAGGGAAATGTAATTGAGGCCACAAACAGATGTAATGTAATAAATGGCCCATGGAGCTTACGCCTACTCCTCGTTCAAATAACGTACACGTGTATGCCAGCTAACCTCTATGTTGTGCTAAGTCCAGAGAAAGGAGAGGGAGAACACTTCGTGTAGGAGAACATTTGCAAATAGGAATCATGACCAATGTGCACAGGTCAGAGCCCTTAAACAACACCAAATTAAAAACAGGTATATTCTCTTTGCATTAATTGACAATAACTTGCTAAAATTCTAGATACACCTATCCCTACCCATCTGAAAGTACATACAACACAAGAACACTTACGGTTTTTCTGTGCAGCCATTTTCAATACCATGTTCTCTTGTTTCAACTTCTGATTGGCTTGTTGCAAAAAGCGGATATAATCAACAGCTTTCCTCAATATTGCTGATTTGTTCAACTGTCCAGGCAATGAAAGAAAATAAAAATGTTTTCAAAGTGTCATCAATTTACTTTCACATAGTGGTGAAGACACAGCTTCTTAAGATGCATTCTTACAACAATGGAGGTTCTAATACTAAGTAGTTTGTTAAAAGCTTCCCTACAAGGGAAGAAATCTTAGATCAAACATTGACTCAAACTATCATTGTACACTATTACCAAATGGGTATTAGCAGCATTAACGGAGAAGGAGCTGTCAATGAGATCTTTCAGCTCCACAATCTAATCATCAATGGATGACCTGTAACGTTTCTCAATAACATTATGTGCCATGCGTTTCTCCCCCTTTGTTTGGTGCATTAGAAGGTTTGCCACTTGCTGGCATACAATTAACGGGAGGTTTGTCTGCACCTACCATCGGAGGGATAGTTGTTAACATAGTATTTCCGCCAGCCAAAGTCTGAAGAATACAAAACTTTATAAACAAACTCAGGACAATAATGGAATCAAACTTACATTGTGGTGCTTTTACTCAGGTTTGGAAACATGTTTTGGTTTGGAAGGGGAGGTACAGCAAGAATGAAAAAAAAAACAAGACTTTTTTTTTTCATTTTACTCTCTCTCTTCAAGCTCTACATTGCTTGCCCAACTGCACAATTCCATTCCTCATTCAGCAGTATCAGTATTACTCTGATAATTTACAGAGTTGTCCAAGACGGCTAGCGATGTAAAGATGGAACGCAGCTGAGGTGCATCTAAGCTCCAAATTTACTGTAGGGCTTTTGTGACACAGAGGCAATGTCCCTACCTCTGGACCAGGATGATCAGGTTCAAGTCCCACCTGCTCCAGAGGTGTGTCATTACACGTGTAAACGGGTTGATTAAAAATATCTACATTCAAATACACATTGTCCAGCATGCATCAGGAGATAATGATTAGAAGTGGAAACAAGAGTCTATCTTTCCACATTCAAACCAAAGGATTGTCCAATTGCAACTGACTCCACACAATCCAAGAATTTGACTTAGATTATATGGATTAGATTTTTTTTTGAAAACCTGTTCAGATGTTATTATACACTTCTGGAACAGGTGAGACTTGTACTCAAGCCTCCTGCCTGCAGGGTACTGATACTACCACTTAGATAAATTCATTGCCAGGTTATAGTCTAACAAGGCACCAAGTAAATTTTCTCTTCTTTTAAAAAAAAAGTATCACAAAAACAGCCAATTAATTAAGTATGAACATTTTTTTCACGGACATATTTTTAGTTTAGTAGCATCTCTACCTTGCTTTCAGTGCCAACAATGAGATCCTTCAGCTCCACAATCTTGTCATTGATGGATGACCTGTAACGTTTCTCAATAGCATTATGTGCAGTGCGTTTCTCCCCTTTGTTTGGTGCATTGCAAGGTTTGCCATTTGTTGGCATACGATTAATTGGAAGTTTGTCCGCATCTACCATCAGAGGGACGGTCGTCAAAATAGTATTTCCACTGACCAGAGTCTGAGAATATAAAAATTTATAAACAAGCTCTGGACAATAATGAAAACAAATTCACATTAATCAGGATTAGCTTTTTAAAAATTGCATATATTACTGAAACATAAAAATACATAAATGCTCCTCTGATCGGAGCTCTCCTTGCTTGTTCGACTCAACAAGTGGGTATGATCAGTAGCAAATCACTGAAACCAGGAAAAACATGGCTTAATTTCTGGTATTAGCCAAACTCAACTCCGGTAACAGCAGAGTGCTGTACTTAGCCTGAGCATCTGAGCTGGGGAGATGGGGAGCAGGTGTGCCAAGATACCTCCCCTAGTTGCTGAGGCCCCATTGATTGCAATGGGTGTAAAGTTTACACAGGATCAGGTTTGGGCATGATAAGCTGAAAAAGTTGAATCGCCTGCTGAAATTCACTCATGAATAACTAGCAGCAGGAAGAAATAATTGAATATATGTGTATAAAAAGGTTGTTAAATAAAAACCATTTGGTCTTCTTGCACCTCCTAAACATTACATCAAGTGTATTCTTCTGAAATCAACTTAAACTTGAAGCAGTGTGGAGCACTACAAGTTTAGGTCAATCATGCAGCTTCCTCAATTTAAAAAAAAATGCAGGTGCACCTGTTGGGATGTTGCCCACCGGCAGCATGTTCTAGAACTCTGCAATATTTTAGTAGCTAATTTCTTTTAAGACCATTGCTGTCATGAGTGGGAAGTTGTGATCTAAATAGACTAACAGACCAGGCAAAGCCTCATTATTCTGGTCATCAAATAGTTCTTCAGCTTCTCAACTGCATTGTTACTTTCCTCCAGGGCAGCTTCATACATTCCCCATCAAGAAACAAGTGGTTTTCTCTCTCTTTACTTTTTAGGAAATGTTCAGCTGTGATTTGCTCTTTGCACAATTATACAGCATTACTTTCATTTACAAATGGAAGAAAGTCTCCACAAACAACAGAATACCAGAATAGCAATTTCAAAAGCAATGATTTAATTTCCCAACATATGTTAACAGTGACAAATAGCTGCAAGGGAATGAAAGGCAGAGTTCTTATTCAAGAAGTTCAAAGCTTTTAATGCGTACTTAATGATCCATTTTGAAATGTTCATCATTTACATGGAAGAATTCAAACGGATTAAAGATTTGTAGCTCATCTACTTTAACTAGAAAAATCCATGAAAACTATTTCTTTCTTCAACGATATTGACAGCTCATTGGAACAAAGGAATCTGTGGGTGCTTGTCCATAAATCCCTGAAGATAGCAGGGCAGATTAACACAGTAATTGTGGTGGGACATGAGATACTTGCCTTTAGCAGTAAAGGTGTAGATTACAAGGACAGAGTGGTTATGTTGGTGATGTACAGAACTTCGATAAGGGCACAGCTGGAGTACTGTGGGCAGTCTGGTCACTGCACCAAAGGGAAGGATGTGTTGCACTGGAGGGAGTGCAGAGGAGACTCATAAGGATGTTGTCTGGGATGTAGCACTTTTGCTATGAAAGGAGGCAGAATAAACTTGAGTTGTTTGGTTTGGAGCAGAGAAGATTGAGGAGGGTGCAGGTAGAGGTGTATAAGATTGAGATGCAAGGACAGGGTGAATACAAAACAGCTGTTTCCCTAATTTGAAGGGTCAATAACAAGAGGCACACTTTTACGGTGAAAAGTCAGAAGTTTAGAGGGGAGTAGAGAAAAATATTTTCAACCAGAGAATGATAGAAGTCTAGAATTGTACTGAGAAGGTTGTAGAGGTAGGTAACATCAAATAAATACAAAGGTATTTGGATGAAACCTGAAATGTCATAACATTTAAGGCTATTGGCCAAGTGTGCAAAGTGGGACTAGTGTAGATTTTGCTTGGTTTTGGTGGCACAGAGTCAATGTGCCTCTTCCGCACTGTATGAATTTACCTACCGGCATTTGAAGAGATGTAGTTTGAGAAGTGCTACTTGCTAGAGTTGATATAGTAGGAGACTTTACTGACGTTACAACAGTACTTCCATCTGGTTTCAGTGCTGTGAGCAGCAATGAGTCAGCCTTAATGAACTGGGGTTGCAAAAGTACCTGTAGAAGAATACAAATAGAAAGATCAAGACAAACCCACATCTGTATATTTCTGCATAATCCTTATATCATTTTCTGTCTTATTTCTCCAAGTTGTGTTCTATGATTCATTACATATCAGTCAAGTAGTTTGACAGTGCATGAAGAAAGTGTAAAAAAAAGTTCTACATTTTTGAGAGTAATTTTTTAAACCAAGTTTCTATCCTACACATCACCTCAAGATGCATTTCACAAGCCTGGAATGTCATCCTGTATATCATTAAATAGCAAATCTTTCTGTGTTCAGGTTATTTGGTGATGGAATTGACTCAATCCTGTCATCTGTCAAGGTCCACATGGATGGTGATCCAATAGAAAATGTTACCGATTTTCTCCTCCCTTGTTCAGAGGAACTCAGTGTAATTATAGGGAAGTTACAATTAGCCTAAGATCAGCAACTTCAGATCTCCCTTTTCAATATGCCTCAGTTCCTTTTGACAAACAAAAGGTCCTCAGTTGCTTCGTCAGTCTCTAGCTTGGCAGAACAGTTAACAACTATCTGCACAAATCCTTCGCTCAATATCTATCCTCTCAGATGTACAGCCTGTTGCAAAAGCCTTTGGTTTTTTTCTGAAGTTATCATAATTTACTTACTGAATTGAGAATGAACTGCTTATCAAAAGGGGAATTATAGCCAAACAACAAATTTTATTTGTGGGTTTAATAACATGATTTCAGAGTTTAATTTGTTCACTTGCTATTTTGGAAACTTGGCTCAACTCACAATCCAGCTTTTACACAATATTCCTTTCAGTATTTTCAGCAAATTCATGCAAGATAAACTGTCAGCCATTCCTGTAACCATGCTCTGTGCTTGTGTTCTTCTGTCACCTTGCAGATTCCCTAAATTGTGCACTCAAATAATGCCAGTACACTTTAATTTACTACAACAAAAGTACTATGATCAGAAGCACATCAAAAGAAAGATCCTTCAATGTCAATTAAGCTGGAGTAGAATAAGGCGACATACATTGTAAAATAGAGGGTGAACGAAGAGGTGAATGAGATCAACACTAAGAAATGCAATAAGTTCTGCAACAACCCTCAGGTGTTTAACCAGGAATAGACATACAAAATGGTATTTTCAATTCATTTTTTTTAAACACTTCTGAATAGAATTTTAAGTCAGAAATCAGAATCTGTATCTGAGAACTACAAAGCTTTTTGCTCCAATACACACTCATTCCCTCAGGGTTTTTATGTTTGAATTAAAAAAAATGAAATTACTTACTGGTACTTGCTGGAACTGTGAAGCGACAGTTGGAGTAGAACTAGCTGTTGCAGTTGTTAAAAGGTGCTGGGCAGAAATATTCTGGACCTGGGTCTGAATGGTCATGGGCTGCATCTGCTGTGGAATTGCCAGACTCTGCAGCTGCTGGGTAGACATGCTGTGTGCTGGTGCTGCCCAAAATAAATCCAAAAGGAAATTAAACTTCAATTTATGATAATCTGCTGGAATCAGAGGTGAAATGTCTAATTTGGATTGCCATTTTGGCTCAGTGATAGTACTTTCATTGGTAAATCAAAAGAACACTAGTACAAAGCTCAAAAGCTTTAGCAAATATCATCAGTGCAGTGATGAGATACAGTGCATTTTGAAAGGGTTGCCAATCACAAGATTTTAAATTGAGGTTCAACCTCACTCTCAGTAGGCTGTGAAAGATTTTATGTTACAGGCATTGGGAGTTCTCAAAGCCAACATTAATCCCTCAACCGTTATTAGCAAAATAGATTATTACACAGCTATTTTTGGTACCTTTGTGTAAATTAAGACCATAAGACAGAAGCAGAAGTAGGTCATTTAGCCCATGGAGTCTGTTCTGGCATTCACTGGGCTTATGGTTGATCTGATAATCCTGAACTCCACTATCCTGCCTTTTCCCCTTAAGTCTCAATTCCCTTAAAGATTAAAAACCTCTACCTCAGCGTTGACATCCTTAACAACCCAGCCTCAACAAACCTCCGTGGAAAAGAATTCCACTGATTCACAGCCTTCCAAAAAAGTTTCTCCTCATCTATCTTAAATTCTCTGATTATTTAGAGACTCTTCCACAGGGGAAAAAACAACCTTTCTGGATCTACCATGTCAAGTCCTCTAATTGCTTTATATATTTCAATAAAGTTGTATTCATTGAAAGAAGAATGAGAAACAAGTCCAATCCACTCAACCTCTCCTTGTAACACAGTCCCTCCATACTAGCCAAGTGAACTTTCTCCGGTCTGTCTCCAATGCCAGTACATCTTTCACTGGACAGAGAGTCTAAAACTACTCACAACATTCCAGCTATGGTCTGACTAGTACTGCAAAAGGCCCCTAATATACTCCATTTCCTTTTAAGTAATGTTGACTGCCACTAATCTCTTTGCTACAACAGTGACTGCATTTCAAAAATATGTTTTTGAGTATAAGATAGTCAAGTTGTGAAAGGCTAACAAATGAAAGCTCTTTGCTTTGAGGAGTCTCGGAGTCCTTATTTCAAAAGAATTCCCCAATCTACCAAGAACATTAGTTACAAAAAGATGTAAAGTCCTGCAGTCTGCTGAAGGTCAATCACCAAGGCCAACCATTACTTAGTCACTTTTGACCCAGTCCCATTGAAAAACCAGCCAGCTACCACTTTTTAAAAGTTATATAAAGCCCTTCTGTTATATATCACATTTAAAGTTGGGAGAATCAACCCTAGCTCATCTCATGTCATTTTCTAGTCAGCAGTTGCAAAAATATTGACAAACCAAAAAAAAAGGACTGGGCCCTTCAGTCCATGAATGACCTATTGCTAAGGCAGAGATGAAAAATACACATGGCAATTTCACAAAGGCTGCACGAATTGTGAAGTCACTCGCCCAACAAACTGCCATACAGTTGACAAGAAAACAGTTGAGCCACCAGGAGATATAATTTTCACAATTTAAAGGATAAGTTGCACAGGAGAAATTTAGGGCATTTATTTTACATAGGACATTCCATTGTGTAACAGCACACTAACTATAATTCTACTGCAAGTAGAAATCTCAAAAGCACCCAAAAAAAAGGAAAATGAGTTAACTAAATTCAACACTCCTTCAGGAGGCACTACAGCCTGAACACCATCCTTCAATAAGATACAATGCACATGTTAGACCCAAAGAGATACTTGCAGACTTCCCACCACCTCAACAATTAAGCTCTCAATCAGAAAATCCAAGGATGACATTCTCAACTCACTGCCAATTAAAACACTTACATGGTCAATTAGCAGTCACTTAAGGGCCTTCTTCGCAGACAGGAAAACTGGCCACTTCAATTAACCTTACTTCCAAATGCACTTTCATTCATGTTAATGAAAAAAAGTCAAAAGAGAAGATTTATGTTTCCATTCAAAGCCTTACAGAAATATAGACTTCTCTAAACAAAAAAAAAAGAGCAAAATCATGTTTCTTCAATAAATAAATTCTCGCTTTGAAAGTTAATATTTATTAAATATATCACAAAATGAAAAGCAGTTACAGAATGAAATCAGGAATGATGGGTTGGCTAACAATGGCAAGTTTCCAACACTGCAAGATCCATCCCAGGCAACATAACGATGCAGTAAGTTTCCCACAAACTTTATTTACTTATAGCTTTTTTTTTCCCCAATTGTCTTAGAGTTTAACCTTGTCAAAACTAAATATTTGACCACCATCTTTCCAGGGCTGCACGGCGGCTCAGTGGTTAGCACTGCTAGGGACATGGGCTTGATTCCTGCCTTGGGCTTTCTGTGTGGCTACGTACTCCTTGTGGCTGCAGGGTTTCCTCTCACAGTCCAAAGCTGTGAAGGCTAGATGACTTTGCCATGCTAAATTGCCCTATTATCTTCAGGGATTTGTAGCATAGGTGGATTAGCCATGCTAAAAGCAAGGTTATGAGGACAAGGGGGATGGGGGGGAAGAGAGACTGGGGGGGGGGGGAAAAAGAGAGACTGGGTCTAAATGAGATGCTCTTCAGATGGTCAGTGTAGACTCAATGGGCCAAATGGCTTCTTTCCACATCATAGGGATTCTGTGACTCTAAGTTAATTAAATTATTTTATAAACACAATCTGTATATCTGAGCATTGTCTCTTAACCTTCAGTAGTCTGTTACCACTGACAATTCTGACCCTTCATGAAGACCTGATGCAATGTATTTTTCCCAAATGTCTTTTTTGTCTAAACATTAAACAAATCAATGAATATGGGATACTGAAGGAAAATCACATCAAGATGAAAGATCAGCCATGATAGATGAATAGTAGAGCAAACCTGAAGGGCCAAGTTCCCTTCTCCGGCTCTTATTTCCAATGCTGACAGGTTCTCAAACTCTGGTACATACAGTCTGAATCATAAACACAGTCAAGGCATGGACAGAATTATACAACAAATTGTTCAGCAAATTGTGCTTTTCTTAGTTCAATGAAACAGACATTTCTACTCTTTCTCTCATCTTTTTCATCTCATGCAACTTGTTATTGTGTTCCAGATCATCACTACTAATGCATTATTTTCCCCACTGGTCCTTTTTCAAATCACCTTAAACTGATGGGCCCCAGTTCTTTACCCATCTTTAAGTGAAATAGTTTTTCATACCCATTCTGCAAAGTGACAACTTTATAGGAGAAAGTAAGTTCAGGAAACAGAACTTGGCCCCATAAATTTGCCCTAAATATCAGCCTGAGTAAAGTGCAAGTTTTTTTCTCCTTAAAGACATGAAGTCAAAGGGAATGACATGTTGTTAAGATTTCTATCCTTTCTTTCCCATTTAAGTTAGTTTAATTTTGGAAGTTGGAGACAGCATTTGGTTGTTGATGAGCCCCACTAACAAAAGCACATTCCACCTCTTCCTTTTCTATTAAGTTAAAGTTCACATAGCGTAAGTTTCGTCAAAATAATTTTGCACATAGTCATAGAGATGTACAGCACGGAAACAGACCCCTCGGTCCAACTCGTCCATGCCGACCAGATAGCCCAACCTGCCAGCACCCGGACCATATCCCTCCAAACCCTTCGTGTCCATATACCCATCCAGATGCCTTTTAAGTGCTGCAATTGTACCAGCCTCAACCACTTCCTCTGGCAGCCCATTCCCCACACGTGCCACCATGAAATGGCGAACTAAACATTCCACTTATCTAATATTACTGAAATGAAAAACACAGCAAGTTCAACACAGATTCTCACATCAGGACTATTCCTATTAATAGATGAAGTTTATTTGTATACTATTTAACAATACTACAACTAAAAGCCTGCATTACTTAACAATCTACCTTAATTTAGCCTGGCTTTACTGAAACAATGACCTTAATTTCAGTAGGGTACATCTCATTGTGAAAACGTATTAATCCTTAACTTCCTAGACCTTTTTAAGCTGTACATATGTTGACTTTAGAAGTAGTTTCTGCTGAGGAGTCTGGACAGGCCAAACTTGCGCACACAGTGACATCTACACATACTCAGGCATGTGGGCCCTGAGGATCACACAGGAAAAGGTCCTCCCAGCAACCAGGTTTAAACAACATGGTGGTTATATTAAGGTTGCTAGTGGATTTGTTGAATTCCACATGTTAAAAACTAACCGTGAAAGCATTCTGGAAACAACAGATGCTGGAGATCACAACAGGACAGACAGCATCCATGGAGAGAGAGCAAGCTAATGTTTCAAGTCTGGATGACTCTTCATCAGAGCTGAAGTGAAGTGTGGAGGGGACAGCATTCATGCTACAGTATGGGTTGGGGGGGTATGGGTGTAGGGCACTGGAGGAGAAGACATGTTGAGCTAACAGCATCTCTTATGCACCAACACCCTACCTCCACACCACATCCCCCTCCAAACCATAGCTTAAATGCTGTCCCCTCCACACTTCACTTCAGCTCTGAAGAAGAGTCATCTAGACTTGAAACGTTAGCTGGCTCTCTCTCCATGGATGCTGTCTGACTCATTGCGATCTCCACATTTGTTGTTTTCAGTACAGATTCTAGCATCTGCAGTAATTTACTTCTATATGAAAGCATTCTTCTCATGTTAAACATAGGAACATAAGGAATAGAAGGCCAGTTGAACCATTGAGCCTACTTTAGCAATGATCTTTTAAAATGGTAATGTAATTGTAGCCTTAATTTCACATTCGTGTCTGTCACACCATAAACTTTTGATACCCTTGCCAATCAGAAACGTACCTAATTCAGTCTTGAATATAGGAACAAATTTTTATCTCCAGCATTTGCTGCTTTCAATCCTGAATACATTCAATGACCAGTTTCCAGTGCTCACTGCACAAGAAAACTGCAAACACTGATGGCCCTCAGATAGAAGAAATTTCTTATCTGTCTTAAACTGGAAATTGTTTATTTTGAAACTGTACTCCCATCTCCCATGAATGTGAACATTCTCTCAGCATCTAATCCATTAAGACCCCTCAGAACCTTATTTGTTTCAAAAAGACAACCTCTCATTCTTCTGAACTCCAATAAGTCCATCTTGCTTGACGTTTCTCATAAGACAGTTCCTTCAGCAGACGAATTAGCCTAAGGAACTTACTGTCAACTGCTCCAATGCCATCAAGCCCCTGTTTAATTAAAGTGACCAAAACTGCACAGTATTCTGAATGTGGTTTCACCAATGCCCTGAACAGTTGTAACAAGACTTCAATAGCTTGAGACTCAATGCTCCTCACAATAATGGCAAACATTCCATTTATCTTCCTAATTACTTGCTGAGGCTTTATACTGACATTCTGAAATGTACAATGACAATACAATTCCTCCATATTGCAGCTGTCTGAAATTTCTCTCCATTTATTCTGCTTTTCTATTCTTCCTGCCAAAGTGAACAACCTCACATAATCTCACATTATACACTACCCACCAGATTTATGCCACTTATCCTCCTCACAACTTATCTCATATCCTATTGCATCAGAAAATGTAGCTACAATACAGGCAGACCCTTATATTACAGATTATAAATTGTCGAGGCCCCAGCACTGATCATTGTGGCACAGCAACTGCTACAGTTTGTCATCTTGAACTTGCTCATTTGTCCTTACTCTCAGTTTCCTCAGAGTTAACCAGTTCCCTGACCATACTAATACAGAACAACCTCAGTTATGCAAACGTCAATTATCCGAATTTCGGATTATGTGGACAAGACCTCAAGGGCCCATAAAAACATTAATCGTTATCCAAAAAATCAGTTATCTGAACAAAATACTCCTGCCTGTCTTGTTCGGATAATCAAGTTTGTTCTGACTACTACAATGCCATAAGCTTGTATCTATGTAGAAGAATTGTGACAATATATTGAATTCAAAACAAACAAGAGCCACGTTGCCAAACTATTCAACGCAAGCATTGTTCTTATTGCTCAGGTAGAAAGCACTCACTCATTGTGAATGGGACACCAATATTACAGAAAGGCCTCAGTTTCAATTATCATTCTTTAATGATTTATGTAGCAGCAAGGCAAGTGTGCTAAAGTCAGCATGAGTAAATCTAGTTTTTGGGTGTGCACAGTTTAAAAAATGATCAGGAGCTTTGTCAACCACTATTAGACAGGAGGTAATGTAAACCCAGTTGTAATTTTTCTCACAGTCAACAAGCTGGTAAATGTACACATCTGTGAGTGATGCAAAACTAAGTTTCTGATTTGGAGGACTCTTTGCAAGCATCACAAATAGCAATGCCTAGTTTGGCTAAATACAGGTACTTATTTTGTTACATTCTGAAGACCTATGGATAGTTTCATCCAGGCAGTTGAACACATTATTATATACATTCTCCAGATTGCAACGCCTCAGTTGAGTTGAAAGTTTGTGAAAGAGGTGATTCAGCACATCACACTTATTCAGCTTCAACCTGCTCCTATTACATTAAGCCTTTAAAAAAAGCTTTAAATAATAACTCACTTTTCTTATAAAACCATCAAGAATTCTACTCCTTCTAGTGCGATAATTATTCAATTACTCACTTCTCCCTTCACCTTAAACACATCCACTTTGGTTACAAACTCACCAAGTAGTGAAAGAAAACTTTGAATCATAGTCAGTTCGCCTTCTAAAAACTTCTTTCTTCTGATGAGCACAGCTCTAGTTCCTGTAGTCTCATCATAACAAAAAGCCCTCATTTCTTTAAATTACCATATTCCTCGTTTTACCATTTCCACATTCTTGATAATCTTTCTAAAGCAGGGGACTTGAGAATGGATAAAATACTCTAACTTTGGCTCGACTAATGATTTATGCAGAATCAGCCGTACCTCTTTGATAAGTGCACTGCTTATTGTACAAATGAACCATAGGATCCATGTTCAACACTCATTTGTGCCAAGTGAGTTAGTGTCAGTAGGGGGCAGAGTTACTGCCTTTGGATTATGGACATGATTTTCTTAAAAAAAAAGGAGCCAGTTGCATTTTCTACTGATCACATTAGGTGGTCAATGCTGGAGCTCTCAGTGCATCAAGCAGAATATATTGTACTTGCCTAAAATCAGCACAGTTACATCCACCACCCCCACCCCCACCCCCACCCCCACGGATATTATGTCAAAACTGTTGAGTATTCTTAAGACAGAAATAAAGAAAATGAGAGGCAAAGAAGAAGTCATCTTACTTTTCAATTTTATGCAGCTCTTTGTTGCATCCAATATCTAAAGGAAGCAGCAGGTCAACTTAGCCAATTTTGTTTTGCACATACACATATATAACATACACAAAATAAACCTATTTGAAGCCAGTCACTTTCTCATTCATGCAACTGCACATCACACAAGAAATAGCAAATACTACTGCAAGCACAGATTAAAACAGCTCCAAGAATTAGAAACTTTAGTTATGAAGATAGATCGAAGATGTTGGGACTGTTCTCCTTGGAGAGAGGAAAACAGAGTAGATTTTAATCGAGGTTTGTAAAATCATGAGTAGCCTAGACAGATTAGATAGGGAGAAGCTGCTCCTGCACATAAAATAAAAAACAAGAGAGAGAAAGCATAAATTTCAAGCAATGTGATAAAAAGCTTTTCCACAGAGTAGTTAGGATATGGAATGCACTGACTAGAAATGTGGTGGAGTCAAATTCAATTGAAGCATTCACCGGGGCATTGGCTGAATAATTTGGATAGAAATCGCGTCAGGGATATGGCAGAAGATTGACATTAAGTAACAGAACAGGTACAAGCATTATGCACCAAATGGCCACCTTTTGCACCGTAACACTTCTGTGAAAAGACTCAAACTATATATCTACAGTTCAGATATTTTCAAATTAACCTGTTCAGATGTGTTATGACATACCTCTGAAGCAGGTAGGATTTAAATCCAGCCCATCTGCCACAGAGACAGACAAAGACTATTGCACAAGAGCTCAATCTTCTAATCCCATTTCAATTTACACATTTTGTACTTAACTGTCATTATGCAAAGGCCCAAACAAAAAAAAAATGTTAGTTCAGTGCCATGTTAAAAATAATCAATTACCTGTAAACCCATTGGGATTCTGAAAGCCCAATGACTGTTGCTCCACAAACTGTGGCTGCAATTGTGCGGAGGTTGTAAAATTCTGCGACATCATGAGAGCCTGCTGCTGTTGACTCTGTTGCATCTGAGCAGTTTCTTGTTTGACATGCTGTGGAGAGGGACCCCGAAGGAGCTGCGACTGCTGTGGATGCTGAAGCTGAGGTTGAACACGAGGGCCCTGGTACGTTTTTGCAGGAATTTGATTCTTGCCACCACTCCCCAAGAGGCTTTCGAGAGTCATGTTTGGAGAGCCCTGGTTAGGTGCAATGGATGAACTGCTATCCTGAAGAGGACTGCTGGAAAAGGTGTTGTCAAACAATTCAGGGAAATCTCCATCCTGATTGCTAATCAACTGCAACATATCTGTAAATAAAGCAGAATACATGTTACAGGACTAGATAGATATTTTGCTACTTTTACAAATTATATCCTAAAATAAAGGAGCTGGTAATACAGTCATTGTAGACTCAAAAGCATATACATTCCCCCAGTTGCAGATTTATTCCACTTAAATAAATCACTAAAGATTAAAAACATAACAATGTAACTGAAATGCAAAACTAATTAATTATTTGCAACATATCTTGGGTCATCCTGATCTTCTGAAAAGGAGTTGCATAAATGAAAGCAATTTTTGTTGATAATATATACACACTGTAAAAATAAGAATTTTTAAAATTTATAATAAAAACACAGCAACTACTTCAACTCAATCAATCAATTTCCAATTAATCAGATCTTGGCAGAGGATATCATCCACTCTTTCATCTCCATGGCTCCCATGTAGTTTTGAAGAAGGGCTCATGCCTGAAATGTCGATTCTCCTGCTCCTTGAATGCTGTCTGACCTGCTGCGCTTTTCCAGCAACATTTTCAGTTCAGATGTATCTAGTTCACTTTTAGAATAGCATGAACAGCAGAATATTTAAGTTTCATTTTGAAGGCAAAGCTTTAAAAACACATTTGTAATAAAGGAAAAAAAAGTACTGATGAAAGTGTTTGTGCTGTTTGCTTCTAATTCTAAAAGAAATTAGTACTTATTCAATATCTGAAATACAGGGGCTAGAAAGTTGTCCAAAATCAAATGTAGCAATCTTGTACAACAAATGAAAGAAGAGGCTGTTTAAAAGAGCATCATGCACAAGTACAGTAAAATATTTGCACTGATATACTTCAATCTTTACAGTAAAACCATACTGTAATAATATTACCTTCAAATGTGCAGTCCATTGCTCCACTTCATCTGTTCAACACTTGATACAAGTGTGATGCTGCTACATTGAGAGCAATATTTTTGGTAATGCACAAAAGACCTTAGGAGCTTATCTGCTTAGTGTTTCGGAACAGTGCACATACTAAACCACACCGCAACACAGTAAGCAAATAGAACAGCTTTACTCCTTGCCTCTTCTTCCTCCTCCTGAGAAAAAAAATCGACTGACTGTATTCAAATTGAGGGGCGGATTTTGGAATCTGTTTTTTTCATGAGGTGATCTGGTTGAACCAATCGCTGCAGTGCCCCAGTTGCTCGCTATGTTTGGCTAACCACTCAGACATGACAGAAAGGATTTGTGTAATAGTCTACACTTCCAGAGGCATTGATTAATTCACAAAGGTGAATGACCAAAGGTTATTCTAGGACATATAGTCCCCAAAGCTTATTCCAATACAGATATACTACAAACCATCAAACACATTCAAGACATTTAAAATCATAGTCTAATACTGCTAATTACACAAGTTAATTTCAGAATTTGTTTTATAAGTGCACCACTTAAAATACTGGTAAATTTGACATGTTAACAATTTTAAAATATCATAAAAGGCTTATTTTGTAAAAATTAAGTGCTGTTAAGGATTAAAGTATTAAACCTCATGTACAATAAATGTATCCCCTCTGCTTTATACAACTCAAAAGTTTCCAATATGCTGCTCGTGTCTTGGAGTAGATCAATGTGTAGATGAACTTGAGAATTTCCCAGCAGAAGGCAATAACCGCTAGTAACCCAGGTATGACGTCACTGACTGAGGAGCTGAAAGGGATTTGGTTGAAACTGAACACACAACTCAGCAAGTATAACCTTGCCAAAGCTGCAAAGAATCGATTATACTGCGCTCCAGAGCAAACAGCGTGCTTACTCTCTATGTCGGAAGATATACAAATTCAACGATTTTTAATTACGAGTGTTATATTGATTAAGTATAAAGATAATGATTTCCTCCTTTCCCCATATCTCATGGTAATTAAACGTTATTTTTCATAAATCCATTTCTTTCACGATTATTTAAACATTTAAGTTAGAAAAGGAGCAGCCTGACAAGTAATTTTACCAAAATAAAATTCAGTAAACGACTGAAGCTGCACTAACGTCATTAGTACCCCAGGTTAAGAGCTACTTACAATCCTATATTAATATAAACTGACTTTAACTCTTATACAGTAACAGTATTTAAAATGCTGCACGAAATTTATAAGTAAAGCAACAATATTATGTGCGTAAATGTATACGTTTATTGACAAATCATGCAAGTATTTACTTTTCATTAAATAACTTTACCACTACTCTTGATGTTGATACTTGTAAGAATTGTTTACTAAGGAATTCTGCAAATTCTTAATTCTGTCCACACTTATCAATGCAGAGGCCAAGCTCCTTGGATTTTCAAACATCGCATTCAGCAGTGTCCTGTTGCACCAAACAATGAGCAGAGTTACTAACATTAACATCTAGACCTTCCAGACTATCCAATGGAGCCAGGTTCTGCCCCACACCTCCATGACCCAGCTCCCCCTCCCCCTCTCAGGCCCTGCCCATCACTCACCATCAATGTCATTGAGTAGAGCGTTATCGATCTCGCTGCTCTCGGTCAGAGACGGCTCCAGATTGTCCAGGGCTGAATCCTCGAACATCATGGCCGGGTCCGGAGCAGAGTATGACTTCCCACTGTTATTCATGTTAAACAGGGTGAACGTCGTCCCAGACGCGGGGTGGGGAGGATCAGACCGGCCCGGGCAGTGATGGGGGTGGAGTGCGGAGTGTTGGAGGGGGAGGGGGGGGGGGGGAGGTTGAGGATGGTGAACTCCCTGTTTACACCGAGCTCGCCGGTCGTGGAACCATGTCAATAAACGGCAGGACACACCTAACTCGCTAGCAGGAGCTGAAGGGGGCGGTTACCTGCCGCCCACCCAGCCCCTATCTTCTTGATTGATAGACAACATAGCCAATGAGAAACAGATACCATGTGGGCGCGCCCCAGCAGGCGGGGCAGAACTGACCAATCATCCGCCGGCTGGGTTCAAGTTTGGTTGAGGGGTCGCCGGCGAGCGCGGGGGTGGAGCTGGGCCGCGTGCCTCTGGAACCAGCGCGATACAACCAATGAGAGCGCGGTCTGCGGCGTGGGGTGATCGGTCGTCATCGCTTCAAGCCACCGCCCCCTGTTTGTGGTGATTACATCATCTCACTGACCCACGTGGGGGCTGTGACTGATCGATTCTGCGGTTAACAATAACTGACTGTTAGAAGTGTTAGAGGTGGGAGGGCTCAGATAATTAGATTGGACGAGTAGTTTGGACTTTATAGCACAATAAAAGTGGTTGTTAAAATATAAGCATGGGGAATTGGGAATTAAAAAACAGGGGACATCAGGAGATTTATTTTAGGGCACTGAGTCTGTGCTGGCTGGGTCACAGTCAGTATGTACTGCTGATATTGTTGGTTTGAGGAGGAATTTCTTTTTCTTCTCCTTTTCCAGGGAAGATATTTGTTATTTTGATTTTCTTTATTTTTTGTGTGTTGTTTTTCAAAAATATATATAAACAGGGGACAGATTTCATAGTTGTTTCTGTGAGACCTAAGAGGGGGAAAGCAAGGATGGTTAAAAAAGATAAAAGTAGTTATGACACAGAAGCAAGCTCAAATTGATGGTGTAATGCTCCATACCAGCTCCCTTCAAACATATGTCACTACAACATATTGAATGTGTTCTGACTGGACTGGAAAACATTAACTCTGCAATCTCTCCACAGAAGCTGAAGAAGGGCTGATGCCTGAAACGTCGATTCTCCTGCTCCTTGGATGCTGCCTGAACTGCTGCGCTTTTCCAGCAACACATTTTCAGCTCTCCACAGAAGCTGCCAAACCTGCTGAGTTTCTCCAGCAATTTCTGTTTTTGTTTCAGATCTCCGGTATCTGTGGTTATTTAGAGTCATAGAGATGTAGAGCAAGAAAACGGACCTTTCAGTCCAACTCGTGCATGCCGACCAGATATCCTAAATTAATCTATTCCCAGTTACCAACACGTGGCCCATATCCCTCTAAACCCTTCTTATTCATATACCCATGTTTTACTATACCTTGAAATATCATTCTTCCTCTCGCTCCACATTCTTGAACACAACTATTAGGACCCCTCTTAACTTTCTCAATAATGTTTACATAGAAGATTTATAAGCATTATAAACAGATAGTCAAGTGGGAATATCATGATATGGAAATAATGAAGATTGGGTTCAAAACGGATCAGATTGGTTATTAAATATTCCTGGATAGACGGTGTTTGGGAAAGATAAGGAAGGAAAGAAAGGAGGGGTGGCTGTATTTGATGCCTTAGATTAAGTCAAGGTCAGGATCTGTTTGGATGATGCTAAAAACACAATAGCGGTTCTGGTATATGCATAGTTCATCAACTAATTGGAAAGATAAATATGGAAGAAAATTACTCAGAGGTGAAATACTATACAGTTGTTATAATGTGGAACTTTAACTTTATGAATAAGTCTGGGATGGTAATAGAATAAAGGACAAGAAACTGAGTGATTTTGGAGTGTGTTAAGGAAAGATTTTTAGTCAGTGTGTTTTTGACCAGATGAGAAAGCATCATTGTTGGATTGGACTCTGTAGAATAAGGGGGACCAAGTGGACAATGATGATTTTACCATGTTTTAGTTTGCTATGAAAAAATGGAAAGAGCAATCCAAATAAAAACAATTAATTGAAGATGAGTGAGGTGAGAACACATCTTCCCCATGTGAGCGGTAAAGGTTGACAGATAGTTCTGTAACAGAACAATTGGTTGCCTTTGTACAAGAAATGGTCTGGGTACAGTCAATGTATGTTCCCACAGGAAGAAAGTTAAAACAAACAAAATCAAAAGTTATGGGTCACAAAAGAAAAACAGATTAAGATAAAGTGGAAAAGATATGCATATGACCAATGTCTGATTGATAATACAGGCAAGAACTAAGCTAAATATAAAAAGTTCTAAGGGAAATTAGAAGCAAGAAGAGAGTATGAGAAGAGACTGATAGCCAAGGCAAAAGGGAATTCCAAACACCTTTTAGAGCACATGAATAGACTAGATTCCCTACAGTGTGGAAACAGGCCCTTTGGCCCAACCAGTCCACATCGACCCTCTGAAGAGTAACCCACCCAGAACCATTTCCCTCTGACTAATGCCCCTAACACTACGGGCAATTTAGCATGACCAATTCACCTGGCCTGCACATTTTTTTGGACTGTGGGGGGAAACCGGAGCACCCAGAGGAAACCCACGCATACACGGGGAGAATCTGCAAACTCCACACAGATAGTCACCCTAGGCTGGAGTCGAACCTGGGACTCTGATGCTGTGAGGTAGCAGTGCTAACCACTGACCCTCCGTGCCGCCCTTAAACGCCACACAGACAGTCACCCAAGACGGGAATCGAACCCGGGTCCATGTTGCTGTGAGGCAGTAATGCTAACCACTGAGCCACCGTGCCGCCCCAAATAATAAAAATATGGCAGAAAATAACAAAAGAGTGAGGCAGATTAGACATCAAAGGAATGGTTAACCTCAGTGGTGGAAAGGCATTAAAAATGCGGCATGGTGGCTCAGTGGTTAGCACTGCTGTCTCACAGCACCAGGGACCTGGGTTTGGTTCCAGCCTCGGGCAACTGTCTGTGCAGAGTTTGTGCATTCTTCCTGTGTCTGCATGGGTTTCCTCTGGGTGGTCTGGTTTCCGTCCACAGCCCAAAAATGTACAGGTAAGATGGATTGGCCATGCTCATTTTGCCCATCGTGTCCAGGGATGTGTAGATTAGGTGGATTAGCCATGGGAAATGCAAGGTTACAGGGATAGGGATGTGGGGGGGCGCCGGGGGAGGGAGGTTGTTAATGGTGAGTCTGGGATGCTCTCTGTGGAATTGGTGTGGACTTGTAGGGCCAAATAACCTGTTTCCACACTGTAAGGATTCTAGGAAAATTGAAGTCTGGAACAAAATTAACAGTCACTTGGACAAATGTGTATTAACTGAAGAAATAAAAATACAAGTTAAATACACATCATATTTAACAAACCTAATAGGGATTTTTATGAGGTAACAGATGATTGATGCATCTAACATGGTTGAAATGGTACATTGAAACTTCTAAAAGACAACAAGTGATGTGCCATATCTTGTTAGGCATTCCCTCAAGATCAAGGATGACTTTCTTCTATTCCAAAGTTATGAGTTCTGAAGTGACCAGGCAGTATGATACTGGATCTGTACTCCCTATCAAAAGTGGGGCACATGGTGTTTGAAGAGGCAGGTGGGTGTGATGCTCAGGGTTCTGCATACATTTTCCACTGTTTGCACTTGGCCTGCACCCGGGCTTGTCATCGGCACTCAACTGGATTGCACCTGTGTAGATGCTTCTTGTCAAGTTTGGACAATCTTGGGCAAACTTGAGCAAGGGAATCCCAGAAGGTGGTGGGGATCTTGCAATTTTTCAGGGAAGTCCTTGAAGCATTTCCTCTGTCCTCCTGGTAACCACTTACAGTGATGAAGCTATAAGTAAAGAGCTTGTTTTGGAAGTCTTGTGGCAGCCATGTGGATGCTATGGCTTGACCAATGCAACTGATTGATTGTAATCAATACCACAATGCTAGGAATGTTGGTCTGATAGAAGACAGTACTTTTGGAACATCGATTTTGTGGAGGGACCACTGGTTCAACTTCTTAAGAGATTTGAGGTTGTATATAGTGTATACCTCCAACACAAATAGGAGGGATACCATAAAGAGCCATCTAGACTCGAAACGTTAGCTTGCTGTCTCTCCATAGATGCTGCCTGACCCTCTGTGATTTCCAGCATTTTTTTGTTTTCAGTAGGAGGGATACCATCCTGCCAACACTGCTGCCCTATAATCATTTGCATCATACCAGATATGATGTATTTGTCATCAAACAATCTGTTCCATTGACTGTCTAAGTTTGTGCTGGATCCAATGCTGAGTGTAATTGCCTCCTCACTGAGAGGGGGCTGCCAAGTTATAAAAATTGATCCACATTGTCCAGTGGCTCCATGTGGATGCTCTGCTGTGAGAAGAGAGAACAGCTTCGAAGGAAAAAAACAGAGTGGATTGAGTTGAGGGTGGTCAGTTACTACAACAGGGAAGGAGAGGCTCAGAGTCCAGACTGTAAAGGGGCATCAGGATTTAAAAGTGGCATCAGCAAGGGGGAGGATCTGAAGTGCCATATAACATATGTGCTAGCAAAGTTGGTACCTATGAAATAAAAGCATCAATGGAAACATGAATACAATGTTAGCTGAGTGACTAGATACAGAGAGCGATTGTGATGGGTTTTTTTTCAGACTAAAAGACAACATATAGTGGATATCCACCATCAGTATTAAGCTTTTGTTTGATCTAAATTAATACAGGAAACAATCTAGAACTTTGAAAATTACACAAAACTTGGAAGCATTGTGAATTACATGGAAGATTGTGATAGATTTCAAAAGATCATAGACTGACTTGTGGAATCATCATCATTGGTGGCCCCTCACAGACGAGGATGACCCTCTTCCACTGTCAGGGTGAGTCCAGAGGTGGTTGCAAAGTCTGATGCAGTTCTGTTACACTTGGGACAGGTGGTGGTCATGGGAAGGAGAGGATGGCAGCACTCTCCTTTTGTTGTTTTCACCTGGGTTCCATTTTTTCCCAATGATAAAACTCAAGGTGCTCGATGCCTTCCTGGATGCTCTTAGTTCAATTTTGCCTGATTTGGGCCAGTGATTCTCAGGTGTCTGTGGGAATGTCGGACTTCACCAGTGAAACCTTGAGGGTATCACTGAAGCACTTCTTCTGTCAACCCGGGACTAGCTTGCCATTTCGAAACTGGGAGTACAGCACCTGCTTGCGGACTCTTGTGTGAGCCATGCAGATGATGTGCCCAGCCTATCATGGCTGACCAAGGGTGGTCAGTGCATTGATCTCGGGGATGTTGACCTGGTTGAGAACGCTGCTGTTAATGCATTAGTCTTCCCAGCAGATTTGCAAATTTTATGCAGGCAGAATTGGTGGGACTGCTCCAGTGCCTTGAGGTGTCTGCTGTAGACAGTCCTCGTCTCACAACCATTTAGGAGGACAGGAACCACCACAGCTCCGTAAACCGCAATCTTGGTGTCTGACCTAATGTTGTTGTCCTCGAATACCTTTTTCCTCAGGCAGCCGAAGGCTGCATTAGGACACTGAAGATGATGCTGGGTCTCTTCATCAACACCTGCTTTGCTCGACAGGACACTCCCGAGGTATTTGAAGTGGTCAACATTCTCTAAGGCCTCCCCATGGACCTTGCTGATCAGGAGTTTGCTCCACAATGCCAGGCCAGGTTAGTGGAGGACCTTGGTCTTGCAGATGTTCAGGGTGAGACCTATGCCCTTATATGGCCTCCGTAAAGGTGCTGGCGATGGTCTGGGGTATGTCCTCAGAAATTGCACATACACAGGCATCATTTGTGTATTGCAGCTTGATGACACTGGTTGGGGTGACTTTGGTTTTGGCTTGAAGGCTGTGAAGTTTGAATAATTTTCCACAGGTTCTGTAAGTTAGCTCCACTCCAGCGGGGCGCTTGTTGATAGTGAGGTGAAGTATTGCCGTGAGGTAGATCAAGAACAGTGTGGGGCAATATCACTGGTTCGAATGGGGAACAGGTCGGCGGTGGAGCCATTTGACATTACCACATCATGTCATCGTGGAGCGGCGAAGGATGGTGACAAAATTTCATGGTGCAATCAAAGCAGAGAAGGACACTCCATAATGCTCCTGATTGATGGTGTCAAAAGCCTTTGTAAGGTTAAAGAAGGTCACGTACAGCGATAAGTTCTCTTCTCTGCATTTTTCCTGCAGCTGTCACTCAGTGAAAGTCATGTCTGTTGTGCCCCTTCGTGGCTGAAGGCCAGACTGTGATTCTGGGAGAAGTTCTTCAGTCACATGGAGAAGACATTGAGGAGGATCTTGGCAATGACTTTTCCAATGGTCAGCAGCAGGGAATTTCCCCTATATTTACCACAGTCAGATTTGTTTGTTTTATGAAAATACTCATGACTGTGGTACCTCAGAGATCTCCTGGGATGTTCTCTTCTTCCAGATAAGCAGACAAGGGCATGTCGCTGCAGCTTGTGGATTAGGAAATACATAGCAGATGAAACTTAATGCTGAGAAATACGATATGTTACATTTTGATAGGAAGCGAGAGACAGCCAATATAAAATAAAGGATACAATTTTAAAGGGTGTGGACAATCAGAGGAATGTCAGTGGTATAAAAATCACTGAAGAGGCAGAACAGTTGAGAAAGAGCAATTGAGAAATATGTGATCTTGGGTTTTATAAATAGAAGTATAACGCATGAAAGCAAAGAAGTTATGCTTTATAAAGCACTGGTTTGACTACACTGGAGGACAGCAGTTCCTCGTTTAATGTTGTAATTGCATTCCTGAAAAAAGCATCTTAAAACAATGTTAGGCGAATTTGATTTTCCCATTATGATGTAGCTTTAACTAAGTCTTCTCAAGACTTTTCTGATCAGAAGAAAAAGAAATGTTCTAACTCATATGACTTAGGACAGAAGAACTAGGAGCAGAAGTAGGCAATTAAGTCCTCGGGTTTGCTCTGCCATTTGATACGGACATGGCTGAACTCATCTCACTTATCTTCCACTTGCCAATCTCTCTACTCACTGTATCTTCTGCTCTGTTAATCTCCAACTCACTGCCATTCATATTTCCTGAACCACCTGCTTCTCGACTCCCTTGGTTGCCACTGATCTTCCTGCTGGCTATCACTCCTGCCTCCAACTTACTATGAACAGTGATTGATAGGAAGTATCCTATAGAGCATGAGCAGTTTCAAGTATCAGGTTCATGGAGGCAAGCCACAAGCTGGAGAAGTGGGGGAGGGAGGGAGGCAGTCAGGGAGCTGGAGAACCTGCTCCACCATGGCACCAAATTGGTCACACCATTTCATGTCATATCTGCTGCAAGACGATATTCATGCATATCCTCAATGGTCCATGTGAATACTGGCCCCAATAAAACACAACATTAAGTCAAAAAGATTTTTAAAAAACTGAGGACTTTGGTGTAGGGCCCAATTCTAGATGTTGTACTGTGGAAAGGTGGTCCAGATGCTGGGGAAAAGATTTATGAGAACGATTTCTTGGATAAAGAATTCTAGTAGGTTGGAAAAGCTGGGATTGTTTCACTCAGAGAAGATCGATAGGCAATTTGATTGAAATGTTCAAAATCAAGCAGGGTCTGGGTGAATGGAAGAAACTGCTCCCCTGGGTTGAGGGATTGTGTGCGAGAGGCAATTGTACAGACTGCATCTTTTTATTTTCTTTATTATGGACTGTGGGTCAAAAACTGGGAAACAGTTATTTAATTCAAGCAGACAGTGGGAAGAGAATGGCTGTAGATTTAAAATCAGGCTTTCTGAGGCTGTTTATGATTTGGAGATGCTGGTGTTGGACTGGGGTGTACAAAGTTAAAAATCTCACGACACCAGGTTATAGTCCAACAGTTTAATTGGAAGCACTAGCTTTCGGAGTGTCGCTCCTTCATCGGGGGTAGCTACCACCTGATTAAGGAGCAACGCTCCAAAAGCTAGCGTGCTTCCAATTAAACCTGTTGGACTATAACATGGCATTGGGAGATTTTTAACTTTGAAGCTGTTTATGGCTTGCAAAGTAAATGGGCTAACAGGTGCAGGAGAAACTGTACTACTCTTTCGGGACATTAAAGCTAGACAAGTTACCTCTACTTGTTTGTGCTCAGGGTGATTTTACCTAATGAACCTGGTTTGATTGGCTTTTCGATTGATCAGTAGTAGAAAGTGAGGACTGCAGATGCTGGAGATCAGAGTCGAGAATGTGTTGTTGGAAAAGCGCAGCAGGTCAGGCAGCATCCGAGGAGCAGGAAAATTGACGTTTCGAGCCTGATGAAGGGCTCCGGCCCAAAACATTGATTTTCCAGCTCCTCGAATGCGTTTTCGATTGATCAGTTAGTGTGGTTGAGAAATAGCTGAACGTAACAACAAAAATTTGGATTGATTCCTGAGCAGATGATGAAGCTTTGTGTGTGAGCAGTGCAGCAGAAAGAACCTAACCTCTGAAGAGAAAGTATCAAGGTATAGCTTTCTCACTCTCTCCCACGTGTGTGTAAAATGGACGAGCAAGCCAGTTCCTGCTAGCCAGTCTCACCCACTTTCTCCTGTAGCTGCTCACTTTGTATAACCTCTGTCAAAGGAAAGAAAAATAAAGACTTCAGGGGTATTGAAAGGATTACTGGAAGACTGAATATTGGTGTAAACTACAATTTTTAAAAATTCACTGATGGGACCTGGGCATCATTGAGCCACCATTTATTACCCATCCATAGATGCCCTTGAAAGTTTGTGGTGAGCTGCCTTCTTGAACTGCTGCAGTGCTTAAGGAGGGACTTCCAGGATTTTGACCCAGCGATACTCAAGGAATGGCAATATATTTCCAAGTCAGATGATTGGAGGAGAACTTGCAGGTGGTGTTGTTCCTAGGTATCTGCTGCTTTTGTCATTCTAGAGGGTGGTGGTCGTGGGTTTGAAAGGTGCTGTCTTAGGATTGTTAGTGAACTTCAGCAGTATGTCTTGTAGATAGTACACACTGTTGCTACTGTGTGTTGGTGGTGGGGGGAATGGATACTTGTGGATGTGATGCCAATCAAATGGGCTGCTTTGTCCTGGATGGTGACAGGCTTCTTGAGCATGTTGGAGCTGCATTCATCCAGGCAAATGGAGAGCCACACTCTTGACTTGAGCTTTGTAGATGCTGGACTATGGGGAGTGAGGAAGCGAGTTACTTTCTGCAGTATTCCTAGCCTTTGACCCACTCTTCTAGCAATTGCATTTATATGGATAGCCTAGTTAAGTTTCTGGTCAATGGTAACCCCAGGATATTGATAGTGGGGGATTCAGTGATGGTAACATCATTGAATGTCATGGGGTAATGGTCATTTATTGGAGATGGTCAGTGCCTGACATTTGTGTGGTGCAGTTGTACTTGCCACTGTTCAGCCCAAGGCTGGATATTGGTCAGGTCTTGCTGTATTTGGACATGGATTGCTTCTGTATCTGAGGAGTCGTGAATGGTGCCGAACAGTCCGCAATCATTGGTGGACATCCCCACTGATGATGGAGGGAAGGTCATTGAAGCAGCTGAAGATTTTTGAGTCGAGAACAATACTCTGAGGAGCCTAGCTGTCACATTCAAATACTTGAGTAGTCTACTGTGCTGTAATTATTTTACAAACTTATGATAGATTCTAAATTGCTCAAACATCAACAATAATAATACCTTTTCATTTTCAATATTTGTAGTATTTACTGTTTTACATGACTGTGTTCCCATCATTGACAGTAACACCAATAACTGTACAAAGTCCACTTGCATGGTTTGACCTTCTATGTTTGCTGTAATGCTGTAATGATTTCCTGCATTTGAACAATTATCTGTACAAGTGTTTCGTCCCTGTTTTTGCCAAATTAATTTGTTAATCTTTCATATGTCGCAACATCTAATTTTGGTTTCTGAAATACCTAAGTGATTGTAAAATGTGATAGTGATTTGCAAGTTTCCATTTCACTGGCTCATGCACAAAATTCGCCCTAGAGCATACTGCACATGCTCCTTTGTGTCTGCAAATGCAGCGTTTTAAAATTGCCACTTTAGTGGCTAGGTTCTGTCTTACTTCAGTCCTCACCATATCTCCAAACTGTTGTTGGCCTATAAACTTCTGAGATATTCTTTCAAAAATGCACTCATGTACAATCTCAAATTTCATGATGTCAGCAAAAAATTAAAATGGGATCAAAAGAAACAGGAAGATTATCAAACTAAATCACTCATGGACTCCTGTACTCCAGATTGGCACTACCAGACTGTATTATCCCTTTTTTTTCCCTGTCCTTCTCCATATTTTTATCTGTGTCTACCTGTGTATATGTGTGGACAGTTAAGGGGTAGAGCCATATGTTTTACATTAGTTATTTCCTATTTACCATAAATTAAAGACAATTTGTTCATAATGAGCAGTTTGTTTCCAGTTAAATGCACACATCTCGTGGCCCTTATACTTCCAATCCAAATTAGATAGTTAGGTAGAATTGGGCAATTTGATGGTAATCAAACCTTTTCACATTTGTTACAAATCTGAGGATAGTGGGGCTTGATTTCCAGTACCATGCCCTAGTGAGCCATTACAACATTGAAAGTGAATGTCTAAAGAAACAATGGTGACATGAACATAGCTTATGATCTGGAATGAACTGCCAGAGAGTGAGATGTAGGCAGATCCAATTGTGGTTTTTAACATAGAGCATTATTCTAAAATGCCAGAGGCTATTCACTTTGGAGGCATACTGTTGATAATAATCCAAACAGGAAAAAATACATTATTGACTTATAGGGATAAAGGAAATGATTGGGACTAGCTGTTTTGTTCTTGCAGAGAAAGACACACATGATAGCCAGAATGCTTGCCATACTGTAATCATCTACAAACTTATGAGAGTCTCAATTATTCAAACATCAACAATAACATTTTGCTATAATATACCTTTGAAGGGGATCAGATTTTTAATATTTGCTGCATTTGCTGTTTTTTTATGGCATTGTTCCCTTCAACTACATTAACACCAGTAACAGTATAAAGTCCAATTGCATGGTTTAACCTTGTATGTTTGCTTCAATGCTCAGCAATAATTTCCTGTATTTGAACAGTTATCTGTACAACTTGTCCCTGATGTTGCCTCATGCAGAACAAATTAATGCATTTATCTCTCAAACATTGAATTATCTAATTTTGGTTTTTGAAATAATTGACTGTAAAATGGGATTTACAAGTTTCCAAATATTAGGGCTGATTTTAACACAGCCCATTTGATAGTAACTGGGTAAACTGGAACTGAAATCACATTTGTGAATTTACTGCCTTGTTCCTGATCTGTCCAGCATAGTGTCTATTTTAAAACAGCCAAATTTGAGTCAAGATCTGTGGTCTCAGACCTCCCTATTTCTCCAAACTCTTCTTACCTATGAATTTCTGAGACATTCTTCCAATGCTGCCCTCATATACAATCTCAAATGTCTATCATTCCATCATTGATAATATTGCATTCTGTTGCCTGACTCTGAACTCCAATTTCCTCCTTTATCTACCTCTCTCCACCTTTAAGATGTTTCTGACTTTGACCAACTTTTTGGTCACCTGTCTTAATATTTCCTTCTGTGACTTGGTGACAAATCATATTCAGCTACTCTGCTACCTTGGGATTCCTTTATCATGTTGAAAACACTAACTAAATGCAAGTTTATGTTTCTAATTAGTGATGCTTTCTGCCAAATTACTCAGTTGCCTGTTTGATCTAAGAGACAGCCTCATCACTGTAAGAAAATCTGGGATTCAGGAGAGTTTAAATGACTCCCATTTTTTCCCACTCTTTGTTTGATTACAACAAGTTTTTTTTTAAATGGTGCATGCCAATTTATTGAGGGTTTAACTGTTTACACGCTGTGGCTATAAAAGACACAAACAGATAGCCTTTGAATCTTTAAAAGAGATAACAGAATAGCACTTCACAGAATCATAGAATCCTTACAGTGCAGAATGAGGCCATTCAGCCCATCTAGTCCACATTAACTTTCTGAAGAGCATTCCATCCAGCACCCCACCACATCCCTGTCACCCCATATTTACAACAGCTAACCCACCTGGACACTACAGAAAATTTCCCATGACCAGTCCACCCAAACTGCACATCATTGGACTGTGGGAAGACACCAAAGCACCCACATAGACACAGAGAAAATGTGTAGACTCCACACAGACTTTCACCCAAGGCTGGAATCAAACCCAGTGCTAACCACAGAGCTACTGTGCCTCTAAAGATTATATGACACTTAAAGGCTGGTGATCTGGCTGGTTTCAGGCTGAACTGGATTCAATTTATCTTTCTTTCTGCAAATAACAGTTGCTGAGTTGACCTTTTACCTTCTGACTGTAGCACACAGATAGTCCAAACGTGGACAGGGCTCAAAACTTGCAAGCTGGATAGAGAGGGAGATTTTGGGAACCCACTCAGGATCTTGCTTCTCGGTGTCTCATCTGTATTTTCCTTTCAGAGTGATTTCTATTGTTCAAGAAATCACATCTCATGTTAACTGTATAACCTAGTTATCCAGGTGATTATTGGGATATTTTGTAAATGGGGTGAAGATGGCATCATACTTTTTCAAGGACATTGTTCCTGAAGAAATTTTGCAAATAGGCTATCTTCACTGTAATGGTTATTGAATGTAGTAAGTATAATGATGCAAATGTTGAACCATTCATGAAACTGCAAATCCAAGATATTGACGTGGCCTCAGGTTTTTTAAACTTCAATTAAGGTTTTCCAGCCATAAACTCAAAAATCTTTATTGATATAAAACAGGGTTTCACAACAACATACATTGGACACAAAAAAAATTTAGATGCTGGAAATCTGAAACAAAAACAAACAAAAATTGCTGGAGAAACTCTGGCAGCATCTGTTGCAAGAAAGCACAGTTACGGTTTGGGGTCCAGTGACCACTCTTCGGAGTCTGAATCAAATTTGAGGAACAATTGGATTGAGTTCTGTCAGTTGAACCAAGGAATGAACAGAATGAGAACCTCTTTAAAAAAAAAGTGTTGAAGAATTATCATGAGGCCAATAAGAGAAAGATTTCTTCTTCAGACCCTATAAACGTGTTGGTGCTTGCCATGTTTGATCTATTCCACCAGCCCTCCTTCTTGGACCTACCCCTGAGCTGAACATTTAAGATGCCTGAACCTTAAAATTAACTGCACCCACAAAGCCAGAATTGGGTGAGCAACTCATGCATTAGTTGGCTGACAATTCAATGGAGAGTATGACATGAGGGGACATAGCTTTAATTTGAGGGGTGATAGATTTAGGACAGATATCAGGGGTAGTTTCTTCATTCAGAGAGTAGTAGGGGCATGGAATGGCCTGCCTGCAACAGTAGTAGACTCATCAATGTTAAGGGCATTTAAATGGGCATTGGACATAGATATGGAGAATTAATCCATGCAGGATATACACAATTTCATGCACCCTCCCCCCAAGTATGCTTTATTCATAACAGTTAGAAAACTACAGTGCAACATAAAACACTAAAGAATTCAGTTTCTTTCATAACTGTATGTTATTTATTACTTTTACAATTATAGCTAACACCTAAATTAAAAGTAGACCTGAAGAAGGGTTATACTCAAAACGTTGACTTTTGAGTATAAAACGTGGGCGGCACGGTGGCACAGTGGTTAGCACTGCTGCCTCACAGCGCCAGAGATCCGGGTTCAATTCCCGCCTCAGGCGACTAACTGTGTGGAGTTTGCACGTTCTCCCCGTGTCTGCGTGGGTTTCCTCCGGGTGCTCTGGTTTCCTCCCACAGTCCAAAGATGTGCAGGTCAGGTGAATTGGCCATGCTAAATTGCCCGTAGTGTTAGGTAAAGGGTAAATGTAGGGGTATGGGTGGGTTGCGCTTCGGCGGGGCGGTGTGGACTTGTTGGGCCGAAGGGCCTGTTTCCACACTGTAAGTAATCTAATCTAGTCTAATTATTCTCCATGTCCTGATGCGGCCTGGCTTGCTGTGTTCTTCCAGCCTCCTGCTTGTCTGCTTTGGATTCCTGTATCTGCAGTATTTTTGTCTCTAAATACTAACTTAAAACTACATGTCAAACATGTAGCCTGAGGGAATTTTAACAGTTAGTATTCAAAGGCTAAAAGGACAGTGACCTCTCTCTATTACAACTTTGCAGTGACTAGACAAGCTTTAGACAATATCCCTGAGCAAGGAGTCTTGACTTTATTATACGTCAGTCTTGAACACTCATAGAACATAGAACATAGAACGTTACAGTGCAGGACAGGCCCTTTTGCCCTCGGTAATGCACTGATCTGCAAAATTAATCTGATGCCCATCTAACCTACACCGTTCCATTATTATCCATATGTATGTCCAATGCCCATTTAAATGCCCTTAACATTGATGAGTCTACTACTGTTGCAGGCAGGCCGTTCCATGCCCCTACTATTCTCTAAGTGAAGAAACTACCCCTGATATCTGTCCTAACTCTATCGCCCCTCAATTTAAAGCTATGTCCCCTCATGTCAGCCTTCACCATCCAAGGAAAAAGGCTCTTACTGTCCACGCTATCTAACCCTCTGAATATGTTATATGTCTTGATTATGTCACCTCTCAACCTTTTTCTCTCCAATGAAAACAGCCTCAGTTCCCTCAGCCTTTCCTCGTTAAACCTCCTTCCATACCAGGCAACATCCTAGTAAATCTCCTCTGAACCCGTTTGAAAGCTTCCACATCCTTCGTATAATGTGGTGACCAGAACTGCACGCAATACTACAGGTGCGGTCTTACCAGCATCTTGTACAGCTGAAGCATGATCTCGTGGCTCCAAAACTCAATCCCCTACCAATAAACACCAACACACCATATGCCTTCTCAACAACCCTATCAACATGGGTGGCAACTTTCAGGGGTTTATGCACCTGGACACCGAGATCTCTCTGTTCATCTACACTGCCAAGAATCTTACCATTAGCCCAGTACTCTGCATTCTGTTACTTCTTCCAAAGTGAACTACCTCACACATTTCCGCATTAAACTCCATTTGCCACTTCTCGGCCCAGCTCTACATTTTATCTATATCCCTCAACAACCCACAACATCCTTGGGCACTATCAACAACTCTGCCTACCTTAGTGAAAATTTACTAACCCATCCTTCTACACTGATCTCCAGATCATTTATAAAAATGACAAACAACAGTGGCCCCAAAATAGATCCTTGCGGCACACGACTGGTAACTGAGCTCCAGGATGAACATTTCACATCAACCATCACCCTCTGTCTTCTTTCAGCTAGCCAATTTCTGATCCAAATCTTCAATCCCAAACTTCCTTATTTTCTGTATTAGTCTATCGTGTGGAACCTTATCAAATACCTTACTGAAGTTCACCTGTTTTGTCACCTTCTCGAAGAACTCAATAAGGTTAGTGAGGCACGACCTACCCTTCACAAAACTGTATTGACTATCCCAAATCAAATTATTCCTTTCTAGATGATTATAAATCCTCTTATAACCTTTTCCAACACTTAACCCACAACCAAAGTAAGGCTCACTGGTTTATAATTACCAGGGTTGTCCCGACTCCCTTTCTCAAACAAGGAAACAACATTTGCTATCCTCCAGTCTTCTGCCACTACTCCTGTTGACAATGGTGACACAAAGATCGAAGCCAAACACTCTGCAATCTCCTCCCTGACTTCCCAGAGAATCTGAGGATAAATCCCATCTGGTCCCAGGGTCTTATCTATTTTCAGATCTTCCAAAATTGCTAAAACTTCCTCTTTGTCAACCTCAATCCCATCTAATCTTGTAGCCTGTATCTCTGTATTCTCACTAATATTGCCCTTTTCCAATGTGAGTACTGACAAAAAGTATTCATTAAGCACTTCCCCTATGTCATAGAGTCATAGAGATGTTCAGCATGGAAATAGACCCTTCGGTCCAACCCGTCCATGCCGAACAGATATCCCAACCCAATCTAGTCCCACCTGCCAGCACCCAGCCCATATCCCTCCAAACCCTTCCTATTTGTGGGCGGCACGGTGGCACAGTGGTTAGCACTGCTGCCTCACAGCGCCTGAGACCCGGGTTCAATTCCCGCCTCAGGCGACTGACTGTGTGGAGTTTGCACGTTCTCCCCGTGTCTGCGTGGGTTTCCTCCGGGTGCTCTGGTTTCCTCCCACAGTCCAAAGATGTGCAGGCCAGGTGAATTGGCCATGCTAAATTGCCCCTAGTGTTAGGTAAGGGGTAAATGTAGATGTAGGGGTATGGGTGGGTTACGCTTCGGCGGGGCGGTGTGGACTTGTTGGGCCGAAGGGCCTGTTTCCACACTGTAAGTAATCTAATCTAATCTAATCATATACCCATCCAAATGCCTTTAAATGTTGTAATTGTATTAGCCTCTACCACTTCCTCTGGCAGCTCATTCCATACACGTACCACCCTTTGTGTGAAAAAGTTTCCCCTTAGGTCTCTTATATCTCTTTCCCCTCTCACCCTAAACCTATGCCCTCCAGTTCTGGATTCCCTGATCCCAGGGAAAAGACTTTGTCTATTTACCCTGTCCATGCCCCTCATCATTTTGTAAACCTGTTTAAAGTCATCCTTCAACCTCCGATACTCCAGGGAAAACAGCCCCAGCCTGTTCAGCCTCTCCCTATAGCTCAAATCCTCCAACCCTGATAACATCCTTGTAAATCTTTTCTGAACCCTTTCAAGTTTCACAACATTCTTCTGATAGGAAGGAGACCAGAATTGCATGCAATATTCCAACAGTGGCCTAACCAGTGTCCTGTAAGAATGCAACATGACCTCCCAACTCCTGTACTCAATCCTCTGACCAATAAACGAAAGCATACCAAAAGCCTTCTTCACTATTCTAACTACCTGCGACTCCACTTTCAAGGAGCTATGAACCTACATTCCAAGGTGTCTTTGTTCAGCAACACTCCCTAGGACCTCACCATTAAGTGTATAGGTCCTGCTAAGATTTGCTTTCCCAAAATGCAGCACCTCACATTTATCTGAATTAAACTCCATTTGCCACTTCTCAGCTCATTGGCCCATCTGGTCAAGATCCTGTTGTAGTCTGAGGTAACCTTCTTCGCTGTCCACTACACCTCCAATTTTGGTGCCATCTGCAAACTTCCTAACTGTACCTCTTATGCTCGCATCCAAATCATTTATGTAAATGGCAAAAATTAGTGGACCCAGCACCAATCCTTTGGCACTTCAATGGTCACAGGCCTCCTGTCTGAAAAACAACCCTCCACCACCACCCTCTATCTTCTGCTTTTGAGTCAGTTCTGTATCCAAATGGCTAGTTCTCCCTGTATTCCGTGAGATCTAACCTTGCTAACCAGTCTCCCATGGGGAACCTTGTCGAACGCCTTACTGAAGTCCATTTAGATCGCATCTACTGCTCTGCCCTCATCAATCCTGTTTGTTACTTCTTCAAAAAAACTCAATCAAGTTTGTGAGACATGATTTCCCACGTACAAAACCATGTTGACTATCCCTAATCAGTCCTTGCCTTTGCAAATACATATACATCCTCTCCCTCAGGATTCCCTCCAACAACCTGTCCACCACCAATGTCAGGCTCACTGGCCTATAGTTCCCTGGCTTGTCCTTACCACCCTTCTTAAACAGTGGCACCACATTATCCAACCACCAGTCTTCTGACACCTCACCTGTGACTATCGATGATACAAATCTCTCAGCAAGACATCACTTCTCTAGCTTCCCACAGAGTTCTACAGGACACCTGGTCAGGTCCTGGGGATTTATCCACCTTTACCAGTTTCAAGACATCCAGCACTTCCTCTTCTGTAATATGAACATTTTGCAAGATGTCACCATCTATTTCCCTACAGTCTATACCTTCCATATCCTTTTCCATGGCGAATACTGATGCAAAATACTCATTTAGTATCTCCCCTATTTTCTGTGGCTCCACACAAAGGCCGCCTTGCTGATCTTTGAGGGGATTAGTGGTGCTGGAAGAGCACAGCAGTTCAGGCAGCATCCAAATAGCTTCGAAATCGACGTTTCGGGCAAAAGCCCTTCATCAGGAATAAAGGCAGTGAGCCTGAAGCGTGGAGAGATAAGCTAGAGGAGGGTGGGGGTGGGGAGAAAGCAGCATAGAGTACAATGGGTGAGTGGGGGAGGGGATGAAGGTGATAGGTCAAGGAGGAGAGGGTGGAGTGGATAGGTGGAAAAGAAGATAGGCAGGTAGGACAAGTCCGGACAAGTCAAGGGGACAGTTACTGAGCTGGAAGTTTAGAACTAGGGTGAGGTTGGGGAAGGGGAAATGAGGAAACTGTTGAAGTCCACATTGATGCCCTGGGGTTGAAGTGTTCCGAGGCGGAAGATGAAGCGATCTTCCTCCAGGCGTCTGGTGATGAATGAGTGGTGGTGAAGGAGGCCCACGACCTCCATGTCCTCGGCAGAGTGGGAGGGGGAGTTGAAATGTTGGGCCACGGGGCGGTTTGGTTGATTGGTGCGGGTGTCCCAGAGATGTTCCCTAAAGCGCTCCCTTCGCCAACCTCCAACACACTGCATCCACCTGGACACCCCACGCTGGCCTATTGCCTGCCCTCGACCTCTTCAATTCCAACTGCCGCTGGGACATTAACCGCCTCAACCTGTCGACCCCCCTCCCCCACTCCAACCTCTCACCCTCACAACGCGCAGCCCTCCAATCCCTCTGCTCCAATCCCAACCTCACCATCAAGCCAGCGGATATAGGGGGCGCAGTGGTAGTCTGGCGCACTGACCTCTACACCGCTGAAGCCAAACTCCAACTCGAGGACACCTCTTCCTACTGCCCCCTCGACCATGACCCCACCCCCCATCACCAAACCATCATCTCCCAGACCATACAGAACCTCATCACCTCAGGAGATCTCCCACCCACAGCTTCCAACCTCATAGTGCGGGAACCCCGCACTGCCCGGTTCTACCTCCTTCCCAAGATCCACAAGCCTGACCACCCTGGCCGACACATTGTCTCAGCATGTTCCTGCCCCACTGAACTCATCTCTACCTACCTCGACACTGTCCTATCCCCCCTAGTTCAAGAACTCCCCACATACATTCGAGACACCACCCATGCCCTCCACCTCCTCCAAGACTTCCGTTTCCCCGGCCCCCAACGCCTCATCTTCACCATGGATATCCAATCCCTCTACACCTCCATTCGCCATGACCAGGGCCTCCAAGCCCTCCATTTTTTCCTCTCCAGACGTCCCCAATAGTACCCTTCCACTGACACTCTCATTCGTTTGGCCGAACTGGTCCTCACCCTTAACAATTTCTCCTTTGAATCCTCCCACTTCCTCCAGACCAAAGGGGTAGCCATGGGCACACGTATGGGCCCCAGCTATGTCTGTCTCTTTGTTGGCTACATAGAGCAGTTGATCTTCTGTAATTACACCAGCACCACTCCCCACCTTTTCCTCCACTACATTGATGACTGCATTGGCGCCACCTCATGCTCCCGCAAGGAGGTTGAGCAATTCATCAACTTCACCAACACATTCCACCCTGACCTTAAATTTACCTGGACCATCTCTGACACCTCCCTCCCCTTCCTAGACCTCTCCATCTCCATTACTGACGACCGACTTGACACTGACATTTTTTACAAACCCACCAACTCCCACAGCTACCTGGATTACACCTCTTCCCACCCTACCTCTTGCAAGAATGCCATCCCGTATTCCCAATTTCTCCGCCTCCGCCGGATCTGCTCCCAGGAGGACCAGTTCCACCACAGAACACACCAGATGGCCTCTTTCTTTAGAGACCGCAAATTCCCTTCCCACATGGTTAAAGATGCCCTCCAACGCATCTCATCCACATCCCGCACCTCCGCCCTCAGACCCCACCCCTCCAACCGTAACAAGGACAGAACGCCCCTGGTGCTCACATTCCACCCTACAAACCTCCGCATAAACCAAATCATCCACCGACATTTCCGCCACCTCCAAACAGACCCCACTACCAGGGATATATTTCCCTCCCCACCCCTTTCCGCCTTCCACAAAGACCGTTCCCTCCATGACTACCTGTTCAGGTCCACGCCCCCAAACACCCACCCTCCAATCCTGGCACTTTCCCCTGCCACTGCAGGAACTGTAAAACCTGCGCCCACACCTCCTCTCTCACCTCTATCCAAGGCCCTAAAGGAGCCTTCCACATCTATCAAAGTTGTACTTGCACATCCACTAATATCATTTATTGTATCCGTTGCTCCCGATGCGGTCTCCTCTACATTGGGGAGACTGGGCGCCTCCAGGCAGAGCGCTTTAGCGAACATCTCCGGGACACCCCCACCAATCAACCAAACCGCCCCGTGGCCCAACATTTCAACTCCCCCTCCCACTCTGCTGAGGACATGGAGGTCGTGGGCCGCTCCCTCACCACCAGACGCCTGGAGGAAGAACGCCTCATCTTCCGCCTCGGAACACTTCAACCCCAGGGCATCAATGTGGACTTCAACAGCTTCCTCATTTCCCCTTCCCCCACCTCACCCTAGTTCTAAACTTCCAGCTCAGTAACTGTCCCCTTGACTTGTCCGGACTTGTCCTACCTGCCTATCTTCTTTTCCACCTATCCACTCCACCCTCTCCTCCTTGACCTATCACCTTCATCCCCTCCCCCACTCACCCATTGTACTCTATGCTGCTTTCGCCCCACCCCCACCCTCCTCTAGCTTATCTCTCCACGCTTCAGGCTCACTGCCTTTATTCCTGATGAAGGGCTTTTGCCCGAAACGTCGATTTCGAAGCTATTTGGATGCTGCCTGAACTGCTGTGCTCTTCCAGCACCACTAATCCAGAATCTGGTTTCCAGCATCTGCAGTCATTGTTTTTACCTCGTTGATCTTTGAGGGGCCCTATTCTCTCCCTAGTTATCCTTTTGTCCTTAATGTATTTGTAAAAACTCTTTGGATTCTCCTTAATTGTATTTGCCCAAGCTATCTCATGTCCCCGTTTTGCCCTCCTGATTTCCCTCTTAAGTATACTCCTACTGCTTTTATACTCTTCTAAGGATTCACTCGATCTACCCTGTCTGTACCTGACATATGCTTCCTTCTTTTTCTTAACCCTCAATTTCTTTAGTCATCCAGCATTCCCTATACCTACCAGCCTTTCCTTCACCCTAACAGGAATATACTTTCTCTGGATTCTCATTATCTCATTCTTGAAGGCTTCCCAATTTCCTGCCGTCCCTTTATCTGCGAACATCTACCCTCAAACAGCTTTTGAAAGTTTTTGCCTAATACCGTCAAAATTAGCCTCTTTCCAATTTAGAGCTTTACCTTTTTGATCTGGTCTATCCTTTTCCATCATTATTTTAACTGTAATGGAATTATGGTCACCTGGCCCCAAAGTGCTCCCCCACTGACACCTCAGTCACCTGCCCTGCCTTATTTCCCTACAGTAGGTCAAGTTTTGCACCTTCTCTAGTAGGTATATCCAAATACTGAACCAGAAAATTTTCTTGTACACATTTAACAAATTCCTCTTCATCTAAACACTTAACACTATGGCAGTCCCAGTCGATATTTGGAAAGTTAAAATCCCCTACCATAACCATCCTATTATTCTTACAGATAGCTGAGATCTCCCTACAAGTTTGTTTCTCAATTTCCCTCTAACTATTAGAGGTCTATAATAGAATCCCAATAAAGTGATCATCCCTTTCTTATTTCTTATTTCTACCCAAATAACTTCCCTGGATGTATTTTCGGGAATATCCTCCCTCAGCACAGCTGTAATGCTATCTCTTATCAAAAATGCCACACCCCTCCTCTCTTGCCCCCCTTTCTATCTTTCCTGTAGCATTTGTATCCTGGAACATTGAGCTGCCAGTCCTGCCCACACCTGAGCCATGTTTCTGTAATTGCTATGAAATTCCAGTCCCATGTTCCTAACCATGCCCTGAGTTCATCTGCCTTCCCCGTTAGGCCCCTTGAATCAAAATAAATGCAGTTTAATTTATTATCCTCAGATTTAAGTTATCCTCAGATTCCACACACAATTTTCCATTACTATCTTTGATTGACCCTAATCTTACTCTAGGAGAAAGTGAGGACTGCAGATACTGGAGATCAGAACTGAAAATGTGTTGCTAGAAAAGCGCAGCAGGTCAGGCAGCATCCAAGGAACAGGAGAATCGACGTTTCGGGCATCAGCCCTTCCTACGTCGATTCTCCTGTTCCTTGGATGCTGCCTGACCTGCTGCCCTTGTTCAGCAACACATTTTCAGCCCTAATCTTACTCTAGTCATTCATTTATTCCTGATATATCTCTAGAAGGCCTTAAGGTTTTTCTTGATCCTATCTGCCAACAACTTCTCATGTCCCTTCCTGGCTCTTCCTCGCTCTCTCTTTAGATCTTTTCTGGCTATAACTCTCAAACCCCCTTACTGAGTCTTCACGCTTCATCCTCACATAAGCCTTCCTCTTCCTCTTGACAAGACCTTCAACTTCTTTAGTAAACCATGGCTCCCTCTCTCGACAACCACATCCCTGCCTGATAGTTATATACTTATCAAGGACCTGCAGTCTCTGTTCCTTGAATAAGCTCCCCATTTCAAGAGAGTCTATCCCCTGCAGTTTCCTTCCCCATCCTATGCATCCTAAATCTTGCATAATCGCATCATAATTGCCCTTCCCTCAGTTATACCTCTGTCTCTGCAATATATACCTATCCCTGTCCATTGTTATTGTAAACATAACCAAATTATGGTCACTATTGCCAAAGAGCTCAGCTATCTCCAAATCTAACACCTGGCTGGGCTCATTTCAAATGCAATATTGCATTGCCCTTGTTGGCCTGTCTACATACTGAGTCAGATAACCCTCCTGCATGCATTGAACAAAAACTGACCCATCTAAATTACTTAAATTATAGTTTTCCCCAATATTGGGGAAGTTAAAGTCCCCCATAACAACTACCCTGTTACTCTTGCTCCTATCGAGAATCATCTTTGCTAAGTCAAGGACAATTCCTAGCACTCCACAACCAGCAAATTTTGGGTAGACCAAAGAGCGTCTTTCTCTAATTTGATGATCTTTCAAGCAGAGATGATGCTTGTCTTGTTGTACTTCCTGGCAACAGTCCATAAAGTACAGAATCCAGTGCCATGGAGCATCTGAGGATGAACCTCTCAACAAAAACCATGGCATCTCTCCAAATGTTTTTTCTTTGCAAAGGCACATTTCAGAAAGAGATGTACAATGATTTCTTTACTACAGTAGCCATCTCAAGGACAGCGTGCGGTGGCACAGAGAATCCAAGCATGCATGAACAATTTGATGAAAAGTGGCTTTCTCAGCAACAACTGATTACATCTTGGTGACTGTTTGAAAGTTCTGGTGTTGAGGCAGACTGCCAAATGACTTTGACAGTCTGTTCAGGGAACTATCTGACAGAAAGACCCATCTCTTTTTTGCAGCAGAGCATCAAGGATGTTACATGCTGACCACTGCCAGATGGATTTGTTTGTATTAAGTTTATTTGCATCAAATATTCCTCAAGGATGCGCCCTATGATTTAGAGAGATTGGTCATGGTTAGAGAAGGAGGCCAAGTACTTTAAACTCATCCTTGTTTGGGTTCAGTGACGAGCACTCTATCCTGAAAGCCTCCCTCCCGAAGCTAGAGCACAAAATCCAGATCAAAACTTCAGGACACCACCTGAAGGAATGTTGCACTTTTGGTGGTGGCGATCTTTGGATGACATGTTAAACTGAGGCCAGATTGGTCTGTTTAGGCAAGTGTAACTTATTAAAAAAATTACTTGGTACCTATTTTAAAGAGGTCAATACCTTTCCCACAACTAACATTTTTGAAAACAGATGATCTGGTCATCATCCCATTGGGTTTGTGGAACCTTGCTATATTTCCTACATTACAGCAATAATTACACTTCAAAAGTGATCTTGGGATTATGAAACATATTATAATTTGCAAATTCTTTTTTTCATTTATAATGTGTCAGAAATTTTGCAGCACACAGTTGTGGTTATATTTTAGTCCCTTTAGTTTAGTTTAACAATTAAGCATATCTCTAAGCAATGGTTTCTGTTTGCTCTTGAAGACTTTGCTTACACCCATGTTCCACATTGCTGTATGAAAAGAGTAGTGGAGATTGAATAAAGACCTCAACACTGTTTGTTGAGCTTTAAATACAAATGGTTTATTTAATGTCAGTTCTGGCTGAGCTCTCCATACTCATTCTCTCCAAGCAGTGATGATAAGGTTTATATATATTCAATCAGCTTATGATGGCTAGATACTCAATAAGTTTGAAATTAAGGTTCTACCTGTGGCCGGTGTTGTGACGGATGGATCTGGCCTCGTTGCTGTAGAACGCTCCAAGTAGTTCAATGTAGTGCTCCATGTAGTGTCCCCAGGAGCCTATGGGAAAAGGAGTGGATCTTGTTGTGTGGCTCCCTGAGCAGGCTGTCAAAGTCATTTGGCAGAATGCCTCATCACCAGAACTTAGAAATAAGAACTAAGACGTAGCTTGGCTGGTGATGAGAAGGACACTACCAGTCAGATCCTTCACGCACACCCGGTCTCTGTGTGCTTTTAGGTGGCTGCAGGGGGTGTGGGTGGCGAAGAGAACTGTCACATATCTCCTTCTTGAATAAGCCCTTGCAAGAAGGTCTGGACAGAGTTGCAGTTCTTTTATCAAGGTTCTTCCTGAACTGTTCCATGATGCAACTCTCCATGTTCTATGGGCTATTCCCTGGGACGCACCTCAAGACAAACATCGACTGCACCTGGAGGACCATCAGCTTGGTGAAAGATGCTCTTTTGTCTGTCTTAAATTTGTTGGTCTTCCAGAACACGAGTTGACCTCGACTAAGTGTTGTAGACTGGCACATTCCGAGGTGCAGGACTACGTGCTGAGCAACGCTCAGTGGGGAAAGACTACTGTCTGAGGTCTTTCTAGCAATGTATAACAAGGGTCAGTTGTCAGACCCTTGCATAGCCTCAAAATGAATGTAAATAGTTTTTTGCATGAGTAGAAAATGCTTTTGCAACTGCAGAGAAATATCAAAATTATTATGTTTTTTTCTCTCTGCAAAGACTGCACAGAACTGATTTAATCTTTGTACAGATGATTTTTATAACAAAGCATATTTCTGAAATAAAAAAATGTTCAAAATTGATAAAATATTTCCCAATTTTCCCCTTTAGGTTTAAACAGTGACTTCTAAATTGCACTATTAAATGGATAGTACCTTAATTCCCTGTATTTGCATCTCATTATTAGACCAACTTGCCTCATTTATGTACCATTTCCAATTCTCCTTTCCTTCTCCAAGAAATTAGACAGCACCTATTTCCAAAGTCAGTGTGGTTACCTGGCTGCTGTGGTTCACTGTTTGCTTGTCTTGGCTTTCATTAACAGTGGTTAGCATTGCTGCCTCACAGCGCCAGGCACCTGGGTTTGATTCTAGCCTCAGATGACTGTGTGGAGTTTGCACATGCTCCTCGTGTCTACATGTGTCTTCTCTGGGTGCTCTGGTTTCCTCCCACAGTTCAAAGGTATGCAGGTTAGGTGAATTGGCCATGTTAAATTGCCCATAGTGTTCAGGGATGTGTAGGTTAGGTGTAGTCAGGGGTAAATGTAGAGTAATAGGGTAAGGGAATGGGTCTGGGTAGGTTACTCTTTGGAGAATTATGTGGACTTGTTGGGTCAAATGTTTCCACACTGTAGGAGTTCTAGGAACTTCTATGAACTTCCTTGCATGATCCAAGGACACCTCCTTCCTCCACTCTTTATCCACAGAAGTCAGCAATGGCCAACAGCCTCACCACATCTTCATGCCTGCTCTCTATCCAACTCCCCCAGATCAGTCTTTCAGGACTTCACTTTGGAGCTCATGAACACTATGACTTGCATGCTTCCGTCAGGTTGCTTTCTGCACAGAGTCAAATATCCATCTACACAGGATGCATCTTCTGGCTTGAGCTTCACTTTCTGTTTACTTGAAGGTTGGTTTGCATTGCTTTTTATTGCAAAGGGAAGGAGAGGAAGATTGTCACAATGGGGAACACTGAGCAGCCTAGTGAGTGAACATGTTGCTCTGTGGCATTGTCCTAGGTCAATCTCACAACTTTAGCATGTGCTTTTGCATTAAACATGTGTGCTTTAACCATGTCTGAAGATCAAAGGGGACCAGTCCATATTGGGCTCGAGGAACACTACTATCAGTCAAGAGGTACTCTACTGTCAATAAAGGGTCTTGTCCGATTCCAGTCTGGGGGTTGGCCAATGTCAGTTCGGCACTTGATCCAACCAGTCTGGGAATTGAGAGATGGTCAGCCCTGAAAGTCAAGTGAAGTCAGTGCAGGGATTAGAGGTACATCATTCATGGTGTTGTGGAGACGTCAGTCCAGGGCTGGACCAATTTTTCCTGCAATGAGACAAAGGGAGTGATTGAGTACGATTGAAGTGGATTTGAGAGTCATTAGTAATGATGCCAGATCAGCGGAGTTGGTGAGGTGGCCCCAGTGAGAGAGTTGGAAAGGCAGAGAGGGAAGGATTAATAGTCTGAGAGGATGAGGCAGGCGAGAGCAGTTGAGTTGCTATGATGTAGTCAATGGTGAGAGCTGTAGTCTGTGAACCTCAGTGAAAGGCATGTGTAGTGGCTGAGTTCGAGTGAATGGTAGCCCTGTGAGTGTCAGGGAGCAGAGAGAGGAGGATGGCACTTAGCCTAGTGCAGTGGAGAAGACCTTCTATCTGTACTGCTGGGCATTGAGTTTTACCTCAAGTCATTAATCTGACCTGGGCTGCTGTTATCTCAGTCCAGGCTCCTCATACCTCTCATATATTTTGCTGATAGTTGCTCTAAATATTTCAATAGTTGACACTTAATTTGCTATCTAGTTAAGCAAGCATAAAGCTTCTTGAAAAGTGCAGAAGAGCTAATTGTTGTTCAGTGCAGGATCTAATGGTGGTAATAATGACCAAATGTACAATTCTCAGAATAAGTCTGCAACACATACCTTGTTTAAATTAATTTCTGCTACATTATTCCTCCCTTGCCCTTCTAACTGTATGCGAAATATGCTATCTACTTAAAAGCTTTGTTTTGATGTAACTACCCTTATTTTATGTAGAATAACTGCTGTTTAGGTGGATCATAGAGATATTTGCTGACATATAATTTCAAATGGACCTTTCAAAATAAAGAAACTGCCCAGTTTTGAATTGAAAGTTAACTATACAGCAGGAAGCTTTGGCATTTCAAAGAAAATATTTTGTGTTGATTACATGAGGGATTGGTTTAATGATGTTTTTAGAAACCGTTTGGCATAAGAAGTCTGTAGTGGGACACACTCAAAAAATAGAAGGGTGTGGATATTTAATGTTTCATTCATTAATGGGGGTGTTACAACATCAGATTATGCATATGAATGAGAAGAACGTAGTCTTTGCGTTCCAAGACTAAGAACAAGAGGGTGGTTGGCAGTGGTGAGGGGACAGCCAGTGTTCTCCTTCCCAATTGTTAGAAGTGACACTCACTCTCCTTACCATCCACCCAAATAAAATGGTGTCCATTGGTTAGATAGTTTGTTGATGGACAGCATCCATACTGCATGTTAAAAATATTTCAATTGATCAAAAGTGTCAAGACAGCCATGTTAAATGGTATCGTAGCAACAGTCAAAAATGCCATGAAGGCAGATAAAATGGGGAAAAAAAAACACAAAATCAAACACTGCATTCCAGGGTGCAGCTTCACCACACTACCCAGCAATCAGTAAAATTGTTCAAGACATTTTTAGTAGCTTCAGCAAGACCTCAGTATTTGGCAACAAATTGTAAGCCTTTTGATTGATTATCTTGGGCAACCCAAGCATAATGAATTTGAAATACAATAACATTGAAACAAAGATCAAAATTCCAATAAGTTTAGGCAACTGAGCTATTTCTCAAACAACCAACCTATGAATATCAGAAGTTGGGATAATTAATTATTCCTTATGGCCCAAAACTTTATTCCAATTTCTTCAAGCTAAGTTACAAATCTTGATTATCTTACTAAATTCTCTGTCCTGTGGTCAAACTCTAAACGGAACTAAGCAGGCATACACACATTGTTAATTAGTTTAAATAAAAAGGAGAAAGCTGAAGCCTTAAATTAGGATTTTTAAGATCATTAACTTTTCACATGCCTTTCTCCATATGTTTGCTTCTCATTAAAGCTTGTTGTTTGTGGTAAACTTCATGCCATCTGCTCAGGGTGTATTTCCTATGCGAATAATTTAAGATTTGTACGAGTCTTTAATATTTCCAAGTAGGCTCATTGCAGTATCTTCTCAACCAATAATAATTGTATAAAACAGAACTGTCTTAGCTCCAGTATGTTCTTAAATTGAGGGGTTTGTTTTCTTGCCACGAGCTTTTCTAAAAACCAAATAAACCCTCATAGGGAAATGGCTGAGTTTTTGTTGGGTGGAAGGAAGAATAACATTGAAGCATCCGCTGCAGAGTTAGGTGCACGTGTACAGGACACTCACTGCAGCCAGAAGATCAGAGATTATTTTAACAAAATAAAACAAGTTATTGTGGATTTCACATGAAGCAAATGTCTGCAATTTGAGTTACTGTGAAAAGTGGAAGCCAGGCGAAAACAGTGTAAGGAGAGTGCTGCCATACCAAAGCCCCACCCACCCTTTGCTGTGACTACCTTCTGCCCCAAAGTGTGGCTGGGTCGACAGAAGTTGCATCGGACTGTACAGCCACCTACGGCGAGAATGTTCCTCACTTTTAAGGAACCGCCAATAAATATTGTTGAAGAACACATTGGAGAGAAACCATAAAGGTGCAGGTGTCTTTTCCCTAGGGTGGGTGATTTCGAGATTAGGTAGCATATTGTTAAGGTGAAAGGAGAAATATTTTTTAAAAAAAAGAGGTGAAGGACAACTTTTTTGTTTGCATGGAGTGATTCACATGTAGGCTGAACTTCCAGAGAAAGTGGTGGATTGGGTACAGTTAGAACAATTAAAAGACATTTGGATAAGTTAGTGAATAAGAAATGTTTGGAGGGATATGGGCCAAGTGCAAACAGCTGGGACTAGTTTAGTTTGGGATCATGGTCAGCACGGACTGGTTGGATCATAGGGTCTATTCTGTGCTGTATGACACTATGATTCAGTCAAATTGAAGCAGCAATGATTTGCAGTAAAACTTGCGAGGTCACTTCAGGGTAATAGTGTTTGCTTTGGAGCATAATTTAGAGCCAAGATTGTAAAAAAAAAAGATATGACTGAGGGGAGAATAAAGAGCTTTTGTACAACTGATGTCTGACAAGTTCCTTGCAGTTTAAACTTTCTTTTTCCTTTCAATTACATTGCAAAGCAAATGAACACCTGCACTGATATTTCCATAACCAGACAAGATTCTTCTGCGAGCTATTTCTATTTTAATTCGCCCAGCCTAACTTTAAATGCAGGTCAGTAACCAGGATTAAGTAAATTCCTGCCATGTTAGTGAGGCAGAGCATTGACCAGTGGTGAAACCTCACACTCTGAATGAGGAAATGTCTGCAGTCCTACATTATACCTATTGTTGTTATGGACACTACCACCAGCAATGTCGTACAGCACAGAAACAGATCCTTCAGTTCACTCGACCAAGCTGACCAAGTACCATTTGCCAACATTTGGCCCATATCCCTCTAAACCCTGCTTATTCATGTACCCAGCCAAATGCCTTTTAAAAGTTGTAATTGTACCCACCTCCAACACTTCCTCGAACAGCTTGTTCAATACATGCATTATGCTCTGCATGAAAAAGCAACCCCTCCAGTCCTTTCTAAATCTTTTCCCTCTCACCTTAACCCTATGTCCTCCAGCTTTGGACTCCCTCACCTTGAGGGAAAAGAGATCTTGGTTGTTCAATCTAGCTATGCCCCTCATGATTTTATATACCTCTAACGTCACCTGTCAATGGCTGATGCTCCAGGGAAAAAGCCCATTATTTCCCAGTTATTTCCTCCATCCAGAACACCAAATATTTTTGTCTGCAAATGTACATTGAGCAAATTTTATAAGGGAGTTGGAATTCTACATGTTAACACTTCATAATTGTTTACCTGTAGCTAGAATCTATTTATTTGTCATAAATATTAAGTACAGAAACCTAGATTGTCTTTTCTATCAATCTGGGTCTAAAGAGACAAAAAACACAGGTAAACTGGGAAATTGTGTACTTTTCTTAAATTCCTAACTTTGGTGACAACTCTGGGAATAATGTGCTTTGATTTCCAGTGCTCCATCCCACTGAGATGTAACACCTGAGGAAGTTAGTAAAGGAATTCAACAGGCAATTTCAGGAATTGCCTCTGATGTAATAAATACTCATGTTTGTCTCAAATCTATTCTTTCAAGTAGTCTTTGGTGGTTGGCAACAAAATTCCATCAAGTATTTGAGTTACAAAGCAGTGGAGTTGATGGAGATTATTACGCTGCAAAATGATATGAGCTGAAAATCAAGTCAAGGCACAATGTTTTTAGGGATTAAAAAAAACCCACAGCTAGCCATCACATACTTTTAAAATGAAAACTCACCTTGACTTCACATATCTCTGAAAGTGTTGTCTATAATTATGAAAATCATATCCAAATATCACACCCACCTCACAGATACCTATTTAATGGACTGTATATGATTAAGCACCAAAGTACAACCCAGATGTCAAGGCATTGCCAGATAACATGTAGTCATGGGTGTCACCCTGAGGATTTATGAGGGTAAAATGAATTATTATCTATTTTGTTTTTAGTGGTATGACCAAATTTTACAATTCCCTTATTTTACAATTCCTCTGGCAAAGATCCTGGGTTACACAATTCAAGAAGTGTTGGAGAACATTGCTCTATACCAAGATTTTATTTTCTATAATAGCCTTTGATAGGACACTTTATCAAATGCCTTTTGGAAATTTAAAGTACTGTACATCTACCTGTTCCCCATTTATTCACAGTGTTAAAGTTTTCAAAACACCCCCAATAGACAAATGTGATTTCCCTTTTCCAAAAGCATGCTGACTCTGTTGAATTACCTTTAACTTATCCAAGTGTCCTGCTATAACCTTTTTTTTTACATAAATAGCCTCTAACAATTTTGCCTACATCAGATGTTAAAGTAACTGGCTTATAATATCCTACCTCCTGTTTCCCTTCCTTTTTGCTATCTTATAATCTTATGGGTTATTCTATAAATCTAGGGAGCTTTGGAAAATTAAAACCAATTAATCAACTATTTAATGAGCCACTCCTTTTGAGACCTTAGGTAGAAATTAATCAGAACAAGGGCCCTTGTTGGACTGCAGCTCCCAACCATTTACTGAGTCTTAGTGATGTACAGCACAGAAAAAGACCCTTCAGTCCAACCAGTCCATGCTGACCAGCTATCCCAACCATACGTAGTCCCATTTGCCAGCACTTGGCCCATTTCCCTCTAAACCCTTCCTGTTCATATACCCATCCAGATGTTGTAACGATACCAGCCTCCACCTATTCCTCTGGCAGCTCATTCCATACACACACCATTCTCTGCAGGAAAAACATTGCCCTCAGGTCCCTTTTATATTTTTCCTCTCTTACCTTAAATGTATGCAGTCTAGTTCTGGACTCACCCATCCCAGGGAAAAGACCTTGTCTGTTTATCCTATCCATGCCCCTCATGATTTTATAAACCTCCAGAAGGTCACCTCTCAGCTACTATTGCTCCAGGGAAAACAGCCTGTCTATTCAGCCTCTCCCTGTAGCTCAAATTCTCCAACCCTACCACCATCCTTGAAAAACTTTTCTGAACTCTTTCAAGTTCACAACATCCTTCTTGTAGGAGGGAGGGAGACCAGAATTGCACACAATATTCCAAAAGTGGCCTAATCAATCTGCTGTAATGTGACCTCCCAACCCCTATATTCTGACCAGTAAAGGAAAACATACCAAATGCCTTCTTCGTATCTACCTGTGACTCTGCTTTCTTCTCTGTTGAAGATCATTTTCCTGCATTTATCCCTCCCTTTCATTTTCTGATTTCTACACACTTCTTGTATTCTTCATTTTGTTAACCTTTTTCTATATATTTATAAAAGCTCTTAGCATTTTCATACTCCTGGTTAACTATCATACTGAAGTTTTCCTTTTCTTTGGTCATTCTTTGCTTTAAAAAAAATTCTGTCTAATCTTCAGACCTACAACGTCTTTGCACAATTAAATGCTTTTTATGTTTGATACCATTTTTAAACTTTAGTCCATCCCTTGGACTTTAAAAAACTTATGAGAATATATTTGTTCTGTCATCCAAACTATCCCCTTAAATGTGTGCACTGCAACTATATTGGTTAACTCTAATTTACCAATTCATTTCAGTCAGCTCTGCTTTCATGCCCTTGTTTAAATATAAAAACTTTCTCTGATCTAATCTTCTGTCCCTCAAACTAGGTGTGATATTATGGCTGCTAATACAGGGTAACCTCTATCTGTGGGTCCGGTTTCCACGGTTTCCTGTAGCCCGAACATATTATAGGGAATCTTCCAGAACCAGGAAGGTAAATTCCCCATTTAAATGGATAGGTTCACTATTCTCTGCAGTAGGTCTTGGAATGTGGGAACTGGGGGTTGCGGGGGGGGGGGGGGGGGGGGGGGGCGGGGAAATTACTGTACCTAGGGACATCCTTTTTAATTAATCCCATCTTGTTGCCTGGTCCAGTAGAGCCAGATCTCTTAGCCACATCAAAAGTTGATCAGAAATTATCCCAAGGATTTGTCAGGGTAGATTTAGAGAAAGGTTGCTCCACAAGGTAGTGGAATGCACAATTGTTGCAGAGGAAGTGGAGAGGATGGAATTGACATTGCAGACAATGAAGACTATAAGCTCATCACACCCAAATGTTGAAGGCTGGGTGGTGTTAGTGGACCGAAGAGCAGCATGCTCAGCCAATCCCTCCCTACTCAGGATTGCTATTTAGAGGAATTTGGGACAAATGGATCACAGGAAGCTAACTTTTGGAAAAATTCAGTCATTGTGGCCTACTCACTGGAAAATGACACCATGGCTAGATATGGATGAAAAAGAACAGGAGGTATCTCTGTTATGATGCTCTCATGATCTAAAGATGTAGGTACATACTGCTCTGGTAATAAAAACAAATTATTCCGGATGCTGGTGATCTGAAATAAAAATAAAGTGCTGGAGAAACTCAGTAGGCATGGCAGCATTAACAGAGAAACAGTATTAATGTGTTGAGTTCAATTACTTTTCTTCAGAATTTACTGCTTTTGTTCATCCATAAAGAATGTGTTTAAGGTGAACGAGCATTGGATGTGACTTTGAAACAACATTGGTGGGTAAGTCAGTCTTTCACAGAAAGACAAAGGGAAAGGGCCAAGAACAGTAAAGATCACAATGACTTGAAGAATTCCTCTCCAACTGGCATTCAGCACTCAATGGCAACTTTGTGCTGCTCTCCACAGAAAGTTTTAAGAAGAAGGGGAGCATATTCAACCTATTGCACCTCTTTTTGAGCAAATTGAACAGTGCAGGTGAAAGGTGCACTCAAAAGATAACTGTTGAATATACAATAGATGCTTCACCCTACACCGAAGGAATGAGCTAAGCAATCTTCCAGAATAAACAGCAATGTTTAAATATATGTTAGTTCCCAGGTTCAAACTTAGCAGTCTAATTCAGGGTATATTACACCAGCTCAAACCATAAATGCATATCAAATTAAGCAATGAAAAGGATGACACAGGTACACATACCAGTATTATTTATTTATAACATTTCATGCAAGAATCAAGCACAACAGAATTTAAACAGTAGTGACAGTTCAGTACAAATCACACACATCCAATTTGTAACACAACATGACATAATTCACAAGTCTGCAGTAAACATAAGTTAATGAAATACCAGGTTATGGACAAGCATATATGGAACATATTGTCATATGTGGAAACAAAACCCTAAAATGTTAATAAATATTAACCACACGTGTGTACCGACTGATTAACATAGAGGTTTTGTTCTTACAGCCTATGAGGTGGTGTGTAGTGTTATGAATATAAGAGATCATACTGCTAAGCTGCATAATTTTGAGTTGGTTATATTTTAACAAGCCTTTGTAGAAAGTAGTCTATTCTCTGCAGCCAAATTAATTGCAATATAATAATTAATCTTATGTCTAACAGTAAGAAATGAATCAAAATTCAGGTTAATTCTGAAATTCATCCTCATCCTTATTTCACCTGTGAAAGGAGAAAGCTGAAGAAGTATTACAATATAATTTACATTTTTAAAAAAACTGGTAGGTTGATGCACGTTGCAGACGTCAACTGTCAGCAGGTCCCTAATCAGACCTATCCAGATGTGCACTCCCAATGTGAACAAGTTTTATTTCCTAATCTGAATTGTTAAGGGAGAATTAAAATAAAAAAAATAGGGAAAAAACTGCATGCAAAAATCTCACTATAAGCTTCATTATGAAATCAGGATTACAAATTTGGGAAGCAGCGAGTGTGCACTAAATGCCACTGGGGAGATATGATGAACACAAGAATAAGTAATAGAAGCACAAGGCTGCCATTTGGCCCCTCAAGCCTAATCTGTCATTCTACAACATCATGGCCACAATTTTTATTACTGTGTTGAGAGGGAGGTGGTGAGGCATGTGGTTTAAACTGTAGCCTTGGGTTAAGATGGGATTGGGAAGTATATGATTCCTCTTTTAATTTTAACCAAACATGTTGCAACATATTTAAATACTGTGCATTTTTTATTCATTATATGTTACTTTTTACATGCTACTCACCTTAAAAATCTTTTAGCAAGCCTGACAAAAATATTGCAGTTGGAAAGCACTTTCACTAAATTAGAATCAGACACAACATCCAAACAAACAATTCATTGTCTTTTTTGGGGGTGGGTAGTGTTGTACAATGTTCACTGCTTTGTTTTTTTTCTTAAATCTGCAGTTAAGGCTGGTTTGGTAGAATGACGTTGAGAAGTTTAAACTGCATTGGATTTAGTGGGAGTATGATATCGGCACCAGAAAACTCCATTCGCCTTTGGAACTCAGTATATTTAAAACTTTTAAAATAAAATAACATTTGGTTACATTTGAGAACAGTTATTATTTAACTGCCTTAATTGTAACCAGGAATTTACAGTAAGTTTCATAACAAATAAAGAATACCAACTCAAAATATGTATCTCAGCAGAACAAAATGAAATAAAACCCCAACATATTTAATCAGTCTTCCAAGTGAAAGACTGGTATACAGCAGTCTCTATTAAACACTCCATGAGGATTTCTGAAAGTTTACTGTTATAAAATGCTCACACATGTGTTCTAGTCCTTTTGACAAGCAATGATTTGCAAATCAGAAGGATCTTTCTGCTCCTATGCATGTGGCAATGCCTGGAGGGGGCTACTATCAAGAAGGCAACATTAACTGCATTTGCTTAAGGTCATTACTAATTACCACACTATTTGAGATAATCAGAAAAGTGTTACCAAACACCACTGATCAAAAATGAGACTGTGGCATTATTATGCATCAAGCTACCTGACAATAAATGTTACATCTCAATTCGTTTGCTAATTGCACATACACACTTAGTTTTATTGCAATAACACATTTGGTAGACTATCAAATGATACAAACCTTATACTGCCAAATAACACATTGTCTATTTATCAAAGTCTTAATGTGTTATTGGAAGTATCTTTTTATAATAAATCCATTGAACTGTACATTAATATTAGTATTAACAGTTGCTAACCTTTTATACACATTTAACATTATTCTTCTAGGATGGTATAATTATGTAGGTCAGCAGGGCTATTCTTCCAGTATACTGTCTCCCCCCCCCCCCCCCCCCCCCCCATTGCAAAAGTGATTGAGTAATAGTGATACGAGGCTATGGGAAGGAAACCAATCATCTTTTCAAGACCTTAGGCAGCTTTATATGCACTTGCATCAAACTGAATGTGTGGATTTTGTATCCTATCCTGCTCATTTGGAAAGAAGGAAGTAATAAAGTTAGAATCTAAGTTACCCCTCAGCTCAACTGAAAAATGGGAGGCAGGAAACTGTAAGGATCATAATGTTTTCAAAGCCTTGGTTGAACAGATCTGAATATTCAAACCATCACTGTGGGTTTTCCATCTTTTGAATTAGTTGTACCTGTTGTTTTTTTTCTAGAAGTTAGAACAGCCATGTGCCTCAAAGCATAAAACAAGATACATGTTGCTCAGCTTTTTGTGTATCGGAATGCAAATGGGTCTCAAAAGCAACAAACAAAGCTTCACCAGCAAAGCTCATTAATGTTACTGGGCAATTTATATGGAAAAAAGCTCTGCAAAGAAATCCCACAACTTCCCTATAAATTTTCTGATACATTATAAAAGATGCTCAATAGAAGTAAACAGCTTACAGTTTGCATTTCTACAGTAAAATAGCTTTAAAAACACAACACAGTGCTAATTTAGCAAGCATAGTGTCAAATAACAAACTAGTAACTAAAACACTGGTATCTCAGCTATGATAAATGTAAAACGACCAGCAAGTTAAACAGAACGACAATGTGTCAGTCTTACAACAGTCTGTATGGGTCTAAACAATGATCAATATAGAGGAAAGAAATGTGTTTATTTTTATTACTAAACTTAGCAATTCTGTGTTGTAAAAAATAAGATCTATAAATTTATATATCATTGCAGAAAAAACTACCAATTACCAAGCAATGTACAACATTCGGATAGTAAACCTAACCATAGATACACGTGCTTTCATTGTAGTGGATACTAGAAACTGATCACACAACAGTATAAATTTGTATACCTCTGTATTAAGGTGCCAATGGAAAGGATGACTTGGAGATTCTCCCACATTTAATGATAAATGATGCTGACAAAATATGTCAGATTCCATAGTTAGAGTTGCGTGGAAAGGTTACTAATCTATCACCAAGGGCTATAGTCACTCTGCATCAAGCACGGCTGACCATTTTATTGCCTGGCATAGGCACAATGGAAGAATATTTAGGTTGATCAACCTATTTGGCCATGTTATGAACATATATGCTGTTACCATCATATCCTGGAGTGGGACTTGAACCCATAGATTCTGGGTCAGATGCACGGTTGCTGTTTATTGCACCTCGTGGCCTCCACACTCAATAAATAACACTTTGAATTATTTTGTTTTTACTCTGCAGTGTTTGGATTTTGAAATATGCTTGCTGTGTAGAATATTTTGGTCTTAAAGGATGTGTAAAACAATAAATGCAATAATTAAAATAGTTCAAATAAAAACAAAATGCTGGAAACTTTCAGTAGGTCAGGATGCATCTACAGAGATATAAATAGAGACAATACTTAAGGTTAATGATTTTTCATCAGAACATTAACACTCAACCGATACTGTCTGACAAGCTGTTGAGTGTTTCTACTTTGGATGTTGGCACCTGATTTTTGCTGTTTTTGTTCTGGATTTAGAATTAGAGTGCTTGGAGGTGGTTAAGTTTTCAAAATGGTAACACTGAAAAGTTGAGATTTTAACATTTCCACAGCTTATCATGAAACAGCACTTAGCAAACCTAGTTCCTGATTAACTGCAGCATTATTAAATAAGTGATGAAATATGGACTGCTCTTTATCCATGCATGGATAGGAGTGTGGAGCGGGCCAAATCAGTATCTTACTGTGAACAAAGGTGAATGTAAAAATTATCTTGCATTCACTGTTGCCACCTCAGGTTTGCAAGTGTAATTGCACAGAATTATTTCATACATGAACATCACTCTTCCACAGTCTTAACTATGAAAATACAAAATGTAAAAGCACCGAATGTCCTAAACTAACAACCTGGATGTAGAATAGGCAGTGAGTAGGGAGAAAGGGAAGAGGAATAAGGTCTGAATTAAAAAACTTTAGCGAGGGAATGTAGAATAAAAATGCCAATTTTTCAGTAAATACATTCAAATGACAGAATTATATTGGATTAAAATAGACAATAACTTTAATTGATAGAACTCTTCAATTTAGGAAAGTATGCCTAAGAGTACAGAGAAACAAATATATTAAGTCAGGTGTGGTAATGTAATATTTAGTAGAGAGAGAAGAAGAGAGAGAGAGAGAGAGAGAGAGAGAGAGAGAGAGAGTGTATGAGGGCAAGAAAGCAAGCAAGGAAGAGGCAGACAGGTTGAAAGAATTCCAGAACTTGGGGCCTAGATGTCTAAGGCCAAAACCACTCATGGGCACATGATAATAAAAAATTACCTCACCCTTTTGGTTTACAATTCGGGAAAACTCTCCTCGGAGACAACCCAAGCTCTGGAAAGGTAGAATTTTGAATTGCATTGGTGGTACTTATCCAAAGTTCCAATGGACACATTGGGAAAAAAAATTCATACCAATCCTTAACTTTTGCTGACCCACTACTGAAAAACATGCACATGTAATCACCAGTTTTTAACACCACAGAAGCCTCTTTCTCAAATATGGTTACTCATACAAACTGGAAAGCTGAAAGTGATCAACATCGATAGCAAAATTGTGTAATGAGTACTTCAATCATCTACCTACATGACCTGCAGCTCAGTCACCTTAAGGAGAGCTCATTCAAAAGGAAAGCTTTGGTCTTAGTAGACCAAAATTTTCATCCTCAGATACTCCAGTCCAGTTAAAAAAGGTGAAGAAGAGGAGATTTCACAGAAAATAGTCTAGAGAACATCTAATTCAAGGAAAATAGCTGAAAAAATAATCTGAAGCACAATGATAGGACAGGCGATAAAGATACAAAATAGTCAAGGGCAAGTTCAGTAAAGACAAGGATTAAAACATGCAAGGCTTTCCAGAGAGAATTTTATCATTCTTTTCCCCCCATCATTCAAGAAACAAATTAAACAATGCAACAGTACAGCTCTAGGTTTCAACAGAAGAATGAACCAGATGAAATGAATACTCTCTCTCACCAGCGTATATTCCACTTGTGCACATTTAGAATCAACACAGATCTATAATTTGTATCCACGGCGACCAGAAGAAATCTATACTACTAAGAGCTACACAGGCTTGACGTTCAGAGAAGAGTCGCAGAGACTGTAGACATGTCGTTTAGTGATTGATTAGTTATTTCATCAGTGGTTAAAAGGGGAAAAACGTACTGCTCTCTTGTGTGGCTAAACTGTTCACACATCAAATTAGCAGGATTTAGCCAAAACAAAATGACTGCAAACACACTTAGAAAATTGCCATTTTAACCACTATGCTTCATATCAAGTGTCCGTGGTTGTCCCTGTAATAAGTATCTTTGTTACATCAGGGTTCATCCCACATTTAATATGTATTTCCAGTACAGTTTTCATTGCAACACGTTTTAGTGTTATACATATAATACAATTAGCATATTCACCACTAAAATATATAGTTTAGATAAAACTTATGAATTCCTCTAATTTCCTTTATAATATAACAAAATTCCTATGATACCTACTGCAATGTGAAAGGTGCTATGTCCCAACAGAAATGAACACTGGCCAGAGAAACTAGTTCACTTAGATACAATTTTTACAAAAAGCACACTTGCCAAAATGTCACTGTGTTAACAATAAACATTTTGTAATAATGTCAAAATGGCCAGCTGTTCCAAATCCCTTTGGTAAGATACAGGTTAACCAGAATGTAGGTCCAAATCATTATTTAAATATGAACTGCAGAGAAATATTGCAAGTCCAGCTAATATATGGGCATAATACATTATACTGTGGAGAATGCTAAAACCCAGCGATTTAAAAGATTTGCCAGTTTTTAACTGCGAATAGCACATTAGGAAGGCATCTTATAAATTAGTTGGCTGGAGGAGTTGGAATAAATGGAGATACATAAAACATAAGTGCATCACCAGCCACCATTGAGAAGCTATAGCAAACTGTACAGCAGCACCCTGCCCAACAACAAATGAACCATACACACACACATACACTCAAAATACACACACGTCATTGTAAAGCATAGAGGGTATCCTTGGAATGGTCCAGTTTCTTTACACTTTCAGCAGACACTGGTGGAGGATTGGAGTTGCTAGTCAGGGTAGAAGGCAGGTTTGGGACTCTCTCTGCTGCCTTTGCTCTTTCTTCCAAAAATTTATCAAATTCTGAAAAAAAGTACACATATAAAATCCACACAAGATATTTACACTTTTAAAAAGTCAACTGGTTCTTTTTTGGTGCGACCATAGTCATGGTGAGAACGTGGGCAGCTTATCTGCTCCCACACCACTGCTCTTTATAGCAGTTGCCAAAGAACATGAGACAGTTGCCTAATTTGACTCACCTGTCAGTTTTCCTTTCTATTGTGAAAGCATGATGACTTTGTCTAGTTTCTTTATGAACAGATCAGCCTGTGTGGAGAACCACCAGAGCAGCATGTTGGTGCTCTAATCTCTCCACCATCACAGATCATTTCTACAGCTTATGAACAGACAAAATAATTAAGAAATCCTGAATGTGCATACTAACATAAATGCAATTAGTATCTTAAAAGGGTTGGTTTACAGAAACTAAAACTACAGCTTAAGACAACACCAGATAGACTTACCTTCACTTGTTACTCCTTCTTCTACATCATCTCCCTTCTGAAATTAAAAAAAAGTTCTCACATCAATGGCTGGCCAACCCACAACTGGAGGATTACCCATGGATAACAAAATGAGACTACATCTAGCCACAACCCAACATCTCTCAGAAAAGGTGAAACACAACAACTAGATTTATTAGATTAAAAATTGGTAACAGTTCTGTTGTTAAAATTTTTAGAAGATTGTTTCCTATTACTCTCAGCCTACCCAATTATTTAGAGTCACCACAAAACAAACATAATTCAACCAAATGGTTCAAAACAACTCCCAAAAGCATGCATATTGCAAGGGAACCAAGATTAGAGGCAAAGAGGCAACACTGAAACTTAGTGCCTTTTAAAATGAGTGAAATTAAATAATTAAAGCTTTTTAATTTGGAAACAAGACGATAAATTTTATGTAATGTACAAACTCTGAACTTTCGCAGTCAAAATGCACATTTCCGGATTACAGTCATGCCCAGTAGAGACTGTGAGGACTAAGAACATGAGGACAAGCTCAAAAAAGTGAGGAAAATCATGCTCCTGATTGCTTGTGGAACTGAGAGAGTGAAACCAGATCAGAAATTCAGTTAAATGCTATATTTTGTTCAGATGTACATCAACACAACTCATTTTTAAAACAGACCAAATATGCATCATTTGAAATTTTCCTTTCACCCCACTGCAAATTAATATTCCAATGGTCATTCGTGATTGCAACTGTAGGTTAGCAAGGAGCATCAGTTGCTGTTTTTGTGCTGCACTCATTGCACCAATCATGAATCACTGTTCCTCTTCCACCAACCTCCATTTTAAAAAAAAGTTGTGCCTCACTGGAGTGGCACATTGGAAATCAAGCCCCATTATTCCTAGAGTTGTCACAAAAATTAAAAGGGAAACAAAATTCCCCAATTTAACTGTCTTTAAGACATAAAGCATGGATCAGGTTTCTGTATTTATGCAAATTACTATTTATTACAAGTAAATAAATTCTAGCTACAGGTAAACATTTCCGAATCATCGGCACATTAACTCTCCTGTGAAGTGCTCTCATCCCCTTAAACTCCCCCTTACACACACAACCACACAGGCTAATGGGCAGAGGGAAGGACTTGGAATGCAGCTCAATGATTAATAAGTTAGAGGCCTTTTATATGCCACAGCTTATCAAAACTGATGGTAAAGTAAACTAGTTTCCAATGCAGAGAATAGAGACAATTCCGGATCTTGTGCAGACCTAATGGCATCTTGCCCACTTTGTTTATGGCCCCAAGCTGTTTAGCTCTCTAAAAACCAATCACATAGCTGCAGGCAGGCAGAGGCCATAGTCATTGGTCTGTGGATTAGTGATCAGTTATCAGCTATTTATTGCCAGCTAAATCTCCATTTGTACACACACTTGACTCTAGCCAGGCTGCTCCTGTGTGAACCAGCAGCTGTGTAAAAAGCACCTATAAAAGAGTGTCAGGTTACTTGCTTTGAAAAACATGCAATCATCCTTCAGTAATCCTTGGCTTTAAAAACCGTTCTTTTCTCATGTCAATCCACAGTTAAAATACATTAAAAATGTTTTTTTGTAAAATCAAAACCAACAAATCCCTTATACAGTGTTGTCTCTAAGCTGCATGGCTGTGAATCATTGGCATATAACTCTACTAGTCAGCAGATCCATTGACATCGGGTCTGGAAGCTGCGGCCATGTACGAACCTTGGAAGTCGGTGCAGCAGCAAGTAAAATGAGATGGAATGTATCTTTCAACAAAAGGTGTTATAACTATCCTGGCAGTAGTTTTAGAATATTGATTAATCATTGACATAATTAGATCCAAGTCAGAATAATTGATACAATGATCAGATTGGTTTCAGTTTCAAGAGGTTTTAACATCTTTCTCTCATGCAAACTAATGATGGAAGATTAGAATTTATATCGGAAATTATTAAAACGTAGGTAGAGTAGACAGCAAAATTCACACAGTTTGCCATACATCATTATTAAAAGTGGCTTGTGCATGAGAACAACTTGATTATTTTTTTTTTTTACAAAGCAAAACAGTAGCCATGAACTCAGGAAAGTGATTTAAACAGAAGATACAAGCTGAAGTTACTACTGAACAAGCAAGATCCCAAAATGAAATCTAGCTTAATGGATTATATTTTGTTTTCTTTCAATGCACAAAATGCGGCAGATTTGATTTTAACATCAAAACAGAAACTTACAACTCAAAAGAAACATAAAACAGAAACTAAGTAATCTACATAACAGTTTGAAAGATTTCAAAAACACATGGCAAAACAAAATCCTTCTATTCCTCCATCATTTTACAATTATTTAAAAGTAAATATCAAATCAGTTGGTTTGACTTAACTTGTTTTTTTAAGATACTATTCAGAGTGTGAAGGCGACCTATCCTTGAATCCTCAAATAACTGATCTTAAGATTTTCTCAGCCATAACTAACTAATGCACATTTCTAATCAGAAATTCCAAGTCTGTACGTTTTAATAAACTACCTTCTTGGACCAAGGTAACATATTTCATTAACTGCACTGAACAAGCTCTTCTCTCCCTGTCCCCTAAGACAGACTATACTGGAATGAAATCTGACTCCTCTCTCCTTTAAAACTACCAAAAAATCTTTAAAGTTATTTTTTCAAAAAGCTAAAACAAAAAGAAAAAAAAAAGGAGAAAACATATTGATTACTTTAAGCAAAAACAAGCTAATGTCTTTAAATGTTTTCACTTTCCTGTCCTTAAACCCCATAATACAAACAAACTTGCATAAATATGCCAGGAGCTTGATCAGATAGCTGTTCTAACACATACTGGTTTAAAATCCTGATTCCACAAAGACTGACCTAATTTATTGCTAAACCCCTTCAGAAAGTAAAAAGATCAACATCCTTATACCACGAGTTTGAAATCTAAATTCTTAAAACTATACATTAATATGTTTAAAATTACAAACCTTTCAACAGTAAAGAAAAGGAAATTGAGGTGCAACAGCAGAAAATTTTTAATCAAAGGGAACTAGCAAATCAAATTCAAGTACACAAACCTCTCAGCTCATTCAAGTGATGAAATACAAGAATGAGCAAATACAAAATCAGAAACAAAATTGATCTATTCATTAATTTAGTTTTGGCACAAGAAATTTAAATTTAAATTTTGATTGCTTATTACCCTCTTTTGCTTCTTTAAAGAGTTTCTTTCTGGGGCAAATAAATCCTGTACAAGAAAGCTGATTCAGCTGGTTCTGGACTCCACAGTTCTAGTCTTCAACAGGATTACTGCTATAATTGATCACCATAGAATAGAATCATTTCAGCCCATCAAGTCTATGCTATGCTTCTATAAAGCAATCTCATCTCACCAGGCTGCTTTTTTTCCCCACACCCCTGCAATTTGTACTGCAAATACTTAAACAATTCCCTTTTGAATGTCGCACTTCAATCTGCATCAACTAACTAACAGGAACTCCAAATCCTAACTCCACACAGAAATGCTCTTCCTTACATTGCCTCTAACTGTTTTGCCTAAAGTCTTTTGAATATCCACCCTTTAAACATTTTTAGGTAGCTCCATCAAGTCTCCTTTTGGCCTTTTCTGATCAGAGACCAATGACAGCTTCTCTAGCCTAACTGACCTAAATGTAATCTCTTATCACTGGTTCCATGCCAACAAAGCATTCCAAGAAACACATGCAAAAGCATATTCACCAGGGAACTCTGCCTACATTTTTCCCTTCTCTTTTCCCACTGTTCTGGCCCTTAATCATATTAAGGATTCCCTACAACAATTCATTCAGGTGGCAGTCCTGAATGAATAGGAGAGAAAGGACAAGAACTCAGTCTTCCCAGCAACCCAAATATCCCAGAAAGTCTGTGCACACATTAATCCATTGGAGTCAGTTGTGCATGACAGTACAAAACTTTATAGAGGCTGCAAACAGATACAAAATGTCCCTGTTCTAATTACAGAGTAGGTCCATTATGATAAATTACCTGGGAGCTATCGAAAAATTATTTGCTTTCATACACTGCAAAAAAAAAAACTACTGCATTTCAACTTTCGTTCCCTCCTTCCTCAAAGCATGTAATACCTTGCAAATTGGTTCAAAAGGATGATTCCTACCCCTGGATGTTGCAGTCAAGTTAGCTCGCCCACCTGAACAGCTGAATACAAAATCTATTTTATACTCAGTACAAGCTCCAATTCTAAGGTTATGGAGCATAATACACCACTGATTAGGCAGACTCTCCCAAATTATGTTATGCCAGCATCTCAAGCTTCTGATCTTTTTGAAACAGTTAAATTGCCAAAAAACCATACACAACTGCTAATCACAGCTTGATCACGATGTATAAACAGAATCTTTATTGAGACAAAGCACTAAATATTTAATTTGAACTTAATGTTTTCTTATGATGTTATTTCATAATAGTTTTGACTTGAGTGGTGCAAATTTAAACAACAAAATCATAAGAGCACACATCATATTGTAACAAAAAAACTGATCTCACAGCAATAATTTAAAAAATTCAATTACGCAAATGCACTGGAGCCAATCTGCAACTTAATTTTAACCCAGCTCACTTCTTTCATTCTTCCCTCGATAGCACTGCCTACAATTTCTCCTGACGACATCTTGAATAGTGTCTAATTTCCTGAGGATATCAAGATTCTTGTTGATTGGTCCTCCATGCTGTTTGTATATATGCAGTGATATATAATTGTATACATATGCTGTGTGCTATGAAAAGACAGATTGCAGTAACACACGAAGTTTGTGCTGATCATTAGTCTCACTTTCTCTTTCACCACACCAATTTCAAATTAAAAAAACAACAAAATCAAAATCAAACTTTTTTAATTTTAGGAACCTTCAATAGAATGTATTGCAAATACCCTGGCAGTAGGTTTAGGACATCAGACTAACTATGCATAAAATTAATCAAAGTCAGTCTGTGAACAATTGATGCAATGTGGAAGACTAGAGGTTCTCACCTCGATATCAACTTGGGATGAAGTTGACTATCTTTCTCACACAGATAATGGCAGCAGATACACTACATTACAATGAGTTTTAAAATCAAGGGGTAACACAGCAAAGCTCATGATGGCCTTTGAACATCTAATTATATACAGTTATATGTATAAGTAGTAAGACTTGCACAGAAATATAAAAACAGCAATAAGATTCACATTATAGACAAAATCTGGTGATGAAAATGAATGTACATGAACCAAATAATGCATCTTCTGGAAACAGAAAGATGGCTGTCATCACGGGACTACATTGGAGAGAGCATTTTATATCCTGACATTTAAAACAAATTTTCTTCAAAAAAAAAAATTTTGAAATGTCTGTCAGCTCACAGGCAGACTTCCCCCAACCCCTGCAGATAGCTGGGCAAAATTCTAGCAAATGACTAACCGTCATTTTGCAAACCAACACTCAAAGAGCAAGGTGTAATTCAAATTCTAGCCCACTTTAAATTATACAAAGTCACAGAAGGAGAAATTGCAGTTTTACTATATGCAAAATTCACTCCTTACATAACATTAAGTAGGGAGGGGTGATAGAAGAAAAGATCAACCCAAAGCAAAACGAAAAGCCCCTCACCACATCAGTGCTGAGCCATTCTTCAACGTCGTCCATAACAGACTGTGCAACAGGAATCTACACAGCGACAGGAAATTCAAGCCAGACAACCAAAGTAAACATAACACAAAATTAAAAGAACATTTATAATGGGAACAAAAAAAAATTAAATATCTATAAAAATGTAATGCACATAAATACAAAAACTGCAGTAACAAAGATTCATATTAAAAACACACCAAGATCCAACTCTGAAAATAGAATACACGTGGAGCAAATGATACTCTCTTCAGGAGACATAAAGATGACTCTCTAAACAGGCAACAGATTGGAGAAAATATTTTGTTTGTCTACCTTTATTAAGTTTTCTGCAAAGAAAAAAAAAGAGAATGGTACAGATAAGCTGTCCAGTTTTCATATGGTCACCATCATATTGGAATCAGAACATTGATTGGAAGTTGGGATCATTTGTCAGCCATTTGGCATGGGATTTAAGTGTGTTGGGTACATCAAGTCCCCTACATTCCTATTGATGAGCTTTGTTGAACTGCATCATTGCCTGTGTTGACTTGTAGCTTCATTACAGGACATGGCCCCGATATGGATTAGTGGTGCTGGAAAAGCACAGCAGTTCAGGCAGCATCAGAGGAGCAGTAAAATCAACGTTTCGGGCCCTGATAGGTTTGGCAAATACATTTAGGTTTAAGGTACACTCAGGGACACAGATGAATTGTGTTAAAATTTACTCAGAGGTGGTGTCCAAGACACCATGCTAGGCACTCTCAGTTCCATAAAGCAACTTTCCAAAGTCAGCCTGATGGAACAAAAAGATACTGCCTCACAGAAAGGGTTTAGCTCTGTTAATAGACAGGGCAAGAGATAATGTGTATAACGTCAGAATTTTATAGCGCGAGGTAGGTTATAAAGAAATTTCCTGCTAATAGTGGAACCATTACGGAATTAAATGATTATATATTGTATACACTGTCAATGTATAGGAAAACAGACTGTTCCAAAGATCTTAATCTGCTTCTCATTAAGGTGAGCGTCAGTTGAAGAAACAGACCTTGGTGTTGAACTCCAACGAATATACATGGATCTCAATTTCCAGAATATTCATCTTATATAGCAATTTGTTAAATAAAATGGAACTGATTAACTGAGAGATGAATACATTCTCTCAAAATTCCTTTTCCTCTACAGTATTTATTTTATTCATAATACTGAAAAATCGCAATGAGGTCATTTTCTTTATTACCAGCATAATTGTACTAACATATGCATCGTGTAGTTTCAAAATTTGTATTGTTGCAGCTTTTACACATTAAGACCTTTTCTGAAAAGAGATTCAAGTTGGAATGAAGTCTGACCATCAGGCAAAGTTCTTTCAGTCACAATTTCAAAAGCACCAAAATTTAAACTTGCTTCACAGCAGCACCAAGATAAAACACATCACTGATAAAATGAAGTTGGGAGTATTTCCCTTTTCCAAGTAGACACAAAATAGCATGAGACAAACAGAGTCCAACAAATTTTCAGTTCCATCCTAGGACATTACTGCAATTCTTTAGCATTATGAAAAATATTCCATCTCAGACTCTTTCTACATATCAGTGAATTAAACTTCTGATGGTGTGATAAATAGTTTTATGTACCCATGAAATCTTGTGCACACAGTTGGATTTCAACTGTATTCAATTATCATTTCCGTTGATTTGAGTTTAATGGAATATAAAATGCACTGCAAGTTCACTTTGGGAAACTTTCCCCTGACTGGTGAAGACCAATTTTATCCCCATCAAATGGATTTGTAAACATTGAAAAATCAGGCTGAAAGAAAAGGGGGTATTTTAAACATCATTCAGCTGGTTACTTCAGCTATACACTTTAGACTAAAAGCAAAAACAATTATGAGCAGTAAAGCATTTAAATTGGAGAAAACAGCAACATTCTATTGGGGGTATGGAGTTAAATCAGCATCTATAAAAAGGAATAGAAAGCAACAATTGTTAGTCACTACAAAGAGTTAGCAGTTTTATCCCACATTTCAGATATCATTTCAGTCTATAAATCATACGCACAGCTTTCAGGGATGGTAATTTTTAACATGGAAGTTGCATAAAATTATTGACCCATCAACCAGTTTTCTCAAATGGAAAAAGCACACAAATGATGCTTTGTACCTCTCCAATCACTTAGCGGTTACAGTGACAAACTACCAAGGGTTTTGCATGAATTCCCTCCCCATCATTTCCCGCATCCACTTCTCCCCAGTTTCATACACTGATTGTAGTGAGGAACTACTTTTGTCCAGACTGCCATGATTCTACAGCTACTACCATCTGATGAAGGAGCATCGCTCTGAAAGCTAGTGTGCTTCCAATTAAACCTGTTGGACTATAACCTGGTGTTGTGTGATCTTTAATAGCTGAAGAAGTCATCTTACTGCATGGTTTCCTCCTTTCTATTTGTGGAGAAATACCTATATACAGCATTTGTGGAATTGAAAAACCAGCAGAATGAAGGTGCTAAGACTTATGCCTGAAATTTGCATGCTGGTACAAAATACCATCCATGTAAAATACAAATTAAACACAGCAATAAAGGAAATAGAGTGAATGGTTCAAGTTCAGCAGACTTTTCTTCAGAACTCAAGATTCTAAAGAGTCATTTCTGGACTTGAAATGTTGACTCTGTTTCTCTGCATCTGCGGCCAGACCTACTGAGCTTCTCCAGAACTTGGTTTATATTTCAGATTTCCAGCGGTATTCTGCTTTTAAATAAGCAAATGCAAATTGTGAAGGGATGTTTAGTTAAAAAAGGTTAATCAAATATTGTGTAGTTCACAGTTAAAAAGTCAAAAACAAAAACACATTCTGTATTCTGATTGTATTCGCTTTTACAGACCTAAATTACATTAATGTAACATGTCACTTTCTTATAATAGCCTCGAAGTATTTGGGATAAGAGCAGCAGAGTTTTAGATTCAAATATTTCACAGAATTTGATGGAAGAATTCTCAATTTTATATATTTAGACCCAAGCTTAACCAAGTTAATATTAACATTTAATGAAAAGCTTAGACTTCTAATTAGAGCACTACACCACACAGTATTTTGGGCTAACTAAAAATGTCAGAGTTGGAAGGATTTGCTTTAGTTATTTATTCATCGCCTCCTTTTGTTGTCCTTTAATAGACACCCTTTTGAATGTGACCCAACTTTTTGCAGACAATCATAAGCCCCCATTGTCTCAGAGAAGTGGCCCTTCTTTATGGGTGAATCTGGATACCAAATTTTGACATGTAATCCAGCTATGGATAAAAGGCAAACTGTGGCATTATCAGCTATTGTTTCAGATGATATCTGCTGCTATATTGACCAGAAATCAAACTTGGGATCTCCTGGCCTGTATAGTGCAGCACAGTGTGTTGTTTGTAGCGGCAAGACTACTGCATGCTATTATCTCAGGAGCCTTGTTGATTTCATTAAAAATTACAAATGGTGGGGGTTGAAGTTGGGAAAGGACCAGAGAGACAGAGAGACCTAGCTCCGATTTCATTAACGGAGATGATTATTACGATACAGGTTTTGGGAAGGAAACAAAAAAATGTTCAGCTTAAACCTTCCTGTTGAATGGTGAACAGTAGGTAATAACTCAGACCTGGAGAGGTTGAAAGCTAATTAACAGTGGATGTAGTGAGGGCAAAAATAAATCTAGAACACAAACAAAAGAGTGCAGAATTTCATGCATGCCATCCAAGATGGAGGAAGGGAAGAATTTCTGGCTGTTACAGCTGCTCCTTTGTGGAGGTATTTTAGGTGCTGGAGGCGATTTCCTCGAATTCCAAGAGCAGCAATTATTGCTTTATATGCTGTTGCATTGTTTTGGAACTTTGGAAAAAAAAGTCAAAACAACAGCAGTTTTAAAAAGGGAGAAGAACAGACAAAGGAAGCACAGGGTGAGGTCAGTGCAGGAGGGAAGAGAGAAAGAAAGAAAGAAACTCACACAGCAGTGAACCTGCAAAGTAACTGCCTGTGCTGTTAGAATTCATGTATTACTGGACATTGAAGTGCGTCTGGGAAAATTAACAAACAGTGAAATTCACAACTGATCTTGGAGGAACTGTTTGGGTGACCTTCACAGCTCAGAAGCAGGTAATGAGCTGCCAGAGGAAGTGATGGAGGCTGATACAATTGCAACATTTAAAAGACACTTGGATGGGTATATGTATAGGAAGGGTTTGGAGGGATATGAGCCGGGTGCTGGCAGGTGGGACTAGACTGGGTTGGGATATCTGGTCGGCATGGATGGGTTGGACTGAAGGGTCTGTTTCCATGCTGTACATCTCTATGACTCTAAGTAGAAAACAAAATATTGCAATCAAATAGAACAAGAAATAACATTTCTCCACACCCCTCCCCCATAAGAAATGTATGGTTAAATATTATTGTAACAATGTAAAATCAGTTATTTCTTTGCTAAAATGTAGGTCAGTAAGCTTAATATTAATGAATGCTATGTTAAGAGGAAACTTGTTAAAATATATTCCAAACTGTATAGTAAAAGACCAATTAATTCATAGTCTAAATTAGAATATGACTACTTCAATTACGGTGTTAAATTTTATGAAGAGCGGATTGCCAAACATGAAGACTGGTTAAAAGCATTTGTTCCTCTCCCCACAGAAAAGTCAACTAGGTTTCCGATTATCTGTTGGTTTATTTGCTCCTACTATTGAAATTTATCATTTTGCCAATTATCTATGCAGTTGGATAACAACCTCTAATAGTTTACATTCTTGTTATGGTTCTGTTCGCCGAGCTGGGAATTTGTCTTGCAAACGTTTCGTCCCCTGTCTAGGTGACATCCTCAGTGCTTGGGAGCCTCCTGTGAAGCGCTTCTGTGCTGTTTTCTCCGGCATTTATAGTGGCCTGTCTCTGCCGCTTCCGGTTGTCAGTTCGAGATGTCCGCTGTAGTGGCCGGTATATTGGGTTTTGCAAAACCAATGTAGTGTACAAAATCCCATGCAAGGACTGCACAAAACACTACATTGGACAAACAGGAAGACAGTTAACGATCCGTATACATGAACACCAACTAGCCACGAAACGACATGACCAGTTATCCTTAGTAGCCACACACACAGACGACAAGCAACATGAATTCGACTGGGACAACACTGCCATTATAGGGCAAGCCAAACAGAGAACAGCCAGGGAATTCCTAGAGGCATGGCACTCATCCACAGACTCTTATCAACAAACACATCGACCTGGACCCAATATACCGGCCACTACAGCGGACAGCTCGAACTGACAACTGGAAGCGGCAGAGATAGGCCGCTATAAATGCCGGAGAAAACAGCACAGAAGCGCTTCACAGGAGGCTCCCAAGCACTGAGGATGTCACCTAGACAGGGGACGAAACGTTTGCAAGACAAATTCCCAGCTCGGTGAACAGAACCACAACAACGAGCACCCGAGCTACAAATCTTCTCCCAAACTTTGAAGTTTATATTCTACAAGAGGAGAGTTTAGGTAGTCCAAACAGGTTCTTACCACATGGGTGAACATTACAAGACCTCCTGTATTCTAGACATGAACCTTACCCCAAGAGATCACAAAGAATGTTGGTGCGGGAGTGTAAAGATTTGAACAGGTGGTGCCAATATCTTGTTGGAGCAAGGTAAAGGCAAAAATAATTAGGAGGTACTGTACTATATTTAACAGTGGATAATGTTCGAGACTGATATGAGATGACAAACCATGCAGAGCCTTCCACTCAAAGGTCTTGCAGGTCAAGACTATTAAACTGAACCCAGGGTGGGAAAAAAAAAAACAGGAAAAAGAAACTCCCATTTGATGCATTTCATACACCAAATGGTTTGCTGGGGTTGGGGTCATGTTGAGCAATTTCCATCAGTAGGAAAAGCATTATTTTCATTACAAAATTCAGTACTCATTGATGTAAGTATAGAAGACAGTCAATTTATGCAGTGTACCTCTTTAGAACTGTGCAATCTTCAATTTAAACAATCCTATTCAATGAATTATAATCTGGCACTGAATAGGTTTATTACATTTCTGCAATGTTACTCTGTAAGGATGCACTGTAAGGTCTGGTCTTTTACTGTGCAGTGTTGAAATCAATAGGTGCGTGGTTATGGGGGGAGGGAGGCAAGAAGATTATTTAGCAGGGAACAGCAGATCAATGTGGTGAAATCTCACCATTCCTTGTGTCATGAGCCACTTGTCTATAGGCTCGATGTCTGGGTTGTCAGCTCTATGGTTCAGCTGCATCAGTTACAGAATATCCCAAAGGCACAGCAGTCAAAAGAGGTCAGGACAAATCCAGGAAAGACAAGTTAAGACACATACACATCAAATCATTGTAGAATATCTTTGGCACTCCACTAAGGTTTTTTAGGCATGTAAATGTTTGCACGAAAGTGATCATTTTCACCAAAGCATTGAGACAGTACTGGATGGTGGTGCATGGAATACAAAATGTCATTTGCTGGTTAAAAATTAACCCAAGATGAAAAATGAAGAACCTAGTGTTTCTTTGGTTATATTCCACCACCACTGTACATATAGCACACCACAGCAAAATGATGAGTTTTGCAAAAGTTAGTCTGAAAACTGATGAGCACAATAAAATCAGCCAGGCATAAAACTGTATTTAAATGATGTGTACGTCAGTGGGTGTCAGTGTTCAGTTTGCTTTCCTGAATGGGAACACCTTCACAAATTTTATTACAAACTGCTGTATTGAAGGTTTCATTTTAAAAATGAAGTACTGGTTCTCAATAACCAAGTTTAAAAACAAACCCAAGCAATTCTTAGTGAACAATTGATTAAGATATGAAGATCTGTGCATTTTTACAGCACCATAGCAGTGGTAGATCTCAAAAAGTGTATCAAATGCAAAATGTGCATGACCAAATCATATTTACATAATCAACAAAAGGAACAGAACTGTTTATCTGTGGTCTTGGAATTTGGAAATCTTTTTTGAACATTGTTCAATGCATCCATTAACAGGAGGACTAAAGCAGCATTTCTGCATCAAAAAGACATGCTCACGTTGTCACTATACTTGTAGATAATTGTGACCTGAATAAATAAGTCTATTCGTTGCTAAATTTCACTTCAGTATATTCAGATATTGCAATGATTCAATCCTTTAAAGTTCAGTAGATTGTATTACGACGCAATCTACGTAAACCAAGCAATTTCTCTCTAGTTTTGGGAAGTCATTTACTTGTGGGTGCCATGCTGTGAACACTATAATGAGCTCATGTGCTAAGAGTTGCTGGGCTTGGCAAAAGCAAGTGAACTACTGTTCTCCTGTCTGATCATAAGACCATAAGAGAAGTAGGGCATTCAGCCCATTAAGACTGGCCCATCATTTAATGAGACTGTGGTTAATCTGATAATCCTTGACTCCACTGTCCTGCCCTTTTCCCAAAAATCTGGATTCCATTACTGATTTAAAGTTTGTCTCAGCCTTAAATATACTTAGTGACCCAACTTTGATAGCCTTACGTGGTAAGGAATTCCACAGACTCCCTACCCTCCAAGAAGAAAGTTCTCTTCAACTCGCAACCCCTTATTTGGAGATTATGCCCTCCGATCTGAGACTTTCCCACAAAGGGAAAATATGTCTTTCTGTATCTACCCTCAGATCAGCTAAAAATCTTGTATTTTTCCATAAGGTTGCCTTTCATTCTTCTATACTGAAGAGGGAACAGGCTCAATCTACTCAGCCTCTCCTCAGAAGATGGGCCCTTCCATACCTGGCATCAGCCTAGTGAACCTCCCCAGGACGGTCTCCAATGCCATTATATCTTAACTTAGATAAGGGACTCAAAACTATTCACAGTATTCCAACTATGGCCAGACTAATGCCTTATATAATTTTAGCAAAAACTTTCCTACTTTTATACACCATTCTATTTGAAATAATTGGAACTGCTGTATTGATTTTGGTTGAGCTGCTCTCCAGCCCACCAATTGAGGAATCTGCAGGGACTCACTCCACGTGTGAAGAGAAGAGAACTGTTAATCGAACAAAGTACCTAAGATGTAACTATTGCAGCACTAACTGAAGTGGGACAATGGGAGAAAGTTGGGATTGTGGGCAGAAAAGCCACTGTATCCACAAAAATAAGAGATTTTATGATTAAAAAGAGTATGATGTAAGAAGCTCAAGACTGTTCATTCTGACAAAATGCCAAGCAGATTTGGGAACATATTCATGGTTCAGGTGGTTTATGCAAAAATTCTAACATCAGAGTTCATGTTCTGTTCCATTACATTGCTTCACCGCTCCCTCGAAACATAGATAAATTATTCTTGAAAGTTACAAATATGTTGGTACATCAACATAGCCAATCTTTAAACAATTTGATTAAATGAATCTGAATTTTACATTTGCTAATATATACCAAAAAAAATTTCCACATTCTCCAGAGTCAGCAGTCGTTTTGAAATTCGCATTGAGCATTCCAGACCAATTTTAAAACAGCCTCAAATCCAAATCATAGTACTAAAATGCTATCTGCTGGTCTAAGAGAACTACAATAAATCTATTAAATGTTGACATAAAATCAAAAAGATACTTCTTTCACATCAGAACATTCATGTTATGCATTTAGCAAAATAGCATTTCCAGTAATTTCTGAACATGAAGAAAAAATTTAAAAGTGAAGAAATGAAACCAGTTAGAAAATAAACTCTACAAAAATAAATCTCAAGATCTGTCATGACAACTAAAAACAACGACAGCAAAATAGCAGCCTTAACAGCAAGTAATGAGTAGGGTAATGAGTATACAACCATGAACACAACAGTAAGGTCACTTCATGAAATACAGACAGATAATGGAGAGCAACAATTAGTAACATTGAAGTACAAAGGAACACAAAACAATTTACAATCCTTGAGCAGCACATGGTGAATTATGCAGAAACAAAGCTGAAGAAGTTGCAATTTGTTTTGTAAATTCATTCAATTACATTTGGGTCCCAATCACATTAAAATGTAGTACACATTTCCAAAAATTAAAGATTACACAAGATGGAGAGGCTATGCCGTGCTCTTGCGACATCAGGGAACTCTACGAAACTCATAAGAGTTTTCCCCTCAAGAAAAGATGATCTTTGAAGGTAAAGGTTGACAAAAAGAAAGTTTGAATTTGCAGAAAACGTTGGTTTTTTATTCAATTCTAAATCTGCCGATTCAGATAATTACTTTAATGAATGTGAACCTTTTGTTAAGTAGTTATAGAACCAATTAAGTCACAGCAAATTGCACACATTACATATTCCTTAATTCCTCTTTAGGATTAGATGCTTATATACAGCCAACACAATCCATAAAGTCGGAGAAAAGGAGATTTGTACTGAAAGTTTTCTAGAGTATTATACTAGATTGCATTGAAAGTCCAGGTCAAGCCAACATTAATCCTTTACAGGGTTTGGGAATAACATTCACTAACAGAACAACTCAGCCAACCTTATGTATATATACATATTCATGCCTCCATGTGCACGACAAAATTAAAAAAATAGTTACCTACCTAATTATTTTTTAGGTTCATTAATTACATCAATAAATACAGAAGGCTAGGGATCAGAATACTGAGGACACAAGATGTTTTTCCCTTAACAATCCTTGATTAAACGTCCTATATTATGCAAACCTTTCTTACACTGTAGCCTTTGCATTCTTTTCCAGTCCAATGTTGTAGCTCATTCCTTCACTCTACTGTGCATTCACTTCATTTACTCTGGAAACAAAGCTACAATTGCTGCTTAGATTTACAAAACATCTCTGTCATAGGACTTTGCATGTGAACAGTACATAGAGTAGAAAACATGTCCATATCATCTTCTGAAGTCTCAGCTCTCAGATTCCAAAATCACCTCAAAACTTAAACCTACAAACTTCTTTCCTTTCTACTCAGTGTGCACTGTTCACATGTAAAGTGCTATGAAAAAGAAATGTTCTGTAAATCTAAGCAGCAGTTGCTCTATTGTCATTTTTAAACTGGGAGTGGCAACAAACTGAGGAGAAAACAAATTTTCTTCCCTTATTGTGGGAAAGCTGCTCTTTGTACTTTTGAGACGTAATTGTCAAAGCAAGGAATCACCACCCAAACTTAGAGCACAGTGTTCGAAAATAGTGTTGCCTTCATCATAATACACATTTCTCTAGCTGCATCAGATTTAGCCATGAGATATATTTAATCATTTTGGAGGTGTTAACATTACAGAAACAATTTGTGTTTTAGAAATGGCAGACCATCTAGATGTTTGAGATCTTACAGATTCATGTGCTGGAGCATGGAATGGTAAATTTGTATGTAATTTTCCAGACCCTGCATCAATCCTAAAACTTAACACACTGCAGCTATCAACCAAAAGGTATCAGCAACTCCCTACACAGCCCAAAAGTACAGAAGTGACATGTACCCTGCACCAATTTATTCTTGCTACCAGTAAACCAAATTGAGGAGAGAATTAAATTGAATTGAATTTGTTGTCACGTGTACAAAACTTTGCCTTGTGAGCAATACAGGTAGATCACAGATTTGAGTAGCATAGATATGTAAAAATAGGTAAACAGCAGCAAAAACAAAAACACAGGTACAGGCAAATGTTAAGATTTTGTAAGTCCATTCAGTATTCTAACAAGAGTATGGTAGAAACTGCTTTGAAACCGGCTGGTGCATGTGAAACTGGCTGAGTCGTCTTAAAACTTATTCATCCCATGACATTTGACCAAAAGCAGTACAAGGGTAAGGTATTTTATGAAAATTCCATGGATAGATACTTAGTGCTTAGAAAGGATTAAACACAAGTATTATACTTGAGAATATTAATAGGAATAAAGCAACATTGAGTGGCATCTTTGAGACTATTGATTAAACTGAAAACAAACTACACAGCCAATTGTGGTAGCGCACGACACACAAAATGACAAACAAAAACATAGCAAAAGTAATACTGATCATTCTGATGCACAAAAGATCCTTTGAAATTGAACGTCCCAGCTATATTTTTCATTTTTGTTTGGCAGACAAAGCAAGGTGTGTGAATTGGTTAATCACCCATGTTTCAACTGAAATACCAAAACAGTTTACCTTCATGAAAAGCTCAAAATTTCACATGAAAATAATTTATTTCAATTCAAGGTTCACTTTAAAAAAAAAGTTAAAGCCCTTACCACTGCTACATTTTGTTGAATATCAATAGCAGTTGCCAATCCTCCAACTGACTGCAAGTCTTCATATGTTACACTACAAGCAAGAAATACACATTGCAAATATTCAGAGTAGTTGGCATTCAATGGGAAGTTACAACTCCATGTGTGCAATAATCTCAAGTTCATAATCAAACTTAGATACACTTACTTTTTGCACTCATCAGTTTGAGAACTGCTTCTGATCTGTGCAAACATATCAAAATTAGCTGAATCTCGAGCATCTGGATTGCAGTTGGTCAATGAGCTAAGGGTACCACTAACACTGTCTGCCCCCAGATCTGTAAAAATAAAATATTTAATTGACTGTTATGCTAATATCAGGCGGTGACATAAAAGCAAAAATACTGCCGAAGAAAAGCTACTTCAATAGAAAATACTGTAAATTATAGGACTCATGCCAAAATAGTGTTAATATCACTGAACTAGTAAATCAGAACTCTAGGATAATGTTCTGGGCCATGGATAATAATTGTATCATGGTAGATGGAGATATTTGAATTCAATAAAAATCAAGAATAAAAAGTTATCTTAATGGCGAACTTGTAGCCACCCATTATTGTGGTAAAGTCCCATCTGGTTCACTAATGGTCCTTTTAGGGAAGGAAATCTGCCATCCTTGCCAGGTTTATTCTGCATGCAAGTCCAGACCCACAGCAATGCAGCTGAACCTTAGCTACCCCCTGGGCAATTAGGGATTAGCAATAAATTCTGACCGAGCCAGCAATACCCAGAACTCATGAAAAGAATAATTAAAAAATACTGAACAGATCTGACAGCATACGTGGTGAGAGTAAAAGAATTAATGTATCAAGTTGAAAAAAAGTTTCATTATAACCAGAGAACAGGAGAGAGATTTGTTCGGTTTAAAGCAAATATAGTATCAGGAAAAGTTGGGGAAAGAAAAAAAGATGACAGTCCAAGGCAAGAGAGGGCAATAACCGAAGAACAAGCAAAAGCAGTGTCCAAAGGAAGCTCGAAATATTCATTACCCTCAAGATAGTTTGATGGTTCTCTGCATTTTTCTTCAATAGTGGCTCACCCACTAATGCCCCTGACTTGTTCTCACACTGAACGACTTCTCCTTCAAATCCACTCACGTCCTCCAAATAAAAGATGCTGCTATGGAAAGTTGCATATATACCAGCTTTTCTGTGGAATACTTCGGTCCTCTCAATCACCTCTTTTGCCAGGAAGTTAGCATCTATTTCCACAATCTGATTCTTCCTTTCCCTGACATTTCCATCTCTGTTTGCTGGCATAAGCTACCGAACAACATTCACCATTGATTCATTGACTCCGAAAGCTGTGTTGACAATTTTTCTCATCCGGTTTCCTGGAAGGACTCTAAACCAATCTCTTACCATACCAGCACTTCAAAGGAACATTCATTTTACCCGAGTCCACACTATTTAGCTGATAAAGCACTCAACCATGCCATCCTACTTGGAGAATGTCTGCTCTCAGGCTTACAGCAGACTCCCTCAGACAAGAGGGCTCTTACTTACACTCAACCTCCTACCCCACACTAAAGGGATCATCCTTGATGATTTCCTCCATCTCGAGGTTGATATTTAACAACTTTCCCTCACCTTGCAGCACTCTCAGACTACTCCTTTTGCAATACTTTGATTCACACATGTATTACCTTCAAAACCATTTCCTCTTCCACAGCAATGCTTGTAGCCTTCAGATTAGACACTTCAATCAGATTTCAGGTTGTAACATCTCTCCCATCTTGTTTTGTGTTTTTATGATTTCGTACAGCAGAATATGTAATGATTTTGTTTTTTTCATTCTTCTGGACACATCCTTTACTTCCAGTATCATTGCTTTTTTTCCCCCGAGCATACAATCACATTATTTTTCAAATCTCTCTATCACAGGACTTCTTATTTTTAATATCCTTCCCAAATCCCCCCTCTGCTTCAGTATTTGGCAGCCAGCTGCTGTACTCTTAAAAAGTTTATAAGTAAAGAAGGCAAGTGTGCGTTTAGGATGCCAGATGGATAGGGAATAGTGTGCCAAAGGGATAGAATGCAAAATGGTGAGGCAGAGGCAGAGGCAGACTGGTTTCAGATTGGGGTAAGCAACTCAGTGGAATGGACATGATAAATTCCCCCATAGCATCCCAGGGTATGCAAGTTAGGTGAATTAGCCATGGTTAATTTGGACTTACAGGGATAGATTGAAAGGGTGGGTCTCAGTGGGATGTTCTTTGAAGGGTCTGCACTATAGGGATCATATAATGAACAGCAGCTCAGTAATTATTTACACATTTTTAAAAACTACACATTAATGCTGGGATCACAATATATTTAATCAGAATTCTCTGATTCCTATCGTGTAGATTAGATGATCCAGGTTAAAAGACATGAAACCACTTCCTTACCCAGCCCAGCGAGCTGTGAGGATAAAGTAGGAGCACTCATATTTCCAACCATTGGGCTCACAACTGCAGGGGAACCCGGGCCCAAGTCTATTAGATTATCTGTGTCTGTAACTTCATTCAATACCTATTGAAATGAAAAAGAAATTAATAGACCGTGATTTGAGCAAACAAACCCATTCATTGAAAGTTTCTACAGATCTTAGTAATTAGAATTGTATGGTCTTACTTACACCATCTCTTGCATCCTGACTTTCACATCCTGATCTGCATCGTTCAAATCTGCATAGAAGACATGACAAACCAGGAAAAGCAATTTGTCTGCTATGATGCAGGGGATATCATTTATGTACATTTTAACGTCGTTTGTTTTGGAGTTTGGATTCTGAACCTGTGGCATGCGAGTTTGGTCTATATCAATGAAGGGGTTTAATGCTGAATTAGTAAGTATTTCTGTAACAATGGTGACTTCTCTTAATGCACAGAACATAAAATAAACATCCCAGAGAGTAATGTCATTTTGTTTGCATTGTGAGTGTTAAGGGGGAAAAAAGGAGGAAATATTTGTTCGTTAGATTTCAGATAGAAGAAATTGAACTTTTTCTTTGGACAGAAGAAACTTTATTGAGCCCTGAAGGACAGGCTCATGGCGTAGTGATGGTGGGATACAGGATGCTTGCCTTTATTAGTTGTGCATAGATTGTAAGAGCAAGGTGGTTATGGTGGAGCGGTAGAGAACTGGTTGGCCACAGCTAGAATACGGTGCACAGCACTGGTTGCCACACTATAGGAAGGATGTGATGTAATTGTACTGGAGGGGATGGAGAGGATAGTCACCAAGACATCACCTGGGATGAAACATTTCAGCTGGATTAGGTTGTTTCCTTTGAATGGAGGGGTGTGCGTGCACGTGAGGCAAGAAATGACACCTGATCCAGTATAAAACATTATGAGGGACATGTACAGGATGACTAGAGAACAGTTGCTCTCCTCAGTTGATGCGTCAAGGGGACATACTTATAAAGTAAAAGGCAAGGAGGTTTAGAGAAGATTTGAGGAAAGACTTTTTCACCTGGGCGTGGTGGGAGGCCAGCATGCAATACTTGGGTTGATAGGTGAGGCCGGTTGCTTCACAACCTTTAAAAAATACTTGGATGAAATACTTAAAGTAAGTATCATAACATCAAGATTATGGGCCTAGTGCAGCAAAGTGAGCCTAGACTAGATTTAACATAGTTTTGGCAGTACAGAGTGAGCCAAAGGGCCTCTTTGATGTTGTATGATTCTATGATCGGCTGAAGAAAGATGCATAAGAGGGCTATTCCTGAAGGGAGACAGCTTAGAATTGCTGAGAAATAAGTTACTTCAACGGATGGAGTTTGTTTAAAGTTCCAAATGAGCAATGGCTGGTTAAAACCCTGAAGCAGTAATCTGAAGCTGAGAAAGATTAAGCTCAGTTGTATGAAGACTCAAAGAGGTTCTCAGATTTTGAAAGACCAGAAGTCAAAGCCATGATATAGATGTGACAACGAATGGAATTCTGTTTCGAACAGTATCATGAAGGAGCACTGTTGAGATTGTATTTTACTGTGTGCTTCAAAATCTTTAAGTGTGTGCTGTATCTAATTTGCTTAGTTTATTCTATTTAGCTTCATTTCTTTTGCATGATTGTAATACAGTACTAGCAAGTTTAAAGCAGTTAGCTTCAAAAGACCCCAGCACGTTCCTAAGATGTAGCATCTGAAATTAAAACAATGCAAATTCTTCTATTTGGTTCACTATTCTCAAACAAAAACATATAGTAGGCACAGAAATTAAACAACACTGATGTTACTTTTTGCTCCTGGTTTCTCTCTTCACTTCTTTGGCCCTTACTTTGATTATAAAACTATAAGAGGAGAAATTAGGCCATTCAGCCCATAGAGTCTGCTCCACTGTTCAATCATGGCTGATAAGTTTCACAACCTCATTTTCCTGCTTTCGCCCCGAATCCTAGATACTCAAGAACATATCTATTTCAGTCCCAAGGGCCCAACATTCCCAAAATTTAAAAAGTGATTTCAAAGTCTATCACAGGTTCTTGCCAGTTTGTCTTATCATTAAGTATTCAGTTTGAACTTGTAAATGCCCGAATATATTTTGCTGCAGAGTAATATGCTGACACAATAACAATATTAATAGGGAGTTCCACAAATTAATTCAGGAGAATGTGGCAGAGTGATAAGTCATATCAGATATTGCTTATTCCACTTCTAGGTTCTAAATTACAGTTTACAAAACATAATATCATTGAGCTAGTCAGCAGTATTTAGGAATTAGTGTTGTCAAATGTAATGCATATTTCAACCTGTCAAAAATGAAGAAGATCATTTGCACAAAGTAGCAGCAAGCTGGTCACTCACCTTTCATACCGAAGGAAAACATTATTAAGATCATCATTTACATGCAGAAGTTCCTCTGTGATCTCTTCATTAGTTACATTGGAAAGAAGTTCTACAACCCGTTGTTGCATTGCTCGACATGTGCGATTTAGTTCCTTGATTGAAGGATACAGGACATGTTAACCAGTTCTGTGCCACTAAAGGCATAGTGAATTAAATAATTTGTTTAATAACAACTTTGGTGAACGAAGATCAACAGAGTATTGAAAATAGGCATTTCTTTTGGCATATCAAGCTGTCCTAGGTTGGATATTATTTAGGCCAAACACATTAGGAATTGCTCAAAATTGCTCACTTGCAGACCAACTATGTGACTTTTGCCATTTCAGACATGAGCCACATTGTGGCTTCTGAATTAGCCTGTCAATTTAGTGATAATCAGGATTGAATTATGGGACATTTCAGCACAACATGCTCACAGATCATTCCTGAAGAAGGGCTTATGCCCGAAACGTCGATCCTCTTGCTCCTTGGATGCTGCCTGACCTGTTGCACTTTTCCAGCAACACATTTTCATGCTCACAGATCAAGACTAGCTCAAAAACTTAACTTTTGAGGAAATCTTATGTCAAAATATAAAACATTCATTCTATGTAGATCAGTCTTTGAAAGGAATAAATGTAAATGAATACTGATAAAAGACTCGGCCATGGAATCAGAATAGATAGATCTGGTCTACAAAAGTAAAGGCAAGAAAAATCTAAAGGTTTCGTTTTGTTTTTCAATAATTTCACTGCAAGTTAATTCAGACCTTAGGCAGAAGAGTGTTCCATTGCATTAAAAATAATAAGACTTTATTGCAACAACAACAACTTCAAGCCTTCACCATTTCTAATTATTATGCAGTTATACAGGGCCTTGGTGAGGCCACACCTTGAGTATTGCATGCACTTTTGGTCTCCTAGTCGGAGGAAGGAGATTCTTGCTACTGAGGGAGTCCAACAAAGTTTCACCAGACTGATTTCCGGGATGGCAGGACTGATCGCCTGCGCTTGCACTCACTGGAATTTAGAAGAATTGGGGGTGAGTGGGGGAGAAAGAGCCTCAGAAATATAAAAGCCTGGACAGACTAGATGCAATCAGAATGTTCCCAAAGTTGAGGAAGTCCAAAACCATGGATAACCGTCTAAGAATAAGGGGTAAGCCACTGAGGACTGAGGGGAGAAAGAATTTCTTCACAGAGAGATGTGAACCTGTGGAATTCTCTACTACAGAAAGCTATTGGAGCCTGTTCATTAGATATATTCAAGATGGAGCTGTAGAGCTAAAGGAATCAAAGGGTAAGGGGATACGGAGATTGCATGATCAACCATGATCATATTGAATGGTGGTGTAAGGTTAAAGGGCTGAATGGCCTAATCCTGCACCTATTTTCTATGTTTCTATGACGAGCAGATTGACAAAACCCCCAAAATGAGCCACAAGGTTGCTTGCTGATTGTATGACAAGGTAACAAAATCTTCCCACTGGAGGACTTATTGATACTAAAAACGTTTCACAAAGTTCAAAGTAACCGAAAGTTGAAACTTCAGCCTGGAGATGTTTTACTATGGTACCGTTCAGGGAAACACTAGCGAAAAACATAATTTGCAAGTAACATGAACATTCTCACCTGCAGCAACTCGAAGTCAGATTGATTTTCTTCTCCAGGGACTGTTTCTGTCAACATTTCAGACATAACTTTTGTATTTCCACGGACAACATCCAACTCGCTGCGCAACCTGGCAAGCTACCATATAAAAAGCTCAACTTAAAATAAAAACGTAAATTCTAAGATTAACCAATAGAATATATCACATAGAAACAGATTCACTCTCATACTGAAAAACTAGGAGGTGGTTGTCTACTCTACTGCACCATTCCAGTCACACATCATTTATCTGAGGCTGCCTTGAATCGAACAGAATAGGTCAAGCATTGGATCTTTGTTATTGTCTGATGCAAAAATCAGCAGGAAGACATGATTGGACTGCACTACTCAAACAAATTTATTCCTCTTCAATGTGAAAGTGAAAATCCAGTAATGTTTAAGACAAAACATATAACACACTTACTGCCAGAATAAATTATTTCAACTGAATTTAAAAAGTCAATTCTCCATCATTCTGCTTTTTAAAATTTGTTTTGGACATGTGGGCATCACTGGCTCTGCCAGAATTTACTGCAAGGTGATGGTGAGCCATCTTCCTTTAACTGTTGCAGTCTTTAGTGCAGAGACACCCAACAAACTATTAGTGAGGATGTTTCAAGGTTTTGATACAGTGAGTGAAGAAAAGGAGATGTACTTCCAACCTCATGTGTGGTTAGCAGTGGAACATGCAGATGATGCGGTGCCTACATATTTGCTACCCTAGTTCTCTTAAATAATAGAGCTTGTGGGTTTGGACAGCGCTGTCAGAGGAACCTTAGTGAGTGCAGTACATCTTACAGCTGGCACATACTGTGCTTCCGTGATGAAGGGAGTGAATACTGAAGGTGCTGCAGATGGGATTCCAATCAAGCAAGTTGCTTTTCAGGAATGGTGTCAAGCTACTAACTTGTTGTTGGAGCTGCACACGTTCAGGAAAACAAACAGCATCTCATCACGTGCCCGATATGTTCCTTATATTTGGTCAACAGGCATATCAATGCCTGTCACTTTCATGACCAGAGGGGAGTTATTTACCACATAATCCTTGTCTCTGTCCAGCTCTTGCAGCCAAAGTATGGCTTGGCAAATTCAATTTTTAGCCAATATTAACCCCCAGGTATTGTTGATAGGGGATTCAGTGATGTCAGGCTAGACTATCTCTCGTCAGTTATGGTCATTGCCTGTCATTTGTTCTGCAGGGTTGTGATCAAAGCTCAACTATCCTCAGCTACTTCATTAACGGCCTCCCATCCATCACAAGGTTAAAAGTGGGATGTTCACTGAATGTTGTTTGATGCTCAGTACCATTTGCAACCCCTCAGATAATGAAGCAGTCCATGTCCAATTGCAATAAGACGTGGAAAGTATCCAGACAGACTGACAAGTGACTTGCACATCACAAGTGCTGGGCAATGACTATGTCTAAGATGACAGAACCTAACCACCAACTCTTGACAATCAATTGCATTTCTGGCAACACTGGTGCAGACATTTTTCTTTTTAAAAGACAATTGACCAGAAACTGAACTGAACTAGCCCTAACATTGCAGGGATGAGATCACTTCAGAAGCTAGGAATTCAGCACCAACTAATGCATCTCCTGACTCCCCAAAACTTGAGGGATTTAGGGTTAACCCATCTACAAGAGATCGGTCAGGAGTCTGATAAAATATTCCCCATTTAGCTGGATAATTGCAGCTCCAACAACACAAAGGCTGACATCATCCAGGACAAAGCAGTCCACTTAATTGGCATCCACAAACATCCACTCCCTCCACAACAGGCACAAAGTGGCAGCAGTGTGTACAATCTATAAGATGTGCTGCAGAAGTTCAAAGTTCCTCAGACAGCATTTTCCAAATCCATGACCCCTTACTTAGAAGGACAAGGAGAGCAGATATATGAAACCAATATCTCTTGCAAGCTCCCTTCCAGGTCACACAGCATTTTGACTCGGAACTACATTGTTTTACCTTTCCTGTCACTGGGTTAAAATCCACTCCTAACAATATTGCAGGTGCCCCTGTGCCCCAAGAACTGCAGTGGCAGTTTCTCCAGGACAATTAGAGATGGTCATTAATGGGTGACATAGTCAATGCTTAAAAATGTGTTGCTGGAAAAGCGCAGCAGGTCAGGCAGCATCAAAAGAACAGGAGAATAGACATTTCAGGCATAAGCATAATTCCTGAAGAAGGGCTTATGCCCGAAACGTCGATTCTCCTGTTTCTTTGATGCTGCCTGACCTGCTGCGCTTTTCCAGCAACACATTTTTCAGCTCTGATCTCCAGCATCTGCAGTCCTCACTTTCTCCTTTTTACACAGTCAATGCTACCCACACCCCATGAACAAAAAGAAAGCTCAATACTACATTAAGTCCATCAATTATCAATTTGATGGACTGTAGAAATTCACCAAGGCTCTTCGGACAGCACCTTCAAAACCCATGACCACTCCCAATTATAAAAAGAACAGTAAATATGCCACTACTTTCAAGTTCCACTCCAAGTCACTTTCCATCCTCACTTGGAAATATATTGTTCCTTCACCATCACTGGCTCAAAATTCCGGAACACCCTCCCCAACAATATTGGTGTACCTACACCAAATGGACTGCAGAAGTTCAAGGCAGCAGCTCACCACGACCCTCTCAAGGGCAATTACTAACAGGCAATAGATGCTGGTTCAACCAGTAAAAACCCACTTCCCTTCACTGAATTTAAAAATAAATAAAACTTGAAACATTCAGACATCAAAAGTGTTCAAAAATAATTTATGGATCATCAATTCAGAAGATGTGGCTGAAGATAGATAAATATACTTCAGCCTTGCCTTTTGGACTGATGTACTGGGCTCCCCCATTGTTTAGGATGAGGATATTTGCGAACCTTCCACCTCCTGCTTATTGTTTAATTGTCCCCCATCATTCACGATTGCTGATGGAATCAGTGCAGATTTTAGATCTAATCAACTGGATGTGGGATGTCTTATTCCTGTCTTTTGCATGCTGCTTCCAATGTTTGGTACACAAGTAATTCTATTTTGTAGCTTCACCAGGCTAATCTCTCTTTCCCAGGTAGGCCTGATGTTAATCCTGGAATGCCTTCTGTGCCCTTCAATGAAGCAGGATTAATCCCTGTCTTGATGGTGATGATAGGTTGAGGGGCATACCAGGGCATGACGGTGAAGACTGTTTTGGGAGTACAATTTGTCTCTTGTTGATGGCTCACAACATCTTGTGGATACCCAGTTCAGAGTAGCTCAATCGGTTTTAAAGTCTGTCTCATTTAGTATGGTAGTAATGCCACACTGAACATGGAGTATATAGAACATAAAGGGTTGAAGGGCCTGTACTGTTCTATGTTGTGCAAACCTTTTATCCTTCTCTATATTAGATTAACCAACATACCCTTCATTTTACTATCTTCCATGTGCCGATCCAAGAGTTGCTTAAATGTCCCTAAAGTATCTGACCCTACCACTACTGGCAGTGCATTCCATGCACCCACCACTCTCTGCATAAAGAACCTACCTCTGATATCTCTTCTAAACTTACCTCCAATCACCTTAAAATTATGCCCCCTCGTGATAGCCATTTCTGCCCTGGGAAAAAAAAAGGTTCTGACTATTCACTATCGATGCCTCTATCAAGTGACCTCACTTCCTTCTTCGCTACAATGAGAAAAGCCCTAGCTCCCTCAACCTTCTTCATAAGACCTGCCTTTCAGTCCAGGCAGCATCCTGGTAAATCTCCTCTGCACCTTCTCTAAAGCTTCCACATATAATGAGGCAACCAGAACTGAACACAACATTCCAAGTTTGGTCTAACCAGTGTTCTACAGAACTGCAGCAAAACCTCAAGGCTCTTAAATTCAATCCACCTGCTAATGAATGCCAACGTACCATACGCGTTCTTAACAACCCTATCAACCTGGGTGGCAACTTTGAAGGATCTATGAATGAGTACCCAAAGATCCTTCTGTTATTCAGACCTCCAAGAAACCTGCCTTAAAAGCTGTATTATGTCCAAATTAGACTTTCCAAAATGAATCACTTCACACTTTTCCAAGTTGAACTCCATCGACCAATTATTATCCCATTGCAACCTATAACAGCCTTCCACACTATCCACCACTCCATCAATCTTCGTGTCATCAGCAGTATTACTAACCCACCCTTCCACTTCTTCATCCAAGTCATTTATAAATATCACAAAGAGTAGAGATCCCAGAATAGCTCACTGTGCAACACCACTGGTCACTGAGCGCCAGGCTGAATACTTACTATTCACTACCACCCTCTTTCTTTGGGCTAGCCAACTCTGTATCCAGCCGGCCAAATTTCCCTGTATCCCATGCCTCCTTATTTTCTGAATGAGCCTACCATGGGAAAATCAAAGTACACCACATCCACCACTCTACCTTCAATTATTTTGTCACATCCTCAAAAAATGCAATAAAGCTTGAGGCATGACCTAACCCTGCTATGCTGACTATCTCTAATCAAACTATGGTTATCCAAGTAATCATAAATCCTGTCTCTCAGAATCCTCTCCAATGATTTGCCTACCACAGACATATGACGGACTGATCTGTAATTCCCAGGATTATCCCTATTCCCTTTATTGAACAAGGGAATAACACTTGCCACCCTCCAATCATCTGGCACTACTCCAGTGGACAGTAAGGATGTAAAGCTCATTGCAAAAGCCACGGCAATCCTCTTTCCTCGCTTCCTGTAGTAACCTTGGGTATATCCTGTCAGACTCAGGGCTCTTTTCTGTCCTTATGTTTCTCAAAATTTTCAGCACATCCTCTTTCTTAACATTAACCGGTTTGAGTATATCAGCTTGTTTCACAGCTTGTGCTCAGAAACATCAAGAATGCTTCAGTATTTTCTGCTGAGCGCAAAGTATTCATTAAAAGGACCTCGCTTACCTCCTCCGACTCCAGGCAATAGTTCTCTCCACTATCCCTAATCAGCCATACCTTCACTCTAGCCATCCTCTTGTTCCTCACACACATGTGTAGAATGCCTTAGGATGTTCCTTAATCCTTCCTGCTAAAGATTTTTCATGCCCCCTTCTAGCTCTTCTGAACCCATTCTTCATTTCCTTCCTGGCTACCTTGTAACCCTCGAGTCCTGTCTGATCCTTGCCTCCCTTGTAGTTGGCCTACCTACATATTGAGGTAGGACACACCAAAAATTGCTCCATCCAAACTATTTAACCTAAGGAGGTTCCAATCAACATTAGGGAAGTTAAAGTCACCCATGAAAACAACCCTGTTATTTCCAAAATCTGCCTCCCAATCTGCTCCTCCGTATCTCTGTTGCTATTGCGAGGTCTGTAGAAAATGCCCAAAACAGTGACTGCTCCTTTCCTGTTTCTGACTTCCACCCATACTGACTCTGTAGACAAACCCTCCGCGATGACCTCCCTTTCTACAGTTGTTATACCATCCCTGATTAGCAATACCACTCCCCCACCTCTTTTACCTCCCCTCTCCTTATTCCCTTTTAAACATCTAAACCCTGGAACATCCAACAACTATTTCTGGCCCTGTGATATCCAAGTCTCTGTAATGGCCACAACATCATTGTTCCAAGTACTGATCCATGCTCTTAGTTCATCATCCTTATTCCTGATACTTCTTGGATTAAAATAAACACACTTCAACCCATCACACTGACTGCTACTTTGCCCCATCAACTGTCTATCCCTCCTCAAACTCTTAAATGTGAAGATGGGGCTGTCCCTATAAACATTGTGCAGTGGTCTTTCCTACTAATTGTTTCTTTTAAGAGGGTGATAGAAGAAAGAGCATAGGTAGTAACCAGGAGATTTCCTTGACCCCGTATGTCCTGACACTAGGTAGTTTAAATAGAATCTAGAGTCTGGGAAACTTCTTCTTGACAGTATATCATTATGCCCCTACCTCCGGTGTCATAGGGATGGTGCTGGTTGTGTCTAATACATAGTAATACTCATGGAATCTTACAACGTCACGCTATTTCGACTACTCTCTGAAGCAGCTCTTCCAATTTTGACACTAGCATCCAATTTTGATGTTGGTAAGTAGGACTTTGCATGATCAACAGGGTTGTGTCAGCTATAGTCATTTTTAGTACCCAGGTTGATGTCAGGTAATCTGTTCAGTTCCATTCTTTTCTTTAGACTTTGTAGTCATTGATACAATTGAGGCAGCTTGCTAGGCCAATTGAGAGGGTAATTAAGAGTCAACAATATCGTTGTAGGTCTGGAGTCATACATTGGCCTGACCAGGTGAGGATGGTGGGATTTCCTTCCCTTACAATTGGAATTGGTTGCATGGTCACCAGACTTTTAATTACAAAATGTGTTGAATTCTATTTTCACCATTATGGCATTTAAACTCAACCATTATTCGGGGGGGGTTTCTGGATTAGTAGTCCAGTGACATTACCACTATTCCATCTCCCCCTTGTAGTTAGGGAGCTGGGCATCGATAGACATTTGGCAATGGATCAATTTTAAAATTCTCATCTTTGCTTGTAAATCCCTCCATGGCTTCAAAGCTATCTCTGTAACCTCCTCCAACCCAACTTTGCAGAGGTACTTCTTTAATTCTGGCTTCTTGAACATCATGGATTGTGATTGAGCCATTACTGTCTGGTTGTCCCTCTCCAAATTCATCTTCACTTTCCTTCTTTTAAGATATCCCTCGAAACCTTCATCCTAATAGCCCCTTAGTGTCAAATTTTTCTTTATAATAGTGGGAAGTACCAGATGACACTATGATGTTAGCTTGAAAGGAAGTGGGTTAATGGACAAGAAACAGTAGGGATAAAAAAAAAGCAGTTGAGTGCTGCGTGGATTGATGTTGGGGTTCAGCTATTTAAATCAAAGTCAATGACTTCAAAGTCAAAGGAAGAACAAAGTATTCATGCTTACTGATGATACAAAGTGAAGTTGGAATATAAATCACGAGGAAGCTAGTTTAATTAAGACAACAACAGGGTAGCTAAAGGAGTAGAATGCGGGGGAGCGTGGGGTTATTCACTTTGTTCACAAGATTAGAAAAACAGAATATTTTTAAGCATGAAACATGTTGATGTCCAGACAGAATTGTACATTTACAAGGAGCACAAAGTTAACACGAAGGTACAGCAAGCCTTTATGGTAACCTTCATTACAAAGAGACTAAAGAAAATCAAAAATGAAACAGTGGTACAATCGTAAAGAACTTGCATGAATCCACATCTGTAGTAACGTGCACAGTTTTCATCTCTACATTTCAGCAAGGTTTGGAAGTGGCACACTGCAGGTTCACTTGATTGGATAACCCTGTCATCTCTGAAACCAATGATGAAAAGCCTTGTAAATTGGGCCTACGCTTTCTAGCATCTAGGAGGATGGCAGATAATGTTATACAAACATGCAAAGTTTCTCAGGAGGTTTGACAAGGTGGCTGAGGAATCTAAAACATGGATGCACAATCTTAGACAAGGAGTCAGTCATTCAGGAACGAGGTGAGAAGAAATTTCTTCACTCAGATTGTAAAGCTTTGAAATTCTCAATCCAAGAGGGTTGCAGATACTCCAATGTACTCAAGGCAGAGGAAGATTTTTGGCCTTTCAGGGAATGAAGGTATAGGGGAAGCCAGTGATCAATCATGATCATGATGAATGACAAAGCAGCCTTGAAAACCCATGTGTTCCTATTGCACATTTTTGCAAAAGGTGTTATATAAACATAAGCCGTTGAGGTACTCTCAACTTTTTCACCTGTTCAACGTTTGCAGTGATTGGTCCAGCTGGAAGGCCTCGTGGGGCTGTATAGGCAGTCAGTGTGGATGGTGCAGATAGCATGCTGGTTAGCGAAGTGTTTTTCTGTAGGGACTGAGGCATTGGTTTGTTCATTGCCGGATCTACCTCAGGAATGCACTGCAGTTGAAACAAATTACACACACATCTTCAGTGTAAAATGGAAACAAGGTTTGAAACTTCAATAACTTATTTTGATGAATGAATGAATGAATGAATGAATGAATGAATGAATGAATGATGTTACTGAGCACTTTCCAACTTCTGACACAGCAACCCATATTTCCTCCTTAGTTCAAATGAGTTAAGATTCACTGGTTCACCTAACTATTACCATTCATTCCAAATCAAAAAGAGTGCTTTTTAAAAAATAGTTTTAACAGCATCATAAATTTTCAAACCACAGCATCAAATCTACAAAATCTCTGAGCAAACAAGCACAGAATTCATCTATTCCCATGCTGTAGGCAAACATTGAAAAGGAATGATTCCCTAGGCAAAGGTGGAAGTGCACAGAGAATCTGAGGCACAGATAATGATCAAGCTCTACAGCTACACCTAGAGTGCACAGAAGCTACATCAGTTCCTATATTTCAAGGAGTGTTTAATAATCAATACAGTTTCCCCTTAGATGAAGATAAGATGAACAAATGCAATGAAACTGTGCTTATTGTTTGGATGATAGAATAAATTACAACTGGAAATTTAATAATCAGGAAGCAGATACTTCTCAATTCACAGAGTAAATCTAATACAAACTAAAAGTATTGATTGTAACCAATATGAAAGGCAGAGTTAACTCTGACAAATTCTACACAAATACAAAAATAATTATTTTCTACTATTTTGAAAACACCAATGTGATGATAAATGGGGAAAAGTTATGCCAATAAAACATATTGCATTTATTTGTAGAAAATTCAACAATATGTAACCTATGCCATAGAAAGTATTCATCATTATTGACATGCAGACTGCAACTGAGCTAAATCTCCCTCCCACGTGCAATTTCAAATGTAGATTTTAAGTTGCACCAACGTTCCCATCAAAATTAAAAATGCATTTGAAACAAATATTTAAATCACTTGTACCAATATTTTCTGTCTTCTCTGCAGATTATAATGAATCTGTAAGTTCACTTGGAAGCTGAATGCTGGAATTTAACAACTGATTTTATTTGCACTCAACAAAAAACGCTGAAGTGTAAGTCAATCGTGCATTTAGAAGCATCCAACACACTGGCATAGGGCAATGCTTACTCTCCCTGGTGTGTGTATCGGAGACAGTGCATCCAGGTCTGCCATTGGAAACTCCATCCCTTTCCTCTTCAACTCTTCATAAATATGAACTACTCCAGTCAGATCTGGACTACTCCTGAAAGCATCAGCCCAAGCCTAAGAGTGAAGACAAACAAATAATTTGAATCTTTACAGAAAGATTAGTAATAATTGTTATATCATATTGGCCTACTGCATCAGACTTCTGCTCTTGGGTATTCCAGGCTGGGTACATTTACAGGCTTTCAAATGTCCTATAATTTCATGGCGCAAAAGAATAGTTGTGGTTGACCTTGCACTTGAACCAATACTAAGTCGGTGTAGAGCTTCGATCTAAGAGCTCAGAACATTTTAGGCATATCTTGCACATTCAGTATACAGGAAAGGGAGGCCTGGAAGTGCCAGAAAATCAGCTGCTGGGGCATTCTGATTATGAAATATCCAACACTGCACACTTGCTTAGTAAGCTACAAAGGGAATTGAATGGCAAAAAGACTGCAACTGGCTGATGAAATGCCTCTTTGACCACCAACAAAATGGCATTTGCTAAAGAAATTAAACACTTTTGGCTTTCATTCAACACTGAACTATGTTTATAATATAGCAGCTGATGATTCATGGTAGTACTTGAAGAATATGGGATCTGACGTGCAAGTATTGTATTTACCTGTTAATTTGGTCTATTGTATTAAAACTATTGCTCAGATAGTCCCTAAATGGATTAACACCATCTCGCCTGGGAATAAGTCTATACAGTGGTGACTATTGATCTCTCTGCTATTCTCTCAAGTTCATAAAAACAGTGAAAGAACATTTCAATCTTCATTTTTCAAATGTTAATTTTGATTTGCTGATGTTTAATATCAAACACAACATCTTCTGCATGAAAGGCATTTTCAAAACTTTCATATGAATAATTATTTACACAATGGAGAAAGCATATTTTTAAAAGATATAAACACATACTTGAATCAATCCAAGGACTTTATCCTGCACAATGGCTGGAGGATTATTTTTGGGCAAGACAATTTTTACTAAAACACCATCAACAAAGTCACGGTTGGCTACGAGGATATGGAAACGATGACCGCAGTTCTTAACACAGGTCTCCAAAATCTAATTTTGAAAAGGGAGATAAAATGAAATTATTTGTCAAATTTAAGCATTGGATTATTCACTTAATTCCTTGCAACAGGTTAATCTGAAAGCATGCATATGATAGGATATTTTTTGTCTTTCCCCTATAAAGATGTGATAGCAGAAGTTTAATTCTTTTTCAAGTTGCCTTTAAAGATCACTGGTGGTAGAATTAGACATTAGTTCTGTTAACTGCCATTTGCAACACCATTCTTAAGCAACAGACTGAAAATACTGCTAGGTTACACAAACAATTTTGAGGACACCAAAAGCAGACTGATAATCTCAGGAAAGATGGCAGTATTGTCAGCAAATGAGGGCTAAAACTAAAGCTCTGGCAACATGGCTTCAAATTTCATCATGACAGCTGGAGGAATTTAAATTCAATTTAATATATAAAAAAAAATCAGGATTGAAAACGAGTCTCAGTAATAGTAAGCAACCATGACAACTCAGTGGTAAAAACCTAATAAGGGCTATCCTTACTTGGTCTGACCTACAGATGACTCCAGATTTATGGCAATGAGGTTAATCTTTAACTGTCTTCTACGATGACATACCAAGTTACTCCTTTCAAGAGCAATTAGGGATGGGCAACAACAGTACCTAAATCCAGTGAAGAGTCTTTAAAAAAATGCTAACAACTATTATTACTGGATTTAAAAAAATCTAGACTTCTACATCCAATCAAAAGGAATACATTTAGAGTTCCTGGAACTCTAAATGTAAACAGCCAGTGTGATCTTTACCCAGTAAAAACGTGAAGTGCATTCTCTGCAGTTCTGTGTAAACTCAATGTTTTTATAATTATACCAAATTGTCCATCAAGACTTTCTCCAGCTAGACTGATGCTCTGTAACTACAAAGATTTCAAAATTATCACTCTTTGAAAAAGAGCTTCTCCCTCACAAGTCCACAAACAACAACCAACTCTGAAAATTCTAGCCAGGTTCCACCGCAACAACCAAGATAACAGACAATATTCTAAAAACATCAATGTGCCCCTAGCTCACAATATCAGATCTTTTAAACTTATTTGGAATTAGACCTGTTGGTCCGCCAAAAACTAATGCAGTTTTCCATGGATCATACCTGGAAAGGTAATAGTGTACTGGTATTGTTGCTGGTCTAGTAATCCAGAAACCCAGGAAATGTCTCAGAGACACAGATTCAAATCCTATCACGGAAGATGGTGGAATATAGAGTAAATTAATGCAGTAAAGAGAGACTGAATAGGCTGGGGCATTATACCCATTCCCTGGTGCATCACAGACTGAGTGGTGACCTTGTAGTGGTTTATAATGGGATATAGATTGGCTATTCACCCAAGTCTTTTTTCTAAAGCAGGGGAGTCCAAAACTAGGCTTAACATGAGTAGGGAAAGATTTAAAAGGGACCAAAGGGACAACATTTTCCACACAGAGGAAGGTGCATGAATTGAATGAGCTACCAGAGGGGATGGTGGAGGCAGATATTTAAGAAAGCATCTGGATGGATACTTGAATAGGAAGGCTTCGGAGGGATTGGGCCAAATGCTGGATTAGATCAGGTTAGGATATCTGATTGGCACAGACAAGATAGACCGAAGGGTCTGTTTCCGTGTCACATAACAGACTCGATAAACCTGGGATTAAAAGTCAAATAGGGGTGTGCATCATTTGATTAAAAGTCAAATGATGACCATGAAGCCATTGTCAGTGGTCATAAAAACCCAGGTGATTCACTCGTGTCCTATTGGGAAAGAAAACTGCCTGTCTACATTTAACTCAATATTCTCAGGAATTTGGTTGACTCTTACCTGCCCTCTGAATTGGTCTAGCAAGCCACTTGGTTCAAGGACAACTGGGGATGGGTAATAAATCCCGGCCCAGTCAGCAGCATTCAATCAAGTAGTAACAAGTTTCACTGCATTCCATCCAATAATTTAAGATGTATTTTTAACAGAAACAGACCAATGGATGAGCGTAGATACCATTCTCCCCATCTTTATTAGAAGAGATCAGTATCTAAACAAGTACTGACCCATGCTATCTAATAAATGCTAAAACATGATTGCAAGAGGTTATGGGGAAGAAACTGTAGCTGCTGAAACAATTGGAGAGGAGATAGAATCGCTGACTGGAATTTAAGCATGCTTGTATAATGAAAGGGATATCTGCACATATAAAAAGCAGAAAATATTTTCCCCACACTTGTGGAACAGCAAGTGGGCTGGACATTAGTACACTCCATTATTTCAATGAGCATCTACTTGTTCAACTATAATGTTCCAAATCCTAGGGCTTTACTCAATACAAATTCAGAGCGTCCTGATAGCCTAGCCATCGTTTGCCCCTCAACTAATATCATCAAAAACCAACTCATTAGCCATACACCTCATTGACCCATGTAAGAACCATAGATATATTAATCACTGGTTTGCTACATGGCAACAGTGAAAAAGTTTCAAAAAAAAGTCACATACTTCCAGACATTTCTCAATCATGCAGGAAAGCAGTTTTTTTTTCCAACTCACCGTTAAAGCAAGCATTACTTCACGGTAGTTCTTATTTCCACTCAGCCTTTTTTTCAGAGCCCTGATAGCATCCTTTGGCCTATAAAATGAAAATTTTCATCTTTTAAGGAAAGCGACTTAATTCTGCTAAGCGGCGTGTATTAAAACAATTCTAGCGAGGGAAATAATTGATAGCCAGAGTTCAGTTTTATCAGTTCAACTCATCACTTCCTCAAAACTAAGATTTTTTTTATGCTCACATACACCAGTGATATCAAGTGACAGATATATATGACTGATATTCGTGGTTCAGGCAGTTTGACTAAAAGTGCCAAATCCACACTGCACTTGTATTAACAATAATACATAATTGCTGTTGGATGTCAAAGGTCTTGAACATGCCTTTGTAAGCAACTTCTGGAATAAACTTGATGCAAGTTTTAAGAAACCAGAACCGTAGACTCTTATATTCAGTGAAATATCACAATTATTTTCAAGGGCTTGGGAAAAGTGCTTTCTTTTTAGAAAGCTTCTTTTAAAAAAAAATAATTTAATAACAATTCTGACTTTTGTTTCTAAGATACATTGCACATGCACTGCCAATACTCAAATACTTTACCCAAGTTTTAATTCCTTGTGGATAAACCTGAAGGGGTTCCAAAAATAAAAATGGAGAAATGCAGTTCCCAAAGTATTCTGAATTAACAAAATGAAGCAGCCAGCTCATCTGGTTTCTATGCCAACTATCCTGAGTGCACTTGAGCTCGTGCCAGACTCTCATCAGTAGAAATCCTGAACTCCAAGGAGTTCAAAACTCACTCCCTTTCTCCACCAAGAGCCACACAAAAGAACAAAGTTCCCAAAGGTAGATGATGCAGTCCTGGTAGTTAACTCACAGATCCCTTTCTCAAAGTAAAGAGAGATGTACAAGTTATTATAGATAAGGGAGAGATAAAACACAAACAAATTAAGCCAAATAAATTAAATGGGTTGGGCAGAAAAGGGGAATAATGAAGACAGATCAACTGGGATAATATTTTGCTGGAAAGTGAGCCATCAGATTAGTAGGTAGCATTCTTGAGAAGTCAATAAGAGTGCAGAGCAAATTTGGAATAGTTTGAGAAGTTTTAGGCACCATACCTCAGGAAACATATGCTGCCTCCAAGGCCAGTGTAATGTGGATTTATTAGAATGTCTGGACTCCAAGGATCAAATTATGAGAGGGATCGGATTGAAGTTTCTGTACAGCTCCCAGTTTTTGGTTGACAGCTTTGAACTTAAAAAGTGTCAGGAGGTAAAAAAACACAATAGGTAAAATAAGGCGGTGGCATAGTGATAGCGTCACTAAGCTAGTAATCCAGAACACTCAAGCCAATGGTCTGGGGGCATGGGCTTGAATACCATCAAGACAGACAGTAAAATTTGAATTCAATGAATAAAGACCCAATAGTGACCATGTAGCCATTGTGGATTGTTGTAAAACATACCTAGTTCACGCATTCCTTTATGGAAGGAAATCAATCCTTTCCTGGTCTGGCCTACATGTGATTTTAGATCCACAGCAATGTGGTTGATTCGTAAATGATCTCTGAGCAATAAATGTCGGCCTAGCCCACGATGCCCATTTCCCTTGAACTGATTTTTAAAAAAGCTTATTTTACATTTGCGCAATCAACTCAATCAAAAACTAGACCTCTACTCAAAATTGGATGGATGGCCAATCTATAGTAATGTAACTCTTGAAATATTGTTCTCAACCCAGAGGAAACAATATTCAATGTGAAATATAAAATATACCTAAATTGGAGCACATTGAATTCCATCAGGTTTTTGAAGGGCTGGGAAAGACCACAGCAGTTAATCAACTGTCTCACTTAGGTACTTTATGATCTGCTCCTTCTAACAAATAGTTAATACTTTTATTCAAAGATTTAATACTTTCCCTATTTAATTCTTACCCTTCTTCAGTTTCATTAATAATATCACAAATTTCCATGTTCAGGGCCCAGTCTTCAGTCTGCAGGGATCCATCTGTAGCACGTTCTGTTAATAAAGAACAACAAAATGTAAGTACTTTATGTAGCACACTACTTTCCCAAAAAAAAGAGAATAAGTCTATGAATACAAATATTATTAGAAAGATTATTTATAGATTCCCTACAGTAAGGACAGAGGCCATTCAGACAATCAAGTCCTGCATCGATCCTCCAAAAAGCATCCCTCGCAGACTCAGCACCTCACCCTATCCCCAAAGCCCCAAAACTTACCATGGCTATGGATGTAGGTTTGCTTGCTGAATTTGAAGGTTCATTTCCAGATGTTTTGTCACCCTACTAGGTAACATCTTCATTGGGCCTCAGGCGAAGCACTGCTGAAAATTCCTGCTTTCTATTTATATGTTTGGGTTGGTGATGTTATTTCCTATGGTGAAGTCACTTCTGGTTCCTCTTCTCAGGGGGTGGTAGATGGGGTCTAACTCGATGTGTTTGTTGATAGAGTTCCAGTTGGAATGCCACACATCCATCCTAGGACAAGCCAAACAAAGACAAGCACAAGAACTCCTAGAAGCATGGAATTCCAACCGGAACTCTATCAACAAACACCGAGTTAGACCCCATCTACCACTCCCTGAGAAAAAGGAACCGGAAGTGACTTCACCACAAATCTTCTCAAAACTCACTATGACCATAGCTAATCCACCGAGCTTGCATACCTCGAGACACCACAGGACAAGTTAGAATGGACAATCCACTTAAATTGAACATTTTGGAACTGTGGGAAACTGATCCACCTGTCAGAAACCTACACAGACATGGGGAGAACAAGCCTGACATAGACAGACAGTCACCCGAGCCTGGACTCCAATCCAGGTTCCTGGCACTGTGATGCAGCAGTGCTAACCATTGAGCCGCCATGTCTCACAATTGTCTGAAGCTTCTGTCAAAGATCAATTCTTCAGCCTAATAAGTGAAATCTAATAGACTGACAAAATTGCAATACTTGAAAGGACAATTTGTGTGTTAAACTCTGGTTATAAGGCAAAAGTGATATGAATGATTCAAATTGAAAACTCAACCAAAAATGCTATTTATGTCTAATTCGAAGCAGTAAGTCATTACAATTGCACGTGTCAGGGAGATTACATAGATTAGGTAGAATCTGTGACTGAACAGGTCTGGTGACAAAACATGAAATTACTTTCTTTGGTTCATATTTTGCTATCTTCTTGGAGAAAGGGAGGACAGCAGATACTGGAGACCAGAGTCAAAAAGCGTGGTGCTGGAAAAGCACAGCAGGTCAGGCAGCATCCGAGCAGAAGAATCGACGTTTCGGGCATAAGCCCTTCTTGCCTTTGCTGTTCTACAGCAGGAAGTCCCAAGTTCCGGGACTCATACTCCCAACATCTCCTTAGGTTCACTGGAGGAAAGTTCCAAAGGATTTAATGGCTAGCCATTCAAGAAGAGATGACCATCACCTCATTTGGCCTTTTGTCAGAAGAAAAATGCAACAGCTAACAACTAGTGGTTATTTTCTGAGATTCTGGCTTGAGATATACATCCAGTCTAATGGAGGAACTGTCAATTGTTCAAGGCTGCAGATTTAACCAATGATTATAGGTTCCAAGAGACCTCCTCTTCCCATTTAGAGCCTAGTTCCTCCAGCCCCTGCATCTACTGTGTAGTCTCTGGACGTCGGAATGCATCATGGAAAAATGAACAAACAGCAAAATTCACAGCTGACCTTGGGGTAACCTGCGCAGGAGAGCTCAGAACACAGGAGCCAAAAGTGCATAGTTTTTAAAGTGTAACCTTGCTGTAAATCTACAATAGTGAATAGAGTGGGTTCTTTCTTGATTGTATGTTTTCAGATCTGTCTCATGGTTTATATTTTTAAAACTTAATCAAAAGTACTAAGTTAGCCTGGAGCAGTGTTTTTTGAGCAATAAAATTGTGCTATTTTCTGGGTCTGTAGATTGTGTAGTAGTAAAGATGGCCTTTAGTAGAGTGATGTGTTCTTCATGTCAGATGTGGGAATTTAGGAAGTTTCTACGTTACTGATGATTGTTTCAAAGTGTCTTTGGTTGCAAATCTTATCATATCGTATGGATCGGAAGTTAGAAGCAATAAGAAATTTACAGGAGCGAGGGGATGTGATGGATGGTAGTTATAGTAAGAGAAGAAAGCTGCAGATAAAGTCAGGTAGATGGGTTAACTCCAGGAAAGGTAGGAGAGAGAGGCAGGTAGTGCAGGAGTCGCCTGTGGCTATCCCTATCTCAAACGAGTATGTTGCTTTGGAAAATTTAGGGGTGATGGACTCTCAGGGGAGTGTAGCACGAACAGCTAAGTTTCTGGCACCAAGAATGGCTCTAATGTAACGAGGGGTACGTCAGGCTACAAGCGATCGAGTGTAATAAGGGACTCTCTAGTCAGAGGCACAGAGAGAAGTTTCTGCGGCCAGCAAAAACTAATGCTGGTGTGTTGCTTCCCTGGTGCCAGGATCAAGGATATCTCAGAGAGGGTGCAGAATGTTCTCAAAAAGGGGACAGGGACCAGCAGGAGGTCATTGTACACATTGGAACTAAAACCATAGGAAGGAGAAAGGATGAGATTCTGAAGGGAGAATATAGAAAACGAGGCAGGAATTTAAAAAGGAGGTCCTCAAGCACAGTAATATTTGGATTACTCCTGGTGCTACGAGGTAGTCAGGGCAGGAATAGAAGGAAAGAGCAGATGAGGAGTTGGTGCAAGGGAGAAGGATTCACATTTTTGGATCATTGAAGTCTCTTCTGGGATAGAAGTGAGCTGTACAAGGAGGACGGATTGCACTTGAATTGGAAGGGGACTAACATACTGACAGGGAGATTTATGAGAGCTGCTCAGGAGGATTTAAACCAGGAAGGTGTGGGTTTGAAAAAGAGATCAATTTAAGACTGGTACAGTTGGAAAAAGGAGTGAGTCAAAGAGTCAGGGCAGGCACAAACAAAGCAGAGAACGAGTGATAAACTGCAGTTATTTCAATGCAAGAGGCTGAAAAGGCAAGGCAGATGAACTCAGGGCATGGTTAGGAACATGGGACTGGGATATCATAGCAATTAGAGACATGGCTCAGGGGTGGACAGGACTGGCAGCTTACGCTCCAGGATACAAATGCTACAGGAAGATAGAAAGGGAGGGGGGCAAGAGAGGAGGGGGCTTGTTGCTGTTGATAAGGGATAGCATTATGCCTGCATTAAAGGGAGGATATTTCTGGGAATGCATCCAGAGAAGGTTATTTGGGTGGAACTGAGAAATAAGAAAGGAATGATCACATTAGTGAGATTATAGAGCCCCCAAATAGTCAGAGGGAAATTGAGAAACAAACTTGTAAGGAGATCAAAGTTATCTGTAAAAATAAAAGGGCGGTGATGGTAGGGGATTTTAACTTTCCAAACAAACACTGGGACTACCATAGTGTTAAGGGTTTAGATGGAGAGGAATTTCTTAAGTGTGTACAAGACAATTTTCTGATTCAGTATGTGGATATACTTACTAGAGAAGGTGCAAAACTTGACCTACTCTTGGGAAATAAGGCAGGGCAGGTGACTGAGGGGTCAGTGGGGGAGCACTTTGGGGCCAGCGACCATAATTCTATTAGTTTTAAAATAGTGATGGAAAAGCATAGACCATCTAAAAGTTAAAGTTCTAAATAAGAAGAAAGCCAATTTTGACGGTATTAGGCAAGAACTTTCAAAAATTGATTGGGGACAAATATTCACAGGTAAAAGGGATGGCTGGAAAAATGGGAAGCCTTCAAAAAAAAATGAGACAACGAAAGTCCAGAGACAGTATATTTCTGTTAGGGTAAAGGGCAAGGCTGGTAGGTATAGTTGCTGGATGATGAGAGAAATTGAGCTTTGGTTAAGAAAAAGAAAGAAGTATATGTCAGGTATAGACAGCAGAGATCAAGTAAATCCTTAGAAGAGTACAAAGGCAGGAGGAGTATTCTTAAGAGGGAAGATCCGGAGGACAGAAAGGGGACATGAGATAGCTTTGGCAAATAGGGTTAAGGAGAATCCAAATGGATCACATAAAAACATTAAAAGGACAAAAAGGGTAACTAGGGAGCAAATAGGGCCCTTCAAAGATAAACAAGGCTGCCCATGTGTGGAACCATAGGAGATGGGGGAGATACTAAACAAGTATTTTGCATCAGTGTTTACTGTAGAGAAGGACATGGAAGATATGGAATATGGGGCAATGGATGGTGACAACTTGAAAAATGTCCATATTACAGAGGTAGTGGTACTGGATGTCTCAAAACATAAAGGTGGATAAATCCCGAGGACTTGATCAGGTGTAATCTAGAACTCCGTGGGAAGCTAGGAAAGTGATTGCTGAGCCCCTTGCTGAGATATTTGTATCATCAATAGTCACAGGTGAGGTGCTGGAAGACTGGAGGGTAGCTAATGTGGTGCCACTGTTTAAGAAAGGTGCTAAGGAAAAGCCAAGGAACTATAGAAAGATGAGCCTGACATCAGATGTGGGCAAGTTGTTGGAGGGAATCCTGATGGACAGGATTTACACATATTTGGAAAGGCAAGGGCTGATTAGGAATAGTCAACATGGCTTTGTGCATGGGAAAACTCTCACCAACTTGATTAAGTTTTTTGAAGAACTAATGAAGAGGATTGATGACGATAGAGTAGTGGATGTGATCTATACGGACTTCAGTAAGGTGTTCGACGAGGTTCTTCATGGTAGACAGGGTAGCAAAGTTAGATCTCATGGAATACAGAGAGAACTAACCATTTGAATGCAAAACTGGCTCAAAAAAGGTAGAAGTGGTGGATGGTTGCTTTTCAGACTGGAAGCCTGTGACCAGTATTGTGCCACAAAGATTGGTGCTGGGCTCACTACTTTCTCATTGATATCCAAATCATTTATGTGAACATAGGAGGTATAGTTAGTAAGTTTACAGATGACACCAAAATTGGAGGTGTAGTGGACAGCAAAAAAGGTTACCTCTGAGTATAAAGGATTATTGATCAGATTGGCCAATGGGTTGATGAATGACAAATGGAGTTTAACGTAGATAAAATGTGAAATGCTGCTTTCTAGAAAGGAAAATCAGGACAGGACTTATATACTTAATGTTAAGGTCCTGGGGAGTGTTGCTGAACAAAGAGATTTTGGAGTGCAAGTTCATAGCTCCTTGAAAGTGGAGCCTCAGGTTGATAGGATAGTGAAGCTAGTGTTTAGTATACTTTCCTTTATTGGTTAGAGTATTGAGTATAGGGGTTGGGAGGTCATGTTGTGGCTGCCCAGGACATTGGTTAGGCCACTTTTGGAATACTGCATGAAATTCTGGTCTCCCTCCTATCAGAAGGATGTTGTGAAACTTGAAAAGGTTCAGAAAAGATTTACAAGGATAGTGCCAGGGTTGGAGGATTTGAGCTACAGGGAGAGGCTGAGAGGTGACTGTATAGTGGTTTATAAAATCATGAGGGGCATGGATAGGATAAATAGACAAGGTCTTTTCCCTAGTGTGGCGGAGCCCAGAACTAGAGGGCATAGGTTTAAGGTGAGAAGGGAACAATTTAAAAGGGACCCAAGAGGCAACTCTTTCACACAGAGGGTGGTGCGTGAATAAGATGAGCTGCCAGTGGGAGTGGTGGAGGCTGGTATAATTTCAATGATTAAAAGACATCTGGAAAGATATATGAATAGGAAGGGTTGGGAGGGATATGGGCCAAGTGTTGGCAAATGGGACTCTATGCAGGTCAGGATGGACGGGACTGTTTCTGTGCTGTACATCTACAACTGTATGACTCTACTCGAAAACTTCCCAGAATTCCAATCATGAATCCACTCTGAATCACTTATTCCTGAGGTAGAGGTTAATTGGAATATTTAGGTGATTCTTATATAAATTAACTTTTAGCTTCTAAAAACAGGCCATTTAGCCCAGAGGTCCTTCTGAGCATTTTAAATTTATTAGGCTAATGCAATTTTTAACATGTTTACTGCTACAGATCTCCAGCTAAATGAAGGGTACCTGTTATCTTCATGGCTTTCATCCTCCTATTGATTAAACAATAATTACCTTAGAGCTGTTTATTAGTTCCTCAACCAGGTGTTCCCATTTATCTTTAAATTTAAGATTTTAAATGTGTGTCATAGAGCCATAGAGATATACAGCATTGAAAAGACCCTTTGGTCTAACTCATTCACACCAACCAGATTAGAATTGATTAGATTATCTACAGTATGGCAACAGGCCATTTGGCCCAACAAGATCACACCAACATGGCAAAGATTAACCTACCCAAACCCATTCCCCTACATTTACCCCTGAATAATGCACCTATCCTCCACATCCCTGAACACTATGGGCAATTCAGCACGGCCAATTCACCTAACCTGCACATCTTGGGATGTGGGAGGAAACCAAAGCACCTGGAGGAAACCCCCACAAACATGGGGAGAATGTGAAAATTCCACACTGACAGTCACCCAAGGTGGAAAATGAACCCAGTCTCTGGTGTTGTGAGGCAGCAGTGCTAACCACTGAGTCACTGTGCCAACATCCTAAGTAGATACCCTAAGTAAATCTGGTCCCATATCCCTCTAAACCCTTCCTATTCATATACCCATCTAGATGCTGTTTAAATGTTGTATTTGTACCAGCCTCCACCATTTCCTCTGGCAGCTCATTCCATACACTCAACACCCTCTGCGTGAAAATGTTGCCCCTTAGAACCCTTTTAAATCTTTCCCCTCTCACCATAAACCTCTAGTTCTGCACTCCTCTACCCTGGGGAGAAGACCTTCCCTATTCATGCCCCTCATGATTTTATAAACCTCTGCAAGGTCATCCCTCAGCTTCTGATGCTTCAGGGAAAACAATCGACCTGGACCCAATATACCAGCCACTACAGCGGACAGCTCGAACTGACAACCGGAAGCGGCAGAGACAGGCCACTATAAATGCCGGAGGAAACAGCACAGAAGTGCTTCACAGGAGGCTCCCAAGCACTGACGATGTCACCTAGACAGGGGACGAAACGTTTGCAAGACAAATTCCCAGCTCGGCGAACAGAACCACAACAACGAGCACCCGAGCTACAAATCTTTTCCCAAACTTTGATGAGGATATCAGTTAACTGGAAAGAAAAGGAACTTCGTACTTTTTAAAACAAAACTATCAATGAATTATTTTTGAATTGTAGTCCATTCTGCAGATAAATATGCAACAATATAAATTTACACACTGCTTGCTCTTGGAGTTGCACTATTTTGGTGTTGTTGTGGATAAACGTAGAATGACAGGATGTGCTAGCCAATCATGGGACCTATTGTAATGTGGTCTTCAGTTTAATGTTTATCTAAAAGATGGCATGTCTAACAATAATACACATTCACTGAAATGCTTGGTTAAATGGCGTGTTAAAGTCCAAGAGTAGAACTTGAACTCACAACTCTATGATTGCATGACATAATCACAACTACAAACCAAATTCTTAATATCTCAATTCTGCACCAAGACTTCAGTTCTGCTGTTAAATGTATGTAATAGCTTTGTTTCAGTTGCCATTTAGTACCTTCTCAGTGGTCTAACAAAACATTCTGCAATATTTGGAAAAACAATATGTGATCAAGTATACAAAGAATGAATGTCATTTGTAAAACAACACTTGTACTCTAGATTTCAAGTCTACCCTCTGAAATTCTTGTTTAAAAACACATGGTTGCAAAGAGTTGTAACAGAATTTCCTATAGCAGGTAGAGGCTGCAAACCGCTGCATATAATACAAAAAGTATGTTAAAGTATGGGACAAGGACAACATCACTGTATGTAAGTTAAAGAGTAAATTAGGCTCATATAAACAAACATTCTTTGAATCTGATGCTTTTCGTCAGAGTACAAGAGATCAAAGAACCCTGCTCTGCAGGTTAATTTTCTGGAAGAATCATATAGCACAGAGACAGACCTTTCAGTCCAACTCATCTATGCTGACATTGTTTCCTAAACTGAACTTGTCCCATTTGCCCATATCCCTCTGTGCCTGTCTTATCCATGCACCTGTTCGAATGCCTTTTAAATGTTGTATCTGTACCTGCATGTAGCACTTCCTCTGGCAGCTTGTTCCATATACACTTCACCTTCTGTATGAAAAAGTTACCAGTTAGGTCCCTTTTAAAATCTTTCCACTTTCATCTTAAACGTGTGCCCTCTGGTATTGGACTCCCCTATCTTGGGAAAAAGACCTTGGCTATTCACCTTGCCTATGCTGCTCCTGACTTTATGAATCTCTATAAGGTCAGCCCTTAGCCTCCAATACTTCAGGGAAAATAGCCTCAGCTTATTCAGCCTTTCCTGTAACTCAAACCCAAAACATTTGAATGTTTTCAAGTATTTTTCAAGACTTGGAGATTAACTTAGATGGAGCTATCCAATAAACTGGTTTCTCTCTTCATCTCTAAAGGCATAAAATGTTTAGAAAAATTTAGGTCACATACATTAGATTAACCCCATGCAAAGAAAATTAACGACCACTGTTGAGATAATCTTGTTTCAGGAGTTATTTTCTGCGGTCTTGTCATTCTTATTCTTTCATGGGATGTAAGTGTTAATGGTAAGAATGCTATGTGTCACACACCATTAATTCCCCTTAAACAGGTGGCTTGCTAGCCCACTTCAGACAGTAGTTAAAGATCAAAGATATTCCAGTGGATCTGGGGTCACATGTAGGCCAGACCAAGTAAGGATGGCAGATTTCGTTCCTTAAAAAGGACATGAGTGAATCAGACATTATTTTCCACAACAATGATGGTTGTAATGGCCAATACTCAGACTAGGTTTTTATTCCAGATTTTATTATACTAATTTAAATTTCCACCGGCTATTGTGGTCCAATTTGAAGCCAATTCCCCAGATACTGTAAATAATGTACTCGATTGCAAGTACATTACATAACCATCTTCCTCAGTTCATACACCATCTTTGAGTAAAAGGGCAGGCTGCCAATCTGCTCTCTCAGGTCCAATTCCACTCATGAACAGATCACTAGTAGATGCTCCCAAATAGTTAAGAGGAATTGGAAGTAAACGAACAGCAGCATTCAATAACTACAAGTTAGTATCCTCAAATTCAATTCCCTTTCCTGCTCTCCATTAGACTTCATTGCTTATTTCAATGAGACACCAGCCTTCTACATTTCAACGCGCTTTTCCTTCTTACCTGCATTCAGCTGAATGATAAATTAGAAATCTCAAGAGAAAACTCAAAACAACTGAACAGTGTAGTAGCTTGGGTAACGAGACACAGGAAAGAACAAAATTTAACAGTTGTAGTAGTACATCTGCGAATAATGTCCACATAATTACTTAAAAAAAGGCACTTGATCTGAATCCCCAATATTGGCAAACAAATGAACATTTAGATTTAATCACCATTAGAGACCTATATACAAGGTAACCTTTCCAAAAGGCAAAAAAGGGGGGAAAAACAAAAGAGGAATAGCCTTGAATCAAGAACCTCAGAAATAGGAGTAGGAGTAGGCGTACAGCCCTTCCAAGTGTGCCCCCCAGACTCCAAGATCATAGCTGATCTTCACCAGGTTTAAACTCATCAAGAACGCACTATTTCAAAAGTCTATCTACCTTCTCCCCAAATACTATCAATGATCTAGGGACACAGAATTCTCCAGACAAGCATTCACTATCTTTATGCAAGATGAAGTTGCCATAAACCAGAGGACCATTAGACTGCTCTTTCAGACACAGATTGTGAAAGGGGAAACAATAAAAAGAGAGGGTGCGAGCAAGCAAAAGACAGAGGACACGAGCAAGAGATGGTAGTTGTTTAACCAGAGAGTCACTACATCATAGGAGGGGTGAGGTTGAATAGGACAGTCTTTCATGGTAACCTCAGCTGATGTGGGGGATTGAACTCACGCTATTGCCATCATTTGAAACTAACTGACTCCCAACACACACTGTCACTAGCAGACATTCCTTTGCATGTCAGTTTTAAATGAGCATCCCTTACTTTATAATTATGTCCCCAGTTGAAATAGCTTTCTTGTCAAGCTCCCATAAAATCATGTATTTTTCCATAAGATTGCCCCTCATTCTTCTAAACTGCAATGAATAATGGCCTAAACTGTTTCATCATTCTTGACAAATCAACCCCATCATCCTAGGAATTAGTCTAGTGAAGCTCTTTTGAACTGCCTCCAATGATCATATGTCTTTCAAACCCAGGAACCAAAACCATTCACAATACTCCAAGTACAACCTCATCAACACTACATGCAGTTATAACAAGACTTCCTAGTTTTTAAGACTCCCAACTCCCTATCAATAAATGGGCAAAATTTAAATTTTCTTTCATACTGACTTGCATGCTGTCTGTGTTCCAAGCACAAAAACGACCAGATCCTTGCATGCTGTATTTTTTTAATGTCTCATTTAAATAATAATATCGGCTGTTTTTGATTCCTCCCAAAGTACATGATCTGACACTCTACGACATTAAACACTAAGTGCCAGGTTCTTTCCCCCCCTCACTCACTCAACCCATCTATATTGCCTTGCAGATTCCTGTATCCGCATCAAAAAAAAACCTCTCCCACCTATTTTTGTACAATAAACAATCTGGAAACATTCACTGTCCCTTCTCCAAGTCACTAATATAGATGCTGAAAATGTGTTGCTGGAAAAGCGCAGCAGGTCAGGCAGCATCCAAGGAGCAGGAGAATCGACATTGCGGGCATGAGCCCTTCTTCAGGCAAATATAGATGGCAAATAAGTGATTTTAAGATTATCTAGTGGAGTGCCACAAGGATCAATGACAATAGCGTAAAAGGATCTTGTTCAGAAAATGAATCTAATCGAAATTAGAAATAACAAGGGTGTGAAAACTGTACTGGAATAGTTTATAGGTCTTATAACAATGGTTATGCTGTTCAAGGGAGAATTAAGCAACAAATAATTGGAGCTTTAAACAAAGGCAATGTCTTAATCATGGGTGACTTCACTTTTCATGTAGACATAAATCAAACTGACAAATGTTATTTCAAGTTAAGTTCATGGAATGCTGCTGAACAGCTCCTTGAGCAATATATTGTGGAAGCAACTAGGGATCAAGTGATCTTAAATTTCGTTTTGTGCAAAGACGCAGGATTAATTAGTAATCTCACAGTAAAAAAAACTTCAAGGGAAAATTGGTCATAATGCAATTGAATTCCATATAAAGTTTGAAACGGGCATGATCCAAACAAGAACTCTAAACTTAAACATTGTCTATTTATTCTCATATCTTAGTCCAGTGGAAAATATTTTATAAATAATTTAATATACTCCACAAAAATAAATTTCATTTTGAGGCAAAAATTCAGCAAGAAAGGACTGTGACTTTCTAAGGAAGTTCATGATTATACACCACTTCTTTTAATCTGATACTGTGTGGCAAAGAATACCAGTAGGCCTGAGGATTGGAAGCATTGACTATCTTTGTGCCAGAAAATACAAGTTACATAGCAGAAAAAGGGTAAGAAAGGCACTTATATAGTGAGGAACTTAAAATAACTAACATCAGACAAAATTGTTGGGGAAGCTCAAGGAGCTAAAATCTGAAAGATACTTTCGACCAGCTGACCTAAACCTTTTCATTTGAAAAATGGTAGCTGCAGAAATAAATGAAGAGCTGGTTGACTTTCCAGAGTCCCTAGATTGTTCCATGGTCCTCGCCCATTGGAGTTTGCAAATGTCACTCCTTTATTAGAGGAAAGACTGAACTATAGTCCAACATCAGACTCAAACATTTTCCAAATGACTACCTTAATTAAAGTCGGAACAATGCACTTAAATTATTGTTTAGTCATACAAAGTCAATACAGAATCACAGAACCCTACAGTGTAGCAGGCCATTCAGCCTATCGAGTCCTCACTGATCCTCTAAAGAACATCCCACCTAGACCCACACTCCGTATTCCTGTAACCCTGCAGCTCCCATCTCTAATCCCTCTACCCAGCACATCCCTGGACATTGTGGGCAATTTAGCATAGTCAATCCACCTAACCTGTACTAAGGAAACCAGAGCACAATGTAATAGTTCTGGCTAGATACCCAAAAAAGTGAAGCAAATCTGCTTATGCTCTTCTCTCTATCTCAGGGAGATGAACACAATCTTTTGCACTCCAACTGCTACAAACCAATTATATTATCAAAGGATCTTGTGGTCCATACAGCCTGGCATCACATTGCATAATTAAACAAAATCAGAAGTGTTTTGCCACTACATATTTTGTTAGGGTCCTCAGGTCAAATTGTTGTACCTAAACAATTAGATCTACATGCAGTGTGTTGCACATCATTTACTGCTGTGCAAGTGGTGAACTAGGGTACTCCCATTCACAAATTTTACATTAACTTTGATATAATACAAGAGCCATGATGGGGAATGAACAAAAACTGCATAAAGAATGCTTGTGGTGCCCATGTTTTGCACCACTGCAAATCCTGTAATGAAGAAATTCCACAGAGTGGCAAGTTATTATCAAATAACTCATCAAAACAACTCATTAGGCGGAAGTGGGTACTGCAGATGCTAGAGATTAGAGTGGTGCTGGAAAAGCTCAGCAGGTCAGGCAGCATCCGAGAAGCAGGGGGAAAAAAAAAATTGATGTTTTGGGCAAAAGCCCTTCATAAGAGAAACAAGTCATTAGCCTATTGTTATTACCAATGCAGCCCAATTTCAACCTAGGAATAAAATATAAAATTGCAAGAGCAGCATGCAACCACTAGAACATACCTACATTCTGGCAACGCGTAACAAAGATATTAAGTCAAATTACTGTGTTACTTTGAAATAAGTGGCATTTAAAGATTCAAAGCGCTTTCTTGGAAAAAATGAAAGTTTCCAAAGTTTTGACGATTTTAGCTTACACTAAAATTGTTAAGTAAAATTCAAAAGAAATGAGCCAACATCTGCTCTATGTCAGACACAACCATGTAAACTCATAGTTGAGCCCATGTGTAGCTAAATTAGTACACTGCTGTTTTTCATGTAAAACTAGTGGGTAGATTTATTGGACTGAGTAATTAGTGCCAACGTAAAGAATTTCTGGCACATGAATTACTGTTTACAACAAATTGCAATGCATAACTATGTGGTCAGGATGATTGTATGTAACCTCGAGTACAGAAAACTCTATACAATTGTGACATAATCTTATGATCTGCCCAGTTATCATCCTGGTCACAGAGAGAGAAAAGACACACAGTCTAGATTAACAAGTAATTCACAAAGGATTACATGGTAGGTGATTCAAAGTTTGTTAGTGGTATACTACATTGGAAACACAGCGCAGAATACTAATTTACAAGTTCTGTAGTAGTGAATATCACAAGTGATGGATTTTTTTTCAAGTATCGAAACCATAGTCAACTCCAGCAGCAGCTAACAGCTCTCATGCCCGCAACAGAAAAGTTGTCAAACCTGCAGCGTAACAGCCATGACACTGTTACAAGTTTTTCAAAAAAAAATCCATAAAATCTAAAAAGGTAGATGACCAGAGAAGATGACTCCAATGTGAAATCATCTTCCAACAAAACTTTAAAAAAAAACTGAATTTCAGCTGTCACTTTCACAAATTAGAATGACGGGTCTCTTACTACAAACTCATCAGATTAACTGCATTGCATAATGCTCCAACACCAATCATAACTTGACTTTTAAAAATACAGTCACCCATGGAAATTATCTCCAATTCAGAATTACTCTTTGTCAAAGGACGAAAAGAAATATAAAAGCAGCAATTGGGAAAATCCTAGGCTCTCTGCATCCAATTAAAGTAGTTTCAGTCATTACCAACAATACCAATATTTGGCATCAGGATAGTGTGACCATAAAGAAGCCAGAAAACCCCACCTCTTTATATCACAACAGTTTCACATCATTTAGTTTAAAGTACTAATGAAATTAATGAATGGTTATTTATAGATGGCTATACTTAACTTAGAAGTGGACTAAAAACTTGGACATCAGCTGCAGTTTGATGTTAACAATTTCACTTCTGGAGTCAGAAGGTCATAGATTCAAATCCCACTCAGTGTATTTGACTGCAGTTGAGGAAATGCCATCTTTGGTTGATACAGTAATCTAACTTTGTCCTCTGAAGTGGTTTTCAATTATTTGATGCCATTATTTTTGAAGAGCAGGTGTAGAAACCCTAGTGTCCAAGTCAATTTTACAGCTCAACCAATTTCACTAAAATATTATCAAGCAATCACTACATCGTTGTTTCATATAGCCTTACTATGGATGGATTAGTTTCTGTATTTCCTATATTACAAAAGCTCTTCAATAACTCATTTTCTGGGAACAACTAAAGAAGCTATGTTAACTTTTTTGTTGTCTTCACAAATGATCAAACTCTTAATGCAACATGCACAATTGAGTTGTTAAGTAGAAGTGTGTGCAAGTGTATATTGGATACTAAATCAAATTTTGCTGAATCACTTCCATTAGTTTCAGAATGTTCTTGGTTTTTTTTTCCCAGTAAGCTTTTGTACTCAGGTATGTATCTAGATTAGATTAGATTACTTACAGCGTGGAAACAGGCCCTTCGGCCCAACAAGTCCACACCGCCCCGCCGAAGCGTAACCCAACCATACCCCTACATCTACATCTACATCTACCCCTTACCTAACACTACGGGCAATTTAGCATGGCCAATTCACCTGACCTGCACATCTTTGGACTGTGGGAGGAAACCGGAGCACCCGGAGGAAACCCACGCAGACACAGGGAGAATGTGCAAACTCCACACAGTCAGTCGCCTGAGGCGGGAATTGAACCCGGGTCTCCGGCGCTGCGAGGCAGCAGTGCTAACCACTGTACCACCGTGCCGCCCACTATCTGCCCCAAATATCACAGAGTTCTTTCTGATATCCAGTTGGTTTATCAAACTTAACACAAAACAAATGTCTTTCTTCCCCTGCCTTGAGGAATCAATGATCAAATATTGCATAGCAAGCTTATGCACTGCTGTGAAAAATCAAGTTCAATTTTTAATGATCAATTCTTCTGCAATCTCCACCACTGGGATTTTCCATTTCTCACAGCAACAATTTTGTTGTCTATCAAGTGGATTGCCAATTTAATGGTAAATACTAAATACACTTTAAGCATAAGAAAGCTTTTTCATTTCAAGCACAATATATAAAGCTTGGAAATAAATTCAAAGTGTAATTTTCTTACAATATATTTAAACTAGATCAAAAGTCCACTGTACAGTAAAGAAAACTTTTGGTTGAAATTACATGCTTTTAGGTTTATTTTGGATATTCGCTGAGTTATCTTTCAGCAAGTTGGCAGGGTTAAATTTCATTTAGGTTTAATACACAGCATAGATTTATCAAAGAGAAAAGCCAAGCTAAAAGAAAAAGTTGACTTCATTTTTAGGAATCTTACCAAGCCCCAAACAAATAGCAAGGTTTACAAATCCTTAAGTTTAGATAAAGGCTGCATCTAAAAAAATTCCATCAAGATCAAAATATCTTGCATTTCCTTTAAATTACACCAACATCTAAGTTTTCATTTAGATCAGTTATCTACTAACCACAAAGACAAATATTTTTGTTTGCTTTAACAGATTATTGGATTTTGGAGGGGAAAATAACAATGTACCCATGCAGATTCATTCTCCATATTCGTTAAAGCTCACTTAGTAAGTTGCTAGTACTTTTGAGCAATCAGCCAAAACAGATCAGCGTGAAGAGTAGGGTCTTACACGCATGTATCATTCGACATTTTGCAACAAGATTGCGAGCAAACAAATTGCAGTTCTAAATCTGAGATAAACGACTGCATTCAATTGGTAAAACTACGTTTTATTTTGTTTGCCACAAAGCGGATACTATTGGAAAAATAAAATCAAAACAACGACAAGAATACATTAACACAAATGGTTCAATCTGGTATCAGGCGCAAGTTTTATCAGGCAGGACTCAAGGCGGACAGGGCAATTTGACTGCTAAATTCCAGCCTCCTGCCTGTCTATTTTAAATTCCAACGTATAAGCTGAAGAACTTTATACACCCATGTGTAAAATAAAGATACATAAATCACCTTGGACCGTATCGCTTTCCAATGACATTGCAAACATGTAAACAAACATTGGGGGGGGGGGGGGGGAAGGGGGGCAGAAACCTCCACTTTTAAGCCATGCGCCACCTTGAAATAATTTAACATAACAGTTTTATAAAAATTTAAATTATCGCTTTCCTCGTGGCAATTTTTAAAAGTGACAAAAAAATCCAGAACACTCTGAAGCATACTCAATGCCAAAAAAAAATAACACGACATTCTGAAGAGATTAACTTCAAAACGAGACAAATATTTACGACACTTAAGAAACAGAGTAAACAGTCACAAAACAACTAGAACACATCTTAAGATTGACTGTAAAGTGAGATCTTCACCTATACATTGCCCGACAGGAGTACTGTATGGATTACCAATGAAGAACTCCATCTTGACGCTTCCTCCACAAGCATCCAATGGATATGGGTGACGTCAACTTCGCTTCAACCGAGCTTGATAGCGCGAGCAAATGCCCGTTGCTCTCTCTTACTGATTGGTCAGAAGCCTGCACATCCCCGCCTTCACCGCCTTATCCTATACACTTATTGGTCAACCGCCATGTCGATCAAACGTTCCATCAAGTTAGTTCGCTATCGTTTCTGGATGATTGTTTTGCCTGTCCCATCACCCTTAAAATTATATTTTAAAACGAGAATAATTTTGTTTTAAATTTTCTTTTATCAGTAGTACTACATATTAGCAGTTGAACCGGTACGAATCCTTTCTTCATGATGTTGCTGATGAAGAGGGTGGCGGCCTAGGTCACGTGATATTTATCCTAGCAACCGAGAGAAGCTCAGCTCAGCGACACCTCAATGGAAGAGTAAACAGAAGTGGCTGATTATATCCAGGTAAACGTTACAATTACTAATAGGGTAAGTAGTGTTTCTACCCAATACAGACTTTATATGATCACTCAAAAGCAACTCAGCGGATCGGACATGGAATCATACAGCATGGTAACAGACCCTTCTGTAAAGGGCTTATGTCCGAAATGTCGATTCTCCTACTTGGATGCTGCCTGACCTCTTGTGCTTTTCCAGCACTACACTCTCGACCCTTCGGTCCAACTGGTCCGTACCGATCAGACATCCTGTTCTGATCTACTCCCATTTGCTAGCATTTGGCCCTTATCCCTCTAAACTTTTCCTAGGAACATCCCTTGCAGATGCCCTTTAAATCTTGCAATTGTACTCTCCTCCATCACTTCCTCTGATGAAACTATACATTTCGAAAACAACAGCACTTAATACAAGCCTAAAGTACTTCAAATGGAATGTGGACTCTTCAAAGTGCCAATGTATTTGATTATACTGAATCTGCATCTCAAAAAGGCTGTTTGGCCTAATTGGTCTACATTCACTCAAACCTCTACCTTCAGAAGTGCAAAATAAGGAGTCACCCATTTAAGACAGAGTTGACGTGGAATTTCTTCTCCAAGGGTAATATGTAGACAGTTCCTATAACAAACAAAAACAGAAATAGCTGGAGAAAGCCAACAGGTGTGGCAACATTTGTGGAGAAAAAAACAGAGTTAAAGTTTCAGGTCCTGTGACCCTTCTTCATAACTGGGACCAGCTAACTACTTTTAAGTTTGAAGATGGTTCATAGAACATGAAGCATTAACTCTGTTTTCTCTCCAGAAATGCTACCAGACCTGCTGAGTTTCTTCAGCACTTTTTGGTTTTGTTTGTTCCAAATGTCAGGATGCATACTTCTTTGTTTTATTTTACACAGTTTCTATGCTCGATGCTAGATTCCTGAAACAACTAGTCTACTAAGAAAATGATTGCCATAGGAGACTTCAAGCACCACAGCAGAAATACTTTGCGAGCCCTGGCCTGTGAGCAACCAAAATATGGAAGGCTCACCCCGAAAGGCTTTGAGAGAAAAACAGAAAGTGCTGAAGAAAGTCAGCAGCTTTGGCAGCATCTGTAGAGAGACAATAGCACTAATGTTTTTATGTTCAGATACCCTTTGCCAGAGTTCCTGGTCTGATAAGGGTCACTAGACTGGAAACATGAACTTCTGTTTTTCTCTGCACTGATGCTGGTAGATCTGCTGAATTCCTCCAGCACTTTCTGTTTTTTGTTTGTTCCTGATATTTAGGTACCACAACTCTGTTTTATTTAGTACATTGTGAGACCTTGTCAGGAATGACAAAGGTGAAGATATGTATCACAGGGAGTGTACAAACCTCCAAACATCCCTTCTATTGATTCCTTCAAACTTCATATGTAGCAAGAGTGGCAGAGTCCAGAGATCATGTGTTGGATGAAGCCCAGTGCAGGCAGACAGAACAACATCTCATTTTTCTAATTTGACACTTTAAAGCTTGCAGTAACCAACATTGAATTCCCCAATTTTAGACCATGACTTTGACCACTTTTGTTTATCCTGACCAGCATCCCTCCAGTGTTTGTTTGTTTAAGTTAGCTATCTACAGAGCTGACTTATTTTTGACATTAATGCCTACACTTCATCAATTTGGTTTGTATGTCTATAATGTGTGTGTTAAGGAGTGATGGACATGATTTTAATTTCATTTTTGAATTCTGTAGATGGTACATGGTTTTAATTTAAAATAGATTGAATTTACCTTCAGGATTGAATGTACCTTCAGGTAGATAGGTTGACTCAAGGAGAGGCCATATTGGACTACGTAGATAGGCTGGCTGGAGGGGAGGCCATATTGGATTTGGTGCTTGACAATAAACCAGGCCAGGTGTCCCATCTCTCGTTGGGAGAGCATTCAGATGTTAGTGATCACAACTCCCTGACCTTTACGATATTCATGGAGAGGGATAGGAGTAGACAGTATTGGAAAGTATTTAATTGTGGGAGGGGAAATTACAATACTATTAAGCAGGAACTGGAGCACCTAAATTGAGAGCAGATGTTGTCAGGGAAATGCACGACAAAAATGTGGAGGTTGTTTAAGCACTTGCTGATAGGTTTGTCCCACTGAAGCCAGGAAGGGATGGTAGGTTGAAAGAACCATTGGTGACAAGGCATGTGGAACATCTAGTCAAGAGGAAGAAGGAAACTTACTTAAGGTTGAGGAGGCAAGGATCAGACATGGCTCTAGAGGGTTACAAGGAAGGAACTGAAGAATGGACTTCGGAGAGCTAGAAGGGGATATGAAAAAGCTTTAGCAGGTAGGATTAAGGAAAACCATAAGGCACCCTACACTTACGTCAGGAACAAGAGGATGGCCAGAGTGAGGGTAAGGCCGATCAGGGTTAGTTGAGTAAACTTTTGCCTGGAATCAAAGGAGGTAGGGGAGGTCCTGAATGAATACTCTGCTTAATATTCATTACTGAGAGGAACCTTGACATTTGCAAGGACAGCATGAAACAGACTGATATGCTCGAACAGGTTGATGTTAAGAAGGACGATGTGCTGAAAGTAAGGACAGATAAATCCCCTGGGACAGATGGGATATACCCACTACTACTGGAAAAGAGGGAAGTGATTGCTGTGCATGTGGCAATGATCTTTGAATCCTCACTGTCCACTGGAGAAGTACCAGATGATTGGAGGGTGGCAAATGTTATTCCTTTGTTTAAGGAATAAGGATAATCCTGGGAACTACAGATGTCTTACATCTGTGATGGGCAAGATTTAGAGAAACAGGATTTATGATTCGTTGGAAACCATAGGTTGATTAGAGATAACGTGGCTTTGTGAGGGGCAGGTCATGGCTCACCAATGTTATTGAATTCTTTGAGGATGTAACAACACACATCGATGAAGGTAGAGAAGTGAATGTGGTGTGCATGGATTTTAGCAAGCCATTTTATAAGGTTCATCATGGTAGGCTCATTTAGAATTAAGGAAGCATGGGATACAGGGAAATCTGGCTGTCATGATACAGAATTGGCTGGCCCATAGAAAACAGGCTGGTAGTAGATGGAAAATATTCAACCTGGAGCATGGTCTGCAGAGATTGGTTATGGGACCGCTGCTCTTTGTGATTTTTATAATTGACTTGAATGAGGAAGTGGAAGGGTGGGTTTATAATTTTGCTGATAACACAAAGGTTGGTGGAGTGGTGAATAACGTGGAGGACTGTTGTAGGTTGCCACGGGACATTGACAGGATGCAGGACTGGGCTGATAAGTGGCGGATGGAATTCAACCTGGAAAAGTGTGAAGTGATTCATTTTGGAAGCTTGAAGTTGAATGCAGAATACAGGGTTAAAGGCAGGATTCTTGGCAGTGTGGAGGGACAGAGTGATCTTGGGTCCACGTCCATCGATCCCTCAAAGTCGCCAACCAAATTGGTAGGTTGTTAAGAAGGGCATATGGTGTGTTGGCTTTCATAAGCAGGGGGATTAAGTTTAAGAGCTGCGAGGTTATGCTGCAGCTCCAAAGACCACACTTGGAATATTACATTCAGTTTTGGTCACCTCACTATGGGAAGGATGTGGAAGCTTTAGAGAGCGTGCAGAGGAAATTTACCAGGATGCTGCCTGGACTAGAGGGCATGTCTTATGAAGAAAGATTGAGGCAGCTGGGGGTTTTCTCATTGTAGTGAAGAAGGAAGAGAGGTGACTTGATAGAGGTGTACAAGATGATGAGAGGCAAAGATGGAGTGAATGGTCAGAGATCTTTTTCCCAGGTTGGAAATGGCTATCATGAGGGGGCATAATTTTAAGATGATTAGAGTAAGGTTTCGGGGAGATGTCAGAGGTAGGTTCTTTACACAGAGAGTGGTGGGTGTGTGGAATGCACTAAACAAAAGTGAGGACTGCAGATGCTGGAGATCAGAGGCTAGTTTAGAGTGGTGCTGGAAAAGCACAGCAGGTCAGGCAACATCCGAGGAGCAGGAAAATCGACGTTTCGGGCAAAAGCCCTTAATCAGGAATGAGTCAGAGATCCTCCGGTTTGGAGAGATAAATGGGAGGGGGGGGAGGTGGGGCTGGGGTGAAGGTAGTTAAGAGTACAATACGTATATGGAGGTGGGGATGAAGGTGATAGGTCAGAAAGGAGGGTGGAGGGGTTAGATGGGAAGGAAGATTGGCAGGTAGGACAGGTCATGAGGATGGTGCTGAGCTGGCAGGTTGGAACTGGGGTAAGGTGGGGGAAGGGGAAATGAGGAAACTGGTGAAGTCCCATTGATGCCATGGGGTTGAAGTGTTCCGAGACAGAAGATGAGGCGTTCTTCCTCCAGGCATCGGGTGGTGAGGGAGTGGCGGTGGAAGAGGCCCAGGACCTGCATGTCCTCTGCAGAATGGGAGGGGCAGTTTAAATGTTGGGCCACGGGGTGGTGGGGTTGATTGGTGCAGGTGTCCCAGAGATCTCCCCTAAAGCACTCTGCAAGAAGGCGTCCAGTCTCCCCAATGTAAAGGAGACCACATCGGGAGCAATGGATACAATAAATGACATTGGTGGATGTGCAGGTGAAACTTTGATGGATGTGGAAGGCTCCTTTGGGGCTTTGGATGGAGGTGAGGGGGGAGGTACATAAGTACATAGAACATTACAGCACAGTACAGGCCCTTCGGCCCTTGATGTTGCGCCGACCTGTGATACCAATCTGAAGCCCATATAACCTACACTATTCCATGTACGTCAATATGCTTGTCCAATGATGACTTATATGTACTTAAAGTTGGTGAATCTACTACCATTGCAGGCAAAGCATTCCATACCCTTACTACTCTGAGTAAAGAAACTACCTCTGACATTTGTCCTATATCTATCACCCCTCAATTTAAAGCTATGACCCTCGTGCTGGCCGTCACCATACTTGGAAAAAGGCTCTCCCTGTCCACCCTATCTAACCCTCTGATTGTCTTATATGTCTCTATTAAGTCACCTCTCAACCTTCTTCTCTCCAGCAAAAACAGCCTCACGTCCCTCAGCCTTTCCTCGTAAGACCTTCCCTCCATACCAGGCAACATCCTAGTAAATCTCCTCTGCACCCTTCCAAAGCTTCCACATCCTTCTTATAATGCGGTCACCAGAACTGTACACAACACTCCTAGTGCGACCGCACCAGAGTTTTGTACAGCTGCAGCATAACCTCATGGTTCCGGAACTCGATCCCTTTATTGATAAAAGCTAAAACACTGTATGCCTTCTTAACAACGCCTTAACACTGTATGCCTTCTTAACCTGGGTGGCAACTTTCAAGGATCTGTGTACATGGACACCGAGATCTCTCTGCTCATCTACTCTACCAAGAATCTTACCATTAGCCCAGTACTTTGCATTCCGGTTACTCTGACCAAAGTGAATCATCTCACACTTGTCCGCATTAAACTCAATTTGCCACCCCTTAGCCCAGCTCTGCAGCTTGTCTATGTCTCTCCGTAACCTACAACATCCTTCGTCACTATCCACAACTCCACCAACCTTAGTGTCATCTGCAAATTTACTAACCCACCCTTCTACACCCTCATCCAGGTCGTTTACAAAAATGATGAACAGCAGTGGACCCAACACTGACCCTTGCGGTACACTACTGGTAATTGGACTCCAGGATGAACATTTCCCATCAGCCACCACCCTCTGTCTTCTTTCAGCAAGCCAATTACTGATCCAAACTGCTCTATCTCCCACAATCCCATTCCTCCACATTTTGTACAATAGCCTACAGTGGGGAACCTTATCGAATGCCTTGCTGAAATCCATATACACCACATCAACTGGTTTACTCTCATCAACCTGTTTGGTCACCTTCTCAAAGAACTCAATAAGGTTTGTGAAGCACGACCTACCCTTCGCAAAACCGTGCTGACTATCCCTAATCAAATTATTCTTTTCTTGATGATTATAAATCCTATCTCTTATAACATTTTCCAATATTTTACCAACAATTGAAGTAAGGCTCATTCGTCTATAATTACCAGGGATGTGTCTACTCCCCTTCTTGAACAGGGGAACCACATTTGCTATCCTCTAGTCTTCTGGCACTATTCCTGTAGACAATGACAATTTAAAGATCAATGCCAAAGGCTCGGCAATCTCCTCCCTGGCTTCCCAGAGGATTCTAGGATAAATCCCATCCTGCCCAGGGGACTTATCTATTTTCACACTCTGCAGGTTTCTAATACCTCTTCCTTGTGAACCTCAATCCCACTTAATCTAGTAGCCTGTATCTCAGTATTCTCCTCGACAACATTGTCGTTTTCTAGGGTGAATACTGTTGAAAAATATTCATTTAATGCTTCCCCTATCTCCTCTGACTCCACACATAACTTCCCGCTACTATTGTTGATTGGCCCTAATCTTACTCTCGTCATTCTTTTATTCCTTAAATACCTGTAGAAACCTGTAGATCCTATCCGCCAACAACTTCTCATGTCTCCTCCTGGCTCTTCTGAGCTCTCTCTTTAGGTCTTTCCTGGCTACCTTGCAACCCTCAAGTGCCCTAACTGAGCCTTCATATCTCATCCTAAATAAGCTGCCTTCTTCCTCTTGACCAGAGATTCCACTTCCTTTGTAAACCACGGCCCCCGCGCTCTACAGCTTCCTCCCTGCCTGACAGGTACATACTTATCTAGGACACACAGGAGCTTTTCCTTGAATAAGCTCCACATTTCTAATGTGCCCATCCCCTGAAGATTCCTTCCCCATCCTATGCTTCCTAAATCTTGCCTAATCGCATCGTAATTGCCTTTCTCCCAGCTGTAACTCTTGCCCAGTGGTATACACCTATCCCTTTCTATCACTAAACTAAACATAACAGAATTATGTTCGCTATCACCAAAGTGCTCACCTACTTCCAAGTCTAACACCTGGCCAGGCTCATTGCCCAGTTCCACATCTAATGTGGCTTCGCCCCTTGTTGGCCTGTCTACATACTGTGTCAGGAAGCCCGCCTGCACACACTGGACAAAAACTGACCCATCTATAGTACCCCATGACAACTACCCTGTCTCTCTCACTCCTATCAAGAATCATCTTTGCTATCCTTTCCTCTACATCTCTGGAACTATTCGGAGGCCTATAGAAAACTCCCAATAGGGTGACCTCTCCTTTCCTGTTTCTACCTTCAGCCCATACTACCTCAGTTGATGAGTCCCCAAACATCCTTTCTGCAACTGTAATACTGTCCTTGACCAACAATGGCACACCTCCCCCTCTTTTACCATCTTCTCTGTTCTTACTGAAACACCTAAATACTGGAACTTGCAACAACCATTCCTTTCCCTGCTCTATCCATGTCTCCGAAATGGCCACAACATTGAAGTCCCAGGTACAAACCCATGCTGCAAGTTCACCCACCTTATTCTGGATGCTCCTGGCATTGAAGTAGACACACTTCAAACCAACTTCTTGCTTGCTGGTGCCATCTTGTGTCCCTGAAACCTCCCTTCTCTCAATGTTTTCTATACTCGAACTACAATTTTGGTTCCCATTCCCCTGCTGGATTAGTTTAAACCCACCCCAATATCCTTAGTGAATTTCCTCCCCAGGATATTGGTACCCCTCTGGTTCAGATGAAGACCATCCTGCTTATAGAGGTCTCACCTACCCCAGAAAGAGCCCTAATTATCCAAGAATCCAAAACCCTCCCTCCTGCACCATCCCCGTTGCCACATATTCAACTCCTCTCTCTCCCTATTCCTCGCCTCACTAGCACATGGTACGAGCAACAAACCAGAGACAACAACTCTGTTCATCCTAGCTCTAAGCTTCCATCCTAGCTCCCTGAATTTCTGCCTTAAATCCCCATCTCTCTTCCTACCTATGTCGTTGGTGGCTATGTGGACCACGACTTGGGGCTGGACCCCCACCCCCTTAAGGATCCCAAAAACACGATCAGAGACATTACAAATCCCGGCACCAGGGAGGCAACACACCAACCGTGAGAGTCTCTCGCACCCACAGAACCTCCTATCTGTCCCCCTAACTATGGAGTCCCCAATGACTACTACTGCTCTGCTCCTCTTCCCCCTTCCCTTCTGAGCAGCAGAGACAGACTCTGTGCCAGATCCCTGTGACCCACTGCTTTCCCCTGGTAATTCGTCCCCCCCAACAGTATCCAAAACGGTATCCTTATTGTTGAGGGGAATGGCCACAGGGGGTCCTTGAACTGCCTGTCGGTTCCCTTTCCATCCCCTGACTGTAACCCATCTGTCTTTTTCTTGTACCTGAGGAGTGACTACCTCCCTGTAACTCCTCTCAATAACCCTCTCTGCCTCCCGAAGTTCATCCAGCTCTAGCTCTAGTTCCCTAACGCGGTTTTCGAGGAGCTGAAGTTGAGTGCACATCCCACATTCTGCAGGAGGAACATTCAACTGCCCGAACCTCCATTCCCATTATTCTAAATTCCCAAAGAGACTGTTGAAAAATAAGGAATAAAAAATAAACTCGTTACCTTACCAATCTGGTGCACAGGATGGGTGGGAGACACTACCCAAGTAGTATTTTGGGTAACGCAACCACACAAATATATGACTTCCTAGAAGTCCTTTGCTCCTCCCTCGCACCTCTCAGCAAATGGAGGCCCCGATGCCTGAAGTAAGGTTTTTAAACAGTTTGACTCACCTTCCTAGAAGTCCTTCACTCCTCCCTCGCACCTCGGCAAATCTGCAACTGTAATACTGTCCTTGACCAACAGGTGGGCGCAGGTTTTGCAATTCCTGTGGTGTCAGGGGAAGGTGCCAGGAGGGGAGGGTGGGTTGTTAGGATGCATGGATCTGACCAGGTAGTCACGGAGGGAATGGTCTTTGCAGAAAGTGGAAAGGGGTCGGAACTGTCAGCAGATGATGTGCTTTGTGCGGAGGTTGGTAGGATGGAAGGTGAAGACCCAGGGGGTTCTGTCCTTGTTGTGTTTGGAGGGGTGGAGTTTGAGGGCGGAGGTGCGGGACGTGGATGAGCTGTGTTAGAGGGCATCATTGACCGTGTGGGAAGGGAATTTTTGGTCTTTAAAGAAGGAGGCCATCTGGTGTGTTCTGAGGTGGAACTGGTCCTCCTTGGAGCAGATACGGTGGAGGCAGAGAAATGGGGAATACAGTATAGCATTTTTGCAGGAGGTAGGGTGGGAAGAGGTGTAATCCAGGTAGCTGTGGGAATCTGTGGGTTTGTAAAAAAAAAAGTCAGTGTTCAGTCTGTCGTCATTGATGGAGATGGAGAGATCCAGGAAGGGGAGGTAGGTGTCAGAGATGGTTCAGGTGAATTTAAGGTTGGGGTGGAATGTGTTGGTGAAGTTGATGAACTCCTCAACCTCGTCGCGGGAGCATGAGGTGGCAGTTATCACTGTAGCGGAGGAAGAGGTGGGGAGTGGTGCCAGTGTAACTACGGAAGGTGGACTGTCCTATGTGGAATGGCATGGAATGCACTGCCAGCAGTGGTAGTAGAGTCAGATACCTTAGGGACATTGAAGCAACTCTTGGATAGGCACGTGAAAGATAGTACAATGAAGGGTATGTAGGGTAGTTTGATCTTAGAGTGGGATGAAAGGTCAGCACAACATCAAGTGCCGAAGAGCCTGTACTGTGCTATGTTCTATGTAAATAATTCTGTGCATGAGAAACAAGGGTAGAAGAGAGAAAAATAAGGGGCTATTGCTGAGCACAAAGTGCCCTGTGACACAAGAGACAGAAACAAATTCATTTCGTAGGGCAAACTGAAAGTTTCTTTCAAAGACAAGCAAGTCATTTGAGAGAAAAGCCTCCAGCACTAGCAGTGTCGTTTAGCACTCAAAATAAATGGGGCAGAAGAAATCCTGAGTGGCTTAGAAGTAAGTAAACAGAAAACTTCAGAATGAACTATAGTCATGACAACTGAAAAATGAACATTAATGTGGAAACAGTGTGATCTTCATTAAAGATTTTATATCTATAAGGTTGCCATTGAGGGAAGTAGGATTGAATGTCTATCTTTGATATTTGTAATAAGACAATTTAAATAATTATTGTGTAGTGTTAGTAGTGCAGTGGTTACTGCTTTGCTCCTTTTGTGTAAAAACCTTGTTCATTTGTTAAAAGTACTTTGATCGCCTTGTTAACATGATCATTGACCACAATGATGAACAAAAAGCAGGTTTCACACTGGAATCTGACTTATACAGTAATACCACAAATCACAAAACTTCATTGTTGTTTTTACTTTTCAACCCTCTCAGTAGAGCTCACTTTCATGTTAATAGCATCAGAAAATAGTCATTGAGTCATACAACATCAAAACAGACCCTTCAGTCCAATTCGTCCATGTCAACCAGCTTTCCCAAATTATTCTAGTCGCATTTGCCTGCATGTGGCCCATATCCTTCTAAACCTTCTCCTATTCATATGCCTGTTGAAATGTCTTTTAAATGTTGTCACTTTACCTGCATCAACCATTTCCTTTAGCAGTTCATTCGATATACACACCACACCGTGTGTGGAAAGCAGCCCCTGAGGTCCCTTTTAAATCTTTCCCCTCTCACCTTACCACTATGGCCTTTAGTTTTGAATTCCCCTGCCCTAGGGAAAATACCTTTGCTATTCACCTTATCAATGCCCCTCATGATTTTATAAATTTCTATAAGGTGACCCCTTAACCTCCTACACTCCAGGGAAAACGTCTCAGCCTATCCAGCCTCTCCTTTATAACTGAACCCCTCTAATCCCGCTAACACCTTTGAAAATCTTTTCTGCACTCATTCCAGTTTAATAATATCCTTCCTTTAGCAGAGCTTCACCAATGTCTTGTACAGCTGCAACATGCTGTCCCAACTCCTATACTCAATCATCTGATCAATGAAGACAAGCATGCCAAATGCCTTCTTCACCACCCTGTCTACCTGTGAGGCCACTTTCAAGAAACTATGTACCTGAACCCATTGGTCTCTCTGTTCAACACCATTCTCTAGGGCCCTACTATTAACTGTACAAGTCCTGCCTGATCTGTCTTACCAAAATGTAACACATTAGCAGATGGAGTTTAACTTGGATAAATGCAATCTCCACTCATGGTCTAGCTGATCAAGATCCTGTTGTACTCTTCAATAACCTCCATCACTATATTTATACCACCAATTTTAGTGTCATCCACAACCTTACTAACCGTGCTCCATATATTATCATCGAAATCATGTACATAAATGATGAAGAACAATGGTTCCAGCACCAATCTCTGCGGTCACATCTTCAAAAAACTCAATCAAGTTTGTGAGATATGATTTCCCATGCACAAAGCTTCACATCAGACAACGTGTGAAGTCAGGAACCTCAGATTAAATGCTGCCTGACTTGCTGAGTATTTCCAGCATTTCCTATTTTTATTTAAGATTGCTAGCATTTGCAGAATTTTGTGTTGTTTCAGTAATGCATTATGTGGTGCAGTTATCAACCAAACCAATAAATACATCTAAGTGTTCAACAGCAAGACTGCCAAAAAAGACACATTTTTCTATTCCCTAACTAGGAAACTCTGAGGAAATTGAAGGCAGGCAAGTCCTACTGGATATTTTTAGTAACACATAAAAATTTCAAGAAGCATTTGAATATCTTGCAATTTACTACTGTTAGTTTCTGCATCATTTCAAATAAAAATTGAAATAACAATTATTTTGCAAGACTCCATTGTCAAGCAAGTGGAGAGGGAAAGTAGAGATGTTTAATAATCCGTTAAAACGTGTGATAGTATATGTGGGAGACATACACTTTTACTTTGCTTCTTTGCAAAGGAAAATGAATGTTCTCTGTGACAACTATTGAGTATTGCAGCAACACTAGACATTTGTTCTCTGTTCCTTATAATGTAATGCATGAAATGAATATTCCTTCTAACATATACCTTTTTTCATCTCTTAAGTAAATACAACCATTCAAAATGAGCCGACTTTATAAAACAATTGAGCCCAGTGTCATTGATGATGAAATGCTTGAAGAGGCAGTAAAGAAACAGGGACCGTCAGGAAGAGCTGGGCAAATAGCCCAGTTAGAAGGAATTGAATTCAAAGATGTAAAACATCTTCAACTGGATTACCGAAGTATGCTTTAGATCAATATCTTTTATGACCTAGATAAACAGGATGTTCATAGATTGTGTTATTGATAAAATAATTTGCAGAGAATGAACACTTGCATATTATATACATATTTGAAAAATAACTCATTTGATCTGAATGCCTGTGATTATAATTTTGACTTAATTTAATTTAAATTTATGAAGTCAACTTAATGTAAAAAATATATCTCAGAGTTATTCAGAGATGGGAGGCCTGAGGAAAAAGGAGCAGAATTTGGTTTGTAGTCAGAAAATTAGAGGTGGTAGCCAAAAGCTTGATTTAATAAGTGGGTTTTTAAAAAAAGATTTTGAAAGACAGAGAAGTGGAAAGAGAGGTTTAGGGAAAGTGTCTCAGATAGTCAGGCTAACAAAGCTGAAAGCATTTAGGTGAAGGAGGGCAAGTGTCAAAGAAGTTTTAACACTGCAGAAAGCTGCAAACTTGTGGTGGATTGACAAAGCTGGAATTATGTTTAGAATAACCGGATATTTGAAAGAAAATAATAACATAGAAGTGGACATCAAGTGGTCAACTGGAATAAATTCTAAATCGGAATTATCTTGAAAAGCAGTCTGCCCTCAAAGAAAGTATTTGTACAGATATTTATTTTATCATTATTTGTGTTTTAAAATCTCTGATTGATCTCCCTGTTCAAGATATACTGAAGATTGATAATCTGTGGCAGTTCAAAACACTGACCAAACTCCAGTTAGACAATAACGTAATTGAAAAAATTGAGGGACTGAACACTCTGACCAACCTCGTGTGGCTAGGTAAGTGCTGAAGAACACAGTACAATCCAATATCCAATATCGTTCAGCTATATTTTCGCTATTGAAAAAGACAGCTGTGGAAATGACAAATCAGTCTTTAATTAATTGAATGGCAGACCAAGTTGTGACACTGAATTACTTTAATATGTTTTTCTAATTCAGAATCACCATAATTGGACTTGCTGATGTGTTCCTGCTGGAAGTGGGTATGTGTCAGTTGAGTGAAAATTTAGTTGTATCCTCCAGAGTGAATGAGTCAACCAGTGTGCACTATTTGGGTACATACAAAAAGACTACTTGGGTAAGGAGGGCATCCAATGTCAATTAGAACAAACTCCAGACCTGACTTTTTGAAAGACAAGGGGAAAACTGGAAAAGAAATCACTGAGAAATAGTTTTGCATTAGAAAAGGTGCTTTTTGCCCTCTGATTTGTGCAGAAGCAAGCAGGCTACAAAATCAAATATTGAAAGTACTCCTGCCAGTTAACAATATGGAGATCAATAATTGTCTAAACACACAAATGATGAGTACCTAGAAAGCTGATAGTATCTTAGATCTGGAAACATAAAGGGAAAGGTGTGTTGTCAATGAGGGGAAATTGTTAATTTATTTTTCTTCTAGATTTGTCCTTTAATAACATTGAGATAATTGAAGGCTTGGATGAACTGGTTAAACTGGAAGACCTCAGTCTGTACAGTAACAGAATTTCCAAAATTGAAAATATGGACTCATTAGTAAACCTGCAAATCTTCTCTATTGGAAAAAATCACATCGATAAACTGGAAAATGTGAGCAATTTAAGTGGGGATTATAATTCCCTTCCGCCACCCAAAATATTTTTTTGATTTTATGATATATTATTTTCAATGCTTAATATTTCTATGCCATTTTCTAAATTACAAGAAATTTATTCTTGCAGATTATCTATCTCAGAAGATTTAAGAGGCTGCGCACTCTAAACCTAGCTGGCAATCCAATGTGTGAAGATGAGCAGTATAGCATGTACATTCCTGCCTACCTGCCTACACTGATGTATCTGGATTTCAGATTAATAGAAAAGACCACAGTAAGTATTTAATAAGAATAGACTTTATGTTGTAAGGATATGCTAGGTGGTGATAATGAAGGACTTGTTTCATGTGATATAATACACATTTTGCATTCAATTATCTAAGATTAGATTACTTACAGTGTGGAAACAGGCCCTTCGGCCCAACAAGTCCACACCGCCCCGCTGAAGCGCAACCCACCCATATCCCTACATCTACCTCTTACCTAACACTACGGGCAATTTAGCATGGCCAATTCACCTGACCTGCACATCTTTGGACTGTGGGAGGAAACCGGAGCACCCGGAGGAAACCCACGCAGACACTGGGAGAACGTGCAATCTCCACATAGTCAGTCGCCTGAGGTGGGAATTGAACCCAGGTCTCTGGCGATGTGAGGCAGCAGTGCTAACCACTGTGTCACCGTGCCGCCCACAAGTGTAGATAACTATTCAAACAAAATAACTATAGCCAAATGTGCCCAATGCTAACAATATCGAAGGGCTTCAGGTTTATGTCTTCTTGAGTGAATTCCAATCTTTTTGGACCACTAATGTAAACATATTTTCTGAAGCTCTTCAGTCTTGAGAATCCCTGTTTCAACCATTTAATAAGTATTTCAAGCCAACAAATAATCTTTTATTCCTAACTATTAAAAATCTGCATTGTTCAGGTTTCTTTGTGTTGGGAGCATGATGTAAATCTTTAGTTTTCAAGAAACATTGGCCATTTGAACACTGTCAATATTTTCCCCTAACCACTTCCTTTCCCTATGGCATTGAATCCTTGCTGATATAGGACTCTTAGCAATGGCACCCAGTCTTTTTTTTGTATGTAGAAATGACAGGAACCATTCTTATCTGGTCTGTTCAGTAACTGAATCCAGACCTCTCCAAGGTAGTGTTTGTAATGTTCACAGCCTCTGAAGTACCCTAGTATTCCTCTAAGTGTAGATATTTTCCAGTAACCTGTTCAGAGACATCACAGGGAGAGGTTGAATAGGCTGGGGTTGTTTTCCCTTGAGCGTTGGAGGCTGAGGGGTGACCTTACAGCGGTTTATAAAATCATGAAGGGCATGGGTAGCGTAAATAGACAAGGTCTTTTCCCTGGGGTGGGAGAGTCCAGAACGAGAAGGCATAGTTTTAGGGTGAGAGGGGAAAAATTTAAAAGGGACCAAAGGGGCGACTTTTACACATAGAGGGTGGTATGTGTATGGAATGAGCTGCCAGAGGGAGTGATGGAGGCTGGTACAATTACAATATTTAAAAGGCATCTGGATGGCTATATACATAGGAAAGGTTTGGAGGGATATGGGCCAAGTACTGGCAAAAGTGACTAAATTAGTTTAGGACATTTGGTCGGCATGGACAAGTTGAACTGAAAGGTCTGTTTCTGTGCTGTACATCTCTATGACTCTATCTGGTGCAATGTGGAACTTGAACCCAGGCCTCCATGCTCAGAGGTAAGGATATTACCATTGCACCACAAGAACTAAGCCATTCTTTGGTGCCTTACCCTGGTGACCATTTTACATGTTGTTATGATAACTTTCTAACAGAGATATGAATATTCCAGTACCTTTTAGAAAGAATCATACAACAAGATTTCACCTTTTAACATTTAATGGTTTCAAACAAACTACAATCAGTTTTGATTAAACATTACTTAGGAGGCAACTAACAGATTAGAGTTTAGAGCAGTTATTCCATATTAACTCCTCAACATAATGGAAAATTCTCTCTGCTAAACATGCTGCTCTATTGGCAGAACCGTTGTCTTGTGTTTAAAAATCTCGAGTTCTTGGTTTTAGCAGGATCTCTTCTCCCTATCCCAACATGATGAATTTTCCCATTCAACAAAGTCCCCCATCACTCAATGTTTCGGGCATAATCAAATGGATTACCAGTAGCAAGATGGGGTAAGAGTGACTGCCCTTTACACCAAAACAGCACTTGACTTAGTGTGACATCAAGGAGCCTGAGCAAAACTAGAGTCAGTGGGAATCAGGAGCCTTAGCAAAACTGGAATCCATGAGAATTCACAGGTAGTGTCATACCTAGCACAAGGTAGATAGTGTGGTTGTTGAATTCAATCATCTCTGATTCAGGATATCACTTCAGGTGTTTCTTAGGTTTGTCATTCCCAGATAAGTTTCTTCAGTCTCCATGATGCCACCAATCTTGGTGTCATCTACAAACTTACTAACCATACCTCCAAAATTGTGTCCCAGGCTCAACCATCTTCAGCTATCAATGACCTTCCTTCCATCATAAGGTTAGAAGTAGGAAAGTTCACTGATGATTGTGGTACGTTTGATATCATTCACAACTCCTCAGATACTGAAGCAATCCATATCCAAATGCAGTAAAACCCAGAAAATATCTAGGTCTTTGGCTGATAACCAACAAGTATCATTGACATTGCACATGTGCCAGGCAAACACTAACCCAACAAGAGCAAATTTAACCACTGTTCTTTGATGTTAAAATATCTTATGATTGCTGAATGCCCCCCCCCCTCCCATTATCAGTACCTTGGGGGTTACTATAGACCAGAAACTGATGGAATACCCGTATAATATTGTGACTACAAAAGTAGTTTGGAAACTAAGAAGCAAGTAACTTTCCTTCTAACTCCAAAAAGACTGTCCATTATTATCAAGGCTTAAGTCAGGAGTGTGATGAAATGTTCCTCACTTGCTTGGATGAGTGAAGCTCTAATAACATTGAAGAAATTTGCCATCATCAAATAGAAAGCTCTCACTTGATTGACACATGTCAACAAACATAAATTCTCTAACTTGATAGAAGTACATAAAATTATGGGAGGCATAGATAGGGTGGACAGTCAGAATTCTTTTACTCTGGATGGAAATGTCAAACACTAACAGCCATAAGTTTAGGGTGAGAGGGGAAAGTTTAAAGATGTGCAAAGCAAGTTCTTTTTGAGTAAAGGGTTGTAGATGCCCAGAACACGCTACCAGGGGAGGTGGTAGAAGTATATTTAATAGCAACATTTAAGAGGCAGTTAGACATAGACATGACCAGGCAAGGAATAGAGGGATACGGACCATGTGCAGACAGATAGGATTATTTTACCATGGTTGGCTCAGACATGGTAGGCTGAAGGACCTGTTCCCATGCTATATTGGGGTATGTTCTAATATGTGAATCTCAACCATGTGTTAATAGGCTTAAATTAGGCTCCTCACAGTGCACAAGTACCCTCACACAAGCCCAAGTTGCAGGCTACATATACAAAGTATAAATATTTTCTTTGTCTACAAATGTCCAGGCCACCAAATACATTTTTAATGGTGTGGGATTGATAGTGATTCTTTTTTCAAAAAAGAGAAAAAGAGACCAGTTGATCAAGGCCATTAATGAGTAAAGCTTAGAGAACAGAAAAGACCCAGGTTCCCCTGTCTATGATGAATTAGCAGATCTCAACAACACCATAGGTGGAATGCTGCAATTATATTGATGTCTTTGTAACAGGATGAAATTACCCATCATTCCAGCTACTGAATGCTGTCCAACAGTCTCAGAATAAACATTGTCAAGAGAGAATGAAAATGAAAATACCAGTGATGTCTCCTGTGATCAAGTTGCCTATTGATAATTAATGAGTAGGTTCACAATGGATGGTAACCATTCATCTGTAAAACCAGCAAGGAGCCCATTTCTATTAGCATTGGAGGAAGGAAAGAAATTAATTAGGAAAAAGATCCCCATTTTTGTAAGTGAATGGTACTGTATACTAGAGTTTAACAAAACTAGTATTTCTATGTATCACCACAATTACAGTAGGACAGAGAAGAAAAAAATAAGAGAATTAAAAAATATATAATTATTCTATCAGGGATGTAACATGCTATGTGAAAGGGTCATAGATTGTGGGAAAACATGTTAAGATCTGCCAAGCAGAATTGCAGACCTCAGCTACATCTCAATAGGGTGGTGCCAAGTTCAGACCTGAATCCACACACCAGCAAGAAGAGAGTGCATCCTCAATGTTTTAACTGTCAGCCTTTGCTCAATTTGTAGCTTTCTTGACTCTGAGTCAGTTGATAGAGTGGAAGCATCATTCTAGAGGCTTACATATAAAGTCTGAGCTGACACTCCAGTGCAATGCTGAAGGAATGTTGGTGGTGCTATCTTTTAAATATATTACTAAATTCAGGTCTTCCGCTGGATCTAAAAATATCAAATCATTATTTCAAAGATGAACAGATTAGTTCCATCTGGTGTTTTTGCAAACATTTATCCCTTAACCAACATGACTAAAACAGATTATCTGCTCATTATTATTGGCCTGTTTACGAGAGCATGTATGCAAATTGGATGCCACATTTCTTGCATTACAACAGTGATTACACTTCAAAACAATTAATTGGCTATGAAGGGCTTTGCAACATCCTGAGGTCATGAAAGGTACTTCCTAAATCTTTAATTTTGAGGCGTCTACATTCACCATATATTGACATAGATCAAAGTGCAGTTACCAGTCACATGCACTGTAATATTGATGATAGCTAACTCAGATATCAAAGGAAGTAGAAAAGAAAATATGGTTTGCAAAAGTCATGAATTGAAAAATCTCTATTTGTTATAGAAAGAAATTGCTTTAGAAAAGCATCACAGTGCTGTTGCAAATTTGATGTACCATGAAGACATAGCATTTAAAAAGCTCGAGAAGATAAGGTTACAAGAGGAGGAACTGGCTCTACATAAGGTAAGAAAGGCTCTTGTATAAACTAAGCATACATTAGGAATCACATCTTCACATAATCTTTTTTAGCAAAAGTTCAGTTCCTTGTAATATATACTTCATTTCAAATTAATATCTTGATCTAATTCAGGGAAGCAACAAAAACAACCTGAAAGGGAAAAATCAAATCCACTGCGTACTTTTCTCCCTTAAGCCTTGTTCAGTGTCATTTGCTGAAAAGTAACATGTGTGCAATGACAGCTCATTTCCAGATCAGAATTCAAAATTGAGAAAACAAAGATAAATCAGCAAAGGTTCTCACAATATCAGGCAAGAACATCTCCAATGAGATAAATATAACTGTTTCCCCTTGACGTACAATGGCTTTGATGTCACTGAATCTCTAGCCATCAGCGTCCTGAAGATTACCATTGACCAGAAATTGAACTAGATCAACCTTATAAATACAACAGTTATAATAGCAGATATGAAGCTAAGAATTCTGATGCAAGTAACTCAGTTCCTGAGTTCACAAAGCCTGTCCACCATGTACAAGAGATAGATTAGGAGTGTGGTGGAGTACTCATTGTTCCAATGAATGCAGCTTCAACAATACCCAAGGAGTTCAACACTGTCCAGGACAAAGTAACCTATTTGATCAGTACTCTGTGCACCATCTTCAATATTTGCTCCCTGCCTATAATCAATGCACAGTGGCTGCAGTGTGTACCAACTACAAGATGAACTGCTGTAACTTGCAAAGTCTCTTTTTCACATACACCTTTCAAATGGTGTATAGGACACAGTTACCTGCAAGTCCCCTCCCTCGTCAAGTCACACACCAGCTGACTTGCAACAATATCACATTTCTTCAGTGTGGATGGGTCAAAATCCTGGAACTCCTTCCATAATAGCACTACAGGTCTACATGCACTAGATGTACTGTAATGGTTCAAAAAGATGACTCTCACTGCCTTCTCAAAAGGCAACAAATGCTGATAAAGTAAAGATGCTCATCTCTCATGAACAAAAGAAACAATCCATGCCCAGTAAGATGAAATTCTTTGGGAGGTCAGATTGTAGTCTTGTATGTTAGAGAGCAATGAGATAAACAGAGACAATAAGTTGGAGAACATTCTAGGAATAGACTCTTTTCCTCTTTCGGAAGGAAAGTGGGGAAGTTGTACACTTGTTACTGGACATGACATTTTTTTATTGTGCACCATGTGATTGCAGAATGAATGCAAAAATAATCCATTACTTCTAGGTATGATATAAACTGTTGTTAGTAACGTTAACCATACAGATTGGCAGATTCTTCATTCCCAATTGATGGGAGTAGGAAGAATATTTATTGATTCCCCAAGGTGATGTGTCTAGCAATGGAAGTTTAGGACCACAATCTCCCTCTGAGATAGTTTTTATAAGTCTGGTACACGAACTTGCTTAGTCTGGTGTATAATAAGGCACTGTTAATTGATCAGGTCAGCCTGTCACCACTGGCTAGGAATCCTTCCACTTTGTTGCAGAAATCCTGTAAACCAAAGACAAAGTAAGTGAGCTTCAAAAAGCATTGGCAAGTTTGCCAGCATCTGGTGATTCAGTTATATTCACATTCTTGATGGTCATTGAGTCTGCATCTTTTACTGACCTATAAATGGGCAAGTGTGTTTCACATCAGACGAACAGAAAATTCATCAGGACTTTGATTTGGACACCCATGAACAAGAGAATACCCAAATGAATCAGCTTACTATTGTGACAAAGCTGCTTCTTTAACAAGGTTATGCTGTCCTTGGAATTTCTTTCTCAGAGAGGTTGTAAACGACACAGACTCTGAAAAGTCTGGGGCTGAAGGGTTTTAAGACCAATTTGATGATTGCTAACAGATACTGTCTCAGGCAGAAAGCTTTCAAATTTTAAAAGACAAACACTTGTACAATGAAAGGGGATTGGCATTTCTACAAGCTCAGCTTTTCTCTGATTTGGTTTGGTTTTCAGAAGTAGTGGGGAAAAAAAGAGCTGCTGGACCAAAGAAGCAGGTCCAGGCTGGTACTCTCTCTCTGACTACTATCCTTTAAGATTTGGAGATGCCGGTGTTGGCCCGGGGTGTACAAAGTTAAAAATCACACAACACCAGGTTAAGTGCTTCCAATTAAACCTGTTGGACCAGAACCTGGTGTTGTGTGATTTTTAACTTTATCCTGTAAGAACCAGTGTTTGATTTTATCTTTTGTGCCAGGAGGTGTTTATGGGGATTGTTGCAAGTATTTGGAATAGCATCATTAAGTTGGGATGATCTGTTGGCATTTTCGGACAGGTTAGGTTATTTGGTATTCTGTTCTCTTTTGTTCATGTTTTATTTGGTAATCGTGTAAGTAAATTTTGTTTTGTTTAAAACTAAGTGGTTTGACCAGCTGATTCTCCCCTGGAATATTCACATCACACCTGCTTAAACAACTAGCAAAGTTAGGGTCTAGGCTACTTTCTTGAAACGTTTTGAGGGGGTCTGGCCTGGTCCTTAACACTATAAAAGAAGAAAACCCATCCAATTGCCATGTAAATGATATACAGTATACAGCACAATTTGTCATTGACCAATATATTCTTGTTTTGTTCCCAAATCCTTTGTAATGGTGGTGGGTTGCTTTTCAGACTGGAGACCTGTGACCATTGGTGTGCCACAAGGATCAGTGCTGGGTCCATTGCTTTTGCCATTTATATAAATGATTTAGATGTGAACACAAGGTATGATTAGTAATTTTGAAGACAATAGTGGACAACGGGATCTTGATCAGATGGGCCAATGGGCTGTAGAGTGGCACATGGAGTTTAATTTAGATAAATGTGAGGTGCTACATTTTGGAAAGGTAAATCAGGGCAGGACTTATTCCTTTCATGGTAAGGTCCTGGGGAGTGTTGCTGAACAAAGAGACCTTGGAGTGCAAGTTCATAGTTCCTTGTAATTGGAGTCATAGGTCGACAGGATATTGAAGGCGGCATTTGGTACGCTTGCCTTTGTTGGTCAGTGCATTGAGTATAGGAGTTGGGAGACCATGTTGGGGCTTTACAGGACATTGGTTAGGACGGTGCATGCATTTCTGGTCTCCCAACTATAGGAAGGATGTTGTGAAACTTGAAAGGGTTTAGAAAAGATTTATAAGGAATTTCCCAGGGTTGGAGGGGTTGTGCTATAGGAAGAGGCTAATTAGGCGGGAACTATTTGCCCTGGAGCATCGAGGTTTATAAAATCATGCGGGGCATGGACAGGGTGAATAGCCAAGGTCTTTTCCCCGGGTGGAGGAATCCAAAACTAGAGGGCATAAGTTTAAGGTGACTGGGGAAACATTTAAAAGGGACTTAAGGGGCAACATTTTCACACAGGGTGATGTGTGTATGGAACAAGCTACCAAACGAAGTGATGGAGGCTAGTTCAATTACAATATTTTAAAAGGCGTCTGGATAGGTATGTGAGTAGGAAGGATTTAGAGGAGTATGGGCCAAATGCTGGTAAGTGGGACTAGATTAATTTAGGATATCTGGTCAGCATGGACAAGTTGGACTGAAGGGTCTGTTTCCATGCTGTACATCTCTATGACTCTTTAATCTGTTGTAACATCTGCATTTTTGTGGTCATCCTTGAACTTAACCTTCACTAACCTACTTCTTGTTCTAAAAATTTCAATGTCCACTCCATTTATTAAAACTAAAGTGAAGTACATCATACTCTCATGTTTACCTTTCTAATATTCCCTTTTATAATTTGCCTACATTGTTTGCTTAACAGACAAAAGAAACTAAAATAAAGAACTGCAACCAATAATTAAATATAGAAAACTAAATTGTTATATAAATGGATCTAATTATCAAAACAGTTTGAAAACCTCCAGTTTGTACAAATTAATAATATGGATAATTCATTAATTGCAGTGCATTAACTAGTGTTAATCTGAACACAGACAGAGTATGATGTCAAAGTATGCACACAGGCCATGCCTGGAAGCCCAATTTTATGTTACTGCTCTGCAGAGGTAAGCAATTTTCAGTGTACTAGAATAATTCGACAAGTGAAGAATGTCCAATTTGTTGAAGCTGACATTTTCACTGCTCAGCAATTCTCTTTTTAATGACTACTTGGAATTTAAAATTGTACTCAGAACTAGGCTATTATGCTTATGATGGGCAAAATTTTCTTGATTTAATGACTTTTTTTTTAAATTAAGGCCGCCTATGTAGAGTATTTGAATGGACCTGGTCTGTTTAACACAATGTTCTCAGAAGATCCTGAAGCACCAAAGCTTTTAATGCTACCTGGAGTGACCGAATTTGTGGACATATATCCCTTTACTAAGGTCATTTATGCCTTAAGGATATTAATCTCCAATTAAGTTTGTTCTATCTTTATTTAATATTTACACTCGTGACTAATGAACTCAGATTTACAAAATCACACATGAGAATAATTGTAGGTCAGTAGCAAACTTCAATGCCCCAAACCAATACCAAGAACTAACCTTGAGCCTAATCCTATCCACATCCATAAGATGTGACGGAACCTTCTTGACAGGAGTGCTAATAGAATCATACTACTAGCATTTTGCCTACATTGTTTTAATCAATTTGTTTGAACATGCTTTGAAACACTTCTACCATAGGTGGAATTTCAACTTGGACCCTCTGTTAGAGGCAAAAGCACTCCTACTGTACCACAAGAGCCTTCCTATGTTTTCTTTTAAGAACCCACCACTAAATCACCCAGTCACCTAATTAACAAACACACATGAGACTATGTAACAAAAACAAATATCGAAATGGTGGGACAATCAAGGGAAGGAATTTAATCAAAATAGTGTTGGAGTGTGAGCTCCCTGCGGTTACCATCTCTTTCAAAGAGCCTTAAGAGTACTAGTGGACACTAGATCCTTCCTCTCAAGAATACCCAGGCTTGGAGGTTCCACAGAAGAAATGCAGGTAATCAGGAATTAATTGCCCACTGCCCACTGCCCACTGCCCACTGCCCACTGCCCACTGCCTCAACCTATAAATAGCTACCTTACTCAGGCCCATGAGGAGGTCCTCTGACCTGCCCACTTGCCTCTACATTTCTCTGTGTTTTATACTTGCCCTGATTCAAATGACTTGGCTGTTGATTTGATTAATTCGCAGGCCCACTGTGGCAATCTCCATTGGTAAATTGTCTAATATTGGAAAGGAATGAACTGAGATAATATTAATCCCTCAATCAATGCCGGAAAAGTGAATTATCTGGTTGTTTACATTGTTTGAGAGAACTTGCTGTCCACTAATTGACTGCTACATTATAACAGTGACAACACTTCAAAAATATTTCATTAGAAGTAAAGTTATTTGATATGCCTGGAGTTGTGAAATTGTCTTTATTTAGCTTCCTTTTGAACAGTAGAAACTTACAAATATCTCTTTTAAACTTCAGTTTTAGAGCAGATAAAGTAATTTAGCTTGGGAAGAGCCAGGCTTTACAAAATAGGAATATACCACTTGTGCTAATCATTCTGTTCTGGCTGATCTCATCTGGAGTTATGTCTGCACCCTGAGTTGAGAATCAGGCAGGGTTTTTGCTCTTAATCATTACCCTGGGATCTTCGTTAGAAGTGGGTGTGTACATGTGGATGCCAGATTGAGACCAGATCAGATTCAGCTGTAATTCCCTGATGATGGAGAAATCTGCAAACATTTAGAATCTAGACTCACACAAAAAAGGTTAAACTTAAAGGCCACAATTGTGACTTGACCATTCCCTTTAAAGTTAGAGCCCCAACAGAACTAAATGCTCTGCAAAATATTTACTGTCTGCTGTTGACGATCCCACCTCCAAGACATCAGTTACCTTATCAGGAATAATGGAACTGCTAGGTCTGAAGCAGACGCTAGAATACTGGTGAGCAGGCTGAGATCATTGGGGCCAGTCAAATAGGCTTTTGTAAAGGGCGGAAGGACTCATAACGAAGGGTGCGAGAGTGACCTTTGCCTCTGGACCCCTCCAGGGCACTGGATTCCTGATCAGGATTGTTCCACCCTGAGACTGCAGTGATCACATGAAGGTATACCTGCAGGCTCCCAATGTTTATAGCTCATCCTTCCTAGCTACTAACAGTACAGCAGTAGTGGTGGGAATGAGGTCCTTACTTAAAGTAAGGATTTCTTTTGGCCTCTGGGCCCAAAACCTGACATTGACCTTCCTTGCCCAATCATAGTCAGGATAAGTTTGAAATTAAAGCAGCAGATTCTCTATGCCACACCCTTAGATCTGATTATAAGGTTCACACACTATCCAGACCATTGCTGGAGAGAATTAGTTGTCATAGTGGAGTTAAGTTCTGCTCAAAATGTGTAAGGTGGATAACAAATATATCCCAGAATGAGGACTTAAAAACAAAATGATGCTATAATACCTGAAGCAAATGATGAACTGACACTTGTTCAGTTACCCATTGTTTGTTGTGGCATAATGCATTTATTCATTCTGATGATGAAGGAGGAAACTAGCCACTAATCGTCTTATTTAATATTAAATGCATCATTACATATTTCTGCCTCCTCCATAACCAACACGTACATTCTTTTAAAAATCTTGCTTAATGAACTTTATTGCTTTTATGAGGAGCTGGGAATGTGGTGTGTTACACATTGCTCAGAGTATACATTGCTGTGGCAACATGTATTTGTCCATGCATATTTTAGTCTGGAGTTATGGATAGTGACAGTAGAGGGCATCAACTTTATTTCAGTCACATGGGGAAACAGGAATCTCTCTCATTTATTGCCGGCCATTGGTGTGTTAAAATGAATTGCAGGTTGCTAATCAGCCTGTTTGTTCGTAACGTGGACAGACTACCTTGGCTAAGAGTCCATGCAGTGAGACTCGAGCCCAAAGTTTCTGGTTCAGAAGCCAGCATATTGCCAACAGTGTCACAAGATTTCCTATGGCTTTCTTTACTCTTTCTGAGCAAACAATAATTCAAGAAAGAAATGAACTAATTGAACAGCCCTTTTAACAGGCACGGTAACAAAAACTACATATCCCCTTGTACACTTCTTAAGTAGCAATAAACAAATGAGCTAATTAACAGCATCTGAAAGGGCATAGTGGGGTTGGCATTCAAAACTTTAAAGCAAACCTGTCCAAATAAAGTAACATTCCTGGGACTGATAATGCACTCCAGCCCCTGCTATGCACACAGTTCATGGAAAGTCTTGAGGACATTACGTGCTCCTTCTTGAAGGACATCCAGATGCTGACATAATCACAGAAGGGACAGGCAGCTGCTCGGTGCCTCGACTTGTTAATAGCCATGTTGGCCATGCCTAGGAGTAGGCAAACTAGGAACCCTGCTGGAAAGCTGTCCTCTTCTACACTAGTTGTCCAAAGGTTATCTAAGAGCATGGGGCTGGTGTAAACGAATTTGGAGAGCAATCCTATCAAATAGTAGTACAGGAATGTCTTTCTTGATACTCCAAAGAACCAACTTAGCTAGTAGAGAGCCTCTGAAATGGGAACTGTAACAAAATCGAAAATTTAAATGAAACTTAACTAATGAATTAAAATTTGATATGGGGAAAGATGATGCAGTCAAGCCATTCTTTATACTCTTCAATTCATGAACACAAATTCAATTCATGGGCGGCACGGTGGCACAGTGGTTAGCACTGCTGCCTCACAGCGCCAGAGACCCGGGTTCAATTCCCGCCTCAGGCGACTGACTGTCTGGAGTTTGCACGTTCTCCCCGTGTCTGCGTGGGTTTCCTCCGGGTGCTCCGGTTTCCTCCCACAGTCCAAAGATGTGCAGGTTAGGTGAATTGGCCATGCTAAATTGCCCGTAGTGTTAGGTAAGGGGTAGATGTAGATGTAGGGGTATGGGTGGGTTACGCTTCGGCAGGGCGGTGTGGACTTGTTGGGCCGAAGGGCCTGTTTCCACACTGTAAGTAATCTAATCTAATCTAATCTAATTAAATTAATTAAGTAGGATAAACCACTTTAAAGTGATTTTACAAGCCTATAAAGGGAAACTGCAACTACAACAAAACTTCAGAATTAAAACTAAATATCAATTCCAAATTGATACACTCCATGGATACTTGGGCACAGATATAATCATATAGGGAAGTAAGGCATTCAGACTGAAACACTTCCTTTACAATCTGTTCATGGCCACTTTGCCTGTACCTAGAAGTCCTCTGACCTGTCTGCTTCTCTCTGCAACAATGTGCCAAAGACTAGGGTCTGAGTTGCAAATAAAACTTCAGAAGAGGCCTGCTCATGGAATGAAATGGGGAAGTCTTTCTTATAATCTTTTAAGCAAACAATAGTGAATGAATCAAATTTGCTAGTTGGCAGGCCTGTGAAGGGGAACTGCAACAAAGCAAATACAGTCATAGAGTCAAACAGACCGAACATGTTCCCAAACTAAACTAGTCCCACCTGCCTGCATTTGGCCCATATCCCTCCAAACCTTTCTTCTTCATGAACTTATCCAAATGTCTTTTAAATGTAACTGTACCTGCATCCACTACTCCCTCTGGCAGTTCATTTCACACATAAAGCACTCACTGTGTAAAAAAGTTGCCCCCATCTTTTAAATCTTTCTCCTGTTACCTTAAAAATATGCCCTCTAGTTTTGAACTCCCCCCATCATAAGGGAAAGACTCTTGTCATTCACCTTATCTATGCCCCTCATGATTTTCTAAATCTCCACAACAACCTTCTGCATGCCAGTGGAAAAAAAGAAGAGTCCCTGAAAGAAACTTTTAAATGTAAAATTTGGTTTTGGGGCAGATGCACTCAAGTCTTCTTTTAATTTGTTTTTCTAATCAACATCTCTGTAGCAGGTGGAAATTTAACCCGGGCGTCCTGGTCCAGAGGTAGGGGCACTACAACTGCACCACACAAGCCATTTAATTCTTTCTTTATATGTACCTCAAGTCACCTAATCCATCAATGGCCTTCACCTGTGTATCTTTAACCTGATAATAAAATTAATGGACCCTGCACAACAGAATCTGTTCCATGGAAATGAAAATACATGCTGTGTGATTACAGTAAAATGTGGTGGGGTAAAAATGAAAAGGAAAAGCAATGAGTTTATTTGTGGAAGTCATATTTTTGAGAATAAAATGTGTCATACATCCTTCAAAGTATAAATGCGACAGCATCCTTGACAACATATCACATACAAGGCTGAATTCACCAACATTTGCCAGAAGCTCTTCACACATGGGCTGAAAGGTTATGAAAAACGTCAGAAGGAACTGGAACATTTTTTGGAATGCCTTCGAGAAGCAATTGAAGAAAACCAGCAAAAAGGAGTAAAGGTTATCAAAGAATTTGAAGAGAAGAATAAAGAGGTAAGAACAAATTATAAGGAAAAAGCAGAAAATTCCAAATCTATAGAGGTCAGTCATTATGTGTAAATAGAAGATAAACATGATTGATGTTTTTAAAGTGAAATTGATGTGATAAAGTCTACTATAAGCACATGACTGGAACAGGATATAAAACAAATGAGAGAGGTGAGGCATCATGGCTGTCATGTAAATGAGACCAGTTTTTCCATTTATTTATGTAGGCCATCTGGTGAACTTTCACAAATTTTATTTTCAACCACTTATCAAGTATTTAATTTATACAATCAGTTTTCTGAAATGTTTTGGATTGGCAAACTCCTTTAGTAAGTAAAGGCACCAGCCAGTATGATGCAGATCTACATTAACCAGGAAGATTCGAAGTTTCACCCAGCCCCGGCCTATACTGAATATATAGCACTCAACTAGGGCAGCACTTGGGGCATCAAATTGGTCTCTATATCAATTCCAACAGGGATCACTGGATAACAATCAGAAGTCCTGACTGATTTGCTGCACCCAACTGCTAAACTACTGAGGCTAGCGTAGTAACTAGACTGCAGTCTAAGCAGAGATCAGTTAAAGATACAAGAAACGGGGATCCAAAATGGCGGCGACCCAGCAAGTCTGAGTATACAGTGCTCCTCCCAAGACTTGGGCAAAGTGGGTCACCCACCCCCCACCACACTCACCAAATCATCTAAAATAGCTGTTTAATTTAATTAGTTGCTTAGTGTTGAATTTAAACAATTTAATCTTCAGTAAAAATGATTAAAGGGAAGGGAGCCCGCAGCTCTCAGCAAGCAGGACCCCCTCCCCCACCCTCTCCAGCTGCAGCAGAGGTGTCCGCAGCCGCCCCGGGGGACTTACCTACGGTGGCGAGCCTCATGGAAATAATCTCCAAACTGGATGCGAAGATCGACGCTTTCATTGAAGAATCCCGAAGTCGATGGGACTCCCTCTCGGCCGCGCTGCAAAAGCACGACCGAGACATTAAAGAAATCGAGCGCCGAGTCGGAGAGGCGGAGCTAAAGGCTGTGACCTCTGAAACTACAGCGCAATCGGCCGTGGATCGGGTCCGGACTCTCGAACAGCGAGTCCGGACCTTAGAGAATCATATTGATGACCTCAATAATTGAGGTCTTCAAAAAAATATTCGTTTGCTGGGCCTTCCCGAACAGGAAGAGGAAGGCCAGCTTACAGCGTTTCTCGTCAGTGGCTGCCACAGCTTTTAAACCTGGAGGCTGGGTCAGGCCAGGTAAGGGTGGAATGGGCCTACCGGGTTGCAATACGCGGGCGGCTTGAACCAGCGCCCTCGCCCGGTCCTGTTCCGGCTGCAGAGCTATAGGGAGAGGCAGATACTCCTAGAAGCCTCTCAAAATCTTGGAAAAGATTCCAAAGCCATGATCTGTAAAGGATCCAAGATCATGTGTTTCCAGGACTTTTCTCCAGCTCTGGTCCGAAAGAGAAAGGTATTCGATGAGGCGAATAAGTGTTTAAGGGACTTAAATATTCAGTACTCCTTACGCTACCCAGCGACGTTACGCTTTAACCATGAAGGATCCGTGTATAACTTCGGATGACCAGAAAAGGCTAAGGAATTTTTGGACTCTCTTAGATAAATTGTAAGAGACAATGGATGTTGGTTTGCCTTTCCCCCACTCCGGCTTATATCCCCCCCCCCTTTTTCTTTTTTCTTACCTTACTGTTTAATATTATCTTGGGGGGTGGGGAGCGGGATTTATTTATTTGTTCTCTAACATTTTCTCCCCCACCCCCCCCCTTGGGGTTGTTTTTTTAAATTATTCTATGTATGTATGTGTGTGTGTGTGTGTAATATATATAAATAAGCCGGGGGGTTTAGTTAATGTTGGTAGGGGGAGGTGGTTACCTTATTCTACTTTACCTCTGTCTCTAGGAGCGGGGTTGTTTTCCCTTGCTATTTTGTATTTGGGAGAGGATACGATGGACCTTTGGAAAGGAAGTGACCCCCTGGGAACAAGGGGGAAAATCTCCATTTAAATACTTTTTTTTATTATTTAGAAATAGTTTTTTATTATACTATTGTGAGTGTATTAGAGAGCCTTTATTTTTGTAAATTTTATATACTCTATGCTCAGGATGTTTTGGATAGGGTTTCCCCTCCCGAGGGGTCTCGGATTTGCCCGGATGATTATGGTTGGTCTGTCGATTAAGTGGTGCACCTGGAATGTCAATGGGAGTAATTCGCCAGTCAAAAGGAAGAAAATATTATCAAATCTTAAGAAAGAAAGAGTTGATATAGCTCTCCTACAGGAGACACATCTGTTGGATAAAGAACATTTGAAATTACGACAGGGTGGATTTGATCAGGCCTTTTTTTTCTTCTTTTAGCTCAAAAAGTAGGGGAGTTGTTATTCTTGTTCGGAAGAATTTCCCTTTCAAAATCCTAAATCAGATAAAAGACGAATCTGGACGATATATTCTGATTAAAGCCCTTATAAATGGAGAGGAATATGGGATTTTAAATTTGTATTGCCCCCTGGCACACCCCTTTAAATTTATTACGGAAGCCTTCTCAAAATTGATGGCTCTTGGTGCCTGTCATACAATTATAGGGGGAGACTTTAATTGTATTATGGATCCAGAAATAGATAGGATTCCCAAGAGTACTGCAGGAGTATCTCCCAGATCTAGACAATTGGTGGATCTGAACAAAGAATTAGGATTAGTAGATGTATGGAGATGTCTTCATCCACAGGGCAGAGATTTTTCTTTTTACTCCAATCCACATAAATGCCATACCAGAATTGATATGATTTTTGCCCCCTCGATTTTTAAAAATTCCATATCATCCTGTAAAATAGGTAGTATAGCAATTTCCAACCATGCTGTTGTAAACAGGGAAACCAAGGCGAGGAACAATGGGACATCCCCTCAGCATCGGCGTATGGACCTCTTCCTAATGAAAGACAGTAAATTTGTAAAGTACTTTTCTCAAGAATTTAAAACTTTTTGAGAAATTAATTTAGGTACAGCTAGCAACCCATCAATGATGTGGGAGACCATCAAAGCGTACGTGCGAGGTTTGATCATCTCCTACTCAGCGACCCAGAAAAAATTAAAGGGAGAACAACAGCGTCTGCTTGAAGCTCGCTTAAAAGCAACTGAAACTGCATACTCTGATAGACCTTCTATTATTAAATTGCAAAGATTACGGCCCTTAGGACAGCTCTGAACACTACGCTTACCCAAACGGCTAAGAGGGAAATATTATTTGCAAAACAAAGGTTATATGAATTTGGCGACAAACCAGGTAGATACTTGGCATTTCTTGCAAAGAAAAAAAGGCCCCTCAAACTATCACGTCTGTCAAGGAAAGTACGGATATTCTGACTCATGATCATAAAAGGATTAATGTAATCTTTAGAAAATTTTATTCTGATTTTAAATAAATCGCAGGATTGTGAAGACAGGACTAGGAGGATGCAATCATTTTTTAAAAATTTGATCTTTCCAGACCTAACTCCAGAACAGGTATCGGTCTTAAATGCTCCCCTAACAGTCCAAGAAATACTTGACGCAATCAGGCAACTTCAGAGCAGTAAGGCACCTGGCCCAGATGGTTTTCAAGCTGAATTCTATAAAGAATTTACAGAAATATTGGCTGGTCCATTTATGGATATGTATAACTATGCATATAGTCAGGACTGTCTCCCGCCTTTGCTGAAAGAGGCAAATATCTCTCTTATCCTTAAAAAAGGAAAGGATCCAGAAGATTGTACATCATACAGACCAATATCCTTGCTAAATGTAGATTTTAAAATCCTTTCTAAAATGTTAGCATTGAGACTAGAAAGGGTACTGCCACATATCATAAAGGAGGATCAGACTGGGTTTATTAAGGGCCGTAGATCATCCAATAATATTAGAAGGGTTTTGACTATGATTCAAGCCTGCCATCAGGGAAAGATACCAAAAGTAGTAGTTTCATTTGACACAGAAAAGGCATTTGATAGGGTTGAATGGTCATATTTGTTTTACACATTGGAAAGGTTTGGCGTTGGACAGGTGTTTACAAAATGGGTCTCAACATTGTATAGTGATCCCAAAGCAGTTGTGGTTACCAATGGATTAGGTTCGGATAGCGTCAGTGTGGGTAGGGGCTGCCGTCAGAGATGTCCTCTCTCGGCATTGTTATTTACGCTAATAATTGAACCACTAGCAGAAGCTATACGGGCTGATCCTAATATAACAGCCCCGAGGATTGGTACAGGTAAACATAAAATTACCCTTCATGCAGATGATGTTCTTCTATTCCTCAGTAATCCGCTGATGTCCGTACCTCGCTTAATCCAAGTTATTAATAGCGCATTCTCAGGCTATAAAATTAATTTCTCAAAATCGGAGGCTATGCCAATGGGTGGCCTTGCTATGATACCCCACTTAGTGGACGGATCTCATTTTCCCTTTCGTTGGTCCCTGCAGGGTTTCTTATATTTAGGCATTTTTATTACCCCAGTATTTGGTCAGGCTAACTTTGTGCATTTACTGGAAAGGATAAGGCAGGACCTCAGCGATGGGGAGACCTTCCAATTTCCTGGTTGGGTAAAATAGCACTAATTAAAATGAATATCCTACCCCGTCTCCTATACCCTAGGAGGATGCTTCCTGTGATGCTGCCGAGGCTGGCACTATGTAAATTATATGGCTGGTTGGGTTCCTTTATCTGGAATCATAGACGGCCCCTCATTAAGCTGAAGAAGCTACAGCTTCCACAGGCAAGGGAAGGATTGGACTTCCCAGATTTTAGGAAATATCAGTTAAGTTCCTTATTAAGTTACATAGCTGATTGGGTCTTGTTTGATCCACAATCAATCTGGCTGGACATCGAGGCCTCTCAAGTAAAATGCCCACTTATTAACCTTTTATTTTCAGACAAGAGGAAAATCATTACGGATCACTGTAAAAACCCTATAATACTAAATACAATTAAAGCTTGGAATATAATGCGGCAAAATGAGGGCAACTTACATAAAACATCCCCCTATGCGCCGATAGTGGGAGCATGGGGATTCCAACCGGGGTTTACAGACGCCACTTTTAAACTCTGGAGATCCAGGGGTATCTCATGTCTAGGGGACCTATTGAAAGATGGGGTCCTGATGTCTTTTGAACAGCTGCGTCAGAAATTCGGATTACCTAATGGAGACCTCTATCGATACTTCCAAATTCGAGATTATATACAGAAGACGACTATGTTATTAGATAGTCTTTATAAATGAGATAGAGAATGTAATGTTCTACGAGCAGTGGGGGGTATCTTCCATCAGGACTATTTATCATTTACTACATGATGAAGTATCGGGAGATATGGACAATCTGCTTAAAACATGGAATCAGGAATTGGGACAAGAAATCTCTATAGAAACGTGCAATGACATTTGGGAAAACACCAGAAGAATCACCATCTGTAACAGAACTCAGGCTATCCAGCTGAAGATACTTCATAGGGCCTATATAGCACCGGATCGATTGGCAAAATTTAAGGCAGGGGCATCTTCAATGTGTCCCAAATGTAAAATAGAGGTGGGCACTCTTGTACATTGTCTATGGACCTGTCATAAGATCTGTAGATACTGGACTAAAGTAGCAAGTGCCCTGACAGAAATTTTAGGAACGGAAATTAAAGTGGACCCCGTATCTCTCCTTTTGGGCTTTTTGAATTTATCCTCCCTGGACATGCACGAGAAGAGATTATTTTCTATTCTCTCTTTCTGTGCAAGGAAAAATATTTTGGTAAACTGGGTGGCTGAGGGCCCCCCTGGACTTTCAAATTGGCACAGATTAATTATGGAATGTATTCCCCTTGACTTCCTTACAAATATGATGCACCGAAAGACCGAATTTTTTTATGAAATATGGCAGCCCTTCTTGAATTATATGAGTACAGATATTTCGGCTATCCTAACAAGGGCTTTTATTTAATTGAGATTACGAACCTGGCTGCTCTGGGGCCCCTTGGGAGAGGAATCCCGCACGAATACGGGTTTTGTTACATTTGATGTTAACACATTCCGAGCATGTATCTCACTACCCAGTTTCTATGTTATCCGCTGTTTTTTTTCTCTCTTTCTCTTATTTGAATAATGTAAGAGACTTAAATATACACTCTGGTTCGTTGTAGGTTAGATTAGTAGTTAGTTGATTTTGTTTATTTTTCTCGGTATTTTTCTTTTGTTAAATTTTGGTTATTATATATTTAAGATTTAATTGTATATCAATGTTTGTACTTGAGAGTTTTGTTTATTTTTGTAAACTTGTAAAAATGTTAAATTTCTAATAAAAATATCTGTAAAAAAATACGAGAAACAAAATCTGCCAACTTTCTAGTTGCTGTACATTTTTAAACTGGATAGAGCTGTTGCCTGAAGGCCATTGGGAAATATATTAAAATGGTCTTTGGTTTAACCAACTTTTAAGAGTCATAGAGTTGTACAGCACGGAAACCGACCCTCCAGTTCAATCAGTCCATGTCAACCAAATATCCCAAATTAATCTGGTCCCATTTGCCAGCATTTGTCTCATATTTCTCTAAAACTCTTCCTATTCATATACCCATCCAGATGCCTTTTAAATGCTATAATTGTACCAGCCTCCATCACTTTTTCTGGCAGTTCATTCCAGACATACACCATCCACTGCATGGAAAAAGTTGCCTCTTAGGTCCCTTTTATATCTTTCCCCTCTCACCCTAAACCTATGTCCTCTAGTTTTGGACTCCCCCACCCTGGGGACATGACCTTGGCTATTCACCCTATCCATGCCCCTCATGATTTTATAAATCTCTATAAGGTCAACCCTCAGCCTCTGACACTCCAGGCAAAATAGTCTCAGTCTATTCAGCCTCTCTCTATACCTCAAATCCTCCAACCCTGGCGAAATCCTTGTAAATCTTTTCTGAACCCTTTCAAGTTTTACAACATCCTTATTATAGCAGGGAGACCAGAATTGAACACAGTATTGGCCTAGGAGAAAGTGAGGACTGCAGATGCTGGAGATCAGAGCTGAAAATGTGTTGCTGGAAAAGCGCAGCAGGTCAGGCAGCATCCAAGGAACAGGAGAATCGACGTTTCGGGCATGAGCCCTTCTTCAGGAATGGCCTAACCAATGTCCTGTAAAGCCGCAACGCAACATTCCAACTCCTATACTCAACACACTGACCAATCAGAGCAAGCTTACCAAACACCTTCTTCACTATCCTGTCCACCTGTGACTCCACTTTCAAGGAACTATGAACCTGCACTCCAAGGTCACTTTGTTCAGCAACACTCCCCAAGACCTAAGGTTGAGGGAAGACAATTTGCAGGCCTTTAGGGTATTGAACGACATAAGTAAATTGAAATAAGTGAGATTTCTGATTTAGATGACAAATAGATTTAGAGCTTCAGTCTTAATAGTATCACTCCACACAACACATGAAGGAAGCAATCTCGTGAATGAATAAAAAAAGACCCATCTAGCAATCCTGAAAAAATTTCCTATCACTTAATGAATCTTTTCTTTTTATCAAGATCACCTACCCCTAGAGGGTTCCTAAAATCAAGCCACACAAAAGAAGCCCAATAAGCACATGTGCTTGTGTCGGCCTTTTTAATCAGTCATCATCTATTTTACATTGATATTTGTATCAAGCGATAGGGTTACATAAATGTTATCCTTCACAGTTCCTTGTTGTAACAGTTGTCGATATTTTCTAATCAGTCTTTTTAGAGATAGTATCACAGATCTCTGGAGGAAGCAGAACTTGAACCCAGGTTTCCTAGCTCAGAGGTAGGGACACTACCACTGTACAATTGAAGCACTTTTGCTGATTTTTAAAAAAATAATTAACGTACTTTTCTCATCAACCTGTTCAGTTATGTTATTACATATCTCTGGAGCAGTTAGAACTTGAAGTCAGGCCTCCCAGTACCACTGTGCCACAAGAGGGCCCTTGTGCTGTTGTTTCTTTTTACAGTGACACAGTACAAAGACTCTATTGTGTATATACTTTGTTATTCATTTATTTTCACGACCAGGAAAGCACCTATGGGGTGAATTGAACATTAACAAATGAAGCCTGTTAAGGATAATGCTATGATGTGGAGCAGCTGGTGTTGGATTGGGGTGGATAAAGTTAAAAAATCACACAATACCAATTTATAGTCCAACAGGTATATTTGGAAGCACTAGCTTTTGGGATACTGCTCCTTCATCAGCTACCTGGTAGGACTTCACATTTTTGCTTTTCAAATAGTAGTGGTAGTGTGGTTCATGGAGATTACAGAAGCAAGTTGCCTGAATGATTAAAGAAATCATGGGTGACTCTAATTTGCTTGCAGCTGGGTAAACCTAATAAGCATGAATGCGATGGAGGATGAGTTTTTTGAGTGTGTTTGAGCTGGTTTTCTAGAATAGTATGTTGAAGAGTTAAACGAAGAACAGGTTATTTTAGATCCAGTATTATGTAATGAAAAAGAATTAATTAATGATTTTGTTGTAAAAGAACCTTCAGGGACGAGCGATCATAAAATGAGAGAATTTTGTATTTGTGTGGTCATTCAATTTGAAGCAAAGTATTAAATTTGAATGAAGGATTTTCTGAAAGTTAAAGGGGCAAATTGACAGAGGTGGATTAGGAAAATACATCAAAAGGTATGACAGTATGTAGGCAATGGATAGTCTTTACATAATTATTACATAGTGTACAGTGACTATACAATCCTTCATGGCACAAAATGTCAGTGAACTGTGGCTAAGAAAGAAGTTGAGGGGTTGTATAAAGTTGCTAAAAATAGTAATAAATCTAAGAATTGGTGAATTGTGTAATGATAAGTGAGGAAGACCAAGAAACTAATAAGGAAAGGGAGAACATAATATGGATGTACACTAGCAAAAGATATATGGAAATATAGGTCCAAGGGTTGAGGGAGAATGAGGAATTGACGAAGGTTGGAAAGAAGGTTTGTCAGAGAATTTAGTGGAACTGAAAGTTGATCAGTACCGGGGACTTGATATCCTACATCAGTGTTAAAAAGGAAAGGTATGGAGATAATGGATGCATTAGTGTTCATCTTCTGGAATTCTATAGATCTTGGATTGGTTTCTGCAGATAGGAAGATAGTATTCATCACCCTATAGGGAGGGAGAGATAAAATGGTGAACTAAAAACCTGTCAATCTTGCATCAGAGATGGGGAGAATGCTAGAATCTGTTATAAAAGATTTGATTCATCGATACTTTGATAACATTGATTTGGTTGGATACAGTCAGCATGCACTTCTGAATGGAAATTGTTTTGACAAATCTATTGTTAAAATGCTCAACAGAAGGTTAATTATGTATTGGCATGGATAAAGTATCAGCCAACAGGTAAAAAAAAAGTGAGAAGAAACGTGTTACTCTCATCTTGGCAGGCTGTGACCAGAATGGCACTTTAAGGATTACCATGTGCTTCCAGATTTTCACTATGTATCATGATTTGGATCTGGGAACAAATGCAATATTTACAATTTTGTAAGTGATGCAAAGCAAAGATTTGGACAGAGTGAGTGGGTGAGAACATGATGGGTTGAATATAATATAGGAAATGTGAGCTTATCTGCTTTGGTAGGAGGAACAAATGTGCAGAGTATTTCTTAAATATTAGAGATTGGAAAATATAGATGGACAAAGAGACCTAAGTGTCCTCATCACTAAGTAACTCAAGTCTAACATGAAGGTAAAGCAGACAATTATAAAGACCAATGATGTGAAGATTTTTTTTGCAAGAGAATTTGAGTATAGGAGTAGCAAAGTCTATCTTCAGGTGTAAAGAAGTTTGGTTAGACCATACATGGAGAACTGTGTGCAGCTTTGACTTAGGAAAGATATTATTTTCAAAGAGGAATGCAACAAAGGTTCACCAGGCATGTTCCCAGGATGGCAGAACTGTCAGAAGACTGGGGAAGCTGGGCTTGTATCTCCAGAGTTTCAAAGAATGAGAGATTATTTTAGTGAAACCTACAAAATACCTACAGGGATAGACAAAGTAAGATGTTTCACCTGGGGAAACAATTTCAAAATAAGGGAGGCCACTTTGGACTGAGATGGGGAGAAATTCTGTGATTCTATGGAATTTTCTACTCCAAGGGGCTGGGGAAGCTCAGACACTGAGTTTTTTTTTAATAATTGGTATGTTTCTAATACCAATGTCGGAGAGACATTGGCAGAAGATCGCCCAGGTCTGTCAGCTTGATATCAACAATAGTGGGAAAACTGATAGAGGCCATTGTACAGGATAAGCTAAATATACACATACAGAAAAAAAAGTTAATACTATATAGTCAACATGACTTTGTCAAGAGCAGTTCATATCTGACAAATGTAATTGATTTCTTTGACAAGGTGACAGAAGTAATAGGTGATGGGAGTGCTATGGATGTTGTATAAATGGACTTTCATACAGCATTCAATACAATGCCACATGGCAGGTTAGTTAGCCAATTAAAAATGTTTGGCAGCATGGATTAGAGGTTGGCTAATAGATAGGAAACAGAGCATAACTGTTGATAAACATTTCTCAGATTGGAGATTATTGAAAGTGGCATTCCCCAGGGATTGGTGTTGGGACCCTCGCTTTGTCTGATTTTTATATAAACGATTTTGAGTTGGGTGTTGAGGGCAAAATATCTACATTTACAGATGATACTAAGCTAGGGAGAATAATGAATTGGGAGAAAGATGCCGAGCAACTTCAGGGGGATCATTCACAAGTTGGTCAAATGGGCAGAAACCAAGCAGATGCAGAGAAATATGAGGAGATGCATTTGTTCAATACAGGCTCAATGGTATAACTTTGAAGGGAGTACAGGAGCAGAGGGACCTCGAGGTTCATGTGCATGATTCTCTGAAGATGGTCAGGCAAGTTGAAGCAATGGTTAATACAGCTTGAAGGATATAGAGGCAATAAATTGAGTATAAAAGCAAAGACATGATGCTACACTTCTACAGATCTTTGGTCAGATCACATTTTGCGTAATATGTTAAGCTCTGGGCACCTTTATTGAGGAAGGATGTTAATATTCTGGAGAGAGTTCAAAAGAGATTTACTAGAATGGTACCAGGAATCAGTGATTTTAGATACAAGGAAAGATTGGAGAAATTGGTTTTATTCTTCCTGGAGCAGAGAAGATTGGAAGGTCAGAGAGCGGTGGGAGCTGGGCGGAAGTGAATGCAGAGCGCAAAGCCGATCGGGAAGGTAAGTGATTATTATTTGAGTGGGTGTGTTCTAGACCCCAGGTCCTACAAAGTAGGGCCTCCTCTAAACTAAATTAAAAGTCCACAGACTTGCCCCAAAAAGAGGGTCCAAGGAAGTTCCTGTGGATTGAAGAGTGAGGCTTTAGCTCAGGAGTCTTTGGCAAGGAGGTTGAGTGAAGTGATTACACCACAGTTGAAGAGGGTGAAGACATGACTGCCAAGCTGGTTCAGCGTGCTATGTGCTTGATGTGGGAGGTCAACGACTCTGGTATGTCTGGCTCGTATAAGTGTGGGAAGTGTGTGCACGTTCAGCTACTGACAGAGCATATTGCAGCACTGAAGAAAGAACTTGAGGACCTTAGGCTCATCTGAGAGAACGAGATCTTTCTGGACAAGACCTTCAGCGAGGTTATTACAGCAATCATGCCAGAAGAGAGCAGAAGAGAGCAGACGATGAGGAAGGCAGAGAGGAGACAGGTGCAAGAGACCCCGGGGGAAGTACCTGTCAGGAACAAGTTGAATTTTTTGGAAACAGTAGAGACAGATGACACTGCCAGTCCGTGAGACGGCCAGGTCTGTCAATCAAAAGTTGGCGTGGAGACAGAGCAGAAGAGTCGGAAATCGCACAGAGCTGTGGTAATAGGGGACTCCATAGTGAGAGGAACTGACTGGGGCTTTTGTGGCAGCAGACAGGACTTAAGGATGGTGTGTTGCCTTCCTGGTGCCAGGGTTAAAGACATCACAGACAGAGTGCAGGAAATCCTCAAGGACGAAGGTGAAGAGCCAGAGGTGGTGGTACATGGTGGCACAAATTATGTTGGGAAGAAGAGGAGGAACATACTACAGCGGGACTTCGGAGAACTAGGAAGAAGGCTGAAAAGCAGGACGTCCAGGGTGGTTATCACCGGTTTGCTTCCAGTTCCTCGGGCTGGTGAGGCCAGAAACAGGGAGATAATGGACTTGAACGTATGGCTGGGGAACTGGTGCAGGAAGCAAGGGTTTAAGTTCTTGGATCACTGGGGTGTGTTTTATGGTAAGCATAAATTCTACAAGAGACGGTTTGCACCTTAATAGGTTAGGGACCAGCATTCTGGCAGGCAGGTTTGCTACTGCAAGACAGCTATGTTTAAACTAAGTAGCGGAGGGTGGGGTGGGGGGGACAAACTGGATGTTTAAGAAGGAAATTGGAGGGAAAGTTAGAACAAGGGAAGTCAAGAAAGACAACTGTATCAATGAGGCAGAAAACTCAGAAAGGGATCATGCTGTAAGGTTGAGTGAAATAGGAGTTGATGGGAAGGGTGAGGGCAGTAATAAATTAAAAATACTGTACATGAATGCACGAAGCATTTGACATAAGATGGATGAGCTTGAGGCTCTTTTGGAAATTGGCAGATATGATATTATGGGGATAACTGAGACGTGGCTTCATGTGGACAGGGCCTGGGAAATGAATATTCAAGGCTACACGTGCTATCGTAAGGACAGACTGACGGGCAGAGGGGGTGGGGTGGCCATGTTGGTAAGGGATGATATTCAGTCCCTTGCACAGGGGGATCTAGAATCAGGGGATGTAGAGTCAGTGTGGATAGAGCTGAGAAATACTAAGGGTAAAAAGACCCTCTTGGGAGTTATCTACAGGCCCCCAAACAGTAGTCTGGATGTCGGATGTAAGTTAAATCAGGAGCTGAAATTGGCCTGTCGCAAAGATGTTACTACAGTTGTTATGGGGGATTTGAACATGCAGGTAGACTGGGAGAATCAGGATGGTATTGGACCTCAAGAAAGAGACTTTTGTGGAGTGCCTCAGAGATGGATTCTTAGAAAAGCTGGTGCTGGAGCCAACCAGAGAGAAGGCAATTCTGGATCTGGTATTGTGTAACGAACCAGAATTGATCAGGGACCTCGAAATGAAGGAGTCATTGGGAAGTAGTGACCATAATACAATAAGCTTCAATCTGTAATTTGAGAGGGAGAGGGTACAATCGGAAGTGACAATATTTCTGTTGAATAAAGGGAACTATGGAGCTATGAGGGAGGAGCTGGCCAAAGTTCAATGGTGCAGTACCTTAGCAGGGATGACAGTGGAGGAACAATGGTGGATATTTCTGTGTATAATGCAGAAGTGGCAGGATCAGTTCATTCCAAAAAGGAAGAAAGGTCCTAGGGGGAGGCATGGGTGGCTGACGAGGGAAGTTAAGAAACATATTAAGTTAAAAGAGAAAAAGCATAACATAGCAAAGATAAGTGGGAAAACGGAGGATTGGGAAGCTTTTAAAGAACAACAGAGGATTACTAATAAGGAAATATGCAGAGAAAAAATGGGGTACGAAGGTAAACTGGCCAATAATATAAAGGAGGGTAGTAAAAGTTTTTTTAGATATGTGAAAGGCAAAAAAAGGTTGAGACTAAAATTGGGCCCTTGAAGATAGAAACAGGGGAATATATTACGGGGAACAAAGAAATGGCAGAAGAATTGAATTGGTACTTCAGATCTGTGTTCACTGGGGAAGACACAAGCAATCTCCCTGAGGTAACAGTGGCTGAAGGACCTGAACTTAAGGGAATTTATATTTGCCAGGAATTGGTGTTGGAGAGACTGTTAGGTCTGAAGGTTGATAAGTCCCCGGGGCCTGATGGTCTACACCCCAGGGTACTGAAGGAGGTGGCTCGAGAAATCGTGGATGCGTTGGTGATTTTTTTCCAGAGTTCGATAGATTCGGGATCAGTTCCTGTGGATTGGAGGGTGGCTAATGTTGTACCACTATTTAAGAAAGTTGGGAGAGAGAAAACAGGAAATTATAGACCAGTTAGTCTGACCTCAGTGGTGGGAAAGATGCTGGAGTCTATTATAAAGGATGAAATTACAACACATCTGGATAGTAGTAACAGGATAGGTCAGAGTCAGCATGGATTTATGAAGGGGAAATCATGCTTGACTAATCTTCTGGAATCTTTTGAGGATGTAACTCTGAAGATGGGTGAGGGAGATCCAGTAGATGTAGTGTACCTGGACTTTCAGAAAGCTTTTGATAAAGTCCCACATAGGAGGTTAGTGAGCAAAATTAGGGCGCATGGTATTGGGGGCAAATTACTAACTTGGATTGAAAGTTGGTTGGCTGATAGGAAACAAAGAGTAGTGATAAATGGCTCCATTTCGGAATGGCAGGCAGTGACCAGTGGGGTACCGCAAGGATCAGTGCTGGGATCGCAGCTTTTTACAATATATGTTAATGATATAGAAGATGGTATTAGCAATAACATTAGCAAATTTGCTGATGATACTAAGCTGGGTGGCAGGGTGAAATGTGATGAGGATGTTAGGAGATTACAGGGTGACCTGGACAAGTTAGGTGAGTGGTCAGATGCATGGCAGATGCAGTTTAATGTGGATAAATGTCTGGTTATCCACTTTGGTGGCAAAACAGGAAGGCAGATTACTACCTAAATGGAATCAATTTAGGTAAAGGGACAGCACAGAGAGATCTGGGTGTTCTTGTACACCAGTCAATGAAGGTAAGCATGCAGGTACAGCAGGTAGTGAAGAAGGCTAATAGCATGCTGGCCTTCATAACAAGAGGGATTGAGTATTGAAGCAAAGAGGTTCTTCTGCAGCTGTACAGGGCCCTGGTGAGACTATACCTGGAGTAATGTGTGCAGTTCTGGTCTCCCAATTTGAGGAAAGACATTCTGGCTATTGAGGGAGTGCAGCATAGGTTCACGAGGTCAATTCCTGGAATGGTGGGATTACCTTACACTGAAAGACTGGAGCGACTGGGCCTGTATACCCTTGAGTTTAGAAGACTGAGAGGGGATCTGATTGAGACAAATAAGATTATTAAAGGATTGGACACTCTGGAGGCAGGAAACATGTTTCCGCTGATGAGTCAGTGCCGAACCAGAGGACACAGCTTAAAAATACGGGGTAGACCATTTAGGACAGAGATGAGGAGAAACTTCTTCACCCAGAGAGTGGTGGCTGTGTGGAATGCTCTGCCCCAGAGGGCAGTGGAGGCCCAGTCTCTGGATTCATTTAAGAAAGAGTTGGATAAAGCTCTCAAGGATTGTGGAATCAAGGGTTATGGAGATAAGGCAGGAACAGGATACTGATTAAGGATGATCAGTCATGATCATATTGAATGGTGGGGCAGGCTCGAAGGGCAGAATGGCCTACTCCTGCACCTATTGTCTATTGTCTATTGTCACCTGCCTTAGGTATTCAAAATTATTAACAATTTTGACAGGGTAAAGAAGGATATTCTGTTTTCTTGGGTTGGTGTGATATTAACTAGGGGTTACAGTTTCAAGATTGTTAGCAAGAGAGCTAGAACTGAGATGAGTAGAAACTCCTTTACTCAGAGCTGTTAGAATTTGGAATGTGCTGCTTGGGAAAGAAGTGGAGGTTGATTCCATAGGCGGTTTCAAAAGAGAGCTGGGTATATATTGAAAGTGCTGAGGTTAGAGGGGTTTTGAGATAGGGCTGGAGAATGGGACTAGCTGGGTAGCTGTTTTGGGAGCCAGTACAGACATGATGAGTCAAATGGCCTCCTTCTGTACTGTAAAATCCTATGATTCTATGTTCTGTACACACAAAGCAGCACAAATTCAACCCAGTTATTCCACTCTTAGTCATCAATAGAGTGAGAGAAGGTGTCATGAGTAGTGCTTTCAAGCGGCACTTGCAAAGGCTGCTTACTGGTGCCCAGTTTAGTTCCACCAGGGCCACTCGGCTATTTACCTCATTATAACCTTGATCCAAACATGGACAAAAGATCTGAATTTCAGAGATGAGGTGAGAATGATGTTGAACTTGAGAGATGAGGTTAAACTTGCAACATGGGTTGGTACCTGGGATTTTCGATGTTATGACCATTTCGGAGACATGGGTAGAGAAGGTACAGGAATGGTTGTTGCAGGTTCCAGGACAGAGAAGATGATTGGGGGAAGGGGTAGTGGGGGAGGGGGTTGGGGTTGGGGGTGGGGTATTGTTAATCAAGGACAGTATTACACTGGCAGAAAGGACGTTTGAGAACTTGTCTACTGAGTAAGTATGAGCTGAGGTTAGAAACAGGAAAGGGAGAGGTCACCCTGTTGGGAGTTTTTTATAGGCCTCCAAATAGTTCCAGAGATGTAGAGGAAAGGATAGCAAAGATGATTCTTGATAGGAGCGAGAGTGACAGGGTAGTTGTTTTGGGAACTTTAACTTTCCAAATATTGGCTGGGAATACTATAATTCAAGTAACGGGTTTTGAGATGATTTGTAGCTCAGGTTGAAGTTCTGGATGTAGGTTTGCTCCAGCTCAGCGAGCAAACCTACATCCATAATTCAAGTATTTTAGATGGGTCAATTTTAGCCAATGTGTGCAAGAGAGTTTCCTGACACAATATGTAGACAGGCCAATAAGGGCAGGGTCGCATTAGATTTGGTACTAGGTAATGAAACTTGCCAAGTGTTAGATTTGGAGGTAGGTGACCACTTTGGCAATAGTGATCACAATTTGGTTATGTTGACTTTAGTGATGGAAAGGGATAAGTATATACCCCAGGGCAAGAGTTATAGCTGGGGGAAAGGCAATTATGATGTGATTAGGCAAGATCTAGGATGTATAGGATGGGGAAGGAAACTGCAGAGGATGGGCACGGAAACTGCAGAGGATGGGCACAATTGAAATGTGGAGCTTTTTCAAGAAACAGCTACTGCATGTCCTTGATAAGTATGTACCTGTCAGGCACGGAGGAATTTGTCGAGCAAGGGAGCTGTAGTTTACGAAAGACATTGAAGCTCTTGTCAAGAGGAAGAAGAAGGCTTATGTTAGGATGAGACGTGAAGGCTCAGTTCGGGTGCTTGAGAGTTACAAGTTAGCCAGGAAAGATCTAAAGAGAGAACTTAGAAGAGCAAGGAGGGGACATGAGAAGTTGTTGGTGGATAGGATCAAGGAAAACCCTCAGGCTTTCTGTAGGTATATCAGGAATAAAAGAATGATTAGAGTAAGATTAGAGCTAATTAAAGATAATAGCGGGAAGTTGTGCTTGGAGTCAGAGGAGATTGGGGAAGTGCTAAATGAATATTTTTTGTCGGTATTCACACTGGAAAAAGACATTGTTGTTGAGGAGAATACTGAGATACCAGCTACTAAACTGGATGGGATTGAGGTTCACAAGGCAGAGATGTTAGCAGTTCTGGAAGGTGTGAAAATAAATACGTCCTTGGGCCGGATGGAATTTATCCTAGGATTCTCTGAGAAGCCAGGGAGGAGATTGCAGAGCCTTTGGCTTTGATCTTTATATTGTCATTGTCTACAAGATAAGTGCCACAAGGCTGGAGGATAGTAAATGTTGTTTCCTTGTTCAAGAAAGGGAGTAGAGACAACCCTGGTAATTATAGACCAGTGAGCCTTCCTTCGGTTGTGGGTAATGTGTTGGAAAAGGTTATGAGAGATAGGATTTATAATCATCTGGAAAGAAATAAGTTGATTAGGGATAGTCAACACGGTTTTGTGAAGGGTAGATCATGCCTCACAAACTTTGAGTTCTTTGAGAAGGTGACAAAACAGGTGGATGAGGGTAAAACAGTTGATGTGATGTATGTGGATTTCAGTTAGGCATTTGATAAGGTTCCCCAAGGTACGTTATTGCACAAAACACAGGCATGGGATTGAGGGTGATTTAGCGGCTTGGATCAGAAATTGGCTAGCTGGAAGAAGGCAGAGGGTAGTCGTTGATGGGAAATGTTCATCCTGGAGTTCAGTTACTAGTGGTGTACCACAAGGATTGTTTTTGGGGCCACTGCTGTTTGTCATTTTTATAAATGACCTGGATGAGGGCATAGAAGGATGGGTTAGTAAATTTGCAGATGACACTAAGGTCGGTAGAATTGTGGATAGTGCTGAAGGATATTGTAGGTTACAGAGGGACATAGATAAGCTGTAGAGCTGGCTGAGACGTGGCAAATGAAGTTTAATGTGGAAAAGTGTGAGGTGATTCACTTTGAAAGGAGTAACAGGAATGCAGACTATTCGGCTAATGATAGGATTCTTGGTAGTGTTGATGAGCAGGGAGATCTCTGTGTCCATGTACATACATCCCTGAAAGTTGCCACTCAGGTTGATAGGGACGTTAAGAAGGTAGACGGTGTGTTAGCTTTTATTATAGAGGGATTGAGTTTTGGAGCAATCAGGTCATGGTACAGCTGTACAAAGCTCTGGTGTGGTTGCACTTGGAGTATTGCATACAGTTCTGGTCACCGCATTCCAGAAAGGGTTCAGAGGAGATTTACTAAGATGTTGCCTGGTATGGAGGAAGGTCTTACGAGGAAAGGCTGAGGGTCTTGAGGCTGTTTTTGTTAGAGAGAAGGTTGAGAGGTGACTTAATTGAGACATATAAGATAATCAGAGGGTTAGTGTGGACAGTGAGAGTCTTTTTCCTCAAATGGCTAGCACAAGGGGACATAGCTTCAAATTGAGGGGTAATAGATATAGGACAGATGTCAGAGTAGTAGGGGCGTGGCATGGCTTGCCTGCAACTGTAATGGACTCGCCAACTTTAAGGGCATTTAAATGTTCATTGGATAGACATATGGATGAAAATGGAATAGTGTAGGTTAGATGGGCTTCAGATTGGTTTCACAGGTCAGCGCAATAGAGGGCCGAAGGGCCTGTATTGCGCAGTTATGTTCTATGACTGCCCTTAATATTTAGGCTGAATTTGACCAAGTATAGCATCAAGGAACTCTATCAAGACTGAAAACAATGAAAATTCAGGAAAGCTGTAAACTGATTGGAGTCATGCCTGGCACAAAGGTAGATTGTTCTGGTGGTTGATAGTCAGTGATTTCGACTTAAGGATATTTCTGCAGGAGTTCCTCGGGGTCTTTGGTCCCACCATCTTCATTTACTTCATCAATGATCTTCCTTCCATCATAAGGTCAGAAGTGGAGGTGTTCGCTGATGATTCCATAATTTCCAGCAGCATCCGTGATGACTCATACTGATGCAGTCTTCTGTCCAAATGCAGCAAATATCCAGGTTTGGGCTGACAAGTGGCAGTAACATTCACACCTTACAAGTGGTAAAATTGGCCATGTCCAACAAAAGAGAATCTAATCATTGCCTCAAGACATTCATCACTGAATCACTGAGAATCAACATCCTGGGGTTCCTTTCATCAGAAACTGAATTGGACTAATAATAACATAGCCCAATAACAATGTTAAACAAAAACAAAAATCTGCTGTGTCTGTCCAGCACAAGCAGCATCTGTGGATAGACAAACAGTTAACGTTTCAAGATCATTGATCCTTTGGAAGGAGCGGGGATGTGGGGGGAAGCGGGGAGATCAGGAAGTGGCGGAGGTGGGGGGGTCGGGGGTTGGAAACGGATCAACATCAGGTCCCTGCAAAGAATGGAGGAATTAGGGAGGTTGGGGGTTAAAGGAAGCCAGGGAGAAGAACAGTTCTGGGAGAGTAGTGGGGGAGCAGAGATGGAAGAAGCTTCTTCAGTCTTTCACTGCCATACAGTTTTCTCTCAGCCCTCTATGTGATTATCCCTTGCCTTTCCTATTCTCCACACATGGACTCACTGGCTCCACCCTGCTCCATTTCCTGTGTTTCACTTAATAGACTTGTGGACGATGCAAGACATGCAAAAGGGTTAAAGGGTAAAATGTCACTATTGGATCATGTTTCAATTAGTGGTGCCAGCAAGTCAAAGTCATTGATTATTATATGCCAGACAAAATCCTTCCCATGTGTTACTACCATCCCTATGATTGCTGAAGCATCAAACATTATTGTAGAATTAGGCCTATGTCAAGATCCCTTTAATTAAAAATCTTTCCATCGATGGATGTGTAGCATTTTCACACTAAAGGATGTGATTCGTCAGAAAACACAAATGATAGATACTAATTCCATGGTTGGGTTAAAGTACTGTGGTAAAGATTGCTACATGCTCCACTAATTGGGTTCTTGGCATGTTCACACATCATCACCCCTCAGCCCCCAGCTTTGAGTGGTACAGTTCTATTAAAGTTCTATTCCTGTTACCTATCTTGTATTAATACAAATGCCAACTTCAAGGTTCTCCATACAGGAAGTGACATCAGATGTTACCAATTTAAAGCAGTAACTTCAATAAGTTTCTCAGTATTAAATATCTTTTGAAATGCAGTCACTTGTAATTGCTGTAAAGTGCTTTGAGATCCCTTAAATTGGTGAAAGATGGTGAAATAAACTCAAGTTTCCTTTTTTAATAAGGCATCATACCCTGTGAAAATTGTTCTATGATATATATACTTAACTATAAAATTGTTACCTAAGCAATACAATACTTAGAGCAGAACTCAATTTCTATTTTTTTAAAGAAGTGATGCGGATATCTGTTATGTCCAATTGTTCATTATTTTGATGCAGGTCCAATTTAACAGTGTACAAAGAATTTATTTTTTTGTTTTGGCCATTTTTCTAATGTCCAAAATTCTGGGCTAAATTCTGTATTCAGTGTTTTGCGTATCAAGCTGGCTGTAATGGACTTTCTCAGTCCACTTCTGGAAGCCAATAAATATTTCTATAATGTCACAATTTAAAATAAATACAAAATCAAGTATACAAAGAATAGGATGTTGATGATAATTGTTTGCTGTAAGTTAATTTCTATGAGTGTCTTAAATTGATACTTATCTTTAGCTCAAAGACTAAACTTGAATAGCACTTAGAATGGTATGGTTTGTCTTTTGCTTTTCCTTCTCTTTGTAATGCATTTTTCTTTCTCTCCTTTTCCTTTTACTATCCATTGTTTCTCTTTTTTCCACGTTATTATCTGTGTTTTTATTTCAGCATTTACTTTTCTATCACTTTTCATCTTTTCCAATCTTTTTGTTTCTGGCCCTTTATTTTTCACAGTCCTGCAGCCTCAATAATGATTGGAATTAATGGAAGTAAGTGTGCAGGCTCTAATGTACAGCAATACTTTTCCATCTTGTAACTGTGAGCAAGTCCATTTTATTTTACAGATTAAATATTTAATATATCATATCTGCATTCGGTAAAAGTCTAGCCAGTATATTCTGCACCAAAGAAAGCTGACCGTTATTTTCTCTGTATAGCAATTTAATGAAATACAACATATGAGTGATTCTCAACTTCTGGAAATTCGGATTAAAGAATTCAGAGTCGAAGTCAATCAGCTGTGGAACAAACTGATGAGCCTAGAGATGCAACTGGTTGACCAACTGGAGGTGAGAAACTGAACTTAGAAATCACAAAACATTACTGCTTAGAATGAAGCCATTCATTCCATCTTTTGTATATGTATTGGCTAAAAAAAGAGCTATCCAGCCTTGTCCCACATTCGGTATTTTGTTAAATATTTCTGTAGGTTATTGCACGTCAAATGCAGCTTAAACTACTTTTTAAATGTGATGTCTTTATCATCCTTTCAGGCAGTAAGCTCCAGACTTCCATCATCCTCTGGCTGAAAGAATGTTCTTGGGTCAGCACTGTGGTTCGGTGGCTAGCATTGCTGCCTCACATCTCCACGGACTCGGGTTCCCAGTCTGTGTGGAGTTTGCACATTCTCCCTGTGTCTGCGTGGGTTTCCTCCCACAATCCAAAAGATTTGCAGGTCAGGTGAATTGGCTATGCTAAATTGCCCATAGCATTAGTTGTATTTATCAGGGGTAAATATAGGGTAGAGGGGTGGGTTACTCTTCAGAGGGGCGGTGTGGACTTGTTGTGCCGAAGGGTCTGTTTTCATACGGTAGGGAATCTAATCTAATCTAATCTTAACTCCCATCTAATTCTTCTATAAGTTACTTGAATTACTCATTGGAACAAAACATCTTTTCTTAAATTTTGAAAGAATGTGCATGACAGACAAGAGGAATTCAAAATTGAAAATACGGAAAACATGAAGACAGCATCTATGGAGCGAGAAATTAAGTTAATAAGGTTTCAACTGAATTACTTTTCATCAGAATGAGAAGAATTAGAAATTTAACAAGTTTAGAAAGAAGGATAAAGATACTTTAAAAGTAAAGGAATGGACAAAGGAAAGGTCTGTGATAGAGTGAAGGACAGTAGTGATTAAATAATAAAAGCTTTAATTTTCCCTATAAGTGCTGTTGCTTACTGAGGTATAGTTCCACAGCTCTAAAGTGGTAGTTCCTTTTAGTACCTGAATCATAAGAACTTCCTTCATTTGTCCACTTAGCTTGTCAATGCTCAATGATTTTAACATTTAGCTCAGCCAGTTATGATCCTCCTTGCCAAGACATGCAGGAATGGCAGAATCACATCAAAAATTGATATCTGGATATTTTTCCACTGATGCACTGGGATCAATTGAAGTAACTCTACTGATGTCTTAACTACCTAAGCAAATTTGATTCTTTATCCAAAAGATGCTGAGAAGTGGAAAAAAATTGTTGGATTACTGCAATAATTAGCTGCACCACACTTCGTTGGAAGCAAGTCCCTCATAATTCTTCACATACTGAATTCTGATCTTGGCTGATCCATCTTGCAACTGAAAATTTAGAGATAAAGCACTTAGCTCTTTGTTTTTCCCAGGAGAAACCTGGCACAATCTGTTATGTTGCATATAAGTCTGTTTGTAAAGTACAATTTCTCTACCTCGAAGACTTGTTAAACAAATACGTAGTATTTGGGGAGGAAATTACGCTCACAAAGAAGGTGCTAAATAATTGCAGGGTGTTGACACTTGTCTCTCCTATCTAGCACTAATTCCTTGGCTTTCAACTATTTTAAGCACTTTGTTTGTTGCTATTTTTATTTTTTTGCTTGTTAGCTCAAAGATTAGTTTGTGCCCTCATTTTGAAATGACAGTTGTAGCCCCTTGCTCTGGCCAAAACTTTGAACTCAAAAGATGGAGGTAGCAGGTGAAAATCTGGATCCAGCTGCTCTGCAGGGTATCCTGCACGTCACCATTTGTGACCCAGAAGGTTCTTTATAAATTTTATTTAATTTATGACTTTACTGCTGCAATATCTAACTTTGCACGTCCCACAGGTTATAAGAGTTAGGGAAAGGATGAAATTTCCTTTACCAATGTACATAGTTTGATCCAGTTCTGATGAAGGGCCACTGGACCTGAAATGTTAACTCTGCTTTCTCTGCACAGTTGCTGTCAGCCCTGCTGAGTTTTTTCCAGCAATTTCTGTTTATATTTCATGAAATGAAATGCATTTTGCTGAATCAACTAAAATAATTGCTGCTATAAAATCTGCAACCTTCAACTGCGAATACCTTTTACAGTCTCTCCCCTTAGGAACGAAATAATAAAATTGCTTTTGTGTATCCTACAAATGTCTAATTATATTACAGTCATCCAATGATATGGTAATGGAGGAGCTTAGTACTGATTGAGTCAATCATAGTAAGGCAGAGGTGAGATGATCCGTATCCTTGAAGATATGAAAAGTACCAATGAATCAGGGTTCTCATGTCTGCAATTTCAAAATGTTATGGCTGTCACCCAATAAAAATAAACAGAAACTGGCTACTATTTTCCCTTGACCAGGAGTTATCAACAAGGAACTTCCAACAGCTCTGTGCTTGTGGTCTGCACAGCATGTTTTATTTGTGGGGTTTTTTTTGGTCAATGTGCCTCCTGTAATTTTCCTTAAGTGGAAAAATATGTTTAATTGAGAAACACAAATGGTCAAAGGCCAACTATAGGAGTAAAACAAGGCTGATGATGAGAGTGAAGATCATAGCCAGTTTTGAGAAGATTTGTTGCTCAGGTTGAGGTTCTGGATGTAGGTTTGCTCGCTGAGCTGGAAGGTTCATTTCCAGACGTTTCATCACCCTGCTAGGTAACATCTTCAGTGGGCCTCCAGGCGAAGCACCTCTGGTAATTCTTGCTTTCTGTATATATGTTTGGGTTGGTGATGTCATTTCCTATGGTGATATCATTTCCTGTTCTTTTTCTCAGGGAGTGGTGGATGGGGTCTAACTCGATGTGTTTGTTGATGGAGTTAGGGTTGGAGTGCCATGCTTCTTGGAATTCTCATGCGTGTCTTGTTTGGCTTGTCCTAGGATGGATGTGTTGTCCCAGTCGAAGTGGTGTCCGTCCTTATCTGTATGTAAGGATATTAGTGAGAGTGAGTCATGTTGTTTTGTGGCAAGTTGATGTTTGGTGGGTTTGTGGGCAACCATGATGCCAAGGGGTCTGAGTAGTACTACTCAGACCCCTTGGCATCATGGTAGCCCACAAACCCACCAACACACTAAAACAGCAGCTAATGAACTTGAAAGACCCTATACAGACAACAAGCAAAATTAATATCATTTACAAAATACTGTGCAAGTATTGTAACAAACACTACATTGGACAAACAGGAAGAAAACTAGCCACCAGGATACTTGATCATCAACTAGCCACAAAATGACATGACCCTCTCTCACTAGTATCCTTACATACAGATAAGGAAGGACACCACTTCAACTGGGACAACACATCCATCCTCGGACAAGCCAAACAGAGACACGCATGAGAATTCCAAGAAGCATGGCATTCCAACCATAACTCTATCAACAAACACACCGAGTTAGACCCCATCTACCACTCCCTGAGAAAACAAACCAGAAATGACATCACCACAGGAAATGACATCACCACAGGAAATGACATCACCAACCCAAAGAAACCCAAACATATAAATAGAAAGCAGGAATTATCAGCAGTGCTTTGCCTGGAAGCCCACTAAAGATGTTACCTAGTAGGGTGACGAAACGTCTGAAAATGAACCTTGCAGCTCAGCGAGCAAACCTACATCCAGAGTGAAGATCAGCTGACCAACAGATAATGACAAAATGAAACCAAATTTGGGATTAAATCTGGATGGTCATAAGAAGGAGGAGGATTGTGCTGAAGCATGTGAATTAGTTCCACTATTTTAAAGTCCAGGGACAGAATGAGAGGATGAACGATTTGAGCTTTGATATCAAAAGAGTGGAATTCATGCCAGCCTGTAATTCTAAGGACATTCTTGATTGCGAGTAAAATGCCAGTCAGTTTGCAATATTTCTGTTTCAACTGCTAGTTCTAATGTTTTGTTGTTTTGTTTGATTTTACAGGAAACAATGAGCAATTTTGAACGAAATATTTCAGAAATTGTTACAACTTATGTTGAAAATGTACAAGCTCTATATCCTTTGATGTAAACATTTATTCATCAGCAAAAATTAATTTCAGTATACTAAAGCATAGAATGAGAAAAAGGTTTTAATATTATGGAAACAAGTTCTTTCACGTACCAAGTCGAGACGAGCACCGACCATTGGTCATTGCTCAGGTTCTAAATAGAATGGGTAATATTCTGCAAAAATTCCTTTTGATACTCAAAACATATGTGATTTTTGCAAAGGTTGGTAACTCAGGTTGAGGTTCAGGTTGTAAATTTGCTTGTTGAGCTGGAAGGTTTGTTTTCAGGTGTTTCGTCACCATGCTAGTTAACCTCATCAGTGAGCCTCCAGTGAAGTGCTGGTGTTATGTCCTGCTTTCTATTTATCCGTCTCGGTCTTTTAAAGTGGGTAATCCCATTTCCAGTACTTTTTCTCAGAGGTTGGTAAATGGGGTCCAAATCGATGTGTTTATTGATGGAGTTCTAGTTTGAATGCTAGGCCTCCAGGAATTCCCATGCATGTCTCTGGTTATCCTGTCCAAGGATGTAAGTGGTGTCCCAATCAAAGTGGTGTCCTTTGTCTGTATGTAAGGATACTAGTGATAGTGGGTCATGTCTTTTGGTGGCTAGTTTATGTTCGTTTATCCTGGTGGCTAGTTTTATGCCTGTCTGTTTGATGTAGTGTTTGTTACAGTCCTTGTATGGTATTTTGTAAATAGCATTCATTTTGGTTGTTTATATAGGGTCCTCTCGGTTCATCAGCCACTGTGTTGGTAGGTTTGTGGGCTATGATGATGCCAACAGGTCAGAGTAGTCTGGTAGTCTGGTAGTCATTTCAGAGATGTCATTGATGTGTGGTAATGTGACTAGAGTTTCTGGGCGGGTTGTATCTGCTTGTTTGGGTTTGTTGTTTAGGAATTGGCAGATTGTGTTTATTGGGTACCAATTCCTCTTGAATATGCTATATTGGATTTTTCTTTGGCCGCTCATAGTTCCTGAGTGCTGCAATGTGTTGTGGCTCATCAAAATAATGTCCTGATACAGCTCCGTTTATGGGTGTTGCGATGATTGTTTCTGAATTTAAGTATTTAACCTCTGAGAAAAAGAACCAGAAATGATATTACCCTACTTAAGAGACCAAGACACAGAAATAGAAAGCGGGACATAACACCAGTGCTTCACTGGAGGCTCACTGATCATATTACCTAGCATGGTGATGAAACGTCTGAAAAAGAACCTTTCAATTCAGCAAGCAAACTTACAACCTGAACTCAAAACGTATTCCAGCTGAGCTAAGCAAAAATATTCATCCTTTCCACGGGAATATTTGATTCCATGAAGTGTTTAATTATCTCAGCACATCTGAACATTTTTATTCATTCACAGGATGTGGGCATCACTAGCTAGATCAGCACTTGTTGCCCATTTCTAATTGCCTAGAGGGCAGCTAAGAGTCAACCACGTTGCTGTGAGTCTGGAGTTATACGTAGGCCAGACCAAGTAAAGGTACCAGTTCCCTTCCCGAAAGGCTGTTCGTGAACTAGATGGGTTTTTCCGACATTCAACAACTATTTTATCATCATCATTAGACTCTTAATAGTAGGTTTTTTTTTAAAAACCTATGTCAATTCCACCATTTGCCATAGCAGGGCTTGAATCCAGGTTCCCAGAACGTTGCCTGGATCTCTGAATTAATTATCTTACAATAACATTAGTTGGCCATTGCTTCCCCTAAAATAATCACTGCTGTGACTCAGATTCAAACCAAGGTTGCTGTGGCGATGACATAAAGTACTAACCACTCTGTGATCACAGAGCCATATGTCCTGGTCATATTCAGATTTATTTTTGAGTATTAATTTATATTGTATTATCTGCAATTGCCAAAAGTCCAATGAGTCTGAGACAAAACTACCTTGAAGTTCCAGTCTTTGAGATTTTGAAACAATTCTTCATCCAATTTAAATAGTCTGCTTGGATCTAAAATAACTACACAGAGGCCAGTATCCTATCCCCAAGTCACCCTTCATTTACACATGGAAAGTCCTTTACTCTAGTTCAAAGTCAGTTATCAGGGTGTCAGTACCTCTGACACACTCTTTTTAATCTGTCAGCCAAGGCTCCCTGAGTGGACCAGATTAACAACTCCAACCAGAGAACTCATACTCTATGAGGTCAATCTGGCTAACTTCATTAAAATCACTCCAGTGCAAATATCTAACTGCTCAGAAATTTGGATTTGTATCATGTTTTCTTTATAATTTTCATCCCTCCCAATTTTAAAACTCTATAAATAGTACTATTTAAACAACATCAAAATAGAGTTGTGGCAAAAAGTCATCATTATGCAATGGTACTTTTGTTTCTCTCTCCACAGATGCTGTTGGGCCTTGTGCCTACCAGCATTTTATATTTGTATCAGAAGTCATTTCATGTGTTTCTCCAGATAATTATAAATTTTAATGGCGCTATCAGTTGTTTACAATGTGGAACATTTTCTTGGGACATCAAATTCTCTTCCCCATGGAAATATAATATGATAGCTACCTTAGTCGCGTATTTTCCAGAATGGCTATATTAAAATAGTATATACTAAGATAATTCAAATCTAATAGCACATGTGGTTGCATTGCAAATCTTCTATTGTTTTTCATTAAGTATTTGACATATATAATGTTACTGAATAGTAGAAGTTAAGTGTAAAAAAAATCTAAGTACTCCTTGGTAGAGCTTCATTGAACCTTTTTAGTTGTGTGTCTTTCTCTACAAATTGTGAATGAAAGCTCAAGACCAATATACATCTCTATTCATGCACACTGGTCAGTGACTCATTGTTACCTGAAAAATTTATATCTGATCTTTTTAAGAAAACAAAATTGTTTCTGCATCAGTTTGGCATAATCTCAGCCCAATCTGGTGCATCCTATTTCTATTTTTGCCAAAGGTAAATCAAAGTTGAGTGAGAAGATACCAGGTTTGATCCTTTCTGGAATCCTCTGGTCTTAGCAGGGTAAACAGTCGAGGCACAACAACAACTGGCTGCATAGGTCAGAAACAGAAAGATCAGTCAAGGTTCTTCAATTCTGAGCATGTCCGTTGACTTCCTCCATGAAAGTGTAGGTACTAGGTTAGACCACAGTCAGTCAGGATTATATTGTCTGGCACTGCCACCTTGCTAAACAGGAATCTGAATAGATTTAGTTCTGCTTATTTCAGATAAGTTCTATATGGATTCAGAACAGATCTAAAACCTCAAATGGGACATCCATGAGAAGTTATGAGCCAGCAACAGCAGGATTATATTCCACCAAAATTAATAACCTCTTGGCTCAACATATACCTGACTCTACTATTAGTACCAAGCTGGGGATAAACCAGGTTCTATAAACAGCAGAAGAGAATTCAAGGAGCGTCACCAGGCATATGTAAATACAACTTGCCAAACTGATTAAGCTAAAATATATGACTACATATGACAAACAGTGGAACACTGTAGATGGAACTAAATAATTCCACAGCAGATGATCAGATCAAATGTCTGTTATCCAGTTATGAAAGGTGTTGACCAATTAAACCACTCATGGGAGGATCCAGCATGGGAGTGCAAAAATAAGGTGGAAGCTTTTGTAAGTTCCTTCTGGTAGAAGGACTTGTTAAATGATCCATCTTCCTACTGCGAGGTCCTTACCATCATAGATGCCTTTCCCAAAATGGCTGAGTACACTGGATACACCAAAAGCTGTGTAGGCTCCAGTTACATCTCAGCTGTGGATGCTGAAGACATTGAAGAATTTTGCATACTGCAGTCTAACTGCCCAGTAAGGTAGAATAATGGTATCTACCTGACAATATAGAAAAGTGCCCTGACACATCCTTTTAAAAAAACAGGACCAATCTAATCTAGTCTCATTATTCTACTGAGTTGTCAGGAAAATCACAATGCTTTCAAGTAGCACTCCTCTGATAACAACCGATATTCAGTGGGGGTTTTGCCATCACCTCACAAACCTGTGATCTCTTCTGTGTAATAGAACAAGAGAAACATATGCATGGGGAGACCAAAACCCAAAAATTCCATTGTAAAACATACATCACCCTGAAATATTGCCATTTTGTCATCATTGCTGGATCGACATTCTGGAATTCTTTTCTGGGAACTCTGGGAATAGTTACACACACACACACACACACACACACACACACAACATGAAAGAGGTTAACAGGCTATTCATCATCACTTCTTATGGCTAATTAGGGATGCATAATCAATGCTTACCTTACCAGGGCCACCCATACTTTATGGAAAAATAAAAGTAAGATTTATACTACCCTAATGATGCAAGAATTCTGACACTCTTGTTTATTCATGAAATCTCATGCATAAATCAATACCATGCAAAAGTCAGTGGTTGCAGTGGAAGTGTCTTGTATGCACTTGTGAAATCAACAGGAATGTTGTTCTGTTTTTGGAATCTTAACGTAATCACAATAGCTCAGTGCCGAGAGCTAGAAAATCGTTACAATGAGAATATATTGGAAATTGCTATGACTAGTTACGACAAAATGGGAAAAAATGAAGGGGAAGAGGAAATGCCAGAAGAACTCAGAGCAGTAAGAGAAAGGATTTTCCTACATGAATGTTCCATGTTTATATTTGAAAAAAATCAAGAATATGAATTTCTACAGCTTTGAGAAATAATATTCTTCAGAATACATAATATGAAATGTTTCTAGAAAGGTTTTCATATCTCCGCATGCATAAGTGGCAAATTAGATAGCTTTCACCAATCTTCCTGTGAAGCTGATTATGTGGGGGTATAAGAGCACAGTACCGACAGATGCTCCATCTTGTTTCCCCTTTATCTCTCCAGCATCAGTATTGGAACAATTAAAGCTAGAGATCATAAATAGTAAAGAGTCACTAAACAATTCACTAAGGAAATAAAGATAAACTAATTTATCTAAGAATGTGAAATGCACCAACAGAAGGAGCAGTTAAAGTAAAACATAGTAAGAAAGCTAAATAGTAAACAAAAAACAGTGGAAGGAAAGGTTGGTTGGGTTAGATTAAGATCTGTTATCAGAGGCTTGTACACCTGCATAGACTTGCACTGTCAAATGGCCTGTTTCTGTGCTACCGACGCTACATCAGTCCTGGACACCACATTCTCCAATTGCATCAATTTAATTTGATGCCGTGGATCAATGAAAAAGCAATGCAATTTCTTTTAATAGACATTACAATGCACATTCTACCCCAAACTTTACCTGTTTCTGTCATACACCAAGCATGCACTGTGCAGCATCCTCCCACTAAGGTTTACAAATTTATAGCTCTGGCCATTCCCCCACCCCAAATGCAGTACCTAATCCCAAGCCCAATTCTTAGCAGTTGCTCTTTGACCTGCCCAATCTCAAAATGCAGCATCCAGCTCTCATGTGACTTCACATACAGTGAAGCTGATTGCCCGGATCCAGGGGGTCATTGTTTAAGGATACAGAGCAGGCCATTTAGGACTGAAATGAGGCAACATTTCTTCATCCAAAGAGTGGAGAGGCTGTGGAATGCTCTGCCACAGAAAGCGGTTGGGGCCAAAATGTTGAATGTTTTCAAGAAAGAGTTAATTCTTAGGACTAAAAGGATCAAAGAGTATAAGGAGAAAGCAGGAACAGGGTACTGAGTTGATGATCAGCTATAATTGTATTAAATAGTGGAGCAGGCTCAAGGGGCTGATTTGTCTACTCCTGCTCCTAGTTCTTATTCATGGGATGTGGTTATCTTTGGCGAGGCAAGCACTTATTGTGCAACCCTATTTGCAGAGAGTGCAGTTAAGAATCAACAGCCATAATGCTATGGGTCTGGAGTCATATGTAAGCCGGGACAGGTCAGGATTGCAGACTTCCTTCCATAAAAGGACAGTAGTGAACCAGATGGGTTTTTAAAACAGTTGACTGTTACATTCAATTAACATTTTTATCTCAGATCTCTCATGAAGTTTAAATTCAACATTTGCCATGGTGGGCTTCAGAACCCCTATCTCCAGAACATTAGTCTTATGTTCTAATCATTGTTTAACAGCCATTGCCCTGCCCCGTTTTCTCTTTATGGGCAACAGCCTTTGTCAAGACAAACTAAGTGTCAGGCCACTATTACCAGAGAAGAAACACTATTTCTGCAGCTAACGTTTCTTTTGAACTGAACTAATAGTAGAAGGAGTTAACCAATTAATCCTGAATTGTTTTGGAATATCCAAACACATTAAACAAATTTAAAACAAAAAAACAAATATTTGCTTTCTCAACACATTAAATGTTATATTTGTTCCTTTATATAGCTCTTTGTAGATAAAGATACAGTAATCAACACAGTTAATGCATCACATGACATGCACCTGCTTAAGATTGACAACCAAGAAGACAAGATGGTAACGAAGGCAAATGGCTGGGCTGCGGATATGATTGAAATGGTAAGGATAACCAGACACTTTAGTTTTACATTTAGTATTAGACAATCCAGATGAACAGCCATAAAACTGGAAGTCCTCCTGTTTCATTTAATGCTGTTGAAATCAATGGTATCTGAAAATGCATAAAATTATAACTCCTGACAGTCCAGAAAAGTAAAAAGTTAAACATCACAAAACACCAGGTTATAGTCCAGTAGGTTTATTTGGAAGCACTAGCGTTCAGAGCGCTGCTCCTTCATCAGGAGGTTGTGCTGATGAACCACCCGATGAAGGAGCAGTGCTCCGAAAGCTAGTGCTTCCACATGAACCTGTTGGAGTATATCCTGGTGTTGTGTGATTTTTAACTTTGTCCACCCAGTCCAACACCAGCAACTTCAAATTAGAAAAGTAAATATATTGGACCACTACATCTATCCCAGCAGTTCTATTATGGCAATTCTTTAGAAAAATGCTGAAGAACATTTCTGCTTTAAAATCTGTAACTGGGGGAAAAATCCTACGAGTTTTAAAAATCCTTCTAAGGTGGAAATCACAGCTGATAACCATCAGTTATCAATCGGCCAGTTGAAAGCCTATTAAACTATGTTATTCTCCACATCGATTACAAATTGCAACATTTAGAATTCAATTAACCCTTGGACAACACAATGGGTCCTTCTAAAGATGTCAGAATTCAAAGCAAGAGAGAGAAAAAAGGACCTAACCATAATCATTTTCTTTGCCTGGTGAAACAATGACCCATTTGAAAGTAACATCGCAGTCATTTTGCCTCACTTATGATAAAGTCAGGTTGCTAAAACCTGGGCAGAACGCGGAGAATGATCTTCCAGAGATGTTATCAGGCAGGGTTCTCAGCCAAAGGAAATACAAAGGAGGAAGATCTTCTGAAAACAACTGCTATTCTGCCAAAACAGCCCAGGTAATCTGCAAGTGCCACTGCCACAGAATTAAGGAGGAACCCAAATTCTGTCAATCTGATGAGTCCATCTGGGCTGCAAAACGCATTGAACAATTAACTGTTGCAGCTGCTGAATCTGACTTCAATGTTCAACACCTTCATTTCAGAAAGAGAAACTTCAAGAGATGACAGGCCGACATCAATCTTAGAGCTTGATCTTACTTTCATCTTTATATGACTATTGCTTATTTTTATCCATGATTAATCTCTGTAAATGTATTGTTAGTGAAGAACCTTACCATTTTACTTGAATAACTACAGCAATAGTTTACCAATACTTACCTCTCTTAAGACTACAGGTTTGTAGCTACTTTTAATAGAAGTGTCCTCATTGAGTTTAAAACAAATTCCTTGTTCAAGGAACAGCCTAAAGAGATGCTTGGTGTGGTTATGACAATACTTATGAAAGCCTTAGACTCTGAAAGAAAATGCTTATGTTTTTAGAGTGCCTTTTGTAACCTCATTCTTCTAACAGGTCGATAACTAATGAATTACTTATGAAATGTACTCTCTGTTATACAATATGAAATATAGTACCCTGTTTTAGCACACAGGATGCTCCCACAAATGACAATGTGATAACAACTAAATCATTTCTTTATTGATGTAACTTTTAGGGTAAATAGTGGGCACGACTCTAGACAGAGCTCGTGATCATCTTCAAATTAGTACCATGGGATGTCTTATGCCCACATGGGCCTCAGTTTAATATGTCACTGATTATTTTTAAAATACAGCCTCATTAGATCTACATTGCTGTTTATCCTCCCCTGAATCACTTAGTTTGCTACCTCAGCCAGAGCTGTTAAGACAGGCAGCATTGGGAATTATATACTTTTTATTGGAGTAAAAGGGAAAAGCATAAATAAGTAAAAATGTCAACCCACAACTGTGTAATGACATCCGTAACCGACTTCTAGGTAGATTTAGTTGAAAATGAAACATTCAAAATTGCCAGATGGGGAAAAGAAAGCAAGGTGCTCTATCAAGTCTCCTCATTGTTACGGCATGATGGTTAAACAAATCTGCTGCCATGGCCCATGCAATTTCCAGGAGAGGCCAATAATAGAGGAAATATCTTTAGAAATTTTCTCTTTCACCCTCTCAGGTGAACAAACCAGTCCAAAGTATCATATGTTTCATAGTAGATAAGCACCTTTCCAATTGGAGGTAAACACACAGGATTGGACAGGGATGGTTAATAGAGAAAATAAAATAAAACTAAAGCAAAATTAAGGAAGAAACAAATGATTTAAATTGCAACACAGTGATGTGTTTTTTTTGTTCTGCAGCTGCACACAGATGAAATAAATCGCAACCGTAAACGAGTTTTAGAAATTAACATCTATGTCAGCCACTGGCGGGATGAGCTGGACTTCCTGGAGCTCCAGGACACGAACTAACTTTTATATATAACATTAAGAGGGAGAGGTTGTACAATGTGGCTTTCAGATCCTGGTGCTCCTGTTCTATGTAGGCTCTAAGATAATCAGATTTAACGTGGGTTAAAGTTTTTAAATTGTTCACCCTTCCCCAGGTATGGCCTGTCTACTCTCATCACCTTTCCACTCTGTAGTTATTGGAACCGTTATGAGACATTTATTTATGTAGTGCCTTTAATGTAATGGAGACTTAATAGTTTCCTATTAATGTCTCCATTGCATCTGATGGGGCAAAATAGCCTCATAGCCAGAGCTATTCTTTTTCTGGGAATCCCTTATTTCTTGGAGTTGACCTCAAACTGTAATTCTTTCAGCAAATTAACATTTGTTACTATGCTACAAACAAACATTCGCTACCTCACATGTACATCATTTCTTTTAATTTATTCTTTCCTAGTGCTCTTTCTACATTTTACGAGAATTTCAAATGCAAACTTAGTACTTTCTTACAATTTTAACCCTTTTTTCCTTCTCCTTGCAGCATTGTTGGATCCCTAAATTGTGAGGCATTTTGTTCTAACGCAGGACTGTGCATATTTTAAAATATGACATTGATGTATGAAGAAAACTCCACACAGAATGTGAATTAACTAAAATCAATACTATATAAAAAAACTTTATTCATTAAAATGCCTTCATTCTCTTTTCTCAAACGATATCTTTTACTTTGCAGCTTTTAGTGCTATTTTGGATATATGTGTATTGACATTTGTTATTTTGTTTGTTTTATAAACAGATGTTAATTTAGGGAAAAGTGCGGGAATGATGATGAGGACATTGGGCTGGAAATCAGTGGCCCAGGTCAATGTCCTCAGGATGGATGTGGACAATAGCTGGTGAAAAATTAATTAATCTAATCAAAAACTATAAATTTGTCCAAGTAGATACACAATGATTTATCTGAAATTCCAAAACCCAAAAAGCTCTGAAATCCAAAGTTTTTTCGTGGAGTGTGGACCATCATTTTGGTATGCAAACAGGTGACCCAACTCCACACCCACTCTACCCATGTCACTCATATGTGACGTGGTGGCGTGGCCCAGCACTGGCAGGCATCAATTGTGTCTCAGCGCTCGTACTATTCACATGTGCATCTGCTGTGAGGTTTTTTTTAATTTCACTGTGAAAATGTCATTTATTCCAAAATATTCCAAATTCTGAAAAACAATTGGCCCCAAAGCTGTTGGATAAAGAATTGTGTACCTATAGCACAATGATGAATCTATGATAATGAAACATCTGGTTTACAATTGACCTTTAAAATAAGCTGCTTTAAAACTACTGTTTTCACTTGGGGTGGGCTAGATTTGATGCCAGAACCACAGCAACTCTTAAATACCTCTGAAATGGAATCTACCTAATTCTAACAAACTATTGCAGCAAAGGTCAAAAAAGGATGAAACAAGGCAAACCATCTAGCTTTGACCTCGGCACAGTTGAAGACAGTGTAGAGTCAGCAAGGCCCAGTGTTCAAAAATCTTCCTGATTTAAGTTTGACATAACTATTCACACTGCCTTATACATTACAAAACTGTTCCAGCTACCACCACCAACATCCCTGGGTTTGTCCTGTCTCACCAACAGGACAGACCCTTCATAGCTGGCAGCAATGGCATACAGTACAGGAAGCTGCCCTGGAAGTCCTGAACATTGTCTCCGGACTCCATAAAATCTCACGGCATCAGGTCAATATAGCTAAGGAAGCATCCGACTCATTACAACCTCAAGCAGATCAGTACAATTAGAGATTGAGAACAAATACTAGCTTAATCAAATTAGTGACACCCACATCTCCTGCAATAATTTTAAAATGCAAATTACAAGTTTTTTTGTTTTGCAAATGCATTGCTCGTGGCTGAAAGTTATAAACATGATCTGCTCCAGAAAAATCTTTTAAAAATTGCAGGTTCAAACATCAACTTAACACCGATCACAATGGGATCCATGGCACTGAGCTACACAGAACAGAAACAATAATAGAAACAAAATTGCAAGTGCTGGAAATATGAAATAAAAACAAAGTTATGGAAATACTTAGCAGCAGGGCCACATGATGACAAGGCTTAAAGACGCCCCCATAGCATTAAAATGTATTATTTTGATGGAAAGGGCAGTAAAGATGAAAAATATCAAAGCTTTATATTTACATATATACATTGGCGGTGGCACAATAAGAAGTAAAACTAATAACCTAATCAAAACATAAATAGTTGCTTGGTTCTTCAGAACTTGAATATTGCTGAAAAAAATATTTTGTTTATCCTTTTCATCTTGCACTCACAAGGCAATATGCAAAAAATTACCAGAGGAAAACAACATTTATAGTATATGAGAAAAGATTGCTGATTGATGGTGAGTGATCTCTAATACATGGAGGTGTTGCTATGATGAATGCACCAATTAACGATGACTGACAGTAAACTGCCAAGCTTTGTTTCAATTATAAATAAGCCAGTTGATTCCTACCTTGAGTTGTGCTCTTTTCAATTCAAGAATTGACATCACAGCCACTCTCTGGTTTACTTCTCAGGGCTAATAATTTGAATACAGTCCAGCATTTTGTAGTAGTGTAAAAGAATATGTATATTTGTTGCATAATAAAATCAAGTAGAGTTTTTGAGTCAGCAAGATTTAATGAAAATCCAGCCCAAGGGTTATACACATTTATTTTCCTCTGCAAATTTTTTGCTGCCTGCCAATAAAGCCCTTATAAACTCAAGTGCTTTGCAAGAGGGATGGGATGAGTGATTGAGGGGATAACTGGGAAGCAGGAGACTGTGATACAATAATTAGGGAGTTGGCTGAAGGTAAGTCAACAATGTTGATTTTGAACTGAAAAAGCAAAATAGTTTTAGAAGTAAATATTAAACTACAAATTTCAAACCATCTGTGGTAAAAGAAAGAAAATGCCTTTTAACTTTTTAAACGAAGTAGTAAACATTAGATTCAAAGTAAGAGCAGATACAAATAAATTGGCTAATGGAGTTAATGTGAATAATTGGCCTCTGAGCCAGAAGGCCAAGGATCAATTTCTATCTTTTCCAGAACTGCATAATTGCATGTCTGAACAGGTTGATTACAGAATATCTTTCATAGATTGCTGAGTGATAATATGATCAACAGAGAACAAAGTGGGGCTCCTGCTGTGAAAGCAATGAGCAAATAACAAGACAAATAGTACTTGGGATGATAATGGAAAGTAACTGACAGATTATTCCCTCTGTGGAATGCACTACCAGTGCTGTGATTGGTAAATGACAAAAATAAATCAGTTATCAGAGAAGAATGTGCATGCAATTTCCTAAAGCATTGCATTTTAAATCATTGAAGCCTCAGAAGTGTTTTACTGTACTAGGCTGGCAAGGGAAAGCAGAGGCTTTGCAGTACAAAGGGAGGCTATTCAACCTATAGTTTATTCCAATTCTCTCAGTAGAGCAATACAATCAATCAATCAATCAATCAATCAGTCTCAATACCCTCAAGTCTGTTTCTAAGGTCCTTTTTAAAAATTGCTGATTATCTCCAAGTTGCCAAGACATAGCAAAGTTGATGAACAAAAATTGATTAATATGGAATACATCCTCATAGAGATATCAAATAAAAATGCAGAAGAGCTGTGGTGAACTTATCTAAAGCTCTGGTTAGTAGTAAACAACTGAAATACTGCATCCAGTATTCTGGTCACTACACTTTAACATCCTTGAGAAGAATACTATACAGCACAGACTTACCATAATGGTTGCAGAGGGAAGGGCATTTAGCTACAGGGTTAGGATGGAAAAACAATTGAAATGAGCCCAAGGAGTACACAAATAATAATTTATTTCTTTATTTCTATGCAAACTTATTTTGAAAAATAATACTCACACAAATAAGACTACTGCTGTTAAATATTAGGGTTTCGTTTTTACAATATAAATCAAATCATTAATCCCCAAATTTTCATGGAATCAGTAATTTAATTAAATACAAGCAGTTTTTCTTAAAAAAAAGAGACAATTCTTTGAACTTGAAAAATTCTTAACAAATAGGGCTGTTCAAACTGAAAGACAACATTTTATTATTTTGTATTTAATCGTAGATTTTCAACTATCCACCCAAGACTGTACAGACAATTGGTTGCTTTAGTCCTGCAGTAACTTGTGTTTGACAGTAGAGCTCTCTGAACACAGATGGACAAACAAGGTTCCAGCAGCTGTGCGTGATCGAAGCTCATACAGTTCATAGTCATGTGCCCATTCAATATTTCCCCACATTTCAATCTGGGGAAATAAAAGATGTGGACAAGAGTCACTTTTATGCTTATAATACTAATTCCAATCTGAAACTATGTAAAAGATTAGCACAGTTTAAGATAACAGGCATTAGCAAACACATATTTGCTTGTTGGTTGAGTGTGTTCACAGTTGAAACAGAACATGCTGACTCAACCAAGGGCACAACAAAAGCCAAAGTCATGGGATCCTCCTGTTATGGGATCCAAGATCATTCCCACCTGCATTCCTGAAAGAAGAAAATCTTTATTAAAAAAACTACTGGAAATGACATTTGAGGTTCAACTCTCAATATTTACAGCAATTCGTTAATTTTTTTATGAAACTGCCGTGCCATTGTCTCAGCCCTCTATTAGAAGAACTTGGCTTATGTCAAAATTGAAAGAACTGTTCTACAGAATGGTCAAGCAATAGTCTGACATAGTAATGTCCCCAAAAACATGTTTTATACCCAATGTCCCAGATACAAACATAATCATTTCTGGATAAGCTCTATCCTACTTGTTGGACAGAACCAATACAAGTGGCAGTAGCACTGTGATATATAGTTAGGGAGTCTACCACACTGACTGAAGTGTCAGTCAAACATAGGCAAGGCCACTTTCTACCCAGTTGATGAATTAGTACTCCCAGTGTTGAAGACTACCTGGATGAAGCACTGATGGTAACAAAGACAGAGTCTACACAGGTGGACATCGATCTCCATCACCAAATGTGGGTCAACTGCACCACTACTGACTAAGTCCGAAAGAACATAGCTGTTAAATTGGTTACATGGCCTGTGGTGATGGAACTCATGAGACGCAGAACCAACGTGATCTCATCCTCATCAATCTATCAGCCACGTGTTCATCTGTCCATGACAGTATTGGTGGAAGTGATCAACACACAATCCTCATGGAGATGAAAGCGCATGTTCACATTGAAGATGTGTCGCATTGTCTGACACTACTACTGTGGTAACTGGGACAGATCTAGATCAAATTAAACAACTTAGAACTGGACATCCATGACATTCTGTGAGCCATCAGGAGAACAGTATTCACCCACAATTTGTAAACTTCAGACCAACATGTTCTGACACTACCATTACTGTCAAACTGGCAGAGATCAACTTCAATGAAGGATGTAGGCCACTTCTCTATGGTTTCCGGAACTTAGGCCAGCCATCTCTAATATGCTAATACCATCATTAATTAACAGAGCCAATCCTTCACCTTTTTCTACCTTCATATCTGACCTAAGTGTTTTGTACCCCATCCTGTAAATACCCTGAGAATATATTGATGTTTAAACACACGTATTAGGGGATCTTCCCAGTCTGTATTGATGTGTTGCAAAATTGGCAGAACTGTTACCTGCACTGCCAGAGAGGGTATGGAGATTTTGTATAATCTCAAAACAAAAAAAAAGCCACAATGCTACAATGTATAATTTCTCATCACAAACTGAGTTGTATTCTCAGTTATCCTACAAGAAGCAAGCTTGGTCTCAAATTGCTCGCATCTTTTCCAGATTTGGTTCAAACAACTCAATGAAACAGACCCAAAGAAAACCCACATTTCTCCACAGTCATGATTATAACCAAACAACCCTCGCACACTAGGTTCCGTAATTTACGTACAACACAGAACAGCCTGCATGCTTCACAATGCAGGGAGCAGAAAGCCAAATCAATGTCACTGAGTAACTAAAGGTCTGAGGATTGGAGGAGCACCCAACAACAACATCATCCTCACCTGATATTGTTCCTCAAGTCGAGACAGCAAAACAGCTCTCTCCACATCCAAGTTTCGGTCAATTAGATTTAATGAAAGAACAACGGATTTCAACTGATGGATGACATATTCCAGACCTATGAAAGTAAAAGCATGAACAGCAAAAATAAGCAGGGCAGTGAATTCAACAAAGATTCCTTCTGATTGTAAATTTAAAAAGGTTGAGTAGTTGGCAATTAGCAAGTGAGAAGTGAATACCAAATGACCTTCTTCCCCAATCATAATAGTTGTTTTTAAGAATAGAATCTCTGATTGAATAAAAATAATTTCAGTTGTAGGGGTGAAAAGCAAGTTCCTTCCTCATTGTATAGAAATCCATTAAAGCCTTTTGCCTTATATGTCTATTCATTGAAAAGCAGTAAATGTAATGGAAAGCATGTTCAGAACAGACTGTTAGATTGTTATCCTGCTAATCCACCATTTATTTCACCGTATTCTTCAAAAGCAAAGTGAATATTTTGTAAAGAACAATCTCATTCCTAATTCTCAATTTCCATTTGCCTATTCATCTATCTGGATCGCCAATCGTTAAACACGGATTGGCAATTTGTGATCATGGCCCTTGGAACACTCATTCAGTCACTGTAAGCCTGCATATTTATGCCCATGTTCTTACTTCCAGAATCTTTTGATTATAACACCAGTCTACTCTATGCACTTACGATCTTCACTAATTTCCCTTTCATAGACACCCAATGTTTCTCCTCAAAACCAAAGTGCTTCCAAATGTTTTGCTGTAGGTAAGGCACAACAGAAATGAAACTTGTGATTCTTGCCCTTGATACAAGAACAATTAGGCCATTACAACATTCTAAAGGAAAAAGAAACATTATTTTAAGTTTTACCTTCTATTCCAGAATATCTGGCTATGACAAAGACTTACAAAATCACTAACCTACAAGTGCCCAGAAATTGTAAGAGGAGAGGTGCTGCTCAAACGTCTGCTTAGTTTCCTTTGGGATGTTTGGTCCCAATATACTTGTGGAAGTGCCAATCACAACATTATATCTGTTTGAAAAATGCAAAAATCAGTATGAAACAAAATAAATCAGTGAGATCACAGAGCATTAACACTGGGCACCTTGTATTCTGGGTGACTCCCTTGCTCTATGATCAATTAATGTGGCTGAAAGACAATGCAAACTCATCTAAACCCTTAACACTATGGCAGTCCCAGTCTATGTTTGGAAAGTTAAAATCCCCTACCATAACCACCCTATTATTCTTACAGATAGCTGAGATCTCCTTACAAGTTTGTTTCTCAATTTCCCTCTGACTATTAGGGGGTCTATAATACAATCCCAATAAGGTGATTATCCCTTTCTTATTTCTCAGTTCCACCCAAATAACTTCCCTGGATGTATTTGCAGGAATATCCTCCCTCAGTACAGCTGTAATGCTATCCCTTATCAAAAACGCCACTCCCCAATCTCTCTTGCCTCCCTTTCTATCCTTCCTGTAGCATTTGTATCCTGGAACATTAAGCTGCCCAACCTTGAGCTATGTTTCTGTAATTGCTATGATACACCAGTTCCCATGTTCCTAACCATGCCCTGAGTTCATCTGCCTTCCCTGTTAGGCCTCTTGCATTGAAATAAATGCAGTTTAATTTATTAGTCCTACCTTGTCCCTGACTGTTTGACTCACTTCTGTTCTCAACTGTACCAGTCTGAGATTGATCTCGTTCCTCACTACCTCCCTAGGTCCCACACCCCCACCTTACTAGTTTAAATCCTCCCGAGCAGCTTGAGTGAATCTGCCTGCCAGTATATTAGTCCCCTTCCAATTTAGGTGCAATCTGTCCTTCTTGTACAGGTCACTTCTACCCCAAAAGGGATTCCAATGATCCAAAAATGTAAATCCTTCGCCCATACATCATCTCCTCAGCCATGCATTCATCTGCTCTTTCCTCCTATTTCTGCCCTCACTAGCTCATTACTCCGAGAGTAATCCAGATATTACTACTCGCAAGGACCTCCTTTTTAAATTCCTGCCTAACTTTCTGTAATCTCCCTTCAGAATTTCAACCTTTCTATGTTGTAGGTTCCAATGTGGACAATGACCTCTTGCTGGCACCTCTCCCTCTTAAGAACATTCTGCACCCTCTCAGAGTCATCCTTGATCCTGGCACCAGGGAAGCAACACACCATTCCAACCACCCTAACACAAGAGCAGTAGATGTGATCTATATGGACTTCAGTAAGGCATTCGACAAGGTTTCCCATGGGAGGCTAATTAGCAAGGTTAGATCTCATGGAATACAGGGAGAACAGCCATTTGGATACAGAACTGGCTCAAAGGTAGAAGACAGAGGGTGGTGGTGATGGAGGGTTACTTTTCAGACTGGAGGCCTGTGACCAGTGGAGTGCCACAAGGATCGGTGCTCGGTTCTCTACTTTTTGTCATTTACATAAGTGATTTGGATGCAAGCATAAGAGGTACAGTTAGGAAGTTTGCATATGACACCAAAATTGGAGGTGTGGTGGACAGTGAAAAGGGTTTCTTCAAATTACAACAGGATCTTGATCAGATGGGCCAGTGGGCTGAGAAGTGGCAGATGGAGTTTAATTCAGATAAATGCGAGGTGCTGCATTTTGGGAAAGCAAATCTTAGCAGGACTTATACACTTAATGGTAAGGTCTTTGGGAGTGTTGCTGAACAAAGAGACCTTGGAGTGCAGGTTCATAGCTCCTTGAAAGTGGAGTTGCAGGTAGATAGGATAGTGAAGGCAGCGTTTGGTATGCTTTCCTTTATTGGTCAGAGTATTGAGTACAGGAGTTGGGGGGTCATGTTGCGGCTGTACAGATCATTGGTTAGGCCACTGTTGGAATATTGCATGCAATTCTGGTCTCCTTCCTATCAGAAAGATGTTGTGAAACTTGAAAGAGTTCAGAAATGATTTACAAGGGTTGGAGGATTTGAGCTATGGGGAGAGGCTAAACAGACTGGGGCTGTTTTCCCTGGAGCATCAGAGGCTGAGGGGTGACCTTACAGAGGTTTATAAAATTATGAGGGGCATGGATAGGATAGATAGACAAAGTGTTTTCCCTGGGGTCAGGGAGTCGGAACTAGAGGGCTAGGTTTGGGGTGAGAGGGGAAAGATATAAAAGAGACCTAAGGGCAACTTTTTCACGCAGAGGGTGGTACGTGTATGGAATCAGCTGCCAGAGGAAGTAGTGGAGGCTGGTACAACTGCAACATTTAAAAGGCATCTGGATGGGTATACGAATTGGAAGGGTTTGGAGGGTTATGGGCCGGGTGCTAGCAGGTGGGACTAGATTGGATTGGGATATCTGGTCGGCATGGATGGGTTGGACCGAAGAGTCTGTTTCCATGCTGTACATCTCTATAACCATTTATCAACTGAAGCAATTCTCCATTAAGACTCTTAACTAAAACGCCAATTGAATGTTCCGTTTAATACTCCCCTTCAATAAGCAAAGCTGGTTATGTTAATTTGTCACCGATGAGGCAAAGTTTTGACTCTCTGTCCTAAACATTCAGGATATCCTCTTCCACTCACCTGTTCTCTATCCATTTGATGACTGGATCCCATTCATTTCTCTGGAGCTCTACTAAGCCAGGTGGCTCCTCCACTCTGTAACTAGTCAAAAAACAGAAATAAGAGTAGTTAAGAAAGGTCCATTTTAAGCTCATCCATCAAAGAAAGCCATGAAATCATCTCTTAGCTCCAATCATTTTCATCCACCTTTGTATTTTTTCCTCGCTGTCACTAAGCTCTTTCTATACAATTGTTTATTAGACTTTGTGCCCATCCGTGCACCTCAATCTTGATCACCATGTTCATCCTTCTCCATTCTCCTTACAGAGATTGTAAAGATTAACCAGGAAGGTTCAAATCTACAAATCTTGCAAATCACCTATTTTTGTCCTTTCATTTGTTTGTCTGGCTTCTGGTCAAGTAGCTATTTATTCCAATAAATCAGACGTCTGTCCCCTAGTTCATTATCATATACTCATGAAATGCCGAATGCAGGGAGACACACTTCTCTAGTACTTAACTAATGTTGTAGTTTAAATGCATCAATAAGATCCTCAAACCAAGTTAATGAGTTTGTCTAACTAAGATGGAATGCACAACCCATCTGTCGAGACAAACAAGTCCAGAAAACCTGGTGCAAATTGGCAGAGGTGATTTACAATCTCATTGGAAGCCTGCCTGATCATACAGCAAATTAAAACTTCAAGTGTTCACTACTCAGATTGTCTGGCAGCTTGTGCATGAATTTCAGATACATGTTCCGAGGGGTTGAAGCTCACTGTCTTGATTGCAGCTTTCATTGTATTTCATGTATCATGAAATTATTCCAGTGTGCCATCTGTAAGCTAGAATGAGCTCCCCGTTTAAAGATTCCTGGAGAATATACAACTCTCAAGAATTCTGTACAGAGCTTCCATTAAATATTATCTGATTTCCAAATGTTCACCACGTCCAGCGCAATGGTGGATGACATGGACCTGAATCAGCAAATTTGCACCAACTTTCAAACCAGAGGCAAAAAAACCCCTAAACCAAATACAGAGGAACCTCAATTATCCAAATATTGGACTATCCAAAGGAGATCTCAAGGTCCCAATAGAAACATTACATCAAAGACATGTTACCAACACTGATCGCGTGGTTAAACAGACACCGTCTCCAAATGACGGACTTCCCGCCGTCTCTCTCTCTCTCCCCACACTTTCCGTGGTGTTCTACAGAGGGGTGTACCCTAAAGCCCCTTCCTCAGATAATCTCTCCACCATTGTCCTGTACAGGGTAAAGGTGGAATCTGTCAAAAAGTTGCAGTAAAAATTGGTGTGTGTGTGTGTACGTGCGCTATTTGGAGATCTATCCCATAAAGGCAGCAGCAGTCTTGTTGGTGTCCAGTCTGGCTGCCCCGGAGAGGGGGCGAGTGTGGGGGGGGGGAAGATGTGGGTGGGAGCAGTGTTGGATGGGTTTGGAGGGTAGACTGGGGGGGGGGGGGGGGGGGGGGGGGGGGGAACAGTTGGACAGGGTTGGGGGGCGGGCGGGGGGGTGGTGTTGGATGGGTTTGGGGGTGTGGGCGGGTGGGACAGTTGGACAGGGTTGGGGTGGGGGACAGTGTTGGACGGGATTGGGGGGTGAGCAGGGGGCAGTGTTGTACGGGGTTGGGGCAAGCGGGGGAACAGTTGGACAGGGTTGGGTGGGTAGGGGGGGCGGTGTTGGACAGGGTGGTGTGGGGCGGGCAGGGAGCGGTGTTGGACACGGTTGGGGGTGGGTGAAGGGAGGTGTTGGATGGGGTTGAGGGTGGGCAGGGGGGTGATGATGGATGGGGTTGGGGCATTGGTGGTATTTGGTGTTGGATGGTGATGGGGGGAGCGGGGTCTCACGCTGTGCTGCTGCCTCATCTCCTGAATGGGGAGGGGGTTCAAAAACTCCGAGCTCCAGAGGAAAGGCATTTAACCGAATAATTGATTATCCAAACGAAATAGTGCCCACTCGTCTTGTTCGGATAATCGAGATTGCTCTGTACTGACCGATTACCTGACTATAAAGGTAAGGAGTAGGGAACTCTACATCTTACTAAGACTGTAAAATATTGTTAGGATGTAGTTTTATGCTCTTGCAATTATCTCACCTACCAGTGGAAACAATTGATCATGGTAACCAAACTAAATCTTAAAGAACTCAATCAGGTCACACATAAACCTTTTGATACCTAGTGCAGACAAAATAATATCTCTTCTGTCTCTTTTAAAATTTATCCTATAATGGAGTGCCTAAAAAAATTCTACAGAATATTCAACAAATGTACAGTTCATCCCTGTACCAGTGCAATAGCAGCTTTTTGCTTTTGTATTCCAGATGTAAACCTAACCATGCCTTTTCCATGATCTTATCTACTGGAAGTTGGCACATTTAATGAACTGTGTATTTTGTGCTTTGCAAAGGTATCGGGAAATGCAGAGCAAAGATTGGTGAATACAGTTGAATACAGATCAGTCCAGCTGGTAGAACAGACTCGAAGTGTTAAACAGTCTACTCCTGTGCTTAGCTGTTTAATTTCCTGAGCTTTTCTTTCAAAATGCATTATTTTATATATTTCTACAATGAACTGCGCTAATCTCCTATCTGCCTAACCCATTACTCCACCTGTATTCTCTTTCAGTTTTTCCACAGTTCTCAGCATAAAATTAGTCTGCATCACCTGCAAAAGAATTAGTATCAAGAAAATTTCAGTTGCGTTCCTTCAGTTCTCAAGCCCTGAGCATATAGGTGTGTGGTGCAGAAATATAACAATGTCACTCACAGTAAATATGACTTACCAGACGGTATCTGTATCCAGGTATTTGAGAGCTGCCCTAATCAACTGTTCTTTTGTTCTTTGTGTGGGATTGTCCAGTGCGGTGTTGCATAAGGTTGTCTAATCAAAGAAAGGTTTAGCTTCAGGTAATCGTGGAACTTCAAAGTTCATCATGTGAAGCTTTGCAAGATATTCTGATATGGTAAGGAAATATAAAATCCCATTTGTGTAGCATCTTTCATAACTCAGGAATCTCTAAAATGCTTTACAACAATCCAGTACTTCTTTGAAGTGTGTCAATGTTGTAATATAGAAAACACAGCAACCAGTTTGCACACAAAAAGATTCCATAAGAATGCGATACGATCAAACAATAACTTCATTGATGGTTGTTGAGGGATTAAAATTGGCCAGAACTCCCCTACTCTTAACTGTATTATAGAATACACTTGAGGGGACAACTGTGCAGCATTTCCTCAACAAAGGTATTGTGAAAATTGTGGTCCTCTTTACCTGACCATCACTCTGTGACATGAATGAAATCAGGATTGGGGAAGCACAAATGAAGTTGGATGATTTATGGTTTCATACAATTTCAGATCAATATCACTGTTTATTTTTTCACGGGAAGTTAGTATCAATGGCAAAGCCAACATTTATTGTCCGTTTCTACTAAAGAAGATGATGGTGAGTCACCTGCATGGATGAAGTGGTTTGACAGGCCACTTCGAGAGCAGTTATGCTGTGGTTCTGGAGCCTTATGTAGACCAGATCAGGTAAGGGTAGCAGATCCCCTTCCTTAGAGAACATTCGTCACATAATGGGCGTTTACAACAGCCTATGATAATTCTGTCATCACAATTCCTAAAGCAATTTTCAATTTCGGATTATTTCAATTTGAATTCCTCTCGCTGCTGTGGTGAGCTTTGGATTCCTGACCCCAGGGAATTAGCCTGGATTACGAGTGCAGTGACATCACTACTGCTTCCAATGCTTCTGACAGTAGTCTATAAATGATTCTGTGATGACTTTATTGCTCCTCTAGATCCATTCATTGTTATTGTATTTGTTCCATTACCACCCATCTTCACTTTACATATTCTTACAATTGAGCCTATCACTGAACTTTCCTTATGTTTTCTCTTAGCACTTTTTCCTGTCCCTGAACTTGCTCAACACCAATTAATTTTCTCTTTTTCCAGTTCTACTAAAAGATCTCTGAACTCAAAGGTTAACACTGTTTCCTTCCCAAGAGTTGCTGCCAGAAATGCTGTTTTTTTCCAGCATTTTCTATCTTAGTTCCAAAGAGTTAAAGCTAACAACATGGGTAAATTAAGTCATTCATACACTCCAGTCTATTAAAAAAGCATAATTAAAACCAGATTCTACCAGATGCATGGTGAAGAACTGCAACGTGTCTCGCTGAGAGTCCCATTCTGTGGCGACAGCTATTGCCAGAGCTTCACTGGGGACTGTGAACAACTTTCCCTGAGGTGTCTTTAGTTTTCTACGATCCAGGTTTATCTCAAATGCTCCTCCTGCAAACACAATGAAACATTCCCTAAATCACTGGACTAAATTCCCTTAAATCACTGGAAGTCAGCTTCTGTGATAAAAGTGGTCCTGCCAGGACAAGAGTTAATTGCTGTAAACATCAAATCATTGACATATTATCCAGCATTTTAATAGATCTAGTATTTTCAGTAACATTGTTATTATAGCACCCAAATGCCAGTTTTACCCTTGTTGTCACTGCTAGTTAAGGCACCAGTTACGGAGCAAGTGAATAAAATAACATATATAGTTTATTATGTGAAACAAATTAATTCATACTCTTTACTTTAAATAGTAGAAATATAAACCAAGTTTGAATGTGTTAAATTACTTTGGTCTGGTTCAGTTTTAAAACTGTGACTAAATGGAGCCAAGCATGATACTGAAGGCATCAATTATCATTTTTCTTCTGGGTGTGGATCTGTTGCTTCAACTTACATCTAAGTGGAGCAATGTTCCTGCACCAGTTAGAGCACTGTGGTAGGAATCAAAACTCAACAAAAATGGTAAAGGTTAACAATCTGTCTAAATTCCACAGTTACATCGACCAGTATCTTCAAAGCACATTTTGGCAATTTGTTAAGGTCCCAGGGGCAAAGTGAAATAATTTAGAACATGGGATCATTGAACAGGAGACCATTACATCCTATGCCTTTAGATACTCTCTGTCAGTTCTCTGAAAGAGCTATCATTCTCTGTACTTCCCCGTTGCCCTGAAAAATTTATCTTTGACCTCAAAGACCCACACAGAAAATAGTTTCAATCATACTGCATTATTAATTGAATTACAATTTGCCATAATAGAAATTGGACCAAACATTTGAGGCAATAAGGTTTACAAATCCAGTTTGCAGAACATGTCATCGCCCTGTTAATACCTAAAGTTACCAAGTATACTGGAAGCATGCTAACAGTTCAGTAATGAGCTCAGTGTTGAGGTTCAAGCCTCTCCAGTGATTAATTACACACATCCCTTCTGGCACTTTCAGCAACAAGTACAATGTTCATTTACATACTACTTTTACCATAGTGAAATGTCCAAATGGGTCAAAGAGGTAGATTTTAAAAGAGTATCTTCAGGAGGACTGATAAGTGCAGAGAATTAGGAATGGAATTCCACAAATTAGGGTTCAGGGGTTGAAGATATGGTCACCAATGAAAGCAGGGAACAACATAGACAAGACTTGAAGGAGCAGACATTTCAGAAGTGATTACATAAATGAGGAAACACGAATGAGCTCCTGGATAGATTTGAAAACAAGAATGAGAATTTTAAAATCAACATGTTGCTTAACTTGAAATCAATTAGGTCAGCAAGTAAATGGATGATGGACGAACAGGAGTTGGTGCGAGTTAAGATTCAGGCAGTGATTTCGATGAACCAAAGGTTGCTTGAAGCCAGAAGACCAGGCAGGAATGGTCATCTAGAAATAACATAGGCATAAACGTGGGTTTCAGCAGCAGATGAGCAAGGCAGGGGTGGAGATAAGACAAGTTCAGGTCGTGGAAATATGCAGTCTTAATGATGCACAGAAATATAGTCAACAGTTCATCTTGGAGGCAGATATTCCCTTAAGGTTGCGACCAAACTGGTTCAACCTCAGATAGTTGCCCAGAGAGATGTGGCGTCAGAGAATAGTGATTGAAGTTAGTGGTGGCCAAACATAGGATATTATGGAGTAAGTCATTTGTGACTTTGAGGAGGACTCATGACAGGCTAGAAACCTAAATGGCTACACGGTATTTTTTTAACCACTTTTGGATACACTTCTGCTACGACTTAGCCATTTAAAGGTAAACCTGCTCAGCAGGGACAGCATCTGCACAACACCCCATTATATATTAGTAAAGTCCTGAAATCTTCATATAGTGCATGTTAAGCAGATCAACCACAGTGTCAAATTTGTACACAGAAAGGCCCTCAAAACAGCAATGAAACAAACAGTCCAGTTAATCAATTTTTGATTATCAAGGGAAGTTTACTGGCCCCAAGAGCAGGTACTTAGAGTCACAGGGATGTACAATATGGAAACAGACCCTTCGGTCCAACTTGTCCATGACCAAATATCCGAAATTAATCTAGTCCCATTTGCTGGCATTTGACCCATATCCCTCTAAACTCTTCCGATTCATATACCCATCCAGATGCCTTTTAAATGTTGTAATTGTACCAGTCTCCATCACTTCTTCTGGCAACTCATTTCATACACACATCAGCATGTGCGTGAAAAAGTTACCCCTTAGGTCTCTTTTATAGCTTTCCCCTCTCACCTTAAACCTATGCCCTCTAGTTCTGGACTCTCTCCTCCATTCCCTTTTCTTCGATAATGCATAAAACCTAGTAAATTGATTCCAGTCTCACTTTTAATTAGCACATGCACTCTCTGAATTTTCTCCAAAACTTCATGTGCAATAAAAATCCATCACACAATCTGGATTCGGAACAATTATTCCTTCATATTAACTGGGTCAAAATCCTCGAACTCCCAATGCAGCAGCACCCTGAGTGCACTCATATTACTGGCACTGCAGCTGTTTAATGCAGCAGATCATTGGTATCTTCTCAAAAGTAATGAACGATGGGCAATAAATGCAAAAGCCCAAATTCTACAAATGAAATAAAAAAGTGGCCACTGATAATTCAATATTTAATCAAATGATGGAATAGGCTTAAAATCTGATCATTTTTACAAACTTCTGTCTAATAACATTTCACAGTTTTCTAGAATTTTTTTCTGATGAGAGTTCCAATCGTTGGTTGCTTGGTTGAAAGAGATCCAGCACAAAATAAAAACCACTCACTTTTAAATATCAAACTGAAAAACACAAATCTTACCTTCCCCTTGAGAAATGCTAACATCCTGATAAAATCTCTTCCGCTCTAGAAATCAGCAAATTTAAAACATAATTAGATAACTTTTATTTATCAAACATAAAGAATCTGAATTTGCTGAAACTTGTGCCATAGCAACAGTGCGCCTACAACTTATGCTCTTATTGTGGTGCAGCAATTCTGCCCAATTATGGCGTGAGTGGTTTACACTATTACCCAAATGAAGCACAACTTTCTGGGACTTCTGTGCTATGCTCCAGGGACTTTCAAAGTATCAAGTAAATAACTCGAGTTTGCTGAATAGTATATTATTCAGTCACTGAGAGCAATGCAGAATGGACCTGAAGCGCTCAGAACCTGTACTCTATGCCATCAGGTTGCCTATCAGTAACATTCACTGAAATCCTAAATTTCAAATAAACAAAGAACAAGTGTTTTGACAGGCAGGCTAGATTACTATTTAGTTGACCTTATTCTTTACTCTAAACACAGACTACAACCAAAAACTGGGAAATAACGGTTTTGGATTCCATACAGCTTACAGCGGTAATTCTATACATCTCTTAACAACAATGTAGCAATGCTTGCTTTCCATATACTTGTACAGCAAATTTCAAAGGTTATGGCCAGAGAGTGATTTACAGCCATTGAAAGATCCTTTTAAGTGTGACTCTTTCTGTGGTATTCTCGCCAATCTGTTGACAATACGACAATGATCAGATAACATTTTAGTGATGCTTGTTAAGGGATAATATATACTAGAACTCTCGATAGAATTCCCCTGCTCTTCTTCAAATAGTTTAGAGCTTTTGCAGCCACTTGAGAGGTTAGAGGGAACCTCAGTTTAATGCCTCGTCTGAAAGAGTTAATCTCAGCAATGCCTTTTTTGTGTCAACCTGGATCCTGTCTGTGGAATCGGCTGGAATCTACAATTCTGAGGCTCAGAGGCCAGAGTAGACGGCACGGAGACACAGGTGACACTTTGTGATCGATTCCCGGTTCCCAATCTCTCTACGTTATGTCAGGAATGGTTTGCATTGCCTCCGGCCGCCCACCTGCTGCTGGGTACCGCCGCCGCCACTCCACCGTCTTCCCCATCACCTGGGAACCGACCGCAGGCCTGAACTGAGGGAGGACCCGGGCCCAGAGACGGCTCAACATCGTCCCACTGCCTCGGCAGAGGAATCACACCAACGGGGCGGCGGCTGCTGCTGCTCCTGTCGCTCACTCGATCAGACACTGAGCTCCGACAGACACATTCAGCACCACTCTCTCTCAGGGCATCGCCATGTTCCTGACCTATCACCCCCGCAAGCACCGCCCACATGCATTGACGGACGTTCCCTGTATCCAATCACAGCGCGGCATTGACACGTCGATCAAACTACAGGAGGGCGGGACTTCATCTCCCTGGTCTGAGACAATCCCATCGCACGGATTCCTTTTCCAACTACTGCAAGGTTCCTAACCTGGACTTTACCTTTCAGACTTGAGGATGTATTTTAATTCCTGCATAACGCTGAAAATTATTGTTAAATAACTATAAATCTCTTTCCATAGAGCCTTTTATGGTGTACAAGTCAATTAGGCACTTTCTTAATGTAGTCACAACTTGAATGCAGGTAAAAACAATGACTGCAGATGCTGCAAACCAGAGTTTAGATTAGAGTGGTGCTGGAAAAACACAGCAGTTTAGGCAGCATCCGAGGAGCAGGAAAATCGACGTTTCAGGCAAAAGCCCTTCATCGGGAATACAGGAATTTGCATGCGGAAAACGCAACAGCCGTATGTATGTTTACCATGAACAGAAATGGAATAAAAGACCAGCTCAGCATATTCCTATTAAAGATATGATTGAAGATTGTATCATGAGATTGTTTCCTTGTGCTCCAAGTGTCATTTCAGCTTGAGTGTAAAAGTTAATAAATGACAAATAGTACTGAACTAAAATTGGAGCTGTGAGCTGACAAGTCCTCTGGACCTGATTGCTTTCATCCTCATGTCTTAAAAGGGGTACCTAATGATGTACTAGATGTGCTCGTGTTAATTTTCCAAACTTTGCTAAATTCTGGAAAAGTCCCATTAGACTGGAACATAACAGCTGCAGTTGATTTCTGAAGGAAACTCTCCTCTGAAGATATTGCCGCTCTCTCCCACAGAGTTCTTGTTAAAATTGTATATAATATAATACAAAACAAAGAACTGCAGAATCTGGAGCTATGAAACATAAATAGTAATTACTGGAGAACCTCAACAGGTCTGGCAGCACCTGTGGAGAGAAAACAGAGTTAACACCTCAAGTCCAGTGACCCTGAGTTTAGAACTGAGTTACCTCATCCAATGTCTTTTATAAAACAAAGAATTTTAGATGGTGAAAATCTGAAACAATAACAGAAAGTGCTGATGAAACTCAGCAGCAACTGTGGAGAGAAAATGTACTTAACATTTCAAGCCCAGTGACCTTTTAACTAAGTGCAAGTAAATCATTGCTGCACCTGGAAGATGTGTCTGGGACCTCAGATAGTGAGGAGGGAGTAAGCCAACGGGCAGGTGTCACACCTTCTGCAATTGCTTGGGTGTGGGGAGGGATTGGGAATGGAGGAGGAGTCGACCAGGATGTCCCGGTGGGCTGTCAAGAGAGGGAAGGGAATATCTATCTGGTGGTGGTATCCTGCTGGAGGTGGTGGAAATGGTGGCCAATGGTGTAGCAAAAAAAGAATACACCATCACTCAGTAATTCTCAAAATAATGTACATTTAAGAGGCATTTGGATGGGTATATGAATAGGAAGGGTTTGGAGGGATATGGGCTGGGTGCTGGCAGGTGGGACTAGATTGGGTTGGGATATCTGGTCGGCATGGATGGGTTGGGCCGAAGGGTCTGTTTCCGTGCTGTATATCTCTATGACTCTATGTATTTCTGTTTCAATTCTTTAAATAATAGGCATCTAAATAAATAATAAGTCATCTATACCTTATAGCTTTTTAAATCAATTCCACTTATTCCTTCTTAACTTATCAGCAGCCCATTAGCTGAGTGCTAGCTGATTGAATATGTGCACTGCTGTTAATGTCCCTCCATATCTTGTTACTACAAAGTGCACTTAGTCATTAAACCTGCAGGTTGTATGCTCATTTTATATCAAAGCCAAAGCACTTTGCACTGACTGCAGTCAAAGTGAAATCCTTGTGTCCAACATTAGGCATATTTGCCAATTAATCATATCATCTTCTTTAAAAATAAAGTCAATATTTAACTAATGTAATAAAACAAAGAACTGGAAATCTGAGGCAAAATCAGAATGTGCTGGAGAAGCTCAATAGGTCTGGTAGCATCTGTACAAACAACAACAGAGTTAATTAATATTTCAAGCTCACTGACCCTTTGTCAGAGCTTAAACCAGTTGGGAGATGGTGTTATTATGCTGCTGATGGGGAGGGGGGGAGAAGAAGTGAGTTGAATAGATAGAGATGGTACCCAGAAAGAGAGGGAGGAAATAAAAGGAGAAGCAACAAAGGCGATGCTGATAATAAGGCAGGAGAGAGAAGAGTGCTGAATGGGAGCTAACAGGAAGTGTGAAGATTTGTAAATGAGTTAGCTGTGATGGGAGTAGGTAAAGGTCATGGAGGAGGATGTTCATGTTCTGAAATTATTAAGCCTCAATGGTGAGTTCTGAAGACAGTGAGGTACCTTGGTGGAAGATGAGGTATTGTTCTTCTAATTTGTGTTGAGCCTCACTGGAGTACTGCAGCGGGCCGGAGATAAAAATGTTGGCATAGGACACAATGTTGTTTTGAAGTGATAAGCAACTGTGCAAAGTGGTCACCCAGTCTCAATTTCATGTCCCCAATATTGGCACTTGCTTCAGCACTTTCTGTTTTTATTTCAACACTGTAAATTCTTCAGTGCATTTTCTTACTTGCAATGATTATCTTTAATTTATTTTCAACATTTCTGGATGTCAATAATATTTATTTTGCTACAAAGAATTTCTATCTGGATTTTGCCCTCGGTATTCTTTCCAAAAAATATTTTCCTTGCGTAATTTAGCTTTCCTTCTTCCCTTTTTAAATGTTGCTTTCTTCATGATCCAGGTCATGATCTGATTGAGACACTCTTTCTCTGTGTTCATTTTGTGGTTTGGTCTTGGCAACTCAGGAAAATGATCTTTGTGCGTAGGTCCAGAAAAGGAAAGATAATAGATGTAATTTTGCTGTAAGATTGCCAACATATCAGCAACAATGAATCAACAGTTTGTATTTTTTTCCACCTTCCGCAAAGACCGTTCCCTCCGTGACTACCTGGTCAGGTCCACGCCCCCTACAACCCACCCTCCCATCCTGGCAACTTCCCCTGCCACCGCAGGAATTGCAAAACCTGCGCCCACACCTCCTCCCTCATCTCCATCCAAGGCCCTAAAGGAGCCTTCCACATCCATCAAAGTTTTACCTGCACATCCACCATACAATATCATTCATTGTATCCGTTGCTTCCGATACGGTCTCCTCTACATTGGGAACACTGGACGACTCCTAGCAGAGCGCTTTAGGGAACATCTCCGGGACACCCGCACCAATCAACCACACCGCTCTGTGACCCAACATTTCATCTCCCCCTCCCACTCTGCCGAGGACATGGAGGTCCTGGGCCTCCTTCACCGCCGCTCCCTCACCACCAGACGCCTGGAGGAAGAACGCCTCATCTTCCGCCTCGGAACACTTCAACCCCCGGGCATCAATGTGGACTTCAACAGTTTCCTCATTTCCCCTTCCTCCACCTCACCCCAGTTCCAAACTTCCAGCTCAGCACTGTCCCCATGACTCGTCCTACCTGCCTATGTTGTTTTTCACCTATCCACTCCACCCTCCCCCGCCCCCGACCTATCACCTTCATCCCCTCCCCCACTCACCTATTGTACGCTATGCTACTTTCTCCCCACCCCCACCTCCTCTCACTTATCTGTCCATCCTTCAAACTCTCTGCCTGTATTCCTGATGAAGGGCTTTTGCCCGAAACGTCAATTTTGCTGCTCCTTGGATGCTGCCTGAACTGCTGTGCTCTTCCAGCACCACTAATCCAGAAGTTAGTATTTTTAACTGTTTGTACATTTTCTATCAAAGGTTAACAAATTGGGGCACTTCCTTTAGAGGAATTAATGTAGTAGAATTCACCAGCTTCAGAATACAGGAAAGAAGGGAGCCACAATGGAGTCTTTCTGTAAATTTCATTGAATAGCCAAGGAAAACAGATATGTAATTACACAGCAACTTGCAAATAGATGAAAACTTTGTATGTTATGATTACATAATGTCTTTTCCAACTTTAGGATTTCCTAAAACAATTTACAACAAATTAATTTTCTTTTAACCGTTCGTCACTGCTGTAATGTACGAATCACAACAGTCAATTTAGCAATGTGATAAAACCTGAGTTATTCATTTTCATACATATTGTTTGAGGGTTAAGTAGGTTACCGGTATTGTTTACCTTCAATAAATTACTAGGGAAAAGTCTGTGCTTTTCTTTGAAAGTATCATAGAATCATTTACATCTACCTGACAGAATATCTGCCCAGTGCAAAGTCAACTTGTGCCATTTGTTTATTTTGATGCAGAAATTTCCTCTCTGAAATCTTTAGACAAACTGGCCCTAAAAGTCCTATGGGGAAATAGTTGTTATGACAATGTTGTTTGGAGTTGTACGATGGGACTATGCAGAAATCCCAACACAGCTTACTCAATGGGAATTGTCTGGGAATTTGTAATTTCCTCAAGACAATTACCCAGCCTCTGGAACACTCCAAAAATTTAATTCTTTCTTCAAGTTGGAGATGTCAGAGGGTATGGACTCACTCAAGATTAATAGTTACCCAAAGGAAGGTTAGAGGAATTGAAATCTCCTGTAACTCATATGTAACTAACTACTAAGCTGAAGCCCTGACTCATTACTGACATCCCCATGACCAAATCATTCCTCATCTGACCCCACTGGATGCTTGATCTCTGCTCCAACTCCCTCCTAAACATGACCAAAAATTCTCAGGCACAACTCATCTAAAGGTAGCTTTTTTTTTGTTTGATCAGGACTAGAAATGGTGCTTCCAAATGTGAAGGGAAAATCTGGGCCTGTGTGTAAAGCATGGATTTGCAGGACAGATTTTGGTTGTACTATTTATGCCAACTCTATGTGTTGTATTGACAGACTCTATTTTCCAAAAGGATGGTTAAACCCAGGCATCACTTCACCTCACAGATTGGAGTAAAATACCCCATAATCTTGAAGAACAGAAGTGAGTGTTTTGCCAAATGTAGCTCTCAAGAAACAACTAGAAAAATATCTGGTCATTATTAGTGTTGTTGTTGGTGTGCTATATCAGCTATACTACAATAGTGGTCAGAGCACTAGTGGTTGGCATTTAATTAGCCAAAAACTGGTTCAGTGCCACATGCATAAAGGCAAACTATTTGTTTAATAAAGCACAATAGAAGATACCTATTGCAGATTCTCTTCATTAGTTATTGAGCAATGTAATGAAAAAACAAGGTACTTTTCAGATGACTGTGAGTTTACCAAAAAATGGCTTCTCTTTGATGCTAAAACAAACCACTGTGCCCTGTGGAAATCAGAAATATAAACAGAAAATCCTAGAAAGACTCAATAGATATGAGTATATTCGTGGAGAAAGAAACAGAGTTAATATTTCAAGTTAATAATGTTAAGCAACTCTAGATATCAAGTCAAAAACACAAAAATGCTGGACATTGCAGTGGGTCAGGCAGCATTCATGGAGAGAAAGCAAGCTAATATTTCGAGACTAGATGACTCTTCATCAGTGCTGAAGTGTGAAGGGACAGCAATTATGCAATAGTAGGGGTGTTGGAGTGTTGGGAGAGAAACGATGTTGCGAACACCAGCAGTGAAATGGAAAGCAACGAAGAAAAACATTTTGAAAGAGACAACCAGAATTCATGTCAGAGGAAAGAGCAAAACTTCTTCAGAGTGGGCATTCCTATGAGAAGTGGGGTTGTTGTCTTAAAACATCAAGTTTCTGTCTGGAAAGATGTTGCCAATTCTGTTTGAGTATTTTCTGCATTTTCTATTTTATTTGCCTGTTAAGTGATACATTTAAAAGAAGTATAAAAGTTTGCCCCAATTACAATGTTTGTTCCTGGAAACTGCTGCAGGTTTCTCAAGCTATTTAGGCCGGCTACCCCTCCACTCTATTATTAGGATGACAATGTTGATGCTCCTTGAGAGAACCTATATTAGGAAATATATTTCTTTCTAGACAGAGTAATTAATGTAAAGTGAAACTGTGGATCATTTGTAAAACATTCTGATGATGTATTGTCGGGACTTCACGATCTTTCGGAATGATGAATTAAGGGTGATCACCTGACGATGCGCAGGTTTAGTTATTTTGTTGTTTTTTTCCCCTATAATATCAGTCCTGTAATACCACTGAGTGTCTACGAGTGGCGCAATGGTATCAGCAATCTACGATGCAGAGCTTGACAGTCTTTGTTTCGTAAATGTGTGTGGTTGTTGGTTTAATTTTTAAACGGTCCCTCTAAGGTTAATATCAGAGTTATTTTCCATAATTTGTCAAACGTGTTCAATATAACCATGTCTGCTACATGGTGCATGACAATGTTATAGGAAGTTAAGGTGAACCGTTTGGAGGCTGTACAGAGGGTGCGGAGAAGATTTATGTGAATGGTTCCAGGGGTGAAGGGCTTCAGTTATGTAGATATATACATTAATCCTGGAACGTAGGGCTTCAATTAGGAGAGTAGAATGGAGACACTGGGTATTTCTACTTAGAGATGATTGAAAGGGTATTTGAAAATCATGCAGGGTATAGAGAAACTGTTTCCAATAATGAAATAATCGACAATTAGAGGGCAGTATTATTAGCTGAATGGAAAAGAGCCAAAGGTGAGATGAGGAACAGGTTTATTAGGCAGCAAGTATTTAAGAACTGGAATATTACCTAAGATTCCGTTGTGGATTTCAAAAGGGAATTGAATAAGCACCTGAAGAGTAACAATCTGCAGGTAAAGGGTAAAGATGGGGCAGTGGGCCAAGCTCAATTCTTCTGGTAAAAAGCCAGCGCAGACACACCAGGCTGAATGGCATGCTTCTGTGCCTTAACCATTCTATAATTCAATGTTATGATTCTACAAAATTACCAAAACCTGCTAACTCAAATATTACACTTAATAAAGCCAAACAGCATGAAAATGCAGTGAGCTACAAACTTGTAACCTTGTCAAAATTGAGGCTCCTGTTTTTTTAAATGCACAAAACTTTGAGGTGTGGGTATCTCTAACATACCGTGCACAAATACTGTTCTTTGACACTTCAGTGCATTTTTCATCACAAACGAATTTCCTTTAAAACTGAAATGTAGAAATAACATATGGATACTTAATTTTTACCTTCGTCATAAAAATAGATGCCCGGTTATAATTCAAACACTAATAAAAAAATTTGTATACAGTTATTGTGGTTATGTTAATATTTATATAATATTTGGATATATATCATAAACCTTTTATCTCAGGAATCACATGGTAATATTATCTTCTATGTTTGTGTAGATGTGTGGGATACTTTGACACATCAAAGCAAAATTAGAAGAATTTATCAATAGAAACATAGGAACTAGAACATAGGAGCAGGAGGAAGCCATTCGGCCCTTCGAGCCTGCTCTGCTATTCATCACGATCATGGCTGATTAACCAATTCCATAGCCTAATCCTGCTTTCTCCCTGTATCCTTTGATCCCATTTGCCCCAGGTGTTATACCTAGCCAACTCTTGAATACATTCAACGTTTTCACATCAATTACTTTCTGTGGTAATAAATTCCACAGACTCACCATTCTTTGGGTGGAGAAATGTCTCCTTATCTCCATCCTAAATGGTCCATTCCACATCCTCAGAGTGTGATCCCTCATTCCGGACACACCCACCATCAGGAACATCCTCCCTGCATCTACCCTGTCTAATTCTGTCAGAGTTTTACAAGCTCCCCCTTTCTCTCTGAACTCCAGTGAAAACAATCCTAACCTAGTCAATGTCTCCTCATATGTCAGTCCCTCCATCCCTGGAATCAGCCTGGTAAACCTTTGCTGCACTCCCTCTGTAGCAAGAGCATCTTTCCTCAGAAATGGAGAATAAAACTGCACACAATATTCTAAGTGTGGCCTCACCAAGGCCCTGCATAACTGCAACAACATATCCTTGCTCCTGTATTTGAGACCTCTAGCAATGAAGGCCAACATACTGTTTGCCTTCTTTACCACCTGCTGCACCTACATGCTTACCTTCAGCAACTGGTGCACAAGGGCACCCAGGTCCCATTGCACATTCCCTTCTCCCAATTTACAGCCATTCAGGTAGGGATCTGCTTTCTTGTTTTTGCTTCCAAAATGAATAACCTCACATTTATCCAAATTATACCACATCTGCCATTGACTTGCCTGCTCACCCAACCTGTCCAGATCATGCTGAAGGACTTCTGCCACACCAGAAATGCCCCAAGCCTCCCCCCTCAATACAGCCTCCCCTCATTCTGCACACCACCCCCCCAAGACCTCTGCATCCTCATCACAATTCACCCTGCTACTCAACTTGCTATCATCTGCAAACTTTGAGATGTTACATTTGTTGTCTCATCCAAATCATTAATATATTTTCTGAATAGTTGGGGTCCTCATACTGATCCCTCGTACCAATCCCATTGTTTATTTCTTGCCAATTTGAAAAGGAACTATTAATTCCTATTCTTTGTTTCCTCGCTGCCAAACAGTTTTCTATCCATCTCAATACACTTCCCCCAATCCCAGGTGCTCTAATCTTGCACAATAATTTCTTGTTTGGGACTTTGTCAAATGCTGTCTGGAAGTCCAACTATACCATATCGACTGGCTCTCTTTGTCAGCCAGTCTACTAGTGACATCTTCATAGAATTCCAATAGATTTGTCAAACATTATTTCAGCTTCATAAATCAATGCTGACTCTCTGATTCTGCCACTGCTTTCTAAATGTTCCGCTATAAAGTCCTTGAAATGGATTCAAGAATTTCCCCACTACCAATGGTAGGCTTACTGGTTTATAATTCCCTGGTTTCTCTCTACCTCCCTTTTTGAATATGGAGTGATGTTAGCGACCGTGCAATATGCAGGGACTCTTCCAGAGTCCATAGAATCCCGGAAGATGACCACCAATGTATCCACTATTTCTAGAGACACTTCCTTAAGTACTCTGGGATGTAGATTGTCAGACTTTGGGGATTTATCCGCCTTCAATTCCCTTAATTTTCCCAGCACCATTTCTCCACTAACATTGATCTCCCACAGTTCCCACTCACCAAATCTTGCATTCTCCAACATTTTTGGTTTCTGATTTGTGTCTTCAATAAACACAATAATTACCAACCCCATTAAATTTTAGGCACAATCATACAACTAAAGCAATAATTTATTAGATACTGCAGTATTTAAATTGATACAAGACAAAAAGCATCGTTTAGCAAAAGTTATTTTTCAAAATAACTGACACACTCGTTTATACATGAAAATTCAGCATTCTAAAAACACCTTCCACAGACAGTGAAGTCACAGGTAATGTGCTTCCACTGCATCTTCACCAAGTTGGAATATATTGATGATGCTGTTACTGCCTGTTTTACTGCCTCTTAGATTTAAATTTAATAAGTTACACACTGTTCAAACATAATAGCATCTACTACATTTTTTTGCGCACAGTAGTTCCTGAAGACGTGGTCTAAAGCTACCACCTTCACTATCTCAGTCTTTCTAGATCCTAGTTATAAATTTTCCTTTGCTAATAGGTTTTAAACTTTTCCTTCCTCTTACCAATCCTTTCTCTTCCACTACAAGCCACCTTCTCTCCCAATACTCCCAGTTGCAGCCTTCCTGTCTGTCAGTAGCCCCCTTAAAGATTCCCTGTTCTCCCCCCTTCCGCCACCAAGTCTCTTTGCGGTCATCCTGCCCCACCTAATCCCCTCGCATCTTTCCTTTCCTCCCAAACTCTCTGGATCCTTTCCTCCCAAACTCTCTGGATGGCAAAATTGTGGTGCTGCAAGATCCTACCCAACATCAGCAAAAAGGCTGCACCCAACCTTGGCTTTCACTTTTAGCTCTGCCCTCTCAAACAAGTAATTTGAAGGTTCAAGAATGTAAAGTTCACCTGAACATGTTGAAAAGCTCAGGCATTAGAGACAAAGGGTTGTCCACCTTGAGGCATATCTCTGCAACCTGCAAGGATTTGAATGTCTCCTGTGGGGCCATCTATGTACCAGTGACTCCATCACTTAAACAGTTCCAAAAAAGGCAGAATATCTAAGATTGACAACACCCTTTATACAATATTTATGATTCAATACATCATATTTGTTTTGTGGAGGTGGGAGATAGTGCTTGTGACATACTAAAGAAATCAATATTACTTTCTTGTAAATAAGCTGGTTGTTTGAAAAATATCTGAAGCATTTGAGTGCACTTGCACGATTGTTGATTGGTAGCTGTAACCATGGCAACCACCCCCTTGCTGTGATTGCCTCTAAAGCAGCTACAAAAAAAAACTGTACCAAGGTGAATCAGCTACTTCATTCTCATTAGCACAAAAGTTTCACAAATATATTGTGGAATAGTGTTCAAGAAACTGCCAAACATTATATTCACTTGTGAAGGATTGTATAACTTGTTCACGACTTAGTCGGTGGTGAGTAATAGTCTTGCAGATTGCTCCATGGCTGTTCTTCCTTTTTGGCATCTGCACTTGTCTACATGGCAAGTAATTAATTGTCTGTAACATACTTTAAGGTATTCCTGAGGTGAAACAAGGTGCTATAGAAAAGGACATTCCTGGAATAGATATCAATCACAAACTAGACAAATGTCCAATTTACATTTGATTTGCTAAAAAATTTTGCTTCAACCAATGGCCAGACAAGTCTTTTGCAGCACCATTAAATACTGTTAATTTGTAAGTTAACTCTTCATGAATAATAATTGATGCCAGATAAGTTGTTAGTTTTAAGTCTGAGGCAGATAAGATTTTGTCAAGCAAAGGTATTAAGAAATGTGGACCTAAGGCCATATATATACAGGTAGGCTACAGATCAATTGTGATCTCATTAAATGTCAGTACAGGCTCAAGTAGTTGAATGGCCAACTCCTGTTCCTACATCATACAGTTTATTGCAGGCACACCCTTTAGTTTACTTCTTCTTAAGTTTTCTTCAAAGTTCACATTGTTAGTCATGTTGCAACAGGAGAAGCAGGGTTAATCTGCAATTCTTCTTCAGTAATTAAATAAGGAACTGAGTCCTCACTTTGTCCTACTTGATTTTAACCTTACTGTGAAGCCTTTTGCAAGAATGCCTACCTGGAAGAAGTTCTCCTCCTCTCTCTACAAGGATCTCAGTGAGTCTCTTTTTCACTGCACCCCCCAGTTTGTCTCCTCTGTCCTGAAGTTCTTCAGCCACATCCTGAAGCAGACTCGCTACTACAGCCACATCTCCTTTCTCAGTGTCTGTCTACAGAACCAACTGATCCCACAAGGACTACCTATCACACTCTCAGTTACCATTCCCCCAGCTCCACTCCCCTCTCCCAGTTATTTCTTCACCCCCAGCTCACAAGCCTCATTCCTGATGTAGGGCTATTGCCTGAAACATCAATTCTCCTGCTCCTTGGATGCTGCCTGATCTGCTGTGCTTTTCCAGCACTACACTCTCGACTCTGATTTAGTGACCTGTTAACAGGGCAGTTTTGCACAATTCTGAAATGCATAGGAATTTGCAAACAATTCCAAGTTGATAAAAATCATGCATGATGTAAAATACGTTTTATTTAAAATAAAAACAAATAGTCCTTGGAACCAGAGTTGTTTCATTAGAAATATCCCGTTTTATGATTTGCATGTTTTCAGCATATGGCTTGCATTTTGGTAATTAAATTTTTAAATGTATGATAAATTGGATAAAAAACTGAGTTTGATAAATTGGTAAACTCTTCAAGACACTTACAATTCAAAGTGTCCATATGGTCCATGTTTACATAAAGGGTTATGAGTTAGACGTGTGAAACCAATAATCAATAGTGGTCCTCTCTTAGCTTTGTAATGTAGCCAATAAATCTGGTACGATTGCAGTTGTCTCCATTAGGGATAAGAATTGTCCATGTCATTCCAGAATCAAGAGATGCTTTGACATTGAAGTTAATTAATTTGGATCTCTTTCTCGATCTCTCTCTAGCATCCCATCTGTACCATATTACCGTGGGCTAGACTGAAGGGAAGCATTGTTTGATTTAAGGTTGTATCTTTGTGATTTCTCACGTAAACTGGATTCTGAGAACAGGTGCAGAGAGAAATCTACCAGCTGTTGCAGTTGAAGACTGGTTCAAGAGCTGTGGTCCAGCTGTAGGCCAATAACAGAGGATTATCAGAAAGCTGAGTGGGTTTTTTCTGATGTGGAGTCACTGAACAAGAGTTCAGTGATGTCCACGGTTGAACTAGGAAGTCCATAAATATGAGGTACTTGATTTAAATGGACACCTCTCTCCTTGTACAGTCGGTTCTCAGTGAAACTTACTGATGGGAGTTGTCCAAACTCAAGGTATCTTCTTCTATCAAAAGTAAAATATTGCAAATGTTGGAATTCTGAAGTGAAAGCAAGAAGACAGTCCTGGAAATACTCAGCCAATCTGACAGCATCTGTGGAGAGAAAAACAGTTAACATTTCAATTAAGATTCCATCACAATAAGGAAAGATTAGACGTTTAATAGCCCTTTTCATTTAGAACTTGCAATGCTAAAGTGGTGATGCTGTAAAGTTTGCACTACTGAGGTTCTCATTGACACCACAACTTCTGACAATCTCACTTATTTTGAAATCCAAATATTGTGGTTGAATGGACTCTGGAGGAGCTCATAATGAAGTTTCTGCTTGGACCTATTACTTGAAAGTTGAGCTAATTGGCCAGTGGTTAGACAAAGTTTTACTCTTTTTTTTTCTATGACTGTCTCTAGCAGGCACAGAGCTGGAGGCACATGGTGAGAAGAATGATCTGGTAGTGTGGACTGGGGACAGAAGCTTGGGGAAGACTGAAATATAAAGGAAAACAAAGATGCAGTTGAGCTGGGGACGGAAACAGGGACTGTTGGGGATTGAGATGCCAGTTAGAGGACTGTAAGTAAAATTTGTACAGTTACATTAATATTATCAAATAAGTAATACCAAAAATAGGCACTTGTGTTGTGACAATGTATTTATATTTATGAAAACCTGAAAGGTATTGAACTTTTTGTATACTTTCTGGATTAATCAGGATTTAAACTAAGGGAGTAAGGAAATTATGTTATTTCTTGGAAATGAGGTCAACAGTTGAACATGAACTGTCATTCACCTATCAATTATAGAGAGTAAAGTGACTTTGGAAAAAGAACCAAAGGGTTTAGAGATATAAGAGATAAGGTTTATTGCTCTTCATTGCTGGAAAATTGACTTTGGAAGTCATTGTAGGGTCCCTGTACAAATGGTTGCCTAAAACCCTTTCCTGGTCTAAATTTCTGTTTCAAATACCTAGGGAGTCAGAAGGAAGAAAACTTCCAAAACTTGCAGTAAACTCCACGTCTCTGTTTCTTAGCTGAATTAATCAGGACCCTGATATAGTTTCCACATCACAGGATTTTGGCTGCATCATAAACCCTGAGAAGATGAACTGTAAACAGTTTCCAAAGATTTGGAACCAGCTTGATTTCCATCAAAACTGAAGCTTATTTAGAAGGTCTTCCATTGCTCTATGGCTGTGGGTAATTCAATTTTATCAACTAGAAATCCGGTGTACAGTAAAAATCAACCAAAATCTATTTTTTTTTGTTTTTATACACTATTGGCCATTAAGGGTGAGTTTCCTTTGTCCCTTGCAAACTATGATTTTTCCAGGGTCCTTGTTATCTTGTGTTTTCTGAGTATGTTCATGTTGGATTGAAAAGGGGATATTATTCTAATTTTCAATGAGACCTTCGATGTTAACAAGTTCCTATTTGTTTTAGAAATAATATATGTCTCATAATAAATTGGCATTTCTGAGTTCATTAAAAAAATCTGGAGAAAGTCTGTTTTATTCTGGATAGCAATTTCAAAAGGAAAACAATTGGCCCTTTTATTGATTAAATCAAAATATTTATACGAATAGTATGACTCATGGACAGATGGGACTTGATTACCAGTTTATTCCTCCCATCGCAGTCATAATTTCGTGGTGTGGAACTTGAGTATTGCTGAAAATAAGAGACATTCTGTTGAACCTATGAGAACTTAAGAAATATGGACAGGAGTAGGCCATTTGGTCCCTTGAACCCTATTTGCCATTCATTAGGATCATAGCTGATCTGACATTCCTCCCATTCATTCTCCTGCATTTTCTCCATAAACCTTTGTTCTCCAACTGATCATAATCCATCTATCTCAGCCTTAAATGTACGCAAGGAATCTGTCCCACTGCTCTCTGTGGGAAGGAGGTCTCAATCCTATCAGAGAAGAAATTCCTCCTTATCTGTCTTAAATTGGTACCCCTTTATTCTGGGAGTATGTCCAGACTCTCCCAGGTGGGGGAAGATTCTCTCAGCATTTAACCTGTTAAGACCTTAAAGATTCCTATATGTCTTAATGCGATCACCTCTCATTATTTCAAACCCAATGAGTAGAGTCCCAACCTGTTTAGCTTTTGCTCTTAAGACAATCCCTCCATACCAGGGATCATCCTAGCAAACCTTTCTTGAATGAAATGCTACTTTTCCTCAAATGAGAGGACTAAACTGCTCACAGTACTCCAGATGTAGTCCCATGGACACCTTGCACAGTTGTAGTAAGATTTCCCTCCTCTTATACTTCAACCCTATCCTTGAAATAAGGGTCAGTATTTCATTAGCCTCCCTGATTACTTGCTGCACCTTTATGTTAGCTTTCTGTATTTCATGCACAAGTACCACCAAGTCCCTTGCGTTGCAACCTTTTGCAGTTTTTTTTCTCCATTTTAAATAACATTCTGTTCTTCTGTCCTCCTTTCCAAAATGAACATTTTCATATTTTTCCATTAAATTCCATTTGGCAACTTTTTGCCCACTTATTTAACCTAACAATATCACTGTAAACTGTCTGTATCTCTCTCACCACCTACCTTTCCACCTTTCGCTGTGTTGTCTGCAAATTTGGATACTGTACATTCACTTCCTTCCTTAAGTCATTAATATATATTGTAAACAGTTGTGGTGCCAGCACTGATTCCTGTGGAACCTCATTGGTCACCACTTACCAATCTGAAAAAGAAACCTTTATTCCTATTTGCTGTCTCCTGCCAATGATCCAATTCTCTATCCGTGCCAATATACTACCTCCAATACTGTGGGTTATGACTTAATCTTTTGTGAGGTATATTGTTTAATGCCTTTCAGAAGTTGAAACACAACCCATCTGCTAATTGCACTATATCCATTCTAGTTGAGATCTCCTTGAAAAGTTCTAATAAATTAGTTAGACATGATTTCCATGTCATGAAGCCATACTGACTCTGCTTGAATAGATTTTGATTTTCCAAATGTTCTGCTGTTAATTCCTTAATAATAGATTCAAATACTTTTCTAACAATAGATTTTAGGTTAATTAGCCGAAAGTTACCTGCTTTTTTGCCTCTCTCCCTTTTTGAATACGGGTGTCACATTAGCATGTTTTTAACGCTTCTAGTACTTCTCCAGAATCAAATGATTTTTGGAAAATTACAACCAATGCATCCATTATCTCTGTCGTTATCTGTTTTTGGAGAATGTAAGCTATCAGGGCCAGAGGATTGATCTACCTTTCGCCCCAACAGTTTGACTAATACTACTACTTTAGTGTTGGTGACTGTATTCAATGCCTCCCCAGTATTCTTTCAGATTTTGAAGTATCTTGCATTGTAAAGACTGCTGCAATATCTGTTTAACTTCTCTGCCATTTCCTTGTTCCTATAACTATGTCCCCAGATTCACTTTCTAAGGAGCTGATATTCATTTTGACCTTTTTCCTCCTTTTTATATATTTAAAGAAGCTTATTGTCAGTTTTTACATACCTTGATAGTTTGTCCCCATAGTTTACTTTCCCTGTATTTATTATCGTTTCAGTCCTCCCTTGCTACGTACTGAGTTTATCCCAGTCTTTGGGGCTATCACTGACTTTAAGCTCCTTATATGCTTTTTGTTCCAACTTAATATTCTCTTTAATTTTCTTGGTTAGCCATGGTTGGTTTATCCTTCTCTTAGAATCTTTCCTCCTTACTGGGATGTATTTTTGCTGAGAGTCATGAGTTAAATGTCTGCCACTGCATGCTTATTGTTATTTCTGCTAATCTATCTGCCCAATTCAGTTTAACTAACTGTATTTTCAATTTTAAAAATTAAATACAGTTGTTTCTGAACCAAGTTTCTCACTTTCAAACTGTATATTAAATACTAGCATGTTAATACTAGCATGTTATGATCATTACTTTCTAGGGATTTATTACACTGAGGTAATTTATTAAACCTCCCTCATTACTCATTATCACATCCAAGATTGTCTGCTCCCTGGATGGATTAATAACATATTGTTCTAGGAAACTATCATTAATGCATTCTATGAATTCTTTGTCATAGCTACCCTTCCCAATTTAATTAACCCAATCAGCATGAAGATGAAACTCACCAATAACTATTGCTCTTTTTTTAACATGCTCCTGGTCTTAACCTTTCCCAAAAAATGGCTACTGTTTGGGGTGGGTGGGAATTGGTTTAGCTCACTTGGCTGGATTATTGCTTTGCAAAGCAGTATGATACCAACAGCATGGATTCTATTCCCATCACCAGTTTGAGGTTACCATGAATGACTCTCCTTCTAAACCTCTTCCCTTGCCTGAGGTCTGGTGGCCCTCAGGTTAAAACACCACTGCCAATTCTCTCTAATGAGAGAGCAGCCCCAATGGTTTGGTAAGACTATAGTGACACAATACTGTTTGGGGGTCAGTGCACTAACCTATCAGTAATTACTTTCCCTTGCTGTTTCTTACCTGCTAATACACTCAACATGATCTGAGCCTAAATCATCTCTTATCAATAGTGCTACCACACCACCTTTCCAATCATTCCTTTTGAATTTTCCTCTACCTTTATGGTTCCTTGGTTCAATATGACATTCACACGTTCTGTCCCTTCCTTTCACTTTCTGACAATAATCAGCCTCGTCACAAACCTGCAATCCTAACTTCGCATTTTCCTTTGATTATCTAGATTTCCATGGAACTGAATCCACCTCTCCACTAATTAGTTCAAAGCTCTATCTACATCCCAAACTCTGCAATTCACAGTACTCTGGTCCCAGCATGATTCAGGTGGAACCCAACCCATCAGAACAGCTTCCTCCTTCCCAGTACTGGTGCCAATGTTCCATGAATTTGAACCCCTTTCTCCCACACCAATCTTCTCAGTCATGTATTTATCTCTTTAATCTGGTTGACCTTGTGCCTATAAACTCATGGCTCAGACACTAATCTTAAGGTTTTTACTTTGTTGGTTCTGCTTTTCAATTTAGTCCCTATTACATATTCCGTCAGTAAAACCTTTGCTCTTTCTACCTATATCATTGGGACCTACATGGATGTCATCAACTAGATCCTCCATTTCAAGTTCCTCTGCAGCACTGATGAGTTATCTTGAAACCAGCACACCAGGACTCATTATCCTGGCCACAGAGAACAAGGTCTATGCCGCTGACTATGCTGTCCCTCAATTGAAACTGCATTTCTATTTACTCCTCCATCTTGTACCATTGTGCTATGGTCAATTTGATCATCCTCTCCACAGCTTTGCTGTCTTTCACATGGGGAGTAAGGATCTCAAACCTGTTAGGTAAGCTCAAGGGTTGAGGCTACTGCAGCACTATCTCCTGGATCCATCCACCTGCATCACTCATAATCACATCCTCCTGACCCTGACCGTTGACTAAATTCAAGGTAGCTAATCTAAAGGGTGTGACTGCCTTCTGAAACACAGTGTCCAGGTACCTCCCTGATGTGTCTCAGTGTTCGAAGCCCTGGCCCCAGATGATCAATTCTGATCTGGAGTTCCTCAAGCAACCAACACTTGTTACAGATATGGTCATTATGAATCACAATGATTTTCTTGCTCCTCAGATGCTGCCTTACCTGCTGTGCTGCACCACCCTAATCTTGACCCTGAATCACAATGGGGTCCACCAGTTCCCACATCTTGCAGCTACACACAATGTGTAAAATCAGAATTTGGAAACATTTACTTGAAGTAGTTTTCAAATTGCAACTATTAAGAAAATGGTATTGTTGTGTTTCTCTACCTTAAGAACAAACTCCCATGGCATGGATTATTTGGGAAAATAACAATATTAACTTTGGCTGGAAAATCTAAAGATTATAGTGCTGTAACAATGGAATTTAGTTTTTTATAATGGAAAACATATATAAATCAAAAAACAATTTCAGACTGACTTATCCAATCTCCATCACTATTAGAAATGAAATTAGCAACCTAGACTTTTTAAGCTATTGAAATTAATTGATATGAATAATTCCTTTAAACTAAATGCAATTCCTCACTTCAATATGAAATCCAGCAACTTTCCCATGCCTAATGCGCACATCTATTTTATTTTCTTAGTTTTTAAACTTTAATTTCCTGGTCTTTCAGTTTTTAATATGTACATATGTTTCCTATTTACCTTGAATATGAAGGTTACCAATAATAGCCAGTCAAATTAGCAGCTATTACCAGCCAATGAGCTTATGGTAGTCCTGTGATGTTACTCTTTGCTTTATGCTGGGCTTCAATTTATCCTATAAAAAAACTTACAAACTCTGAGCCAGAAAAGCAAGCAATAAGCACTTCATCCCCATTGCAATGAATTCTCATGCTGCTCCAAAATCATTGAAATATATACTCACTCAGACCGTGCCTCACTCATTTATGATCTCTCCTTCCTGATCACGTGAATCTTAGTGATTTACCTGTTTAGTTTGCATTTGTTTGGACAGATACAAAAAGCCAAGTGAGCCACAATTTATATTACATAAATAATGGTGTGCTGGTTGGTTGGCAAGTCAATTTTGATTGGTATAAGTGGTCACCATGGAAAATGCCTGAGTAATCTATTGTTCCTCCATTCTCTGTTTATTACAAAAAAGTGCAAAATCTGTACATGTTCATTTGGCTGCAAAGGGCAGGTCCATCTGCAGGGTGCACTGGAGGTGTGGAAATGACAAAAGATGATCATTTGAACAGAGGAAAATAGGAACAGGCATTGACATTCAGCGCCATAATCTTGGATCTCAGCTGATTATTTATTCCTGTGCTATCCATATATCCATTTCAGTCATTGGTAATTAGAAATATAACAATCACTGTCTTGAACTTATTTAAAGATTGAGCTTTCCCAGTTTTCTAGGTAGAGAATTGCATCACGATCTGAGTAAGGAAGTTCCTCTTCAGCTCAGTTCTAAATAGCTTGCCTTCCATTTTGAGATTATATTCCCCTGTTCAAGACACCAATCACTCAAAGTAGAAATACCCTTTTTACATCCAGTCTGTCTATCCATTTAAGCCTCTATAACATCACCTCTCATTCTCCTGAACATGAGAGAATATAGGCTAAGTCTCTCCAATTTCTCCCCTGATATTCCTACCATCTCAGGAGACAATCTATTAATGCCCTGTTGCATTCTCTATATATATTTTAGGCAAGGGAAGCAAAATGGCACACAGTACCTTAAATCTGAAAATATTACAATTGATCCTCACATTCAAATCATTTAAATAGATCGTGAACTTATGTTAACCTGTAAATGACCCATTTATCCCTACAGTCTGCTTTCTATCTTTTCACTAAGCCTCAATCCATGCCAATATATTACCACCAGTCCCATGTAAGATTCTTGTTTTTTCCTCTGAGACTTGTATACAAAGGTTGATGGCAAGGGAGATGAGGACAACGGGAACCCTACATTGTGGAAACAGGCCACTCAGCACAATGAGTCCACACCGATCTCCAGAATAGCATGCTACCCAGACCCACTCAGTATCCTATTCCTGTAACCCTGCATCTCCCTTGGCCAATGCACCCAACCTACATATCCCTGGAAACCATGGATAATTTACCATGGCCAATCCACCTAAGAACATAAGAACTAGGAGAGTATGTCATCTGGCCCTTCGAGCCCGCTCTGCCACTCAATAAAGATCATGGTTAATCTTTACGTGGACCCAACTCCACATACCCGCATTTTCACCATACCCCTTAATTCCTTTATTTTTCAAAAAAGTATCTCCCTTAGTTTTAAAAGCGATTACTGAAGTAGTGGCAACTACTTCCCTGGTCAAGGAATTTCATAGATTAACAACCCTCTGGGTGAAGAAGTTCCTTCTCAGTTCAGTTCTAAACCTGCTTCCTCTAAACTTAAGGCCATGCCCTCTTGTCCGAGTTTCACCTATCAGTGGAAACATTCTATCTACTTCTATTTTATTGATTCCCTTCATAATTTTATATGTTTCTATAAGATCTCCCCTCATTCTTCTGAATTCCAATGAATATAATCCCAATCTACTCAGCTCTCCTCATAAGCCAACCCCATCAACTCCAGAATCAACCTCGTGAACCTCCTCTGCACCCCCTCCAGTGCCAGTACATCCTTACTTAAGTAAGGAGACCAAATCTGCACACAGTGCTCCAGGTGTGGCCTCACCAGCACCCTACATTGCTGTAACATTACCTCTCTGCTTTTCAACTCAAATCCTTTAGCAATGAAGGACAAAATTCCATTTACCTTCCTAATTACTTGTTGTACCTGCAGACCAACCTTCTGCGATTCATGCACAAGGACGCCCATGTCCCCCTGCAAGTCAGCATGCTGCAACTTTTTACCATTCAAGTATTTTGTTGTTACTCCTACCAAAATGTATCACTTCACATTTACTAACATTGTATTCCATCTGCCAGACCTTTGCCCACTCACTCAATGTATCTACCTTCCTCAGCAATGTTTCACAGTCCTCTGCACACTTTGCTCTGCCACTCATCTTAGTGTCATCAGCAAATTTTGACATCTATATTTGTAAATAATTGTCCCAATACCAATCCCTAAGGCACACCAGGAGTCACTGATTGCCAGCCAAAATAGCATTCATTAATCTTCACTCTTTGCTTCCTGTCAGTCAAGTAATCCTCTATCCATGCTAATACTCTACCCCTAACACCATGCATCCTTATCTTATACAGCAGCTTCATGTGCAGCACCTTGTCAAAGGCCTTTTGGAAATTTAGGTACACCACATCCACTGGGCCCCTTGAAATGTCTTCATAGAATTTCAAAAGATTTGTGAAGCATGACCTGCCCTCCACAAACCCACGCTGCATCTGTACAATAGGACAATTTCTTTCGAGATGCCCTGCTATTTCTTCCTTGATAATAGGATCAAGCATCTTCCCTACTAGAGGTGAAGCTCACTGGTCTATAATTCCCCATCTTTTGTCTACTTCCCTTTTTAAACAGTGGTATCACATTTGCTATTTTCCAATGTGCTGGACTGCCCCAGAGTCCAGAGAATTTTGGAAAATTATCACCAGTCCACCTGCTATTTTCCAGCCATCTCTTTTCGTACCCTGGGATGCATTCCATCAGGGCCAGGAGACCGATCTATCCTTAGATCCATTAGCTTACCCAACACTAGCTCTTCTGTAATAATGATTGTTTCCAGGTTCTCACCTACCTTCGTCTCTTTGTCACTTACTGACATGTTATTAGTGTCTCCACTGTGAAGACTGATGCAAAGTACCTGTTCAATGCCTCAGCCATTTCATCATATCCCAAAACTAACCGCCCCTTCGCATCCTCTAAAGGATCAACATTTACTTTAGCCACTCTTCCTCGTTTTATATGTTTATGGAAACTTTTGATATCTGTCTTAATATTTTGCGGTAGTTTTTTTCTCAGTTTTTTACTTTTCTTTTTGGCTCTTTTTGTGGCTTTCTGTTGACCTTTAAAGTTTTCCCAATCTTGTAGATTCCTGCTGTTGTTAGCCACTTTGTTCGCCTTCTCTTTCACTTTGATAGCCTGCCTTATTTCCTTCAACACCCGTAACAGGTTACCTCTACTCTGACAGTCCTTCCTTCTCACTGGAATATACTTTTGCTGAGCACTTTGAAACATTTCTTTGAAGGTCCTCCACTGCTGGTCAACTGTCACACCATAATGTCTCTGTTTCCAGTCTACTTTAGCCCGGTCTTCCCTCATTCTATCATAGTCCTGTTCTGACATGGGGTAAACCCTCCTGCTTAATTTAAAACCAGCAACACAGAAAAGATTCATCCCATGCAGTAATCTGTAAAACTTCGAGTGGCCGAGGACCATTTAAAGTAAAAATTAACTTTGCTTCTTAAAGTATAACAGAAAATAATTTACTAACAAATATTTACAATTTTTTACTCTAACCTATCTGTTACCTTCCCTTCTATAATACTAGTCTGATAACACATCCAATTAAGATTTATAAAACAAAACTTCTTATCTCAAAACCGGGCAGCTTTAATTTCTTCTATTTGGATCTCCCTGTGTCTTTTTTTCTTCTTCTTAGGGATTCTGCTTCACAGGTTACTGATCAAAAAAGATAATTTTAAGAGCTCTTTTTCAGGCAGTCTTTTACATGCTGGGGCTTGGTGGTCCTTCTCTCAACTGTTCAAATTTCCCTGGTCCTATAGCCCCACCCGGCCTCTGCAAAGTATTGGATTATGTCATTGGCTTTTAAGATTGTCAATGTACTAAATGCAAACTGGATTGGAGTTTGATATCTTTGGGAGTATAATGTAAACTGATTGGCCGAATTTGAATTCGTTTTTGTTTCCAGGCAGCGAGCTAATCGAGTTGTTTGAGCAAGTGTTACATTGCTGCCTTATTGAGAACACTTGGTGCTGTGTCTGGTAGTTCTGCTGCTTTTAACTCTCTTAAAGTACATCCACATCTTCATAACAGTCCACCTTATTCAAGCACAGGACCCTGTTATTGGATTTTATCTTCACACTATCCAGCTGCATTTTAAATTCAACTATACTGTGATCAGTCCTTCCAAAAGGATACCTCTCTATGAGGTCATTAATTATTCCTGTCTCAATTTATATATCTTTGGACTGTGGTGGCTTTACAGGGAGGGGAAGGGTGAAAACAAAGTGCATGAAATGAAATCAAAATTCGATATACAATGAAGGCCTTGGAAACCATAACACTGACTCCATGGGGAGTTTTGAGAAGATTTGTAGCTCAGGTTGAGGTTCTGGATATAGGTTTGCTCGCTGAGCTGGAAGATTAGTTTTCAGACATTTCATCACCATGCTAGGTAACATCTTCAGTGAGCCTCTGGTGGTATCACCAGCTTTCTATTTATATGTTTGAGTTTCCTTGAGTTGGTGATGTCATACAGCCATTGTCAGAGATTCATAGAGATGTACAGCATGGAAACTGACCCTTCAGTCCAATCCGTCCATGCAGACCAGATATCCCAACCCAGCCTAGTCCTACCTGACAGCACTTGACCCATATCCTTCTAAATCCTTCCTATTCATATACCCATCCAAATGCCTTTTAAATGTCGCAATTGTACTGGCCTCCACCAATTCCTCTGGCAGCTCATTCCATACACGTCCCACCCTCTGTGTGAAAAAACTTGCCCCTTAGGTCTCTATCCCCTCTCACCCAAACCTATGCCCTCTACTTCTGGACTCCCTCACTCCTATCCATGCCCCTCATAATTTTGTAAGCCTCGATAAGGTCACCCCTCAGCCTCTGACACTCCAGGGAAAACAGCCCCAGCCCTGTTCAGCCTCTCCCTATAGCTCAAATCCTCCAACCTTGGCAACATCCCTGTAAATTTTATCTGAATCCTTTCAAGTTTCATAGCGTCTTTCCGATAGGAAGGAAAGATTCTGGGTAATCCGAGATGGAGGATGGGAAAAATTTCTGGCTGGAAGAGCTGCTCCTTTTTTTGAGGTATTTTAGGAGGTGATTTCCTCGAATTCCAGGAGCAGCAATTACTGTTTTATATGCTGTTGCATTGTTTTGGAACTTTGAAAAAAAAAGTCAAAACAATAGCAGTTTTAAAAGGGAGAAGAACAGACAAAGGAAACACATAGTGAGGACAGTGCAGGAGACAGAGAGAGAACCTGCACAGTTACTGCCTTTGCTGTTTTTGAATTCATGTGCCGCTGGACATCGGAGTGCATCTGGGAAAATTAACAAAACAACTAATCTTGGAGGAACTGGTTTGGGCGAAGTTCACAACATAGAATGAGATAAGTTAACTGTTGTTTTAAGTCTGTCCAAGAGAAAGGCTGCATTAGTGAGTACAGTGGGTCCTTTCTTGATCATATGTTTTTGGAGAAATGTCTCTTAATTAAACTTAAAATATAAGCCATAGCTATTCACTTAACCTGGTGCAGTGTTTTGTAGAGGAATAAGACGGTGTTATTTTCTAGGTCTGTAGATTGTGAAGGAGCAAAAATGGCCTTTGTAGTGATATGTACTTCTTGTCAGATGTGGGAGTTTAAAGAGAGTTTAAGGGTTACTGCAGATTGTATCTGCCATAAATGCTGAAGGATGCGAATCTTATCAGATTGAGTGGATCGGTAGGAGAGACAGATAGAAGCAATGAGGAATTTACAACAGCAACAGTATGTGATGGATGGCAGTTATAGGAAGGGGGGAAGGTCTCAGATACAGTCACGTAGATGGGTTAACACCAGGACGGGTAAGAGATGTAGGCACCTAGGGCAGAAGTCTTTTGTGGATATACCCATTTCAAACAGGTATGCTGTTTTGGAAAATGCAGGGATGATGGATCCTCTGGGGAACGTAGCATGAACTGCCAAGTTTCTGGTATTGAGACTGGCTGTAATGCAACGAGGCTTATGTCAGCTTCCAAGAGATCAATTGTGTTAGGGGATTCTGTAGTCAGAAGTACAGAGTTGTTTCTGTGGCCAGCAGAGAAAAAGCAGAATGGTGTGTTGTTTCCCTGGTGCCAGGATCAAGGATGTCTCAGAGAGGGTGCAGCATGTTCTCATGGGGGTCAGGGGCCGGCAAGAAGTCATTGTCCACATTGGAACCGACGATATAGGAAGGGAAAAGGTTGAGATTCTGAAGGGAGATGACAGAGAGTTAGGCAGAAATTTAAAAAGGAGGTCCTCAAGAGTAGTAATATCTGGATTACTCCCAGTGCTACGAGCTAGTGAGGGCAGGAATAGGAGGATGGAGCAGATGAATGCATGGCTGAGGAGCTGGTGTATGGGAGAAGGATTCACATTTTTAGATCATTGGAATCTCTTTTGGGGGTAGAAGTGACCTGTACAAGAAGGACGGATTGCACCTAAATTGGAAGGGGACTAATATACTGGCAGGGAAATTTGCTAGAACTGCTTGGGAGGATTTAAAGGTGAGGGGGTGGGACCTAGGGAGATAGTGAGGAAAGAGATCGATCTGAGACTGGTACAGTTGAGAACAGAAGTGAGTCAAACAGTTGAGCAGGCAGGGACAAGGTAGGACTAATAAATTAAACTGCATTTATTTCAATGCAAAGGGCCTAACAGGGAAGGCAGATGAACTCAGGGCATGGTTAGGAACATGGGACTAGGATATCATAGCAATTACAGAAATATGGCTCAGGGATAGGCAGGACTGGCAGCTTAATGTCCCAGGATACAAATGCTACAGGAAGGATAGAAAGGGAGGCAAGAGAGGAGGGGGAGTAGCATTTTTGATAAGACATAGCATTACAGCTGTGCTGAGGGAGGATATTCCCAGAAATACATCCAGGGAAGTTATTTGGGTGGAATTGAGAAATAAGAAAGGGATGATCACCTTATTGGGATTGTATTATAGACCCCTTAATAGTTAGAGGGAAATTGAGAAACAAACTTGTAAGGAGATCTCAGCTATCTGTAAGAATAATAGGGTAGTTATGGTAGGGGATTTTAACTTTCCAAACATAGACTGGGACTGCCATAGTGTTAAAGCTTTAGATGGAGATGATTCAGTATGTGGATGTACCTACTAGAGAAGGTGCAAAACTTGACCTACTCTTGGGAAATAAGGCAGGGCAGGTGACTGAGGTGTTAGTGGGGGAACACTTTGAGGCCAGCGATCATAATTCTGTTAGTTTTCAAATAGTGATGGAAAAGGATAGACCAGATCTAAAAGTTGAAGTTCTAAATTGGAGAAAGGCCAATTTTGATGGTATTAGGCAAGAACTTTCGAAAGCTGATTGGAGGCAGATGTTCGCAGGTAAAGGGACGGCTAGAAAATGGGAAGCCTTCAGAAATGAGATAACAAGAATCCGGAGAAAGTATATTCCTGTCAGGGTGAAAGGGAAGGCTGGTAACTATAGGGAATGCTGGATGACTAAAGAAATTGAGGATTTGGTTAAGAAAAAGAAGGAAGCATATGTCAGGTACAGACAGGATAGATTGAGTGAATCCTTAGAAGAGTATAAAGAAAGTAGGAGTATACTTAAGAGGGAAATCAGAAGGGCAAAAAGGGGACATGAGATAGCTTTGGCAAATAGAATTAAGGAGAATCCAAAGGCTTTTACAAATATATTAAAGGACTAAAGGGTAACTAGGGAGAGAATAGGGCCCCTCAAAGATCAGCAAGGCGGCCTTTGTGTGGAGCCACAGAAAATGGGGGAGATACTAAATGAATATTTTGCATCAATATTTACTGTGGAAAAGGGCATGTAAGATGTAGACTGTAAGGAAATATATGATGACATCTTGCAAAATGTCCAGATCACAGAGGAGGAAGTGCTGGATGTCTTGAAACGGTTAAAGGTGGATAGGTCCCCAGGACCTGATCAGGTGTACCTCAGAATTCTGTGGGAAGCTAGAGAAGTGATTGCTGGGCTTCTTGTGGAGATATTTGTATCATCGATAGTCATAGGTGAGGTGCCGGAAAACTGGAGGTTGGCAAACATGGTGCCACTGTTTAAGAAGGGTGGTAAAGACAAGCCAGGGAACCATAGACCGGTGAGCCTGACCTCGGTGGTGGGCAAGTTGTTGGAGGGAATCCTGAGGGACAGGATGTATATGTATTTGGAAAGGCAAGGACTGATTAGGGATAGTCAACATGACTTTGTGCGTGGGAAATCATGTCTCATAAACCTGATTTGAGTTTTTTGAAGAAGTAACAAAGAGGATTGATGAGGGCAGAGCAGTAGATGTGATCTATATGGACTTCAGTAAGGCGTTCGGCAAGGTTCTCCATGACAGACTGATTAGCAAGGTTAGATCTCATGGAATACAGGGAGAACTAGCCATTTGGATATAGAACTGGCTCAAAGGTAGAAGACAGAGGGTGGTGGTGGAGGGTTGTTTTTCAGACTGGAGGCCTGTGACCAGTGGAGTGCCAAAAGGATCGGCGCTGGGTCCTCTACTTTTTGTGATTTACAAAAATGATTTGGATGCGAGCATAAGAGGTACAGTTAGTAAGTTTGCAGATGACACCAAAATTGGAGGTGTAGTGGACAGTGAAGAGGGTTACCTCAGATTACAACAGGATCTGGACCAGATGGGCTAATGGGCTGAGAATTGGCAGATGGAGTTTAATTCAGATAAGTGCAAGGTGCTGCAAGTTGCGAAAGTAAATCTTAACAGGACTTATAATGGTAAGGTCCTAGGGAGTGTTGCTGAACAAAGAGACTTTGGAGTGCAGGTTCATAGCTTCTTGAAAGTGGAGTTGCAGGCTAACCAGTCTCCCATGCTGAACCTTGTTGAACGCCTTACTGAAGTGCATGCAGATCACATCTATCACTCTGTCCTCATCAATCCTCTTTGTTACTTCTTCAAAAAACCCAATCAAGTTTGTGAGACATGATTTCCCATACATAAATCCCTAATCAGTCCTTACCTTTCCAAATACATGTACATCCTGTTCCTCAGGATTCCCCCCAACACCTGCCTATCACAGAGGTCAGGCTCACTGATGTGGTGATGTCATTTCCTGTTCTTTTTCTCAGGGTAGTCCATAAACCCACCAACACACTAAAACTGCAACTAATGAACTTGAAAGACCATATACAGATAACAAGCAAAACTATTGTAATTTTCAAAAAACTTTGCAAGAACTGTAACAAACACTACATTGGACAAACAGGCAGAAAACTAGCCACCAGGATACACAAATATCAACTAACCACAAAAAGACATGACCCACGCTCAGTAGTATTCTTACATACGGATGAGGAAGGACACCACTTTGACTGGGACGACACATCCTTCCCAGTACAAGCCAAACAAGTACATGCACAAGAATTCCTAGAAACACTGCATTCCCACCAGAACTCTATCAACAAACACATTGACTTGACCCCATTTACTACCCCCTGAGAAAAAGATCAAGAAATGACATCACCATAGGAAATGATGTCACCACAGGAAATGATATCACCAACTCAAGGAAACTCAAACATATAAATAGAAAGCAGGCTACACTACCAGTGCTTTATTTGGAGGCTTACTAAAGATGTTTTCTAGTACAGTGATGAAATGTCTGGGAAAAAAAATGAACCTTCCAGCTCAGCAAGCAAACCTACATCCAGGGATGCCTTGGTTAAATAAAAACAGACAGATTGGAATAACAGGTAAGAATGGTTGCATCTTCAGGAGAGAAATGATGCAGAAACTGGATAAATAGAAGAGTCTTCATAGGGACTGATAGGTGAAGAAACCCAACTAAGCTGGCTGTGGAAACAGTGGATTCATGGTAAATATTGATTTTAGCTTATCCCAAAAATGGTGGTTGGAAGGCCAGGAAGAGTTAGAGATATTCCAAATGAATGAAACACAAGGGTGGTAATCAAAGGTCAATGAAATTCCCCAGTTTGGAGCAAGAACAAGAACAATTACCTTCACATTATCAATGTGAAAAAGAAATGAAAGAGGGGATATGAAAAGGCTAGGATCCACACAGATACCCATTAAAACACTTCCTATTTGAAGGATGCCAGTGGAGTTCAAGGAAAAGTTGTTCACACCCAAATCATATATATAAATGATGAAGAGCAGTGGACCCAACATCTATCCTTGCAGCACACCACTGGTCACATGCCTCCAGTACGAAAACAACTGTCAAAAAACAACAATCTTGTATCCAATTGACTAGCTTCCCCTGGATTCCATATGATCTAACATTGCTTACCAGTCTACCTTACAGAACCTTGTCAAATGCCTTGCTTAAGTCCATATAGACAACATCTACTACTCTGCCTTCATTAATCTTTGAGGTTTTTTTTTGGAGAAGCAACAATCAGGTTAATGAGACATTTCCTGACACAAAGCCATATTGATTATTGTTAATCATTCCTTGCCTTTCACATGCATCTAAGTGGGTTGATACTAAAACCTTTGCTAAGGATAAGGAGGAAAAAGATAAAGATAGAGAATAATACATTTGTAGCTTTTCTTTATTCTGAGAAAAGGTCAGATCTGCAAAATTGAGTTTTTCTTTTCACAGGTGCTTGCAGAGCAACCAAATGTTTCCAGTTTTTCTACTTTACTGCTTGGTTATTTCATGTGTTGAGCCAGAGGATGTAGATAGGAGTCTAAGTTAATATTTTGTGGTAGTGTTCACAAGTGAGGGACAATATTGGTATAGATATCAAGGAGAAAGACTGTGATATATGGAAACAAGTTACCACAGACTGAGAGGAAGCTCATCTGACAGGCTTTGAAGTAAGTAATTCTCCATGGCTGGATGAAATGTATCTCAAGCTGTTGAGTGAGGGAAGGAAGGAAATAGCAGAGGTGCCAACAATAATTTTCAATTTCTTTCTGGCCACAGGTGGTACCAGAGGACTGGAAGACAGTATGGTCCTATTATTTAGATTAGATTACTTAGTGTGGAAAGAGGCCCTTTGGCCCAACAAGTTCACACTGACCTGCTGAAGCATGACCCACCCAGACCCATTTCCCTACATTTACCCCTTCACCTAACACTATGGGCAATTTAGCGTAGCCAATTCACCTAAACTGCACACGTTTGGATTGTAGGAGGAAACCTGAGCACACTGAGGAAACCCACACAGACATGTGGAGAATGTGCAAACTCCACACACAGTTGTCTGAGGCAGGAAGTGAACCTGGGTCTCTGGCGCTGTGAGGCAGCAATGCTAACTACTGTACCACCCACCTTCAAGAAGGGATCAAGCAATAAATCAGGAAACCACAGGGTGGTGAGTCAATCCCAGTGATGGGACAACTATTGGAAGCAATTCTGAGGGATAGCATTAATCTGCATTTGGATAGGCAGAGATTAATCAGGAACAGTCAGCATGATTTTGTTAAGGAGTCATGTCTGACCAACTTGATTGAATTTTTCAAATAGGTAACCAGGTGTGTAGGTAAGGGCAATGCTTTTGATGTAGTCTCCTTGGAATTCAGCAAGGCTGTTGTGAAGATCCTGCAAGCCTGATAGTGAAGATCCTGCAAGCCTGATAGTGAAGGGCCCATAGGATCCAAGAAAATATAGCTAATTGGATCCATAATTGGCTGAATGGCAGCAAGTACAGGGTGATGGTCAAGGGGTATTTTTGTGACTGTGTTCTGGAATCCACATTATTGGAGGGATGTCATTGCACTGAAGCAGGTGCAGAGATTTACCAGAATGGGCTGGTGAGGTTTAATCATGAGGGATTGGATAGTCTGGGCTGTTTTCCTTAGAGTAAAGGAGACTGAGGGTGGATATGATTTGAGATGTATCACATTGAGGGGCATAGAAAGGGTAGACAGGAAGAAAGTTTTCTCATTAGTAGAGGTATCAATGACAGTGGGCATAGATTTAATGAAAGGGCAGGAGATTTACCCAAAGAGTGGCAGAAGTATGAAAGGTTTGGAGGGATATAGGTCAAACACAAGCAGTGAGACTACTTTAGTTTGGGAACATGTTCAGCATAACTAGTTTGAATGAAGGATCTATTTCCATAGTGTAAGACTCTCTGATCTGGAGCTCACTGCCTGTAAGGGTGGTAGAAGCAAAAACTCTCCTAACGTTGAAATAGTATTTAGGTATACACTTGCAATACCAAGACATAAGGCAGTGTGATGGCTCAGTGGTTAGCAGTGCTACTTGACGGCGCAAAGGACCTGGGTTTGATTCCACCTATGTTGAGTTTGCACATTTTCCCTGTCTGTGTGGGTTCCTCCCACAGTCCAAAGATGTGCAGGCTAGGTGAATTGGCTGTGCTAAATTGCCCATAGTGTTTAGGGATGTGTAGGTTAGGTGCATTAGTCAGGGCTAAATACAGGATAATAGAGTAAGGGAATGGGTCTGGGTGGGTTACTCTTTGGAGGGTTGGTGTGGACTTGTTAGGCTGAAGGGCCTGTTTTCACACTAGGTATTCTATGGACAACAGCATACAGGGCCAAGAGCTGGAAAATAGGTAGAGAATAGTTAGGTTATTGATTTTTGACTGGTACTGCCTTGATTCATTGAAAGTCCATTTTCTATGCTGTAGACCTCTCTGACTCAATGTTGGTCAGAGAAAGATACACATTTAAGAGTAACATATAAAAAGCACAAACTACAAAGTATTTTCATGTTTTAATTGCTAACACACTTTTTTTTCCTTGGGTCAGAGAATATGGACTGCAATACACTTTTTGTCTAGAGATTTGAGCACACAATCCTTAAGTGAAGATCTGATTAGTCAGTCCAACCTCCCACCCACCTGGCCATACTAAACCAAAATGCAACCTTTACCAGTCCCAAGGGTGCACACGCTCCCAGTACACAGATAAGGAACTAATGTGTGCTCTTTTATTTTGTAATTGATCTAATTTGTCCCCTCAAAATAAATGATTCCGCCCCATTATTCAAAACAAGTTATTGCATCTTTATCACAAAGCTGTTTGTGGGGATTTGCTGCGCAGTTTGATTTACTACACATCCTAGAGAACATATTCGACTCAGAAAGGCGTTATATAACTGTACTCCTTTGTAATTTCTCAAAAATAAACCCTGGATTTACTGAAAGTAGAGTACCGAAAAATACGAGAGATAAATTAAGGAATAGCCAAAAAGATGCCAGGATACGGCTTAATCTCTCCACCAGCTGCAGGACACGCAGCTGGTCAGATTATTGTGCCAGTCTTTAAGGCAGGAGTTGGGACGAAGACGGAGAGGTGCTCAGTTACATCAAGGCCTCCAGGGTGGTGCCAGGCGAGCTCCTCTGGGACAGAAAGATAACCGGTGGTACTGGTCCGAGATTCCAATGCACCAATGAGGTCAACAATTCACATCCTAACCAGATTTAGGCGGCCAACTATAGTTTGAGTGCAAAACAGTGAGGAAAAACTCAATAAGTGATGAGGCCCTAAAGCCTCGGCCCAACCACCAGCAGGAAACCATAACGACAGGAACCGGAAGTAACACATTCACGCCATTCAAATCGTTCAAACACCCGTCCTCGATACCGGCATCGCCAGCAGATAGACAGCTCAACAACCAATGAGAGACGGAACAGGAACCAAGTCCGGATATTGCCCAATCAGAGCACAGCGTATGGGGGGGACATCTACCGGTGCGTGGTGTCTGCTACCCTCCCTCCGCAAGACGAGCGCAAACCGGTCTCGCGCACTGATGGATAGCAACTCTGACCAATCGAAGGACAGTATTCACAAAGCGGCCGCCATCTTAACCAATGATTCCCCGGGAGTGGGTGGAACTTCCTGCAGTGCGGCGAGTTTACTTTCCTCCCCCCGGAGCGCTACCGCCTGACGACCATCATCCTTTGCCGACACTATGGGCTTTTCTTCATATAAATAATCGGAGCCGCGACGGCGGCGGGCGGCGCTTTGGGGGTGGAAAGCGGCGGAGGAGGAGGCGGTGTGGGGACAGCTTGCGGCCCGAGATTGCGCGGTGGCGGCAGTGCTTGTGGTGCGGCTCCTGTCATGAGTCCGGCCGGGTGCTCCCATGTGAACAGTTTTAAGGCGGACAATTGGAAGCAGAGCCTGCGAGTAATTTACCAGTGCTTTGTGTGGAGTGGGACTGCAGAGAGCAGGAAAAGGAAGGTAAGGGCCGGGCTCGCCACACATAGGGGCTCTCCTGTAAGGGCAGCCTCGCAAGAGGGGGAGCCTCTCTCGGTTGAGGTGTGAGGAGTCACTGACACTGCCACAGTAATGGATAGAGATATAAGGGAGGCTCTCACTGGGACCGTGAGGGGCAGAGTTGTAAGGGGAGGGACAGGGGTGGAGTCGTCACTTTAACAGTGATGGGCAAAGATGCAGGTGCAGCCTTTCTCTGATATTAAAGGGGATTGAAATCACTTCACAGAGCTCAATTATGAGTGGAGGTTAGAAAAAATATGAAACGTGATGAATGCGAGCGTGATACCGAATTATATTTAAACTTTGCTGGTTACTCCACAGCACTATTTGAAATTTGTTCATGACAAGGTTAGAAACTGATAAAGGTCAGCTTGGGACAGATGCCAGGAAGTTTTTTTTTTGTGTGCGCGCAGGGTTTTGTTCCCTGCAATAGTCATAAAACTAGTATCCTTCAAGCAAAGCCGTTTGTAAAAGGGTCATCTCGGTGGGACTCATGGCATCTCTCATTTTACTTGAGATTGGCAATGCTCTGTGTACAGCAAAACAAGGGACTGAACTAATGGCTTTTAGTGCAATTGTGGTCAGACAGCTATTGTGCTGACTAATATTCAGTACAGTAAGACAAATTTGAGTGAGTCTTATTGGATTTGAAATGTTTACTATTGTTTCTGTCTCCACATATGCTGGCAGGCCTGCTGAGTTTCTCTTGTGTTTTTTTTGAGGCAAAATTTTACAGGGGCACTGTGGGTTGGTTTGTATTTTTCTGGCAGAGCAAGGGAAAGTGACATTAAGCTTTCAGTGTATTTTTTTTAACTAACAAAAGGTTGATGTTTTTGTCAAATCAATCTATACGGTGTTCCCATGTCTTTTAGTAAATCTTTTAGGCAGCATTGAGTTTTTGTGCACTTGATAACTCTAATAAACTGTAGTGGAGATACTATCCCTTAATGAGGCAAACTGGCAGTAGCTGTGTTGTAAAGAATGTTATCTATTATTTGATGCTCTAAGGTACTAGTAGTGTGGGAATCAGCTTATCATACTATAGCTTATACTGTTAAGGTGAGGCAAATTTATAATCTGGTCAGTGTGAGAGAGATTCATTGAAGATTGCATCTAAAAACAAAATCTATACAATGTGTGATAAAAGTACTGCTTCTTTCTGGCAAAGAATATAAAGGGAAATGGATCTGTATGTAGGATGACCACTTTCCAAGTGGTAGATCGGTGTCACACCACAAAGGTGCAAGAAAACTTTTTTTTTACAATCATAGATTCTGAAAGTTAGGGCCAACATGCATTTGAAGAGGTAAGGACTGACTAGGGATAGTCAGCATGGTTTTGTATGAAGGAAATCATGTCTCTCAAATCTGAGGTTTTTTTTGCGCAAGTCATTGAAAAGATTGAGGCTTGAGTGGTAAATGTTGTTTATGTGGACTTCAGTTAAGCCTTTGATAAGTTTCTTCATGGTAGACTAATAAAGCAAGTTTTGAGAAGATTTGTAGCTGAGGTTGAAGTTTTTGATGTAGGTTTGCTCACTGAGCTGGAAGGTTTGTTTCCAGACAACATCAGTGAGCCTCCAAATAAAGCACTGGTGGTGAAGCCCATTTTCTATTTAGGTTTGGGTTTCTTTGTGTTGGTGATGTCACTTCCTGTGGTAACATTTCCTATTCTTTTTCTCAGGGGGTGGTAAATGGGATCCAAGTCCATGTGTTTGTTGAGTGTTTTGGTTGGAATACCATGCTTTTAGAAATTCTCGTGTTTGGCATGTCCTAGGACGGATAAGTTGTCCCAGTCGAAGTAGTGTCTTTCATCTGTATGTAAGCATACTAGTGAGAGTGGGTCATGTCTTTTTATGGCTAGTTGTTGTTCATGTATCCTGATGGCCAGTTTTCTGCCTGTTTCTTCAATGTAGTGTTTGTTACAGTCCTTACATGGTATTATTTTGTAAAGGACATTAGTTTTGTTTGTTATCTATATAGGGTCTTTCAAGTTCATTTGCTGCTGTTTTAGTATGTTGGTCGGTCTGTGGGCTACCATGATGCCAAGGGGTCTGAGTAGTCTGGCAGTCATTTCCGTGATGTCTTTGATTTAGGGGAGAGTGGCTAGGGTTTTGTCTGCTTGTTTGGGTTTGTTTCCTCAAAGTCGGCGGACTGTGTTCATTGGGTACCCTTTGTTTTTGAATGTGCTGGAAAGGTGATTTTACTATGCTCTGCATAGTTCCACTGTGCTGCAGTGTGTGGTGGCTCATTGAAATGTTCTAATGCAGCTTCATTTGTGGATGATGGGGTGATCGCTTCTTTACTTCAATCAATATTCAACTATAAATAGAAAGTGGGCTACACCGCCAGTGCTTCATTCGGAGGCCATTTGAAGATGTTGTCTAGTATGGTGATGAAGTGTCTGGAAAAGAACCTTCCAGCTCAGCGAGCAAACCTACATCCACTAATTAGTAAAGTTAGGTCACATGGGCTTCAGGGTGAGCTTGCAATTTGAATACAAAATTGGCTTAACTGTAGGAGACTGGATATTGTGGAGGGTTGTCTTTCAGACTGGAGACCTATTATGAGCAGCCTTCCAAGGGAATGGTGCAGGGTCTACTTTCGTTTGTCATTTTACATATGAATCTGATGCAAATGTAAGTTTGCACACCAAAATTTGATATTGTGGACAGTGAAGAAAGCTATTTAAGATTACAAAGAGATCTTGATCAATTGGGTCAGTGGCTTGAGGAGTGGCAGATGGAGTTTCTTTTTGATAAAGGTGAGGTATTAAATTTTAGCGAAACAAACAAGGACATGATTTCTACTGTTAATGGCAGAGCCTTGGAGAGTGGTGTATAACAAAGACCTAGGGGTTCAGGTATGTAATTCTTTGAAATTTCTATCATGGGTGGTCAAGATGGTAAAGAAGACACTTGGCACGCTTGCCTCCACTGCTCAGACCATTGAGTCAAGTAGTTGGGATGTCATGTTGAGGTTGTACAGGGTATTGGTGAAACTTCTTTTTGGAGTACAGTGTGCAGTTCTGGTTGCCATGCTATAGGAAGGATATTATTAAATTGGAGAAGGTTCAGAAAAGATTTACCAGGATGTTGCTGGGACTGGTGGTGGTGGGGTGGGTTTGTGTTATAAGGAGGCTGGATAAGCTGGGAGTTGGTGGGTGACCTTTTATAGAGGATTTAAAAAATCGTGAGGTGAAGGTAAGGTGAATAGAGTGTGTGTGCCTGGGGACGAGTTCAAAACAAGGGGGCATATTAAGTTAAGAGGAGATTTTAAAAAGAACATGAGCAGCTATGTTTGTGGTTTGTGTGTGAAGTAAACTGCCAGAGGGATTGATGGATATAGGTACGGTTAAACAGTTCCCAAGACATTTTGAATAAGTACATGAATAGTATAGGTTTGGAACATGATTGTTGTGAACTAGTTGGACTGAAGGGTCTGTTTCTGTGCTGTTCTACTGACTCCACAGCATAGTTTTCAGGGTGGGTGTGAATCTGAATCAAGCTTATTGGCGTTGTGGTGCAAACTTAGTACAAGTTGCGCTGGTCTGTCCAGTCATCATTCAAGAATGCACTTGTTGAAAACTGTCTAAGCTACTCATTTATAATCTTATAGTTGTGTGCAATCCTGACATCTAGTGATGTTTTGATTTCTCCATCTATAAGATAATAGCAATGTGATTGTTTTTATCTCCGCTCCAACCTTTGGCACATCTAACCTAAAATAGGTTGGCTTAAGGATTTATTTTAATCCAAGTGTTGTGGGTAATATCCACTCTATCTTGATGTATAGATTGCTCCACCTTGTTCCATTTTCCTGTTGCTGGTGTTCTGTGACAGCAAAACATGGATGATCTGTGAGAGCAGTATGGCCTTGCTCCTCTAGTACTTTTGAACCTGATTATATTCAAGTTGATCTTTCCTTCTGAGTTTTGTCAATTCTGTGATAATGTTATTGACCTTTTTTTTTAAAATGGAGACTTCTTGTGGAATGTAATTGCTACTATTTCATCACTGACAAAATTTCACACTCTAGATTTTCCATTCTGGGAAAACTGTCTGACGCAGTGACTGTTATATTTAAGACAACATTGCTAAATCAGGAACTTTGGAGCTGTGAAATATATGGCACTTTTAGAATTTCTCAGATGTAAAGCTCTTTTTTTTTTGTATGCTATTTATTCACTGAACAATAGTGTACCCAATAAAAAAGGGGTGGTATAGTTTTAGTATGCTCTTTCACCAAAAGACTTAATTTTGAACCAAAAGCTGCCACATTGAGTTGCTGAAGATTTGCTTAAATTGATCCTTGCTCTCAACTGAATTTCCTGTGTTCATGTTAGGTTGATCAGTATGGTGAATGGAAACATTTTCGTTTGTTCAGTGATCATTGATTTCTCTTGGGGATGCCAGTGTCGCTGGGCATTTCATATATTTGTCAAGTGATATTAATTGTCCCAGTCAGATGCAGTCTAGGTTTGAGGTTTGTGTTGAGGGCATTTATATCTAAACCTTTTACTATATCTGGCTGATTCAGGTATGTATGGCAAATGTATTTGTACAAACAAACCAGAGTATAGGAAAAAGTAAAATTGCAAATTCAGCTTGGTGGCTGTGGCATGATAGACTTTACTGAGACATGGCTACTTGATTTTCATGTTACAGAATTAGTTTTTAAACAGCATGCAAACAAGTTCATTTGGATTATTGTTTTTGCTGGTTGTCAAGCAGCCATCTAATCTAATCCTAGTTTTCAGTACTATGGCCCCAATCCACCTGTTCAGAGGTGTTATGACCACTCTGGAGTAAAGTGGAACTTGAACCCAGGCCTAGAGGTAGGCACTCCATTACTGCACCGAGAGAGTCATCCTATGCTACGGTGTTCAAATGTTCATCCAAATGTGACTTGTCTTTGAGAGTCCTGCCTCTAACAGCTTTTTAGAGTTCCAGGAATTCACAATCTTCTGTGAAGAAATTTTTTCCTTAAGACCCATCTAAACCTCATGCTCCTTGATTTGAAATTATGCCCCTGGTTTTCAACCACTATATGAAGGGGAAACATTTCCCACAACCTGTGCATCTTGGAACTTTGAACACCTCAATAAGAATGCACCCCTAAACCCCAGCCTTCTCTCATCTAAGAAATGATGTGGAGGTGCTGATGTTGGACTGGGGTTCACAAAGTTAAGAATCTCTCACCACCAGATTATGGTCCAACAGGTCTATTTGAAAGTACAAGCTTTCAGAGCGCTGTTCCTTCATCAGGTACCTCGTGGGGTAGGATTATAGGATACAAAATTTACAGTAAAAGATCAGGGCTTTACAACTGATAAGCAAGCAGGTTGATTGGATCTTTGGATGTTTGACAATCAGCAAAAATACAACTACTCTAATCCTATCTTTCAGAAGCCTGGTGTTGATTTTTAACTTTGTCTAAGGAAAACCTGAATCCAGCTAATTTTTCTTAATTACTGAATTGCTCCAGCCCAGGCAACATCTCCTCTGCACCCTGTCTACTGCAGACATGTCCTTCTCGTGGCTTGGTGACCTGAACTGCTCCCAGTACTCACTCCTGCACAGTGGTCTAACCAACATTTATATATAGCTCCATCATAACCACCTGTGTTTGGATTGAAGTATACTGAGTTGTAAGATTAATTTTAAAATAACTGCTGGAGAAACTCACCAGATCTGGCAGTTTCTGTAGGGAGAGAGAAATAGTTAACATTGTGTTCAGCTTCAGAAGAACAGTCACAATGGACTCCATGTTAATGGCTTCTTTCCACAAATGATGCCAGATCTAATGAGTTTCTCCAGTACTTAGTTGATGCTGGAAATCTGAAATAAAGGTTTTTGCTTTTATTTGACAAATTTATAAGCTTTACAGGTAAGGTGCAGAAGATGATAGAGATGCAGCCTTTGTAATCGAACGTAAAGTCACTTAATTGACAGCAGTGTGCTTAAAAGCAATTGTGCAGTGGATATTTGGGTACAAACTATTTTTTAAAAGAAATGAAATCATTCATGTATTTGTAAGTAGTTTGGGGCAGCGTGTATAAAGTAGATTGTGTAAATGCAACAAATAGACAGGTATATAATAAAGGTAGTGGTTTTATTAACAGATTTTTAACTTTAATGTAATTTGAGACGAATAGACTTGCACATATTACAGATAGTGAATTTGTCACGTGATAATTTTCTGCAACATAGACCAGTACAGGTCCTTCAGCCCTTGATATTGTGCTGGCCTTTATCCTACTAAGATCAGACTAACCTACATACCCTTCATTGTACTTCCTTCCTTGTGGCTATCCAAGAGTCACTTACGTGTCCCTAATGTGTCTGACTCTATACTACCACTGCTGGCAGTGCATTCCACACACCCACCACTGACTTAAGACTGACTGGTCTGTAATTCCCAAAATTATCCTTATTCCCTTTCTTGATCAAGGGAATAACATTTGCCACCCTCCAATCATCTGGCGTAGCAATCTCTTCCCTCACTTCCTGTAGTAACCTATGGTCTGGCCCAAAGGATTTATCTGTTTTTCAAAATTTTCAGCACATCCTCCTTCCTAACACCAAATTGTTCTAGCATATCAACATTTCATGCTGTCCTCAAATGTCAAGGTCACTCTCTTCAGGGAATACTGAAGCAAAGCATTAATGTAAGGACTGCCCTTACCTCCTGGCTCCAGATATAAGTTCCCTCCACTATCCCTGATTACCCTTACACTCACTTGGTCATGCTCTTGTTCCTAACGTAAGTGTAGAATGCCTTAGAGTTTTTCTTAATGCTTTTTGTGCCCCCCTTCTAGCTCTCAAGTCAATTTGTCAGTTCCTGACAATCTCTGGAGCTGTGTCTTATCCTTGCCTCCTCAACATTTAAGTAAGCTTCCTTCCTCCTCTTGACTAGACTTTCTCCATCCCTTATCACCCAGGTTCTTTCAACTGACCATCCCTTCTTTGCCTCAGTGCTGGACAGGTTTGCCCCACTATCAGCAGGTGCTTTCTAAACAATCTCCACGTTTTCTATTGTGCATTTCCCTGACAACATCTCTTCCTAATCTAGGTGCCCTAGTTCCTGCCTAATAGCATTGTAATTTCCCCTTCCCCAATTAAGTGCTTTCCCATACCATCTGCTCCTATCCCCCTCCATGACTGAGTATAGTAAAGGACATGGAGTTTTGATTACTATCACTGAATGCTCTCCCACTTAGATTTGATGCCTGGCCTAGATTGTTGCCAAACCCAATATTGCCTCCCCTCCAGGGAGCCTATCCACCTGTTGCATCAGGAACCCTTCCTGGATGCACCTGCCAACTACTCCATCCAAACTGTTTGAACTAAGGAGGTTCCAATCAATATTAGGGAAGTTAGTCACCCATGACAACCCTATTACTTGTACACCTTTCCAAAATCTGCCTCCCAAATTGCTCCTCCATGTCTCTTTTGCTACTGGTGGGCCTATTAAAAAAAAAACTGACAATAAAGTGACTGCTTTCCTGTTTCTGACTTCCACCCATACTGATTCTGTGGACATTTCCTTCTTGATGACTTCCCTTTCTGCAGCTGTGATACTATCCCTGATTAGCAATGCCACTCTCCCACCTCTTTTACCTCCCCTCTCCCTATTCCTTTTGAAACATCTAAATCCTATAACATCCAACAACTATTCCTGCCCCTGTAATATCCAAGTATCTGTAATGGCCACAACATCACAGTTCCAAGTACTGATCCATGCTTAGTTCATCATCCTTATTCCTGATACTGATTGCATTAAAATAGACACCCTTCACATTAGCTGCACCTTTACCCTATTAAGTGCCTATCCCTCATCACCGACTCCCAGCACACTGCTCATACTTAGTCTGTCTGATCTGCAATTCAGGTCCAACCCCTCTGCCAATAGTATCCAAAACTGTATACTTATTATTGAGGGAGACAGCCACACTGTCTCCTTGCACTGTCTGTCTATATTCCCTTTCCCTCTCCTGATTGGTCACCCAGCTACCTTTGTCCTGCAACTTAGCTGTGACTACCTCCCTGTAAACTCCTCTCTCTTTCTCTCCCATCCTTAGCCTCCTGAATGATCTGAAGTTCATCCAGATCCAGCTCCCTAACATGGTCCGTGAGGAGCTGGAGTTGGGTGCACTTCTCACAGATGAAGAAGTGACCTGTGCTGCCTCCATCCTGCAAGAGGAGCATGCAACTGTCCTCGCCTCCAACCCCTGTACTCTAAATTACCAAGAGAGATTTTTTTTTTCCCCCCATTTATTCAAAGAACCAACAAGAGGACAACCTAAATTTTATAATTATTGGTTCATATGCTAGAAATGTATGAATATTACAAAACTTTTAATAATGTGACCGAATTCAACTTTGTGTTTTGGCCTTTTGAGTGCAATGACATGTAGATTCTAGGTTTAGGTGAGGCTAATTTAATATAAAATGGAGACTGCCCACAGTAAACTGGATGGTGGTTAAAATGACTAATGGCTGGGAGGTTTTTTCAGTGATCCTGCTCCAGTTTATACCTCTAGCTGTGATCGCCAAGGAAGATGTCCAAGAATCTTTACACATTAAAGATTTGTTATTTATAATCAATCTATTCTGATATGCAATGATTCCTTTCCAGGAAAGGTGGGCCTTAAACCTTGACTTAGTGTATCTACCACTGGGTCACAATCATTGCACAGGGCTGCTTGCAAGGTGGATTTTCAGCCGAAGAGGTAGCTGATTTGATTTCTCAGGCATATCAGGCAAGATGAATCTAAATCTTGTTAGATTTGTGTGAAAGTATTGGAGAATAAAACATCTGTATATGAGCATTTTCAGAAGGGACATGAAAATATCTATTGTATCATAATGTTGGCTAAAGTTGAAGTTGAGTTATTGATCTTGTTAGCCAAATTCATTCTCTTGTAGGAGACGGAGCAGGAATAAAAACTTTAACTGACAAGATGTGAACATTGGCATTCCACAAGGATCTGCTTTGGGCCCTCAACTGTTCACTATTAATTAAAACATTGAGTCACAGACCTGAATTCACCAACAATGTGTGCATTGTATAAGTTTAAAACATTAGAGATTGACTGACTGGCCAAGAACTCCCCTAACAAATGGATTTCACTGTAGGCAAGCATGAGGTTGCCCACTTTACCCCGGATCTTCAAGGTGAGAGCAACTTTTTCCTAAATGGTAGAAAACCAGAAACTGTAGTGGTCTAAAGAGACTTCAAATCCAATGTGAGTCATTTAAAATCATGAATTGGATCAGAAGAGTCCAAGGTGAATGTGGTTTTACAGCCAGAGAAATAGAAATCCAGAAAAAACCCAAGTTATATGAAGCCCTAGTAAACAGTTCTGGCATCGCACTTTATCAAGAATATATTATCCTTGGAGCTTAGTGTATGTTTAGCAGAATGGTACTTAAGCTCTTCAGCTATGTTTGTGAAGTTCCTGAAATATTTTTCAAATTTGTTGGTTAAAATTGAAGGTGAATTATTAAATTGAAGAAAAGTTTACATGAATTAGTTACATTCCTTGGTGTATGAAAGGGATGCTCTTGTCAAATTTTAAGTATTATGAAGGGCAGATAACTAGAGAGAAACTGTTTTGCTGATGAGTGTTTTGGGCTTGGTTGCATCATCTTAACAATTAGAGCCAGATCTTTCAGGAGTAAAACTAAAACCTTTCCACATGCAGAATGTTTAAAACTTCTACAAGTTACAATTGATGTCTAGTCAATTGTAAACTTTAAAACGTGCACATTTTTATTTTTCAAAGTTAGTTATTAAGGGACATGATTGGGGGAAGATGGTGTATGGGGAGGACCTGGAGTTGGGGTTGATCTGTGACCTTCTCTCCTGAATGTTGGGATATGCTTGAGGTTAACTGCTTACTTTGTTCTTAAACTCTACCTTAAACAAGGGTGCTGTACAATGTTCAATCATTGGTGAACATCCTCACATCTGACCTAATGGAGGGAAGGTCATTGAAGCAGATGAAGATGGTTGGACCAAGGATAATACCCTAAGGAACTCCTCATCTCCAAGAGATCCATGCAGATGACTGAGCTCCAACAACCATGACCATGTCCTTACGTGCCAAGTATGATTCCAACCAGCAAAGCGTTTGCCCCTGATACCCATTGATTCCAATTTTGCTTGTACTTCTTGATGCCACAGTTGGTCAAATGCAGCCTTGATGTCAAGGGCTGTTACACTCTCCTCACCTCTGGAATTCCATTATTTTGCCCATGGTTGAACCAAGGCTGTAATGAGGTCAGAACACTGAGTGACTCTCTCACTTATGGAGCTGAAGACAAGAGTCTGGAGTTCATTATTGCTATTGTAGTGTGCTTCTCAGCTTTCCCTTTTTTTTACAATTTGAATATTTCATGAAAACCTTTTTTTGTACGCCGGTTTGTGAGCTATCACTGGTCTCTGCTGATATGCTTTTGAGCCAGGTATGAGGAGATGTGCAAGGATGACTCATTCTTTTTAAACATCTCAGAACATTGCCTCTGCTATGTGCTGCTTCATTGCAACCCAAGCCGGTTGAGTATACAATGTTGTGCATCCTGTGGTTCCATGCAGATCGGGTTCTTCACCAAGATGCTCAGTAACCTTCATTTTGAATTTTTTTCTCTCTTTGGGAGAAACTGCAAAGACTCAGATTTTAGGTATTATCTTAAAAGGTTTTTTGTTTTTTATTGAAATCATGTTCATGTGCAAAGAGGTTTTTAATTGTTAAACATGTGTTTAAATTCATTTGCATACCTGCTGGAAAGTAAAATCTCAGAACAAGGAAACTATTGCTGTGGGCATATATGCACAGCACTACAAAAATCTCCTGATCTGTCACTTAAGCCCTGATCAAGTTTTTGTGCATAAATCTGTCTGTATGGTTATGACTGCAAACCAGGCTAATGAAAATAACAGGCTTATTGATTTTTTTTTTGTTCTCCTCTTTCAGTTACTTGGTTTGGAATGCACCCACACTCCATCTGGAGGGTGATGTTCCATTTATCTAATTCTTGAACACTTGGATGCAGGTTGTCATATGAACTTTCAACAGTGTGCATAGATTCTGCTGGAATTCATAGCTGTAACTATAATGTTTTGCTGATTTTAGAACACTGGTAAGTTTTTTCCTATTGCATACATAGGTGGAATTACTGTCACTTTGGGCTTTAGTGGGACCACAGTAGTGAGAATACTCCAGTGACTAGGTTTTTTGTCATGAGCACAATTTTCAAGGTGGTTTGTAGTAGTATAGGCTGTCTCTAGTGTTGAATTGTTGAGTATTTGTGGTTGTATTATTTTGGGGCTGTTGTGACTTCGAGGGACCTACTCTTTTTTTTCCTTCCCTAAACTCTAGCTGTAGGGGAGATTGTTGGTAATTTCCTGGTCTAGAGAGTTTGCTGACTTGTAGTCCTGTACTGTTGATGCATCAGATCAGCACATTGAGTGGTGTGTGTTAGGACAAGATTTTCTGGGTTGCTTCTATTTAGAAGATTCTTGTGTAGGATTTATTAGGCTGAACATGGATTCATAGATTATAGCACAGACAAAGGCTACTTTACCCATGTCTATACTAGCTGAGGAATGAGTCCCTTTCTTAAATCCCTTTTCCTGCAGGAAATTTGGGATGTCCACCTAGATATTTCTAAAATGTGAGTTGGTGTTTCTCCCTCAATTACCTTTTTTGGCTACAGTTCCAAGAACTTCTCATTGTGGCTGAAGTAACTTTTTCCTTTTGTCTCCTTGCTAATCATTCTGCAAGCTCTTCTAACTCTAAAACCCCAGTCTCATTCATCTCAAGTGAAATAGGCCCTTATCCTTTCACTTTACACTCTAATTTTGTAATACCACTGGACTAACCATGGACATCTACTCCAAGCCCACCAACTCCCACAGCTACCTAGACTACATCACCTCCCAATCTACCTTCTGTAAAAATGTCATTCCTTATTCCCAATTCCTCTGCCTCTGTTGCATGGATGACCATTTTCCACTTTAAAAAAAATCCCACATGGCCTCCTTCTAAGATCACAATTTCCCTTCCCACATGGTCGACAATGCCTTCCAGCACTCTCCTTCACTTCCCACACCACTGACCTTGAACCCCACCCCCTCCCAATGGAACAAGGGCAGAACCAACCTGGTCCTCGCATTCCACCACACCAACCTTCGCCTACATTGCATCTTCCTCCGCCACTTCCACCTACAAACGGACCCCACCACGAGAGAGATTTCCCTCCCCACCCCTATCAACGTTCCGGAGAGATGATTCCCTCCATGACTCCCTTATTAGGTTCAGGTCAAAGTCCACACCCCACTCCCACCACCTTCCCCTGCCACCACAGGAAGCTGAAAACATGCACCCACACCACTCCCCTCACCTCTGATCCTTTCACATCTGATAGAAATTTACCTGTGCCTCCACCAGTGTCACTACTATATCTGTTGTGGTCTTCTGTACATCAGGATCAGGAAGCCTCCTTGCAGATTTGTGTTTGTGTGTGAAAACATCTCTGGGGCACCTGCACCTGCCAACCCCACCATCCCATGGCTGAATACTTCAATTCCACCTCCCACACATCAAGCCCTTACCACCCTGCAACCACATGGGATCAATGTGAATGTCAACAGTTTGTTTGTTCATTCCTCCTCTCCTTTTTTTTTTAGTTCCCCCCCCCCCCCCCCCCCCCCCCCCCACTCCAAACATTGTCCCAGTCCTAAGCCTCCAACTTGGACAGGTCAGGTGGGTGGCGCCATCACCTTTCCCAGCTATCTGCTCACCCTCTCCTCTGACCTTGTTCCTTACTTTCATCTGCTTATTGCGTTCTTAGCTACCTTTCCTCCAGCCCCAACCCCCTCCTATTTATCTCTCAACCTGTCCCACAAGCCTCCTTCCTGATGAAAGGCTTATGCCCGAAACTTTAATTCTCCTGTTCCTTGGATGCTGCATGACCTGCTGTGCCTTTCCAGCACCCAGTCTCCAATTTTGTATCTAGCTTGCTATTTTTAATTTTAAACCAGTCTGTCATGTGGCAGATTATCCAGTACCAAAATCCATGTACATGACTTCAACTGTACTAAGCATGCCATTTCTCACTTTTACTCTTGGAAAAAATTCAATTGTTTATTAAACTATCTTTAACAAATCCCATGCTGGCCTTTCTTAACTAATCTGTGCATTTTAAGTGCTGGTTTATCCTACCTAGCATTGCTTCTACAAGTTTGCTCATTACTGACGTTGCAGTGACTGGCCTGTATTTTGTCCATCCCTTCCTGCTCCCCTTTTAAACAAAAGTCTAACATTAACTGTTCTGCAATCCTTTGACACCACAACTATATCAAAGGAGTATTGGAAAATGGTCAGACCTTTCACTATTTCCTCCCTGGTTTCTTTTAATAGTCTTGGGTGAATTTTGTCCACTCCATGGTTATTTTGTCCACTTTCCAAGGTGCTAATGCCATTTGAATACTTGCTCTCTTTAGTGTCCAATACTTCACGCTGCTCCTTTTTTAAGCTGCAATATCTATGTTGTTCCTCTGCTTATGAAGGTAGTTACAATTATCTTCTGCCCTTACAAGTTTTGGTGTGTTATGGCCCCAAATCTTAATCATCCTTGTACTCCTAATGTGGTGCTAAAACACACATACTTTTTTGGGTTTATCTTGACTTTGCTTATCAATGTTCTTGCATACCCTCTCCCAATTGCCTTTTCTGATTTCTGCCTTTCATTTTCTGTACTAACTCTTAATTTTGAGTTTTTGATGTCAAGTGTACCCTTTCTTTGTGTTGCCCTGTAAGGTCCATTTTTTTTTTAAGAAAACATATATATATATATTCAAATTTTCTTGGGTCTCCTTTTTTTTTTACAATGCTTCCCCTTGCTCTGCTCTGATACTAAATAACCTTTTATTTTTTCTTCTCTAACTTTTTTTTTTAATTTCCTCTACCTTCCAGAATCATCCTCCTAATTTCTGTTTTTATCACCAAATGTAATTGCTCATGTTCCCTACCCCTTCCACCCCCCCCCCCCCCCCCCGACTTGTTTTGAGGCTATTATAAGGGATGTTGACTGAATGCGTAGCTTTCAGCACCATTTGCAGCTCCTCCAATACTCCAATCCATGTGCATATGCAGCCAGAGCTGGACAGTATCCAGGCTTGAACTGATAAGTGGCAAGTAACATTTGCATCAAGTTTCTGGAATCAGAACAGAATCTAACATCACCCCTTCATGTGCAACTGCATTACCACTTGTTGAATTGTCCTCCTACCCTCTCCACACCCCTGCTAAGGTTACCCCAGTGGAACCAGAGCCAGCAGGTTTGTAGAAATTTGGCTGGCAACATTTAGCTGATTTGTTTATATGGATTGGGGACTGCTGTTGAAATGACCAAGACCACCTCCCTGCCAAGGTCAGAGATTGGTTTGCAGGTAACTGAATATCTTGTGTAAGCAAGAGTCAAATGCCTTTTGGGCAGGAAGGTGTTGTCTCAGTTTTCTGCACTTAATTTAAAAGAAAATTAAAACCTGGAGAAAGCCAGTTTCTTTTCCTTCACTAGTTGCTACGAACTGTTAGTTTCAAATAAACGCAAACTTTGAGTTGTAAATCTTCAGTCAAATGCAAAAACCTGGAGAAGAGAAATTGCCAAACAGCAATACTTGCAAGCCGAAAGGGTCATCTCCCCATCTTGTGGATGGGGGCCATTAAACTGCCTACCCTCTTCTTTTTTTGTCTCTCTCTCTCTCCACCTATAATGCCAATTTTTTTTCAGGGGAGTGGGGCAGTAGGAGCAGCATTTTATAGGGAAGTGTATGTTTTTGTTATGTCGATTAGTTTGTAATTGTTTACCTGGTTAGAATCTAAGCACAGAAACTTGGTTGTCAATGAGGGTTAAACGACCAAAAAAGGAAGAATTTTGCGTATTGCTTAAAATGTTAACTTCTGATCAGCAGGCATTCATTAACTAGGATTAATGTTAAAACGAAAGTTCTAAAACTTTTTCCCTTTTTTTTTTGAGAAAGTGTTCCTAGTGCAGCACACTGATGTGCTAAACAGCTACCCTTGGATATTATTGTATGGAATTGTCAACTAATCATATTGCTTGTATGCAAAGGCAATTGCGAAGCTGCATAATTGTGGTGGAAAACCAATAATTCATGCCTAATATGTGCAACGTTCCTATACCTGTCATACTGAAGCTGCGGTCTCCTATAAGAGATACATTCGATGTATCTATCATTAACTTTGCCAACAGTATTATTTACAAGTTTTCAGAACAAGCAACATCATTGAATGAAATGGACTTTTCGTTAAAATATTCAATAATGGTGGCATGAATTGTTATTGAGGTGGAATTCGTGAGCATCATTGCCTTGGGAAGATGGTCTGTTGTAAGAATGTGATAAGAGGAACATGAGACATGAAGTTTCTATTCTCATGATTTGGGTGGCTTTCTTGCTTGTGCACATTTCCAAATCTTTGATCTTTTTGTTCTCTTTTTGACTTCATTGATTTGCAGTTGTGATTGGTTTTATGTTCTTTGTTAGCTGTTATACTGATGTGTTCTTAGGATAGTTTTTTAGAACTGATGGGAAATGAATCCAGATTCAGACTTCTGAATCTGTTGTAATAGGGCAAATGGAACGAAAGTAATCTCTTCCTGGTTTAGGCTTCTCTCTGAGCTGTTGATTTCATTTTGATATTTCCATTAGACCGATTTTGGGCTCTGCATCTTTCTGGGAGAATTGTAATTTCCAATTCTGCTCAAAAATGGTTAAATTTGAGTTTTTGTTTTTTTGGTATGGCAGATTACCTTTTAAGGCAGTCTTCATGTTCAGATGACACCTTTTTTAAAAACAAAAAAAAACAGAACTTGCAGGTCTGGATAGATCTTTGAACAGCAAAGGAATTAAAAGCTATGGTGAGCAAATGGGTAAGTGGAACTGAATCCATACATTCAGCCATCATCTTGAATTCTGGAGAAGGCTTGGCAGGTCAGATGGCCTATACTTCTATTTCTTGTGTTCTTATGAAACTCTGGTCTGGCAGCATCTGAAGAAAGCACATTCCTTCTGAACCTGAATAGTATATCTGTATTCACCAGTTTTCCCAAACCTGTCCATTACTTGCCTTTGGAATGTTAACTAACTGTCTGTTTTCTTTTTTAGCCTCCTGTTTTGGAATTGTAGTCAAAATAAGTTCTTTTTCTTTAGAAAATGAAATTTCTAGAAAACAAACAAGCTGAAACTACTGAATAACCCAAGAGTAGCAGATGCTGGAAATCTGAAACAAAAACATTGCTGGCAAACTTCGATCTGGCAGCATCTGTGGAGAGAAAGCAGAGTTAACTTTTTTCATATCCAATGACCTTTTTGGGATTTGGGAAGGATTCAGTTGAGCTGAATTTTTATATCATAGTGAAGAAGACTCTGGGACAAGAATTGTAGTAGTTGTATTTGTGAAAATTGGCATGAACGAGCAGACAAAGATAGGTAAATTAAAGGAGCTGTTGTTTGACACGTGTCAATGGATGAAAATCAAAAGTTGAAGTGGTGAAAGGGACTGATTAGACCCTTGGGTCTAAAAGGCTTAACTGCTTAAGAATCTGTTTCTGATTCAGAGCCCATCAGAATCTTATCCTTTCTCTCCCTTTTTATGTTAAGGGGAAAGCCTAAGGTTGTAAATGCTGATCTTTTGATTTGAAGAACAGTAAGGTGGTTAAAATTTTGTTGTTTTAATTTCTTCATAGAAGTCGGCCTAGCCAGGGATATCCAACACATTCCCCATTTCAAATTGCCCTGGAGAAAGTTTGTGAGTTGCTGTTGTTTGTTTTTTTGCAAGTATACCCACAGATATGTTAAGTTGTGTTCCAGGAGGTTCATGCAGAGACTCTGAAGGCAGTGATTATAGTTCCAAGTTGGTGGGCTCAGGGAAATTTACAGATGGTGGTTTTGATGCATCTGGACTCCTTGTTCTTCATGGTGGTAGAGAACACTGGTCTGGAAGGTGCTGCTGAAGAAGCCTCACTTCATTGCTGCAATGTATCTATAGTGACAGCAGTGTGTACTGTCAAGAATGAGTGGTGGGTGCTTGCCAATCAACGAGTTTTGTCTTCAATATCAAGCTTGTTGTGTTGTTGGTGCTACACTTGTCCAGGCAAGTTGCAAGTATTTCATTAGACTCTTGTGTCATGTAAATGGTGGGCAGGAGGTGAGTTAATGGCTGCTAAATTTCTAACCTATAATCATTTTTCTTGCATTACCCACCAACCTTGGATTTGTATTGCTTGTTGCTATTGTTTGTTAAATGCTACTTTATAAAGGGTCTTGCATATGAAGTAGTTGGAATTGGATGAATAAAATGCATTGATAGAAAATGAAAATTTTTTTTGGAGCTCTGGGTAATTCTACTGCAAATGGAAAAGCAGTCAGAGGTTGAGCCATAACTAAAGATTTGCAATCAAGAGGAAACTCAATTGCTTTGCAATGGATCTGGTGCCAAATCTTTTGATAACCTCTATAGACATGTATGCTTGAGATGCACACTTAGTGGGATGCAGTTGCAGTTGTTGGGGCAACATTTCTTCATAGATTTTAAGGGCGACAGTAGTTTGAAAAGGATTGGAATGTTTAAATCTGAAGTGAAAAGCTGACAACAGCATCATTGCTGACTTGGAGCAAGATGCTGCATGTTTTTATTAATGGCTAAAAATACTAACTTCCAAATATCAGCTGTCGTGTTTCACTCTTTTTTTTTTGCTGTTGAATTGTGGAACTTTTATAAAGCCTATGCTTTGAGATTACAATTCTGCCTGCCTTATTATGGAAACTGTAAACTAATGGCCTTGAGTGTTTCCTCTTAGTTTTAAAAATCTCTGCAATGTGCAATGTCCGATTTATGTTGCAAAATGTCAAACAAACATCTGAAGTTGTACACGTGTCCTAAAGATGAATCAAGTGTGGCCAAACTGGTGTGATACATGCATTGTGGTATAAACTGTGTGCTACAATAGAGTAATGGAACTGGTGGTTGGATCACACTTTTGAGTGCTTTGACTTAAATAAGAGAATTGTAAATTCCTATATAACTGGTGTTGAGGGTAACTTACAGGTTGCAAAGTGATTGCCTATGGAGAAGCAGTCTTTTGATCTCAGCAATTTATGAGTGTTAAACATGTATACTTGTGTTTTAAAGGTATAAATCTGAGACTGAGTCGAGTAGTGAAAGGTGATTTCACATTTAATGTGAATATTATTCTCTGCTACAGATGTAATTGGGAAAGAAAGCCAAAGCTTCCCGGGGGATGTGCTGCTTGGCTGAGGGAGTTGGTAGGAGGACACTGGACTGGACAAAACATTTGCTCTGTAGATTAGGATAGACCTAATGGACAGCTGGCTTTTCCATACCCTCCCTTTTCAGCTATTTTATTTTATACTTTACAAACAATTTTCCTCATGGTATCTGGTGTCACTGGAATTAGTTGCCTTCCCATTTGTTGATCAGTGTTGAGTCTCTCTGGATGCTCAAATGCTCCAGCTAAGATGAAATCCTTTTTGCATTCAATTACTGTTGTAAATTAATATTATGTGGATTTTATTAAGAATAAATGTTATTTGTAGCCTTAAGATTTGGTGCCATTTCATTGGGTTTTTTGCCATCTCCTTCCTCTTCTTCCACACACCCTCCACCTGATTGTCAAAAGGGTACTGTTCTGGGAGATCAGTACCTTTTGCTTGCCTATTGCTTGATCTATTGCAACAAGTCTGTTGTAGCAATTTTAAAGCAGACCTGATACCAGATCCAAGATTGCCTCAACTTTGTCACTGACGTTAAGAGTGTAAAGGTAACAGTTGCTATTAATAGGATGTAGAAGCTGCTGCTAATTGGGGGATGTACAACTCTTTCCAGCATTATCACCTTTATCACTATAACAGTTAACATCAGGGCTGCTGATGTACAGTAAGTCAAATATCACTTCAGATTTTGGAATTTTTATTGCTGCTTCAGGAATTAGAGGATGCAGCTTGGTAACCTTTTTTATAGTACAAACTTAATCAAAGGTATGAAAAAACATTATAATTCAGTGGGTATAGTTTGCTATAGTGGAATTCATAAGGTTGTATAACTTTCATAAGGTTGTATAACTTTCCTAAAGGTTTTGGATAAAACAGTGAAGTGGTAATTGAAATTTTTTATGCATCTTTGTTCACTTGATTTTACAAGCAATTATACTGCTGTTTTGACAGGGTTTCTTAGTTCTAAATGTCTACACAGGCCACTTCCACTGTAAAGCATTTTTTTCTTTTGGATTATTGATGCAAAGCATTCAAAGTTATGCTTGTGGCTAGAAAGTGCATACCACTCAATAAATTGAATAATTTATATCTACTTAAATTTAAAGACTTGGGTGCAAGGAAGGAATGTTGACTTGACAAAGTGCATGTGAGGTGATTGATATTTGTATATTTGATAAGATGTAAATTTTAGTAGATTTGAAGAGTGGTGAAGGTGGATATAAGTTCACGTGAGTATATTGAAAATTTGTACAGAATGCCTTTGCCTTTGAACTTGCATTCAGTTAATGTTTGTAAGTGATTAATCTGGATGTTTGTCTTAAAAACGCCATGATGCACGTTAGAACTTTCCCACTTCCCTTTCCAAAAGAAAATTGAGCCAGAAATTGACATTTGGGGGTTTCCAATGTTTCACAATTTAATGAGAAATTTGTTTGAGCTATAAATAACTGGGACAGTGAACTGTGATTATTTAATTGCACCATCTAGCAGCAATTTCTTGCTAGATTTAAATTCCAGCAATTTTGTGATGGTTAAATTTCTTTCTTTTTAGTGACACAGTTGCAAATTTAAATAAATAGACTTGGTTTGTTTATCCATTGATACCTGTAGCTGCCAACAATAATTCCAGATTTTCCAGCATTCTGTACTAAATTTACCAGCAAGTGGTTGCTGAACAAAATTTCTGGATTTTGATTCAGTTGTCTTAAATTTTTTTATTTGGAATATTTTCTTTTTGTCAGCCTCAGCTAAAGTTTCTTTTCTATTTTATCTCCATTTTCTCCAAGAAGATGGAGGGAGGTCTTTTTTTTCTTGAATTGCTGTAGTCTGAGACGATGGGTAGGTAAAGTCTGCATTTGGTCCTGTAATAATTAAGGGATACAGTGTATGTGACAGGTTGTGTGTGACTGGAAGTGGAGGTTTTAGTTGGATTTTGCTCTTAGTTTCTGATAGAGGTTGTAGGGCTAGGAGAAACTATTAAAGTATGCAGTACGCTGTGGATAATAGATGGTAATGAAGCTGTGTTCTGAAGTCAACTAAAGTGCAAACATTATTCCAATGTGAAATATTTAAGGTTTCTTCATAGCCATTTTGTAAACCTGCGTTTCTGGTTTTCTGCCATCAAAAACCTTAATTAGAGACCTATGGTAAGGCAAAACATCAAATGTAAAACCACTCATTGAAGAACAGACGAGCCAGGACCTGATGAGTTTTGTAAAATTTATACTGTTTCTTCAACAAAAACTTGACTTGAACTTGTTTGTGGTAACACTGTTCTGAGCTAAAGATTTTTAGGTTCACAATTTACATCAGGAATTGACCACAGTATCTGAGCTTGCACTTCTGATACACAAAGAATATTCTACACTCCATGAGATGTTAAAACAAGGTAATAAACCTGTGGCTAGGAATATTTTAACACGATTTAATTGTTACTGTGCAGAAGGAAGTTGTTTTGCCTACTGTTTCTGTATCAGCTCTCCAAATGGTTAAGTTGTACAGCATGGAAACAGGTCCTTTTTTGTTTTTTTTTTTGGCTCCACTTATCTATGGCCACCAAACATCAAACTAGTGAGCAAATCTACATCCACATCCATCACTAATCCCATGTATTTGCACTTGGTTCTTAGTCTATTATTCCCTGGCATTGTGTTCATCTGGATGCTGAGAATATTTGCATGTTCCATATATCTATCTTTTTTAAAATTTTACTTTTTTCCTTTCAGCACCCTTTTAAGCCACTTGTTCCTCACCTTAAACTTACGACCTGTGGTCTCGGATGCATCTGCCATGGGGAAGCACATTCTAGTGGTCTATTTTGTCTATGCCTCTTGTTATTTTGTGTACCTCAATCGGATTCCCTCCCAGCCTTCTGTACTCCAAAGAAAAACAAACCCAGCCTATCCCAGTCTCTCATCAACCAAGATACTTCATCCCAGGCAACATCTGGTGAATCTCCTCTGCACCCTGTGCAGTGCAGTCATGTTCTTCCTATAGTGTGGCAACAAGAATGCACATAGTATTCCATCTGTGGCTTAACCAAGTCTTGCGTTGTTACAAAACTTCCTTGCTCTGGCTAATGAAGGCCATGATTCCTTATTGCTTTATTACCTGTGACACTTTCACTCTTGCTTGGACTTATTTCCACTGCCCCTGATTTTACCCAATTTTTACAGCTGATCAAGACCAGATTGCAGCCTAAGACCAGCCTTCTCAATATCAACAATAACACCAATTTTCTGTCATCTGCAAATTTAGTAATTATACTTTCTACATTCCCATTCAGGTTGTTAATTTAAATAACAGTAAGATCTTCGTTCTCATCCCTGTGGTATAATACTGGGTCACAGGCTTTTAATTACCAAAACAATATTCCATCATGATGCTGTGCCTCTTTATTTGTAAGTCAAGTTTTTGGATCCAGTTTGTCCACTTGCCTTTGATTCCAAGGTTTTTGGGCCAGTCTTACATGTTGGACCTTATCAAAGGTCTTTGAAGTCCATGTAAACAGTATCAACTGCACTAATCTCATCTATATCTTGTGGTCGTCTTTTTAAACAATACTAAATTTTCTTTTCCCTTTCAGCACCCTCTAAGCCACTTGTTCCTCACCTTTTTAAACTCTCCCTCTAACAAATCATCTGTGCTGACTATTTCTGATCAGTCCCTGCTTTTCCAAGTATTGATTAATCCTGTCCTTGAATTTTCTTTTCTCTGATGTAAGAATAACTGATCTGTAATCACCTGTCTGGCCCTGCTGTCCTTCTGGAACAAAGGGAGCACATGAGCTAGCCTCCAATCATGTGGCCAATGAAGTATTAAATATATTTTCCAGGATCCCAACAATCTCCTTTGCCTCTACCAGCCAGGATGCATCTCATCAGGCCCTGGGGATTGAGAAGCCCATGTACCTGCTAAAACGTTTAATACCTCCTTTTATTAAATTACTTTATTAACCTTCTTTTAACTTGACTCAGATCCCCAACTACCATGTCTCTCCCTTGTGAACACTGAGGTATTCATTTAAGATCCTCACCCACATTGCTGGCTATACATACTGTATGCTCCCTTTGGTCTCTCTCAGATGTCACTTTCTGTAAGGCTCCTCCCCTTCATCTACCCAGTCTTTTTTGTTTTTCTTGAGCCCGTCGGCCCAAACTATTTTGTGGTCGTCTTTGTCTTCCTAATTTCCTCTTTAAACGACCACCTCCACTCTGTACTTTTTAAGGGTCTCCCCTGTTCTTAATCTGTTGTACCTAACCTATATGCTTCCTTTTTTTTAACCAAACTTGCAGTGTCCTTTTTTTTTGAGGTCCCTGGACTTGATGCCCTTTTCCTTAAGAGGAGTGTGGTGGTCCTGAATTCTCCATAGCACTATTAAAAGACCCCACCACCACCACCACCACCCACCACATCCACTTTCCAAATGTAGACTTGCCTGCAAGCAGCTGCTCTTAGTTTGTTTGCTACATCTTTTCTAGCAGTATCAAAATCTGCCTTCTCTCAATTTTAGTTGCTACACTATGCTTATCCCTTTCCATACAGACTTTCCAATTTATAATTATGGTCACTTTCCCAAAAATGCTTGTCCACCGAAGCCACTTGACTGTTTCCTAGAATTGGGTCGAGCACTACCTCATCTGTAGTCAGACTATCCATGTATTGGCATGAAAAGCTCTTAATGGATGCATTTTTAAAATTTCAATCCATCTAATTCTTTACACTAAGGCAATCAGTGTGTCATACCTGTAATATATGCCTCTACATGGTAACTGCCCATGACTTTGCTGGTATCCTGCTTTTTTGCCTTATCCTATACATTGCTTAGTCAGTTAACTGTCTGCCTCATGAATGCCTGAATTGAGTTTGCTTCTGAACCCGTGTGGGTCCTTGGAAATTTGTGGTGTAGGGATGGGAAATGGCTTGGTAGGTGTGCACTCCCCAGCATAACCTGTATGCTACAGAGGCTGCTGCTCCGAAGACCAGGTACTGGGTCTCGCCAAATCAGGAGCACCTGGGCCAAAATGGCACGAGACAAGTCAGGTGCTGCAATAACCATGTTGAAACAAATCTTGTGGTGATCAGTGAGATTTCAGGGCACAGCTTAATTAAGAAATTTGTGTAGCATTAAATTCAGTATCGATTGAATTTAAATTCAACCAGTTGGTATTTGAGCTGATATCCTTCTAAAATGCTCACTTGGGCCTTTTGGTAACCTCACTGCTGTGCCACGCTCTCCCTGTTCTTTGCCTAGTTCTGTTTTTTTATCAAGTGGGTAGATGATCAATGCCAGCTTATCTTGAGCCTTGGCTTTCTTTTCTCTGGTGAAAAGAACCCAAGTTCATCATTTGTTTCAACCAAATCCATGATTATATTGGTCACATCACTAGAAGACTTCGTAACACACCTCAAACTTGTGCTTACAGCCCTAGAGGATGAACATAAGAAGCTGTATTAAGGTGAAGTATTTCACATGGGTTAAACTGCAACCTTGCTGCCTGTTCAGTTGGAATACCAATATCCAATGGAACCACTTGAGAAAAAGTTCTTCTGGTGACTTGGCTAATGTTTATTACTCAACCTACGTTTGCAGTGACAGATCATTTTGTTTCTCTTGATGTGAGGTGCTAATACATAGCAACATCATAATTTCTCTTTACAGGCCTGTGAATTACTTTAAGTAAATTAAAAGACACTGGCACCGTGACATGATCAATACTGCATTTTGTTTTCCTCTTGGTCGTTGCTTAAATAGACTTTTCCTCTTTGATAATTTTTGTGTATTGTTAGAGTTAAAGGGAAGGCAGCATTGTTTTGAGGAGAGCGCTGATTGCTTGGCAAATGGACTGTGATTTGGTAGAGGTGTTGCTCTTGAATGAACCAGTCAAGGAAAAATGTCAGTTAAATGCCAAGCTTTGCTTAAATTTTAAGGTTGACAGTCTTCAGAGTCTAACACATTTTTATTGTATGGAAAGGGTATTTTTGTATTTTTCCTGCTTTTGTATATTTAATATAGGCTTCTAGTATACACATGCTCAAAGCCTACTTTAAATTGTGTACTACTTTGCATGCTGAGGGTTATGTAGCAATTGTTTATCCAGTGCTGAATTGTATATAATGTCAGACAGTTGAGTTTTATGTGTCATATGACTGGTTACAGTTGGTCATTTTCTTTGTAGCAACAGCATATGCTTTTGGCTGTTTGCAACAATCTGCTTTTAGGATGGGCAGTAAACATGGCTGACATATAACTAGTACTGAAGTTTGTGACAATCGCTTATCATGTAGGCAACATGTCAGTATGGGGCTTGACAGCATTGTGTTAACGATGGACTTCATTTGCTGCTATAGCAGACTAGCTCGTGTGAAATAGCTAGCTTCACCTGTTGCCTTGACCATTGCCACAGAAATCAGGCCATTTACCAAATGAATCTGTGCGCTCCTCGAAGTGTTTTGCTTTTTACTTTGGTATTTCTTGCCAGTCACCCACGAGTGCGAGCTGAAAAGCTTCAACAGAAACATGTTGCCATTGGGAACTACTAAAGACCTGAGCTATGAAACAACTGATTTGTGTCGACTGTTGCAAGGTGTTGTCCCTTTTTAAGATTCCCTTGTGGCAGTATATGTGTATCATGGAGGGATGCTGTTTGTTCCCTGTGGTACAAACCTCTATGCTGCTTATCAGAAGTGTTGACCACTGTATCACCAAACTCTGGCTTTAAGGACTATGCATGGCAGAGGGGTTTAGGGAAAAAGCTCCACAGCTTGGGCTCTTAATGTGAAGGCATGGTCTCGAAAGATGATGGTGAAAGTGGGGTTACATCAGTGGCTGGAAAGGAGCTTTTGTTTTCCTATCAATCCAATTTCCTTTCATTTTTGTATTCCTGAAGTGTCTTAAATTTTTACTGTAAAGGCACTATGTAAATGGAAACTATTGCTGTAGGCTAGCTCCTCATTGATTGTAGCATTTTGATGTTGAGCATTGTTTTTGCCAAAGGAGGTAGAAGTGGGAACTTTGTGCCAGTTCTTCTGGTCTCATTTCATTTTAAGTGAGTTGGATTGTGTTTTTTTTTAAAAAAGATTAGTAATGTTAGACAAAAGTTGCCTAAGCTTGTTCTTAGTTATATGAATTTTCAAGGATTTTATTGCTCTTATCACCTGCACAATACACCTTCAGCTATATTCTGTGGATATCGCAGGAACCTGTTTTTCTTGTAGAAATTGTATTATCTGTCATGAGCCTTGCATTTCTTTCTGAAGGTGAGCAGACATTGGCATATTATATTGCTATGGCATTCTGTTTTGGATTGTTTAGTTTTGAAGAATTTTTAATCTGGATGACTTGTTTTTATTACTATTGCATTTTATTTTAAAATAACTATACTGTAAATTTTTTTGTTTTTCAGAATCAGAACTGAAGTGGGTTGATGGTTAGTGCATCTTTTTTTGAAAAGTAAGGAACCAGGTGCCTTTTTTGTTTTGGCGAATGTTAAACAGTGGCTATAAGGCCTGGTCAAGAATATTGTGGTATAGGCTTCCAAAGCCTATCCACTATCTACAGGACTAAAGCCAAAAATGTGATGGCGTACTCCCCAGTTGCCTAGATGTGTGCAACTGCAACAACATTTTGAAGCTTAACTCCATCTAGGAGAAAGCAGCCTACTTTGGCACTGAATCCACTCCCTTCACTGCTCAGTAGCAGCAGTGTACACAATCTGAGATGCATTGCAGAAGTTCAGCCAAGATCCTTACACTGTTCCTTCCACCCCATGACCACTGCCATCTAGAAGGACAAGGGCAGCATCTACATGGGGATGCCTTCACATACAAGTTTTCCTCAAAGTTACTTGCTAATCTGGCTTGGAAATTTTATTGCTGTTCCTTCACTGTTGAGAAAGTGAGGAGTGCAGATGCTGGAGATCAGAGTCAAGTGTGATGCTGGAAAAGCACAGGTAGGTAGTATCTAAGGAGCAGGAGAGTTGATGCTTCGAACTTAAGCATGTGCTCAAAAGGTCAATTCTCCTCTCCTCAGATGCTGCCTGACCAGCTGTGATTTTTCCAGCAGCACACTGCATGTTCCTTCACTGCTGGGCTAAAATCCTGGCATTTCCTCCCTAATGGCTTTGTGGGGTCTACCTGTAGCACATGGACTGAATTAGTTCTAGAAGGCAGCTCTCCTCCACTTTCTCAAGGGGAATTAGATTGAGCAATCTGTGCTGGCCAGACAGCAAGGCCCATGTCATAATGAATATGATATTAATAATTTTTTCAGTCATAAGATTCATAAGGATGATCTCAGTAATTTGTGAATAGGAGCCATTGAACTGCCTCCCAGTTTTCATTTGCCTGAAGTGATTTTTTTCTGTCTGAGGGGGTGATTTTATAAGGATAATTAGAGATAATTACTGTCATACACTGGCAGCTTACAACTGTTTACCTGTAGCTGAAGTCTAATACATAATTTTTAAGTACGGAAACTTGGTCCGTGCTTTCTATTAGCCTGGTTCTGAAAATTAGGTAAATTTAGGCAATTTTCTGTGTACTTTTAAAATCTTTTTAAACTTTTTTGTAATGACTGTCTAGGAGTAGCATTGCTTGATTTCCAGCACTCTACCCTAGATGATAAACTCTAGTCCCTCTCTGCAGTTTTATGAACTATTTACAGGAAAATATTTGAGCCTCAGTATGTTTCCAGCAAAATGAAGATTTAGGTGCTTGTATCCGTTTTTGCAAATGAACTGGATCCAGTTTGCAGGCAGTACTAAGGTGGGAGAGCAAAACTGTGAGGAGGACATAGAGTTGTGTGAAATGAGCCAGTTGAGTAGGCACATGAATAGTGGATTAAATATAATATGGAAAAATTAGGTTATCCACTTCCTCAATCTTGAGGGTAAATAATTATCTAAAATGATTAAATTAGGAAAGAGAGGTGCACTGAGATCTGGGTGCTAGTGTACAGTAGTTGCTGAAAATGAGCATGCACATGCAGTAGACACTGAAGAAAGCAAAGTGTCGCTGCCCTTAGCGAGAGGATTTGAGTAGAGGAACAATGATGTCTGGCTGCATGATCTTGGTTGGTGCAGTTTTGACCTACTTATCTGAGACAGATTATTCTGGCTCTGGAGAAAGTGCAATAAAGGTTTTTCTGACTAATTCCTGAGATGGCAGTAGTGATGTATGAAGGAAGACCTAACCTATCCAGTCTTTGACCGGAGTTTAGAATGAGGGGAGGGATCTTTGTAGAAAGGCAGGATAAATGCAGGATGGATGTTCCGGATTGGGAAGTTGAGAACTTGGGGTCTGTCTTAAAAATACAGAGTGGGAAATTTTAAGACTCCAGGTTAGAAATTTGTGGTGAGCTGACAGTAAACAGTTTAACTGAATGATAGGATTTTTCAAAAAGTTTGTTGAAGTGCAGCCATGTCTATTTCCATAAGGAAATGTAGATTGATCAAATCTACAGGGTTGCCTGGATGACTGAAAATCAGAAATCGAACTGAGAAAAAGTGCACCGAACTGACATTGAATGGATGATACAATTGTGCACCAGGCTGAAGATCATGTTGCCATTGGCAGACACATCAAAAATCTGACTGCTCCAATGTCTTGGGAACATATACCTTTTTTATTAGGCAGTGAGCAGTTCAGATTTGGAATAAGCCACTGAAGTATTGGTGCCAAACTCTGTTCTGACTTTCAAAGGGGAGACAAAAACAATATAGGTCAGTTGCAGGAGGTGGGTGGCTACACTTTTTTGGCAAAATTTAAGTATAAACATTTTATTGACTTCTAGTATCTTTTGAAATCATTTAGCTTGTTTAAAATCTAATTTATTTTCTCCTGATTCACCTTATTCATTTTATGGATTTAACTTCTCCGAACAGCCTAAAACAAAAGGCTGGTCCTTTTCTGTGATGTTTTATTGCCACATCCATTGAAGATGGACAAAGGTAATGTTTTTGCTCATGCTTCTTTGTTTACAGAGAAACAGACACTCAAACTTGAACAGATTCCAAAAAATTATACACCATGAATAGTCTGTGGAAAAACTGAATTAGATAGGTGATGCCACTCTGCACTGGATCCGCAGTTTCCTGACCTACAGGCCACAATCAGTGATGATTGGGGCCAATATTTCACTATCACTAACACTCAACACTGGACCCCCCCCTGCATGCATAGTCCACTCTCCACTGTACTCACTCTATACTCATGACAAACACCGTTTACAGGTTTGCTGATGACACCACCGTAGTCGGCCAGATCTCAGGTGGCGACACAACAGACTACAGATGGGAGATGAAAGACCTGGAAAAATGGTGCACTGAGAACCACCTAGCTCTCAATGCTGGCAAAACCAAGGAATTAATTCTTGACTTGTGGCTTGATGTTACTCATGCCCCTCTGTGCATTAAAAGTTCAGAGGTGGAACGAGTGGAGAGTGCCAGGCTTTTGGGAGTGGTCCCTCACAACCAGCTTTCTTGGGTTCTTCATGTAGACTCATTGCTTACAAAGTCTCCTCTTCAGGCAGCTGAGGAAATTTGGCATGACAGCAAATACCGTTGCCAACTTCAGGTGCACCACAGAGAGCATTCTGTCTGGTTGTATCACTATCTGGTATTGGAACTGTATCATTCAAGATCGGAGACTGTTACAGAGAGTGATGAACTCTGCTCGGACAATCACAAAGACTAACCTTCTATCTATAGAATCCATCTCCAGACCCGTCAAAGAAAGGCTGCCAGCATTCTCAAAGATCCATCCCACCCTGGCAATGTTTTTCTACAATCTCTACCATCTGGGAGAAGATACAGAAGCCTGAACACACACCAGCCGGTTTTGCAACAGTTTCTACCCTACTGCTGTGAAGGACACACTCAAACTCTTAGCATTCACCTGTACCTGTTTTGTTTTTTTGTTTTTGTTTTTGTTTTGGCTGCTGTTCACCGATGATTGACTGACTGACTATCTATGTATCTGCCTGTATTGCTGTCAAGACCAAAACTCTCTTCTGTGCCTTGGTACATGTGACAATAACTTCAATTTAGATATGGCATCTGGATACTTATTGGAAGAATCTGTTAAGGTTAGGAAATGTGGTGAACTGATTTTTCTTTTAGACTATATGGTTGCTTGAAGTTGAATTTCATGGATTGTCTCAGTTGCTTTAGAAGTTGCTAAGAGCTGTCCAAACGTTAAGAATTTTTAGAGCCAGTTGGGTGTGGATTGGCCTGAAACTGCCTCAATGAGGTAGAAGCTCTTAGTTTAACAAGTTCCTTCAGCTTTGTAGTTAGGGCATTTAACCAGGCATAAAACAGCCTTCATGTTGCATGTTGTATTGGTATAACATATGTATGCACTGTAGTATGCCCTCTAATTCTTAGAACTAGCAAGAAAACTTATAAAATGGTAGTTTTCATTTAAGACTGTTTGTTTGTTTTTTTTTCCTCCCTCCAAATCCGTGTCCACCTTGTCTGGTTTTTAAAAAAAACTTTACCAGTTCCATTATCTCAGCAAAGGTCGGGAGTATCAAAATTAAAAACAAGGAAAATGAGGTCCAAAGTATATCCTCTTCAGTGTGAAAATGGACTGCCAGATGAATATAGTGGTCCAGGTTAGACAAGTAGCCAGCTTGTGAGCTAAACGTTTCTTGTATCAAGCATGAACAAATCTTTTTGAATTGGAGCACAGGCCTATGGTGATTGGAGACTGTAACTTTCAGCTTGCAAACCTCTTCATCTACTGCTGATTGATCCCATCTTTGACACCTTTCCTGACTTTCTCTGCTTCACTCGTGCAATCATTACATTACATTCTGTAACAATAAATTGCAAGCCCAGTTAGTTCAGTTTTATTGGTCTGAATGATAGGGTGAATCAAATCCCTGCTAGGTTTCCTTCTGAACTGGTTAATGTTAGATGTGTTAATTGATTTTAAAACTGACTAACAAAAGCTGGAAAATATATACATGTGAATAGAATTGGGCTCTGACAGTACTGGCTTGATTCTCTGCTATACAATGTCTGTCTGATTTTCACTTCCATTTGCAGTCAGTATAATTATTCAGCTTCTGCATGTGCTGGCCAGTCAATCCAGTATTGGCAACTATTTTTTGTACCTCCTCATACAGGTTTGAATGATGTGGTGCTAAATGCATGGCCTGGTTCTGCCACTAGAGGCTCTCAATGAACTACATAACTTCCAATTGTAACTCAAAAGACAATGTTACAGCATCCCCACAATTCCTTACAAGTGTGACCAAATGCTATGATTGCTGATTTGGGTATTCAACTCCTGTTACGGATTAGTCAAATAATAACAAAATACAACAGAACCCGAATGACACCATAAATCTCTTACTGTTCTGGTGATAGTGTCGTCTTTGAGCTTTGCAAGTGCAATCTGTTGGTATACTGAGACAATGCTGCCACAATCCCTTGCTGCTGACAGTTTGCCTTGAATGCTACTGCCTTTTCGTACTGTTACTTTCCCCAAACTCACCAGTGTCTTGGAAGCATTCTTGGCCTGGCACCCTTTTTGTTTTGGGAAAGTAAAGCAGAATTACTATTTTGGGTCCATGACCTTTTTTATCAGAGCTGACCAGTGCACTTTTGTTTTTTTTTAGGTTTCCAGGATCAACTAATTTTGATTTTGTTTCACTTTGATCGCTATCTTTTGTCAAAAACTTGTTTTTTGGTTTTATAAAACATATCAATGTTGTTTTAAATTGCGGCTGCATTTCAGGATGTTTCAACATTATTCAGTACACAAACTCTCTTATGCATTTTGGAATGCTCATTATCTTGAACCATTTGAACTTGTTTTCCCAGCTGTAAGGTTTTTCCTTTTTCTTACCCCCTTCTTTGCTGTTTTTGTTAGTGAAGCCTTCATCTGTACAAGTGCAATTTGGCTAATTCATATGGAAGCCAAGTTCCGAAAGCTTTGGCTGATTGTACGTATAAATTTGTTATGGTTTTATATGTGTTGTAATTCTCTACTATAGTTTGCATGCTATAAGGGCCCTCTCTTGGAATACAACATCTCTGTAGTAAGCTGAAGAGGTAAGAAACTATTTAAGAAATTCATTCATCGAATGTGAGCATTGCTGGTTAGGCCTGTTTTAATCCCTTCTTCTCCCTGATTTCCCAATGCTGGATTTCCTAATACAAAATTAACTGTTTGTACCTAATTTCCCAGGAATGGTTGTCTAAGCCTTTTTCAGAGAGCAGTTAAGAATCAACCACATGTAGGCCATTCCAGGTAATGATGGATGTTTTTTCCATAATCTAAAGGACATTGAACTGGATGGACTTTCGTGATTTTAAAGTGATCATGTGGTCAAGGATTTGGTTTTAATTTCAGGTTGCAACAGAAATTGGAATCTGTTTTCATACATGAGCACTATAAAGAAAATAATCTTGAAAAGACCATAGTTTAAGGATTGTGTGTTCTGTGCACTTCTCTTTTTAGGATATTAACAATACAACCGGTGTAGTGAAATTTGCCAGGACCAATGTGTATCCTATAATATTGCTTGCAGTAGGCACTGCAGTCCCTCTGGTCATGGCTTTTATACTGCATGTTGTTTTCATGGATAGTGGAATGGCAGACTGGTAGGTTGTGTTCTCTATTCCACTCATGAGTTAGTCCAAAGCAGCTGCATGTTTCCAAAGTCCAGTCCATTTTTTTTTCCTGCTTGTCTGTCCAATGTAGTCTGTTGCAGTCCTTGCAGTCTGTCAATGACATTCGTTTTGCTGGTTGTTGGTACAGGGTCCTTTTTCAGGTTCATCTAGAGCAGTTTGTGTTTTGGTTTGTGGGCTGCCAAAAATCCAAAGGGTTGGAGTAGTCAGGTAGTCCTCTGATATTCCTTTGTCTAGTCATGTGGTAGAGCTTCAAGGGGTTTTTTTTCTTTAAGAATCAGTGGACTATGTTTATCTGGTAGCTGTCATTCTTGAATACGCTGTATAGGTTATTTACAAACTACCCTGCAACAAACACAACAGACAGGCAGGAAACTAGCCACCAAAAGACGCAACCAACTATCACGAGTATCCTTACACACAGCTGAAGACACCACTTCGACTGGGACATCACATCCATCCTCGGACAGACTAAACAGATGCACAAGAATTCCTAGAGGTCTGGTTTTCAAACTGGACTGCCATCAAGCGACACATCGATTTGGACCCATTTACCAACCTCAGGAAAAAGAATGGGAAATGAGATCACCTAAATTAAGAGACCAAGACATGCAGAGAGCAGGACATAACACCAGTGCTTCACTGGCGGCTTACTGATTGTTACCTAGCATGGTGACACAATGTCTGTCTGAAAACGAACGTACCAGCTCAGCGAGCAAAATTATGTCCTGTAACAACTCTCATCTCCTCCGTACTGTTCCAATCCTAGCCTCTGTATCCATTGTTTTAATTGCTGCCCCATTAATTTTGCCCTTAATTCTGGAATTGTTGTCTATTCCACCTTTCAGGCCTCCCTCCCTTGAAGATTTGTCTTTCGAAGCTCCTTTACCCAAATGTTTTTGGTCATCTGTTGTAATATCTGTTTGTCAAATTTTTTGATAACAGAAGGATAGAAAGGGAGGCAAAAGATGAGGGGGAGTAGCCCTTTTTGATAAGGGATAGCATTACAGCAGTGCTAAGGGAGGATACTTCCAGAAATACATCCAGGGAAGTTATTTGGGTGGAACTGAGAAATAAGAAGAAAGGGATGATCACCTTATTGGGATTGTATTATAGACCCCTATAATAGTTAGAGGGAAATTGAGAAACAAACTTGTAAGGAGATCTCCGCTATCTGTAAGAATAATAGGGTGGTTATAGTAGGGGATTTTAACTTTCCAAACATCGACTGGGACTGCCAAAGTGTTAAAGGTTTAGATGGAGAGGAATTTGTTAAGTGCGTACAAGACAATGTTCTGATTCAGTATGTGAATGCAACTACTAGAGAAGGTGCAAAACTTGACCTACTCTTGGGAAATAAGGCAGGGCAGGTGACTGAGGTGTCAGTGGGGAAGCACTTTGGGGCCAGCGACCATAATTCTATTCGTTTTGAAATAGTGATGGAAAAGGATAGACCAGATCTAAAAGTTGAAGTTCTAAATTGGAGAAAGGCCAATTTTGACGGTATTAGGCAAGAACTTTCAAAAGCTGATTGGAGGCAGATGTTCGCAGGGAAAGGGATGGCTAGAAAATGGGAAGCCTTCAGAAATTCAGAGAATAACAAGAATCCAGAGAAAGTATATTCCTGTTAGGGTGTAAGGAAAGGCTGGTAGGTATAGGGAATGCTGGATGACTAAAGAAGTTGAGGATTTGGTTAAGAAAAAGAAGGAAGCATATGTCAGGTATAGACAGGGTAGGTCGAGTGAATCCTTGGCGTATAAAGGAAGTAGGAGTATACTTAAGAAAGAAATCAGGAGGGCAAAATGGGGACATGAGATAGCTTTGGCTAATATTCTTAAGGAGAATCCAAAGGGATTTTACAAATATATTTAAGGACAAAAGGGTAACTAGGGAGAGAATAGGGCCCTTCAAAGATCAGCAAGGTGGCCTTTGTGTGGAGCCACAGAAAATGGGGGAGATACTAAATGTATATTTTGCATCAGAATTTACTGTGGAAAAGGATATGGAAGAAATAGACGGTGACATCTTGCAAAATGTCCAGATTACAGAGGAGGAAGTGCTGGATGTCTTGAAACTATTAAAGGTGGATAAATCCCCAGGACCTGATCAGGTGTACCTGAGGACTCTGTGGGAGGCTAGAAAAGTGATTGGGCCTCTTGCTGAGATAGTTGTAACATCGGTAGTCACAGGTGAGGTGCTGGAAGACTGGAGGTTGGCAAACGTGCCACTGTTTCAGAAGGGTGGTAAGGACAAGCCAGGGAACTATAGACCAATGAGCCTGACCTCAGTGGTGGGCAAGTTGGAGGGAATCCTGAGGGACAGGATGTACATGTATTTGGAAAGGCAAGGACTGATTCGGGATAGTCAACATGGCTTTGTGCGTGGGAAATCATGTCTCACAAACTTGATTTGAGTTTTTTGATCAAGTAACAAAGACGATTGAGGGCAGAGCGGTGGATGTGATCTATATGAACTTCAGTAAGGTGTTCGACAAGGTTCCCCATGGGAGACTGATTAGCAAGTTTAGATCTCAGGAATGCAGGGAGAACTAGCCATTTGGATACAGAACTGGCTCAAAGGTAGAAGACGGAGGGTGGTGGTGGAGGGTTGTTTTTCAGACTGGAGGCCTGTGACCAGTGGAATGCCACAAAGATCGGTGCTGGGCCCTCTACTTTTTGTCATTTACATAAATGATTTGGATGCGAGCATAAGAGGTACAGTTAGTAAGTTTGCAGATGACACCAAAATTGGAGGTGTAGTGGACAGTGAAGAGGGTTACCTCAGATTACAACAGGATCTGGACCAGATGGGCCATTGGGCTGAATGGCAGATGGAGTTGAATTCAGACAAATGCGAGGTGCTGCATTTTGGGAAAGCAAATCTTAGCAGGACTTATACACGTAATGGTAAGGTCCTAGGGAGTGTTGCTGAACAAAGAGACCTTGGAGTGCAGGTTCATAGCTCCTTGAAAGAGGAGTCGCAGGTAGATAGGTTAGTGAAGAAGGCGTTTGGTATACGTTCCTTTATTGGTCAGAGTATGGAGTACAGGAGTTGGGAGGTCATGTTGCGGCTGTACAGGACATTGGTTAGGCCACTGTTGGGGTATTGCGTGCAATTCTGGTCTCCTTCCAATTGGAAAGATGTTGTAAAACTTGAAAGGGTTCAGAAAAGATTTACAAAGATGTTGCCAGGGTTGGAGGATCTGAGCTACAGGGAGAGGCTTAACAGGCTGGGGCTGTTTTCCCTGCAGCGTCGGAGGCTGAGGGATGACCTTGGAGGTTTACAAAATTGTGGGGTATGGACAGGGTAAATAGACAAAGTCTTTTCCCTGAGGGTCGGGGAGTCCAGAACCTGAGGGCATAGGTTTAGGGTGAGCGGGGAAAGATATAAAAGAGACCTAAGGGGCAACTTTTTTCACGCAGAGGGTGGTATGTGTATGGAATGAACTGCCAGAGGATGTGGTGGAGGCTGATACAATTGCAACATTTAAGAGGCATTTGGATGGGTATATGAATAGGAAGGGTTTGGAGGGATATGGGCTGGGTGCTGGCAGGTGGGACTAGATTGGGCTGGGATATCTGGTCGGCATGGCGGTTGGACCGAAGGGTCTGTTTCCATACTGTACATCTGACTCTCTGACCTGTGAAGCGTTTTGAGACAATCTGCTTTTGTTATAGTTGCAAGTTTTTTTTTGTCATTAAAGAAGTCAAGAATCTTTCGTTTTTTGATTGAGAATTGAGAAAAAGATTGTTCTGCAACAGAGGACTGAGGAAGGAATTGTACATTTTTAAAAAACTTGCTGAAACCCACAAGACTTGAAATACAGTTGTAAATTTTAATTTAGTAGCTTGACCACACTTACCAGAGCATCTGATCAATTGACTCTGAACACGCTTTATCCTTTTGCCTACAAGAATAACAAATTGACCGTAATGTTTTCCCAGAAAGCCGGTCTGTGCGCGCTTTGGGATAGTTACACGCATACGCGTTTGTAAATTTATATTACTGACTGTTCTTATTTCAACAATGCAATAATTGGTTCTTTTTGGTAACTCATAGTGTTTATTAAACAGGCCTGGCTGATATATCTAATCTCTAGTTCTAAAATTTAATAGGTCATCTTGGTTTGTGGGAAATGTACTTTCCACTTTCCACATATGGAATAGTGGGATTAGGGCAACCTTTTGCCTTCCTCCAATGTTGGTAGTCATAACAGTGGCACAGCTGGGAGTGAGTAGCCTCCTATTTAATTCAATCCCAAGAAGTCACATTTCATTGGATCAAACATATGCGAAGGAGGGATATGATGGGGAAACAAAATACTAACTTGTCCTCGTCCTCCCCAATCCCCCTATTGCAGATGCTTCTGCACGTGGTATTAATAGGAGTGACCACTGCAAATATTGTGAAGTCAGCCCCATCTTCATACTTGTGAGAAAATGCTTCATTGTGTTATGTGGTGCTATCACCATGCTAAAAGGGACAGATTTTGAAAAGATGTGGCACCTCCATAGCTAGGTACCAGTGAAGTGCTGTGGATCATTAGTTGAAATGTAGACACACACAATCTTTAATTCTTCTCTGCAGTTGGAATGCATTATTGATGCTTATCTTGCATAAGCAACCTAGAGAAGTGGCAATGCAGAACTGGGTGTTATTGTTGAACTTTGCCAACATGCAAAAAGCAGAGTTTTCTTTCAAAGACTAAGGGGAATGTGTAGATAAGAAACTGGAGGGGTCTGAATATCTCTCTTCCATTGGTAATGAGATGGTGAAGTTAGAGCAGAAAAAGCTGTTGAGACATTCAAACATAAATCAAATGAATGAACCTTGCAAGTGCAGCCTCATTTAGCTGGATGAGTGGAAATGTGTTGGAGGATTATGTCGGGAGAATAAATAGTTTTGTCATAGTCTTAATGCCTACGTGCTCCCTCTGAAGATCCATAGGGACACATTTGAGAATCAAGTCTATCCTATGTGTAGCATTTTCTCAGCTTGAGACCTTGCTTCCCTCCCAGAAATCAAAAAATCCTCTTCTATCCAATGATTGTGATTTTTTTTCCCTAATTCTTGGACCAATATATTTTTCATTTAATCAAAAGTACAGAGACACTGAGCAGAATGGCCTCCTCCTGTACCATAAGACCACTTGTCATTCTCTGGAATGATTTGAGGATGGAAAAGAATACCAGTTTGCTAGATTGAAGGGGAGAGATTTTTGGACAGGTTGGTTGGTGGGTTGCGTATGTAGTTGAATGTGGAAATATAGTGAGTAATACATATTTTAAAGATAAGTAGTAAAAGTAACCACTTCATTGTAAGCTCTTTGTTTTGCACTGATGAAAAGGAAGGAAAATGTATAATGTCATGTAAAAACCGCAATTGCTTTTATGCTGTGTGCCTCATTTATCTCTCAATCTACTTGGCTATTTTATGGAGTTATTTTTCACCCCTCCAACTTTTTAAAGCTCCTCTATCCAAAGTAATGTTCTTCCACTCTAAGGATCTTTTTGACTTCAAACATTTTTTAAACACATGGGCCACTTAGGCAGGGTAAAATGTGTGAGTTGCTTACCAGTACTATCCCACTTTCACTTGTCAATACAACAAAACTCCATGGAATTGGAATTCCCAAACTAATAATTGGGTGGCACAGTGGCCCAGTGGTTAGGACTGCTGCCTCACCGGACCAGGGTTCGATTCCAGCCTCTGGTGACTCCATGTGGAGTTTGCACATTCTGTCTGTATGGGTTTCCCCTCTCCATTCAAAGATGAATTGGTCATGCTAACTTGTTCAGTGTTCAAGGATGTGTAGGTTAGGTGCATAAGTCAGGAGTTAAATGTAGGGGAATGGGTCTGGTGGGCTACTCTTCGGATGGTCAGTGTGGACTTGTTGGCCTGAGGGCCTGTTTCCACATTGTCGGGATTCTAATTCTAAACCTTTTTTTAGTTTTGATACTTAATATAAAATCTTTGTTACAAAACTGATAATGCTTATGTACATTTTCACATTGAATAAGAGTACTGCAACAGAACACCTTTTGAAACATTTTAATGTTAAGTTTCCCAAGACTATAATCATGCACTTCAATATTAACCCAACAGTCAGTGAAATAAGTTGAAAGACTAAATAGTTTTGTAAGCTTGTACTTAATGTCAATTCATACTTCACACATTGGAATGGGCCTGGTTGTGAGATTTTCATGCGAGTAGCATGAATGATTCTGGCTTGTTCTCTTTTATGATCTTGGCCATGGATCTGTGCATTTAGCAACTTTGCATTTTGGACAGATCCATTGAATATCTCGGGAGCCTTCAAATGGCCAGTGTTCATGCACCACGTTTTGAGAACCACTTATCCAACAGTTATACTTGCCCTAAAATATACTGTTCATTTTAGCCATTGCTTTTAGTCTTTGCTTCTATCTTAACCTGTATCATGACTAATTTGTACTAAAGAACTGATCCATTATCTTGTGTTTTTTCCCCCCCCCCCCCCCCCCAAACACCTAATCTTAAAATTAGGTTATTTTTCTGTTCACTGGTATCTTTTTTTTTCCAATCCAACACCTTTTTAGTCTGACTCCAGTTTATTCTTTACAGATTATTTCTTAAGTACCCTTGTATCGTAAATTAAACTTAGTTTTCTGCTTTATTATCCAGGACTAGATGGATTGTTGCATCATCGCTTGTTAAGCTTGCAGCAGTCAGATTTAAGGAAGCAATTCTACGTTGTAAGAACTAGTTCTTATGTTGAATTTATGTATCTGACCAGATGAACTAAAGAAGACAGTTCCTGTTATTTAATTTCTTTATGCTATTTGGCCTATATTGTACTCTTTGCATGGTTACAGATTTTCTTTTGTTCCATCTGTTTCAGCTTCAGGAATGAAACTTATTTTCCATTTGCTATCCATTTCCTTTCTCCCTTTTTTCTCTAAAGACACCAGTGATAGATGCAGCTATGCTTAACCCTTGTGGGAAAGCATAGGACCAGATGGCATGATCTGAATAAAGGGTTAGGGCAGAGACTAGGAAGAATTATTTCTCTCCAAAGGGAATTCTTAACAGCAGAGAGTTGTGGAGGCTGTTATTGAGAAGATTTTAAAGGTTGAGGTAGTTGGGTTCTTAATCAGTATGGGAATCTCTGGTACGTGGATAAGGTGGGATAGTTGAGAATTGTTAGATCAGCCAAGATCTTGTGGAAAGTCTGAACAGACTTGGGTCAAATGACTGACTTTTCTGCATATTAGCTAATAGAAAAGCCAGCAAATTTAATCCTGTTATTTTAACCCTTTGTAAGGGTACATGCCATCCTATTCTAATTTGCCTCTCTCTTCTTTTTGTGTGTATGAAACAGCATTCGTGAGTATTCCTGTTGTATTGTTGAAAACTGAGCACGTAGAACAATTTCAGCGAGTCAGGCAGTATCTATTGAGAGAAACCAAGTTGACATTGAACTCAGTATGACCTGTTCTTCAGAACTACTTTTCTGCTCTGTGGGGTCATATCGGATTTGAAATGTTACCTGTTTCTTTCTCCACAGATGCTGCCTGACCTGCTGAGATTCTTCAGTGCTTTTGTTCCAGGTTTCCAACATTTATTTGTCTGTTCTACTTTGTACTTTGCCCACTTTTTTGACTCCTCTGCATGTTGTCATGTCTCTATCGCTCTTCATTTTTGAGTGGTTTGTAACTTCATCCTCTCCTTGACCCTTTTTTAAACTTTCATTTAGCCATTCTAATTTTGTGTATTTCCACTACTTGAATAATTCCACCATCCCAAAAAAAGTTATTGGGATGCGAGTGTCATTGGCAAAGCTAGAATGTAACCTTTTCCAAATTGCCTTTCAAAAGGTGTTGGTGGGGCATCACCTTAAACTGCTGTCGTCCTTGTGGTGGAGGTACACAAACAGTATTGTTGGAGAGGGAGTTCTCAGACTTGATCCAGCAATAATGAAGGAGTGGAGGTGCAGTTGTAAGTCAAGATGTTGTATGAGTTTGAGGGAGCTTTTTAATTAGTATTGCCATGCATTTGCTTTCCTTGTCCTTCTGTGGTCAAGTTAGAAACGTTTTTGAAAAGAACTGTCAAAGGAGGTTGAGAGTTCCTGCAGTGCACCTTTTTACAGATGATACAAATAGCTGTTGCTGAGTTCTAGTGGCTGAGTGGACATCAGATAGGTTGCTTTGTCCTTAATGGTGTCCAGATCGTTTGAATGTTGCCAGATAACTGGAAAGCATTGCAACACAATGGTGACTTGACTTGTCCTGTAAATGGTAGATAGGCTTTGGAGACTCTGGAAGGCAAGCTGCTGTGCAGATTTTGCTGTGTTGCTATTGTAGCCCATACTTCTATGTAGCTGGTCCAGTCTAATTTCTACTGAATGGTAATGAGAAAATAGTGATGAGAGCATTTTTTAGCAATGCTGTTGAGAAGGAGAACTATTTGGTTACAACTGGCTCAAAGGTAGATGGGTGGTGGAGTGTTGTTTTGCAGACTGCAGGCTTGTGACTGTGTGCCACATGGGTTGGTGCTGGGTCCACTGCCTTTTGTCATTTTATATTAACTACATTCACATCCAAATCATTTATAAGTTTGCAGATGACATGAAAATTGGACGTGTAGTGGTTAATGAAGAACTCTTTGCCTCCGTATGATGGGATCTTGATTGGGTGGGTCAGTAGGCTGAAGAGTGACAAATGGCATTTGATTTGGATAAATGTGCGATGCTGCATTTTGGAAAGGCAAATCTTGGGACTTGCACACTTAGCCCCAGCCTATACTTTATAGCGCTTTTTGTTGGTGTGTCAGAGGCTAAGGAATGACCTTAAAATCATGAGGGGTGTGAATTAGGGTGAATAGCCAAGTCTTTTCCTCAGGGTTGGCAAGTCCAGAGCAAGAGGGCAAAGGTTTAAAGTGAGAGGAGGAAAGATATAAAAGGGACCTAAGGGGCAAGGTTTTCATGCAGAGGGTGGGATATGTATGGAATGAGCTGCCAGAGGAAGTGCTGGAGGCTGGTACAATTACAACATTTTAAAAGGCAACTAGATGAGCATATGAAAAAAAAAGGGTTTATGGGGATATGGACCAAATGCTGGCAAATGGGATTAGATTTAAGTAGGGCATGTGGTTGACCTAGATCAGTTGGACCAAAGGTTCTGTTCCTGTGCTGTACATCTCAGACTGTCAAGGGGAGGTGGTTAGGTTCTCCAAACTTATTCTGACACTTGGATGGTGTCAAGGTTAGTTGCCAGTTAGTGCTGAACATTCTTTTGATCTATTCAATTTATTTTATCTCCCTATTATAATATTGTCTATTTTCTGTTGCTGTCTCACTGTACTGCAAGTTGTTGATCACAGCATTTTTGTATAACACTTGATGATCTTCAACTTCTACGAAATCATGTTTTTGCTCCAACATTTCAAAACTGCTGTAGTGGCACCTACCATATCTACTGAGATCTGCACCCAAGTTCCTTAACTCTACTTTTTTTTTGAGGTTTCAGAAGCTTCCTCCTCAGGAAACACTGAAAAGGCTTCACCTGCACTCTATTCCAGCTCAGACACTTTCACCTTTGGTGCTCTCTATCCGAATTACTTGGAGTGTAATCTAGTGGGCACAGCACTGCATCGGTGTAAGAGAAACATCCAAAGTCTCTAGCATTCAGACAAATGACAATACCATGATTTTGGCTGTTAATTAGTTTGTGAAAATGCACAGACAGGCATGTTTATCAGCAGGTCTTGGTAGTGGGATTAAAAGATGGAGTTGACCAATGTTACTTTTGAGTATGGCTACCTCCATGAACACTCTGGAGACTGGTATAGAGAGTCATGTCCCATATCTGCTGAATAAGTACTTTGTGTTTATTTCACTGCTTTAGCCACAGGCTGAAGGCATTGCGTTGCAATGGGACTGAGGTGTCCCAGTCCTTTGGGTGGCACCAGTAGCCTCCATTGGGAGGGAGCAGTCACCTTTTTTTTTTGATGCCTGGCAGTTGCTGCTTAAGGCAGTCTGGAGTTCCCTAACTAGCCTGCGACAGTGAAGCCAAGGATGGTGAATGTGGGCCTGCACAGGATACTCTCAGTAGGCCTGGGCATGCTACACCTACATGTACCCAGGGATAATTGTTCAGTTTTCCAGGCCAAACCTGGGGGCAACCACCAGCTTGCTTCTCCTCCACACAAAGTTGTGGAAAGGTTGTGCCCTTGAGGCAGAAGGGCATAAATGGTTTAAAAATTCTATCGTTGTTGACATTGTTAAACATCTCTCTCGCACCCCCCCCCCGCCTCGCGCGGGGAGATCATCAGGCATTCGAAAGATCAAGTTGTAATAGCCAAACATTCCTCACTTCTCAAGTAACCGCCTGCTTGACTGAAGATTGCCTTGGACATCATTGTTCCTTGAATAGTGGTGTTGATTGCTGTCAACAAACCATTGCACTTTAACATGGACAGCACTAAACAGTCTTGCAGGGCTTATGTCCGGATCTGATCTGCATGAGTCATTTACTTGCGCCCACCTTTTTGAGTACAGAATCTGTGATTTCACACACATGTGTGGAGAGACTCATTGTACCTGTCTAATTTTCAAGGTAGTGTTGCACTTCACAGCTGGGTGATGAAGGGAGTTAGTATGTCCACTACGCTCTCCTGAGAAAAGCCACAAAAGCACTATTTTACAGGTTTAAAGTTGTTCCATAGGATCCTGATGAAGTTCATCAAGGCTTCTTGGCACCATTTTTTTTCTAATTGATCACTGCCTTTCAGAACAAGGGCAGCAGAAATGTAGGAACACCACTAACTTGAAAGTTCCTATCCATGCTGCTCCCCATCCTGACTTGGAAATGTATTGCTGTTCCATCATACTTGATAAATATCCTGGAACTCTCTTCCAAACAGCATTTAGCCTCTTTATTTTCATTGAACTTGCATTTGTTCACATTCTTCTAACGCAACATGTAACTAACACCCAGCAATCAAATACAGTTGATGTAACGTTGCCTTTCTGTAGATAATTTCATCAACCTGTTTGGGCCTGTTATTAGACATAGCACGCACAGGTAGGATTTAATCCAAAGGTAGGGACACTGCCACTGTATCACAAGACCCTCTTTGCCTTTCTTTGTCTTTTGACGTTTGATGTAATCAAATTTCTAAATCCGTTTTAAGATTAAATTTGAACATATTTCACTTTGACACTTGCTGTTGACGTGTGTGAACACTTGAAACGGGGAGTTAAATAGTTGATTTTAAAGAATATGAAGCCCTAGGAATATAAATTTAAGTGAGGGAAGTTCATTTGATTTGTATAAGATTGAGCATTTCATAAGTCTTTTCAATCAATGCTATTTCATTTAACAGAAAAGTTGATATCTGGGGATAGAAATATTGAAGTAGCATTTCAGAATTGCAGTAGAGTTGAGTAATTCTCATCCAGAGGATGATGTCTCTGGAAAGTGGTGGAGGCAAAAATACTCCCTTTTGCTGTTTAAAAACAAAATCAACATTTTGAGGTACTGTAATCTGTAGGACTACAGATCAAGAGCTGAATTGTGGGAATAGACTGGAAAGTTCACTTTCTATCAGTATAGATATGATGGATTTAATTATCTCTGTCTCCCATGCTGCAAATTTCTATTTTCTATTCCATGTTGAAGCCAGTTGTGGTGCTGTATTTATGGAAAACGACTGGTTCAGTAACTGCTCTGATCTTGGTGACGTATAATACTTACTTGCTCAGGGATAAATCAGAGTTTTAGGATGTTGTAATTGAATATTGTACCTGTTATATATTGCAAAGATGTTTGTTTTTGTGTGGTGAATTGTGAGCCAGACATTTTAGCAGAACAACAAAGCAGTAAATGAAATGCTCTATTTGTTTTTGATTAGTCAGCAGAAGGCAACATGCACAAGCTTGCTTCTGTCTCTTGTAAATAGTCCATTAGATTTGCAATCAATACTCATCAAATAGAGCTGATCATAATGCTGCAGTATTGATGGGTAAATGGGTATTTAGAATGGTAGATGATTCAATGACTGTACTGCTGCAGTGTTGGTGGTTGTTTTCTAAGCAACTGCAGTGCCTGGTGCATTGCAGGGAACAGAATGACACTCTGCTAGCTCAATATACATAAGAGCCTGGCATAAACTTCTGGCCTACCACAACTTCCATATCGGTAGTTGTAGTTTTACTTTCTATACTGTAGAAACTGGAAAAACTGAGCTGCAGACCCAAACAGGATTTGATAAAAACTATTAATAGGAAAGCTGACCTGACTGGATGAAATGTCATCTGGCAGCAAATAGTTATTTTTTTAAAGCATTTTTTAAGATTTTGAACTAAGATTTTCTTCCTGCTAAAAGCTGCTTCAGAAACTGTTTTGTTTTTCTTCAATATTCTTCAAGCAATTTCAAAAATTGTTTCCTGGACCTATTGCAGAAAAACAGGGAACATATAAGCTCCAGTTCTGTTCCATTGTAACTAATCGGGTGAAATATCCAAAGGAGGGAAGGGTTGCTGCACCTCCGTGCAGAACAGAGGGAAAGATTTAAGGTAGGGTGGGGGGGGGGGGGGGAGGAGGAGGAGAAGAGAATTTCTTGAAGAAAGTAGGTAATGTGGTGCTGTGTATTGTGGTCGGGAAAGTTCACTTTTTTGGGGAGTTGAAATCACAATCTGAGGTAGGGATGATTGGTTAGCATCTTGCTGTCTTCTGGGGATAGGTGAAGGTAAAATTTGGCAGCAAGCAATGTACCACATTTTCTGGTGTGACATTAGTCACACTGGTTGACTAGGTAGAAATTACTTGTAATCAAAATTATTTGAAAGGGCCAAATGTTTTGAGAGCTGTCACACTTTAGTGTGTACCATCTAAAATTTATTGTTATCCTTGCAGCTTCTAACTTAAAGCTGCAAATGGATGAGAGAACAATAGGGGAGTTCCCTAGAACTCTTCTATTTTGCTACTGTTAAATTTAACCATTCCAAATTGCAAAGTACTGGGAATGTAAGTCCAGTTTGGTTTCCAATCTCCTCATTGGACGCTTTTTTGTTTTTTTTTCTTTCCCTGAATGACAGCCCTGCTGAACACCTTATCTTTTTTGTTTCTATTTTAGTTTATATTTAACTTTTTTGGAGGGATTTTAGGCCCCTCCTGCACTGACCAAGAACGTATGCTTTTTACAGTGGAGAGCAAATGTAAAATGCAGGGGCACAGTTTGTGATTTGTCAGTGTATCTACTGTGTTTTTTGGGTTTGCTGATATTTCATCCATGTAAAATTGGAAGGGCCCACTTCCCACACTTTTTGGTCTTAACTCCATTCTTAAACCATTCAGACAAATATATAATATGTATTCTCTATAAGTACTGGAGTGTTCGTGGGTAGACTGAGGTTCTGATTTATCTTTTTGGGACCAGAATTTAGTACATAAAGTTCAAAGAAGAATCACCAAGAATAGTTGGCTGAGTTCACTGTTTTTGAAGAACCATGGTGATGTATTTTGCTGTGCTGCAGCTCTGAATCCCTGACCTTTTGACTTTAGAAAGGGTCTACCACAGAAGTCAAACTTGCTTTGAACTTTACTCAGTTGTGGATTTGGTGCAGTCCTGTGTTGGGGTGCACACTACTTGACTGTTTGTTTGTTTCTATTCCCTGGAATCTAAGTAAGTGTTAAGAGTATTTCAGTTAACTGCTTCAGCTTTATGATCTTGGTTGAGCAATTTTAGTCCATTTTAGAATCCGAGCCATAGATTTACAGCATGGAAAGAGTCCCTTTTTGGTCCAACTCGTCCATGTCGATCAGATGTCCCGCCTGCCAGCGCTCAGCCCATATCCCTTCCAACCCTTCCTATTCATATACCCATCCAGATGCCTTTTTAACTGTTGCAATTGTACAAGCCTCCACCATTTCCTCTGGCAGCTCATTCCATACATGCACCATCCTCTGTTAGGAAAAAAAAATTGCCCCTTAGCTTTCTTTTATCTTTTTTCACCCCTCACCCGAAACCTATGCCCTCTAATTCTGGACTCCCCAACCCCAGAGAAGAGTCCGTCCGTCCGTCCGTCCGTCCGTCCGTCCGTCCGTCCGTCCGTCCGTCCGTCTGTCCGTCTGTCCGTCTGTCCGTCTGTCCGTCTGTCCGTCTGTCCGTCTGTCCGTCTGTCCGTCCGTCCGTCCGTCCGTCCGTCCGTCCATCCGTCCATCCGTCCATCCGTCCATCCGTCCATCCGTCCATCCGTCCATCCGTCCATCCATCCATCCATCCATCCATCCATCCATCCATCCATCCATCCATCCATCCGCCTGCCTGCCCTCACAATTTTATAACATCACCCCTTAGCCTTTGCCCCAGGGAAAACACCCCTAGGTTATTCAACCTCTCCCTATAGTTCTGCAACCTGTATTGTTTTTGGAAAGCAATCATTAACCTTCTCCTTTCCAAATCGGTCCAAGTATCTCCTACAATTTTGAGAATGGGTCTTGTGGTACAGTGGCACTGTTCCTACCTTTTTTGGGCTTGTGGGCTAAGTTTAAGTTCCATCTGTCCCTGAGCTGTCATATGTCCAAACAAGTTGATTTAAAGGTGAACATTATTTAAAAATGCTAACCAAGCTTCTCGTAGATGGTCAGTCACACTTTAAAGTTGCAGGGTTATGTGGAAAGGACAGATAAAACATCGGAGCAGGCTATTTGAACCTTTTTTGAAGGCTGCTGCGCTGTTCAACCAGAACATGACTGATCTAGTTATACTCTCTCTCTACTTTTCTATCTGCACATCAACCTCTGATTCCTTTTGATTTAACATTACATGTAACCTGACTTTTGAAATTTCATGTCACAGCCTCCACTATTTTCCGGGGAAGAAGATCCATCTTAGCAACCCTCAAACCTTTTTTCTGTTTTAAAAGGAGACACTTCGTTTTTAAGTGTGTCCCAGGTTTTCGTGTCTCCACACAAGTGAAAACCTCTGATGTCCACCTTTTTATTGTCTTGCCAAAACATTGTATGTCTCAATAAGTGATCTTTCTTCTCAACTTTATGTATAATCAAAGGCTAACTTGCTCGAACCTCCTTCAAGAGGTAAGACCTTCATCCCAGAAATGAGTCCCATCCTTGAAGTGCTTCAAAAGCAATGTAACTTCCCTTCAAATAAGACTGAAATGTGCCACTGATTGATTGCACTGTACAACTAGAATAAAACATCTATGCTTACTATATTCTCAACAGCAACATTTGCTATGCCTTCCTAATTAGTTGCTATATCTGCGCATTAACCTTTCATGATTTCTGTATACCAGGACCCTAGATCCCTTTTGTTCAAGAATCTCTTTTTTTTTTATATAAAAGTACTATTCATGTGTACTAATTCCAAAATGACTAGGTTGAGCAAGTGGAGAGTTTTGGCTGGTAGCAGGTCTCTGGTTTGTGGAGTTGACGAGTTATGGATGCCAAATGCCATTATCCCCTCAGCTATCTAGTTAGCTTCTGAATATCTGAATGGCTTTTTGGGTGAACAATACAGGCTGCAATCTTGTTAACTGTTCACTGAAAAGACATCCTGTTATTTGAAGGGTGATGGGGGGAGAGATTATTCAGCCTTTTATTTTTGCTCTTAATTCCCCCCCCCCCCCCCCCCCCCCCCGAGGTGATTAGCTTAAATTGCTACCTCCCTTTAATCTCTTGGTTTTTTTTGGAAAGTGTTCTAAATCTTAGTAAAGATAGGCACGTAATAGTTCGGAGCTTCTGTCATTTCCTTGTTGTTTTCATTCAGTTCCACAGATCCTCTCTAGAGGATCAATGCTATGTTAAGTCAACTTTTTGTTTCTTTGTTAAATAAGTGTAGCAACTTGGTTTCTGTTTTTACGTAAGTGAGTGAAAGCTTTCTCTCTTGCTTTTCTCCCTTTCTGATTTGTCATAGACTTTTAAAAATAAGTAAACCTATTGCAAATTTTTATAATTTTGAATAATTATCTTAAGTACTATGCAACCCCTAACTACTCAGCCACAGACTATGCATCCTTCTCAAAACTTAATTTCTCACCTGAGAGTTGAGCGCTGCATATCATGAAAAGGTTTAAATTGCATCCTTATGATCTTACCTTTTTTAACTTTTTGCCCTGTTCACTTTAGGTAGCTCTACCTTCATTCTCTTCAATTACTTAGATCATAGTTACTCAAGTACAAGGTTCATGTTTCTCCCTTTCAAACAGCATAATCCTCTATCATGTTAAAATTGTTATTACTTTGAAACTCCTTCCTTTTGATTTGTTCTGTTGCATACTTGTCTGGTTTTGCATAGCTTGTCCCTTGGTTTGGATCTAAGAAATTGTCTGCCTATACTGTAGCAACTAACTCTTTCTTTAAACTAATTTTGCTGATCTGTTTCACGTAATTAACATACAGATTAAAGTTTGGTTTATCTGCTCTACATGCAAAATGATACTTTCACTATCTTGGTACATGTGACAATAAATCAAATTTCATGCACGTTTATTGCAGTACCTCTTTCTTATACCCAGTTGATTATCCCTGTATATGCTGTATAAGGTAGCTACTGCACAAATGACCTTTTTTGCCCCGCCTGGTGTTCTTACCCAGACTGGTTCTACAAACTGCCCTTTTGAGCTAAGTTCACCTCTTCCTTCCTATACTAGTGTTATCCTCATTAACAGAGCCAACTTTGCCCTATGCTTTTAAAAAATCAAGGTGATCTTAAATATTGAGGCATAGTCACCCTTTAACTGTTTGTTTTATGTATTTCTGTGTGCTAATACATTAATTTTGTTACAGATGCTGCTTTATCTCCTGGTGTGTCAATGTTTTCTTTCCACTCTAGTTTATCATTCCCAAAATTACTAGTCTGCTCTATTATGTTGTTTCCCTTTGATTCACCGCATCTCCTCCTTGTGTTAGTCCATCCCCAATTATTTAGTCTCAAGCCTTTCTACTTCCATGATCAAATTATTTGTCACAGCATTGAAACATTTCAGGATCAGCAAAGCCAGTCCCCAGTGGTACAATTTCCACTTTGGCCATGACTTGTGCCTGTGCAATTCCTCTTTCTTTCTCTAGCCAATGCTAATTTACTTGTGCTTAAAAATGTGTTGCTGGAAAAGCGCAGCAGGTCAGGCAACATCAAAAGAATGGGAAATTCTCCTGTTCCTTTTGATGCTGCCTGACCTGCTGTGCTTTTCCAGCAACAGATTTTTAAGCTCTGATCTCCAGCATCTGCAGTCCTCACTTTTTTCATCCTAGCTAATTTACTTGTGGCTTGGGTAAATATCCAAAGATTGACTTTATTTTGAGGTTCTGCTTTTAAATTTAATCTCTAGCCATTCAACCCCCTGAGCAGAACGAGGGAAAAAAAGATTTTGGTGCCCATGTGATCCATTATAATTGGATGCTCCTCCTTCACCCTGTGAGTTCCCTCCAGCCACAGCAGATTTCCTTAACCCTGACATCTTACCAGAGGAAACTGGATTTATCCAGACAAGATAGAATATTCTGAGACTTACTTTTCCAAAGACCTTGACAACCTCTTAACATCACCAAGTGTCACATAAATGAATTATTGTTGCATATTTACCAAAGTATCCAAATAAATCTGTTGCTGACCTGATTTTTCTCTTGGAGCATAGATTCAATTGGTTTGACTTAGAGCATGCAAGGAATTTGGGGGTTTTGACAGTAAGCTTTTTTTGAAGATCTAAGATGCCTGATGGGTATTTGTCAATGTCACCTGCCAATGTGTATGAATTTTGCCAAGATCCTAGAAATGTGAATATGAAGACCAACTGTCATAAGAACCTGAAAAGTCTTTAGAAGCTTAATGTGAAACTAGGTTGAAAGTCATGGGTGTGGTTCATGTGGTTCTTGAGTAATTTCACTGGACTACCAATAATTAAGCTTGTTATTCATAAGTAAGGCCAGGAATTACAGGTGGGTTTGTCGCAGTGCAATGTTCAAAACCATCTTGTAGGATATTAATATGCAACTGTATGTCTGCAGGATTTTTAGATTAGATTCCCTATAGTGTGGAAACAGGCCCTTTTTGGCCCAACAAGTCCACACTGACCCTCTGAAGTGTAACACACCCAGACCCATTTCCCTCTTGGAATTTATAAGAGAACAATTATTGAAGCAGAGACAGTAAGGAGGTGTGGACTGGACTGGCATGCTTTCTGCAAATGTGATGGCACACCTATAATGGAACTATCTTTGTAATGAAGATTGAATGATACCACTTGCAACAATTCATATTTTAATTGCATATGCTGTGCAAAGACATCTTGAATTACTCCTCTTCTGAGCTTTGGACTGTCAACAGTGGATTTGAACAGTTGAGCCGGAGCTGAAGTGTGTTTATTTAGGTAACTTGAACATTGCTAGTTGTGCTGGTATTTGTTGCCCTTGAGAAAGTGGTAGTGAGTTGCTGCTTTGAATCCCTGCAATCCATGTGCTCTAGGTTGACCCACCAAGCTGTTTGGGAAGAAATTCCAGGAGTTTGACCCACTGACACTGAAGGATGGGTGATATATTTCCAAGTCAGGATGGTGTGGCTTTGGAAGGGAAATTGCAGGTGGTCATGTTTCAATGTATCTGCTGCTTTGTCCTGCTAGACGGAAATGGTCATGGTTTTAGAAGATGTTGTCTAAGGATCTTTTGAACGTCTGCAGTGTATGTTGTTGAAGGTATACACAGCTGCTGAGCCTCCGTCATGGAGGGAATGAATGTTTTGTGGATGTGGCAATCAAGCTTTGTATTGAATGGCATCTAACTTCTTGTGTTGGAGCTGCACCCAGCCAGGCAAGTGGAGACTTTTCCACCACATGATCGACTTGTGCCTTGTAGATGGTGGACAGGCTTTTGGAAGTCAGGATTCCTTGATTCTGGCCTGTTCTTGCAGCTGGAGTATTTATATGGTGAGTCCAGTTGAGTTTCTGGTCGATTGTAATCCCTGGTATGTAGATAGTAGGAATTTTGTAGTGGTATGCCATTGAATGTCAAGGGGTAGTAGTTGGATTCTCACTTGCCCCTTGTCAGCCCAGGCTTGAATATTTTAAGTTTGGTTGCATTTAGACATGGATCTCTTCAGTGTTGGAGTTGTCATTGAATATCTCAAGAATTGCAGCCCCATCCCTAACCTTGTGGCAGGAAGGTCTTTGAAACAGCTGAAGGTGATTGGGCCCTGAGCACTATGCTGGGGAGCTGGACTGTTGCAGTGTGGTGGTCATTTTCCCATCTCCTGAGCCATGAAATGAGTGTTCAGGTCCCACATCTCAACAGATTGATTTCAAAAATATCAACTATTGACAACTCCTAAGATGAGTGACATCCAAAACACCTTTGTGTCGAGTGTGACTTCAATCAGCTGCACACCCCACCTGACACTGACGCCAGTTTTGCTTCGGCTTCTCGATTTCTGTACTTGGTTAAATGCCATCTTGGTGTTAAGGGCTGTTGCACTCCCCTAACTTCTGGAATTCCGCTTTATTTTCATTCCTCAAATCTGAACAAAGTCTTTAATGAGGTTGGGAGCAGTGTGGCCCCCCTGGAACTCAAACTAGCTATTGATGAGCTGACCAGGTGCCGTCTGATAGCCTTGGTGACCCTTTCTGTCACGTTAGTGATGATCAAGAATAGACTGGTGAAAAGAGGCAAGGTCATATTTGTCCTGCTTTTTGTGTATAGGACATCCCTGGATAGTTTCCCTTACAGTCTGGTAAATGTCAATGCTATGGTTTTACCAGAACTGTTAAGTGAGGTGTGTAACAAGGTCTGGAGTACACCAATTCTGTTTCTTGTAGTTTGTTTTTTGGGACTGTAGCCAGTGCCTTCAAGAAATAGTTGATGTTTTGTAGAGTGAATTGGACTGACTGAAGACTGGCACCTGTGTTGGGGACCTTTTTTAATGAAACAAAGGTGGATTATCCACTTGGCACTTTCAGCTGAAGATTGTTGTGGATGCTTCAGCCTTACCTTTGCACTTGTATGTTGTGCCCTCCATTGAGGCTAGGGCTATTTGTGTAGCCGTCTACTCCAGTTGTTTACTTGCACAAGATTCACAACTGGATGTGACAGAACTGCTGAGCTTTTGACCTGACCGGTTGCTTATGGCACTGCTTACCTCAGTATATTACGTATGCAAGTAGTCCTGTTTGGTAGCTTCATTGGTAGTTGTCATGGTAAACATTACTGAGACTGACCTTTTTTTAATCAAGTTTTATTAAGTTTTTATTCCAGTTACTGTAGTGGTGAGTGAATCTAAGCATTTTAGTTTTGGCATCAGGGTTCTCTTTATAGCACCACTCCACCCCCACGCCTGTTTTTTTTTTATTTGGCCTCGAATGCATTTTCAACAATTCTGGGGGCTCATTAACATTCAAAGCTCTTTATACACTTTTTTTAACTGTTACATCTAATTCTTCCTTCCTTCTGCCTGTACATACTAGTTGTTTCATTCCCTAATTGGCTGCTTCTTTGTTACTCTGAATTTATTTAAACCTGGTTTGATTTTCTATTATTTGTAGAGCAATTTGCTTTACATACAGTGAAGTGACCTGTAGGAGAGCAGATTCACAATTTGTTGGCAAGTGGACTCTGGTAGAGTCCATGTCATGGAGAATGCACCAGTTAGTGATGATTTGACAGATAACTTCCAAGCTTGATTTGAATTTTAACCAAAAGTGGTTGAATTTGGTCAAGGCCTTGCCCTTGCAGATGAATTAGAGAATGGCTTACCTGTTGCATCGATACAGACTTAATTCTGCCTGCCACAAGAGTGAGTAATCTGTATACTTATTTCAGTCCTAGTGTGATGCGAGTTCAATTATTTCTATATTTAGTCATTAGAGCCGTAGAGATGTACTTCAAAGGTTGGAGGATTGTACCATAATATCCATTTGGGTTTTGCAACAGCAAGGCAATATGTATGAGAGAGTCAACAGTGTCCAACATCAACTCTGATTAGCAAGTGTAAATTAGATACCTCCAGATTTTTCAGTTACTCTGGCAACCAATTTAGGATTGTCACTCGGGCTTGCAGTGAGGGATGCATGCATAGGAAATAACAGTCATCCTGTGATTTGTTAGTTAAGATGTTGCTGCTGAGCAATCATTCAAACTTGCCTGGTTTACAATGTAAAAGTCTGTTCGTTAATTCAGTTATCAATAACTGGTGCATTCTCCATGGCAGTGCCTATACCAATCAATTTTCCAAGCAATTAGCACTTGCTACTTGTACTGTACAAATGTTTACTTGATTGTGAATTGTCCTGACGCAAAAAGACAAAAGTTTTGGATAAAATGCATTTTTTAGCAATACTCTGGCTGTACAACCAATTGATCCTGATTTTTTTTTTAAAAACGTTCTCCTACTTAATTTCAGTGTTAGACTTGTGTACTGCTGTTTTCTGCAGCACCTATTTGTGTGAAGATTTTTGCCTTTACTTTATCCACACCATTAGGGGCCTTAACATTGAGTAGGCTGTAGATTAATTAGGGAAATAGTAGTTGCTCCAATTCCTTGAGTAACACACTTCCTTAAATGGGAATTTTTAGGTTCAAATAGTTGAAAGTTGATTCCAGTTTTCTTTTTAAGATAAATTCTCTCTGATATCCACTCTTTTTTTTAATACCCACTTTTATCTCATGTGAAAATCCTGCAACCAGGACAATTGAGCTATTATTTTTCTCTTTTTGTTAATCCATGTCTCAGTATTAGTTATAATTAGCTGCGCTCTCATGTCAATCTCTGCACTCTACTCCTCAGTCTTCCATACAATAAATATAATTTTTTTAAGGAGTAAGAACATAAGATTTAAAATTAGAATAGGCCATTTGACCCTGGAAATCTGCTCTGACTCCAAGATTGTGGTTGATCTGATTTGTGGCTTAACGTCAATTTCCTCCCTGCACCTTCTCTCATAACCTTGATTTGCCCTTGTCAATCTAAATCTGTCTAACTCTCTATTTTGAACATTTCAGTGATCTAGCCTCCACTGCTTAATGAAGAAAATTCTGAAGACTGAATGACCCTTTGATCAGAAATTCTTTCTAATCTGCCTGACATAGGAGATTCCTTAATTTGAAACTCAGTCCTCTAAATTTAGATTTCTCTGCATCATCCATTTCAATCCACCTCAAATCTTGCTTTCTCTCATTCCTGTTAACTCTAATAATAGTAAGCCAAATTTTCCTTCCATATTTAGCTTGTAAGAAACAAACTCAATAAAATTTTAGAAGAGATTAACAAACCTAGAAACAAGACAATTTATTACAGACTTGCAAGTATGGGCTGCAATTGAACAAAGCAATTGAGCGCATTAGACTTGGGTTAGTTTACAATTATACCTTTTTGAGCTGAGTGAGGTCCCCTCACCAGACTCCTAATTACCCAATCTCTCTTACTAGGCTATACAGCTGCCCATCTTCGCTCCACCCTTGTTAGTTCCCCTTCCCCATGTTGGCAACCTTCTTCCCTGTTAGTGCTGACATTCTCATTATATTGTCGATTAGTTCATCAAGATGCATTTTGTATCAATACTGGGTACATTCCATTCTCTGTACATTTCATCAATCTTGTATCATTCTTGTACAGCTTAGGCATTTTGGTTATCTCAGTTTTTTTGCTGAAAACTTAACTTTTAAAATTAACTTATTAATTATACTCTAGAATTAGTATTTAATTAACCATAATTATTCACTAAAAGTAAAGATACACTTCCCTAAGTACCTGCAGAGTTAATAGATTTCCTGCTGGACCCCTTTTCTGCATGCTTTTTCTATACCTTCAAAAACAATTTTTTCCCCCCCCCCATTTCTAACAAGATAAATCCTAATGCAAAAATCAGTTCCGTGAACGTTCTGAATGGCTTCCACTGCAAGTATGTAATTTTAGCATGACCATGCTTTGTTTATTCCCAAGTCTCTTTTGTTTCCTCCACCTTCCATGTATCTTGATTACGTTTTTGCTCCAATGCTTCAGCTTATTCATGACTAATTTTCTATAGTCTGTTCTGGTATCATGTGATGCTTCTGTTCTTGCGATTCTGGCCCCATTACAAGATCACATTATAGCCAATACAGTTTTGTGTTCTACGTGTAAGTTTTTAAATTCTTCAATCATGTTGAAGAAAAAAGTTTATAGCAGAACCTACTGTACTTCCATCCGATCACCCCTTAACCTCCAATACTCTAGTTAAAACGATTCAAGCTGAAAATATGTTGCTGGAAAAGCGCAGCAAGTCAGGCAGCATCCAAGGAGCAGGAGAATCGACGTTTCGGGCATAAGCCCTTCTTCAGGAATGATCTCCAGCATCTGCAGTCCTCACTTTTCTCCTTAACAATCCAAGTTGTCTCACCTCTCCCAGTAGTTAATACACTCTGAACCATGTAATATCCTGGTAAATCTTTATCTTTCACCCAGGTCCTTTATGGTGTGGTGACCAGAGTGGTGCACAATACTTCAAATGTGGTCTAACTAAAGTTTTTTTTTATATAGCTACAACATGACTTGTCAACTTTTATTATCCATCCCCTTACTGATGAAGGCAAGCATGCTATTTGCCCTTGTTTTTACCACCTTATCCCTGTATGTTGCCACTTTCAGGGAGCTATGGACTTGTACTCAAGATTCCTCTATATATCAATGCTCCAGAGTCGTGTCTTTTACTCTATACTTTGCTCTTGCGTTTGACCTCACGCATTACAAAAAGTCCCAGCACTAGTCTTGCTGGTCACTGACTTCTAGTCAGAAAAATAGACATCCACAACTACCCTCTGTCATCTATGACTAAGCTAGTTTTGTATCCAACTTCTTAACTCACTGGATTGTATGCGACTTTATCTTCTAGACCTGATCGTGAAGGACCTTGTCTATTGCTTCAGGAAAATCGATGTAGGCACTATAAATGAATTTGATTCATCAAGTAGAAATTATGCTGTACCAGAATTAAAATCTGTATTGAAAATGCAAAGAAACTTTTTGACCTTTTTTCCCCAGGTGTTGCAAGCATCTGTTAATTTTTTCTGTCTAAAATCAATATAGCTCTTGTGGGTTTTTGCACTAGTGTATCACCATTGCATCCTATGTTAATTTTCACAATTGGTCATCATCTGAGCTGGAATTTGCCCTTCTGTAAAATTTCTTCAGAACTTCTGCTTTCTCTTGTAGTTTCCTGTTGTATGTAGTGTTAATGTTGGTAATTCAGAGGTCAAGGATAACTCTCTGGGAACATCTTGTTCAAATCCTATCATGGCTGGTGAAATTCAAATTAAATTTTAAATTGGGAATTGAAAGTTAGTCATTGAGTGAGTGATCATTGACATGGTCACCATTATCAATTCTTGTTGTAAAACCCATCTTGTTTGCTAGGAAGGAGCACATTACTGCAGATGTTGGGATTTGTATTGAAAACAAAATGCTGAGATCATGGGTGCTTCATGAACTGCTGTGGAGAGAAAGCAAGCTAATGTTTCCAGTCTAGATGACTCCTCTTCAGAGCTCTGAAAAGTTCTCAATTTGAAACCTTGGCTTGCTTTCTGTCCAACTTTTGTGTGTTTTTAGGGAAGGAAAGCTGCAATCCTTATCAATTTGGGCCCACGTGTAATTACAGAACCACAGCCATGTGGCTGACTTTTAAATAGTGTGGAAGGCCACTTAGTTCAAGAGCAATTCAGGGTGGGCAGCAAATGCTGGCCATGGTAGTGATAACTGACTGACTCAATCCTCTGATTGAAACATATCTCAATTGCTCATCTCTAGTGTTCCTTTCATTTCCTAGTTTTTTTCTGCCATTTTAAATTCTTTGCAGCCTCAGTTATAGTAGTATCTAAGCATGAGACATGATCTTGATGTACTTTTGTGAAATAAAGCTCTGGTTATTTCTTATGATTTTTGAGTTTTTTCTTAACCCTTGTTCATTCTCAATGCATTGTAAAATTTTCTTTAGTTTAATGCTGTAAAATGTTGAAAACCATTTGTTGCATTGCCTGAAATGTTTTTTTCCTTCCCCCTACCTCATTGGTACAGAGGTTCTAAATTTGCTCTGTAACCATTGACTTTTTGCATCAGTTCCTCCAACTTTAACCTACTTTTACACCATGAAAGTGGCTTTCTTTAGATTGGTTTGTAATTTTTATCTTATCCCCTTCTAGTCTGTTACTGAATGTGGTTTAATAATGGTTAATTCTATACTGCAACTCTGTTTTTGGCTCATAGTTTAAAGCTAAGCAATGAGGAGTTGAAAATGGCTTGGAGTTGTTGGTCTCTGTAGGGAAACTAAATCAAAATAACCACACTTATTGAGTGATTCCAAAACCAGGAAATTTATAAACAAGATTTCACTTTAACAGAAATCAATCTGTATAAATTAACCAATTAACAGGCAAGTTATACTTTTAAGTTTTTTTTAAAAAGTAAGTTTTTAAATAATTGACCCAATTGAGAACTTGAAATATATATTCCCTGGCTATGCAAGGTTCTGCAATGTGCTGATCTTTAGTGGATGATTTTTCAGGTATGATTTATCAACAAAGCATTCTTTTATTCTTCCGCTGATCTCGAAAGTCCTGATGGTGTAATTCTCTAGATTTAGTTTTCAACTGATTTTAAATCGTAACACTTCTATCAGCACCCGACTTTTTAATGAGTTATTACACCACTTTCTGGCTTTAGACTTTTCTACGATGTGTACATATTGTCTTGAAGAGCTCCTGCATCAATGATTTGCTTGCTGTCTCTAAAGCTTGCTTTGTTGTACCTCTCATTTGTGCCTAGCCACAGTTTTGTTTATATATCTCTCTCCTTGATATTGCTCTCAGGTCATGAGTTGCCAGGTCTTGTGCTGATTACTTCCTAACCAAGAATGTGACAGTTTATGCATGTTGTTGCAATTCCTTTTTCCAAGTTATCTTGAAGGCAATTATAGATATTGCAGGCACTTCTTTTGCTTTAAAAGCATTTCCGAGCTTCCTTTTATTGGACTTTTGGATCAAAGAAAATGTTTGTATTCACTTTTTTTCACTTTACTCCACTGGCTGAGTTATGATCTCCCCAGTGTTGTCATTTTCTTGAAGGCCTCCTTTATCAACATGCATTTAGTTCTTTCTTGATCAATCAGGATTTCAATACAGTATTATTCCCGGTGTCTTGTTCTTTTTTCTGTTCTTTAACTCTAATGGTTTTTTCATCTTTTGGTGTGGCTAGGCATTCCCTCCTTGATGATTTACTGTCAGCTTAAAACCTTCTTGCATTTATATAATCAACTCAGCTTTGCAGAGTTATTACTAAACTATTGGAATAAATGACCAAAATCTTGTTTAAATAATTAAGCTTTAAGGAATGCCATAACACAGGTAGTGAGGGGATTAAAGAGCATTTGGTCCTTGGCAACTGAAACATTTGGTTGTAAATGGGGTGTGACTTAAATCTGGTATTTACAAGAGACAGAATTGGAGACGTGCAGAGATTATTCAGGGTTATGGGTCAAAGGAAGCTTTGGAAAAGAAAAGGAAAGGCAGGCTTTTGGAGGGAACTGGTAACTTGGAGGGGTTACTGCACCAGAAGACCATATTGATCAGAAAGTTCAGAGATGGGTGGAAGGAACTTGATGCAAGCTATGATGTGGGCAGAGAGAAGTGTTTCTTCCATCTGTCCTTTTGACTATATACCCTGAATATCAATCTTTGGTTGAATTGTTTCTCCTTTTTAGGCCTTTGATTTCTAATGTATCACTTCACTCAATTTGCAAGAAAAGTGCTTCCTCTTCACATCTGACTTTTTTTTTTCTCTCCCTCCCCTATATCCTGTCCTATTTACCCAGTCTTTTGAGTGTATTATTTCTGCTTGGGTGCTCCACAATTGTATATTCCTTCCTCCATTTTGCACCATCTCATGAAGCTTCAAGCTGAAATCCCATCCAGTTCTTAATTATGCCAGCACATGGCACTGGATGTAATTCTGATATCAATTTTCCTGAGGCTAGCCCCTCTTTTAAAATTTACCAATTTATCTTTAACATTTTCCAATACCTTTTCTGATGTCATTGTTCAACTGGGAATCAAAATTCTCTTTCATGTGTTTTGTTTTTCCAGCTTTTTTCACTAGAACAATTCGGCTCCTGGTTTTTGAGCCTGAATCTGTATTTGTGTAGTTTATAGTCCTATATATATTTTCTAATTTATACACATTAAAAGTCATATTCAAAAGCCGCAATGTTAATGGATTACTCCAACCTATTTGCTGAATAATTTTTTTAAAAATTGGTAGTTATTGCAGTTTTACTTGGGCTTTGAAATTTGTCTCAAAGCGCACGATAAAATGAGATTTGTAGGTTGCCTGTCTGAAATAGTCCAGTGGTCTGTCTTTGATTATTCTGACATGTTTGTTTCTTTCTTTCAGGCAAAATCCTGCATTTGCCACATGTGTGGCGCTCACCTCAATCGACTTCATTCCTGCCTTTATTGTGTCTTTTTTGGTTGTTTCACCAAGAAACACATTCACGAGCACGCAAAGTCCAAGCGCCACAACTTAGGTGAGATTCTCAAGTGCCATTCCTGTTTTTGTTAAAGATGGCTTTATTAGAAGTGGTAACTTTATAGCAGTTACTGCTATGAACTGTTAGCTCTAACTAGATCAATTCCTACTTGAAACAAACAATATTGCTATATTTGTAAGTTTCTTTTAATATGTAGCTTGACGTGTTTTTTTTTGAACAACTAATTGAAAACGATTAACAATGCTAAAGATGAATTTATCACTGTCTCTTGAGAATGTGTTCAGGAAACAGGATGACTGAGTTATGGAGAAAGTGAGGACTGCAGATGCTGGAGATCAGTCAAAAAGTGTGGGCCTGGAAAAACACAGGCAGTATCCGAGGAGCAGGAGAATAGACATTTCGGGCATAAGCCCTTCCTGATGAAGGGTTTATGCCTGAGATGTCAATTCTCCTGCTCCTCAGACTCTGTCTCTGAGGTATGTCTTAAAAAAAAAGGTATATCTGAAAGAATAAGAAGCGCCTGTAGACAATAGTTCAAGTTTGCAGCTTGACCATATACCCTCTTTGCTACTACTGACTCATTCAGAAGCTGTTTCATAAATGGGTCAATGAAAATGAAAGATATAGAAAATTACAGCAATGACAAAAAGATTGGGTTGAATATCAGAATTGAATCACAATGTTCAAGATTTTGTTTTAGCAATCTTCTATATATCTGTACAGCCAAACTGTGAATGTTGAAATACATGACCCCTTAAAACAACCACTCAATTAAGGTATTGCCTGTATTATAACTGGTAATTTCTTCCCTGCTTGCTGGAAGCTTTTTTTGCCACCTGAACATTTACTTTATCCTGTATTCTTTTATGTTCTTTGAAAATAATTTTGGTTGGCGGATTTATGTCTTGATAGCCATTTGTAGTGTAGCATTTCATATTTGAGTGATCCTTTAGTAAGAAAAATTCTGAACTCTGTTTTTGTGATCCTGATTCTGGCCTCATCTGTTGATAAATACATATGTTTAAAATATTGTTTCATAACTATAAAGTTTCGTTCCCTCTAATTCCAAGTAATTTTCACTATGCTCTTTCTTGCCTGTCTGACTTCATATCCTTTTTTTTTTGTGATTCTTTCAGAAACAAGTCCGATACATTTGGGATGCTTGGGCAAATGAGTAAATGTTCACTAATTTTTCCCTGCCTGATGAACTCTGAGGTTATCCACAACTAGAGTAAAACAAACTTATGATTTTATTGCAGTCTTTTCTGCTCCTTCATTTCAGAGTATTTTTGGAAAATTTACGCTTGATGATTTAACTGCCTCCTTTTTTTTGGTATCATTTTTCAAACTTTAACCCTGCATCTCTGCAACTAATTTATTTTGATATTCCTCTCCATTACATTCTATCAATAGTTGATTAATTTTGAATAGTTTGAGACAATATTGTATATTCAACTGGGGAATAATATTTTAGATCTGCTTCTGTGATAGACAGGATTAACCTCAAAGGTTCAGTGGTTATAAAATGGCAATTTCACTTTCAGTTTGACAGTGACAAACTTGAACAGGAAGCTAGCGTATTATTCCTAAATAAATGGCAATCACTGAACTATTTAGGCAAGACTGTCTAAAGTGGACTTGAAAAATTTGTTAAAAGATAGGTTGATAGTATTGCCCAACACTGAAGGGCTGCTTCATAGCTGAAATAAATAATCTTCGAGAAGAGAAACTGAAGAATAAACAAAGGAATTTGATTTGAAAGTTTAAAAAAAAACAATGTTGCAAAGATTGGTAAAACTTTAAAAACTGGCCAAAAAAATTCAAGAATTAATAAAGGCAAAATGGAGATAAATGTAACTTAGCAAGCACTGTAAAACCAGGCAGAGTTCATGTTGAAGGAGGGAGAGAGCAGCCAGAATAAAAGTTGGTCCCTTTGGAGGATGAACTGGCAGTTGACATGAAAACTTGCTGGTATTAATAGTGAAGAAGATGGTCTCTGGCTTCAGTCTGATATTGATGAGCTGATAAACTGGACAGAGCAGTGGCAAATGGAATTTAATCTCCAAGTGTGAGGTGATGCCTTTTGGGAGGTATAATAAAGGCAGGAGATGCACAATGAATGATAGGTCTTTAGGCAGTGCTGAGGAACAAAGATCTTGATGTACAAGTTCATATTCCTGAAAAAATGTCTGCACAATTAGACAGTAGTGAAGAAGGTTTGTGGGAATTTTGCCTTTGTTAGCTGAGTTGTAGAATTTAGTCAAGTGTTGCTGGAAAAGCGCAGCAGGTAGGCAGCATCCAAGGAGCAGGAGAATCAAAAGTTTCGGGCATGAGCCCTCCTTCAGGATTCCTGAAGAAGGGCTCATGCCCGAAACATTGATTCTCCTCCTTGGATGCTGCCTGACCTGCGCTTGACCAGCAACACATTTTCGGCTCTGATCTCCAGCATCTGCAGTCCTCACTTTCTCCTTGTAGAATATAGCATCAAGGCACTCTTGTTTCAATTTTTATAAAACATTCGTTAGGCTGTGAATGGAAAGCTGTGCGCCGTTCTGATTAGTGCAGCAACCAGAAAGATGTAATTGTGTGAGAGAGGGTGCCAAGTCTCAGTTATGAGCAGAACTGGATAGGCTGGGGTTTTTTCCTTTTGAACAGAGGGGGCTGAGAAGGGATCTTATTTGAATTGTACAAAATTGAGACACATGGACTGAGACGATCAGGAGTCTTTTTTTTTTCACTTTTTTTTTCTTCAGTGGCAGATGTATCTAAGACCAGAGGGCAGAGGTTTTCTTTTAGAAAGATGAGCAAGTGGTTTCAAGGGGATTGGAGAGAAATTTTCTACCCAAAAGGTTTTAGAAATATGGAGCATGTTACTTCAAAGGGATTTGGCAGCAGGTTCTCAACATTTTTTGAAAAGCATCTGGAGGAGCACTTAAAATGCCAGGATATAGTAGGCTATGGACCAAGTGCAGGTAAATGAGATTGGTATACATTGAACATAGAATAGTACAGTGCAGGAACAGATCTTTGGGCCTACTGTGTCTGTACTGAGTGATTTGATTCTATTCAGAGCTGATTTGTGCTAAATCTTTTTTTTTTTTTTTGCTGCAGTTCACGAGCCCATTCAGTTTTTGTCATGTCTGCAGTGCCTGAAGTTTAGCAACTGTGCATTCGATTAGATTTGGTATTTGTTGGTCAGCTTAGACAAGATAGGCTGAATGAACTGTTTGTATGCTGTGACTCTCTTAATGATGAGAAATTAGAACATGGCAGAAAATCTGAAGAAATATTTTTCTTGTCATCTTGATGCAAGACAGTAACAGCACTGTAATAATGGGAAGAAAATAAAAACGAAAAGGTGGGGGAGTAATTCATTCTAGAAAAAGGTTCCCCATGGGAGACTGATTAGCAAGGTTAGATCTTGTGGAATACATGGAGAACTAGCAATTTGGGTACAGAACTGGCTCAAAGGTAGAAGACAGAGGGTGGTGGTGGAGGGTTGTTTTTCAGACTGGAGGCCTGTGACCAGTGGAGTGCCTCAAGGGTCGGTGCTGGGTCCTCTACTTTTTGTCATTTACATAAATGATTTAGATGCGAGCATAAGAGGTACAGTTAGTAAGTTTGCAGATGACACCAAAATTGGAGGTGTAGTGGACAGGGAAGAGGGTTACCTTAGATTACAACAGGATCTGGACCAGATGGGCCAATGGGCTGAGAAGTGGCAGATGGAGTTTAATTCAGATAAATGGGAGGTGCTGCATTTTGGGAAAGCAAATCTTAGCAGGACTTATACACTTAATGCTAAGGTCCTCAGGAGCGTTGCTGAACAAAAGGACCTTGGACTGCAGGTTCATAGCTCCTTGAAAGTGGAGTCGCAGGTAGATAGGATAGTGAAGAAGGCATTTGGTATGCTTTCCTTTATTGGTCAGAGTATGGAGTACAGGAGTTGGGAGGTCATGTTGCAGCTGTACAGGACATTGGTTAGGCCACTGCTGGAATATTGCATGCATTTCTGGTCTCCTTCCAATCGGAAAGATGTTGTGAAATTTGAAAGGGTTCAGAAAAGATTTACAAAGATGTTGCCAGGGTTGGAGGATTTGAGCTACAGGCTGGGGCTGTTTTCCCTGGAGCGTCGGAGGCTGAGGGGTGGCCTTATAGAGGTTTACAAAATTAAGGGGTATGGATAGGATAAATAGACAAAGTCTTTTCGCTGGGGTCAGGGAGTCTAGAACTAGAGGGCATAGGTTTTAGGGAAAGATATAAAAGAGACCTAAGGGGCAACTTTTTCACGCAGAGGGTGGTATATGTATGGAATGAGCTGCCAGAGGATGTGGTGGAGGCTGGTACAATTGCAACATTTAAGAGGCATTTGGATGGGTATATGAATAGGAAGGGTTTGGAGGGATATGGGCCAGGTGCTGGCAGGTGGGACTAGATTGGGCTGGGATATCTGGTCAGCATGGACTGGTTGGACCGAAGGGTCTGTTTCCATGCTGTACGTCTCTGACTCTATGACTTCAATGGGTTGAATGTTGATAGTTCACTTTACTGGATGGCTTGCTAACTGGAAGTCTTCAGATAAGTTACTGCAGTGATAGTGGATGCATTGGCTGTAATCTTCCAAAATTCCCTAGGATCTGAAAAGGCCCCAGTTAACAGGTAAACCACAGACTTAATGTTCTGATTCAGGAAATGAGGGGGTGGGGAAAAAACACAGGTAACCTCAGGCCTATTAGCCTAACTTCGAAAACTGGGGTAGTGCTGTCATCCATTAGGAAACTGAAAGGATAATGTTTACCAAAGCATAATGCAATCAGAGGTCAATATGGGTTTGCAAAAGGGAAAACTGTGTTTGAGAGACTTAGAGGAGGCAAAGAAGGGAACCAGTAGATGTTTGTTTGGCTTCCAAAAGGATTCAGTAAGGTGCCACAAAAGCTTACTGCAGCAGATAAGGGCCGAATGTTAGCAAGGAAGAAGATCTAGCTAATGTGATAGGGGTGTGTGTGTGTGTCGCTGCAGGGATCCATGCTGCAACCTTCATTATTTTAAAGTTATGCTAATAACTGCAATGAAGGGGATGATATTGTAACCAGATCTGATGATTCAGAAGTAGGAAAGCAAATTGTGAGGACTGCACCTTTTAAAATCTTGGACTAATACTTGCTTGATAGAGCATGATGGTGGAAATGTGAAATTGTTCATTTGCAATATGAATAGGAAAGCAATGTAAAAGTGACAATGCTGTAGTAGAGACCCATCTGAGTATGCTTCTTCACTATAATTCATTTCGCTAACATGCAAGCACAACAAGTAAGTAAGAAATCAAATGAAGTGTCAGCTTGTATTGCAGATAAATCTTAGCAATTTCCTGTGTACGGTTGTACTAGACCATTATCTAGAGTATTGTGTACTCGCAAGGTTTGTAGCTCAGGTTGGGGTTTAGGGTGTAGGTTTGCTCGCTGAGCTGTAGGTTTGATATCCAGACGTTTCATTGCCTGGCGATTTCGAAGCTACTTGGATGCTGCCTGAACTGCTGTGCTCTTCCAGCACTACTAATCCAGATAGGTAACATCAGTGGTGACCTCCAGTGAAGCGAAGCTGTTGTCTCCTGCATTCTATTTATATGTTTGTCCTGGATGGGGTTCCTGGGGTTTGTGGTGATGTCATTTCCTGTTTGTTTTCTGAGGGGCTGATCTGTGTTTGTTAATGGTGTTGTGGTTGGAGTGCCAGGCCTCTAGGAATTCTCTGGCATGTCTTTGCTTAGCCTGCATGGAATTGCATTCCTTGCATGGAGTTTTGTAGATGACGTTGGTTTTGTCCATGGGTTGTACTGAGTCTGTTAAGTTAGTTTTTGTTTGAGTGTTGGTGGGTTTGTGTGCTACTAGGATTCCGAGAGGTCTCCGTAGTCTGGCTGCCACAAACACTACGTAGGACAAACAGGAAGAAAGTTAGCCACCAGGATACATGAGCACCAGCTAGCCACAAAGACATGACCCCCTCTCCCTCGTAGCCCTACACATGGATGAAAAAAAACCGCCATTTCGACTGGGACAACACATCTATCCTGGGACAGGCTAAGCAAAGACATGCCAGAGAATTCCTAGAGGCCTGGCACTCCAACCGCAATGCCATTTAACAAGCACCTAGATCTAGATGCCATCTCTCAACCCCTCAGAAAACGAACAGGCAATGACATCACCACAATCCCCAGGAACCCCATCCAGGACAAACATATAAATAGAAAGCAGGGGACAACAGCTTCGCCTCACTTGGAGGTCGCCACTGATGATGTTACCTAGCCAGGTAATGAAACGTCTGGATATCAAACCTACAGCTCAACGAGCAAACCTACGCCCTAAAGTATTGTGTACTGCTTTGTGTAACAAAGGATATATGTGTGTTGGATGTAGTTCAGTGATTCCTTGGGTCAGGTATTTGCCTTGTGTAGTTGGAGTTTATTAAAAATTAGAAGCCACCTTGTGGCTTGGCTCCCCTGGTGGAATTTAGAATTGGGGCGCAATTATTGAATCGGATGTCTCCCATTTAAGATGGCAGTGAGGAAGTATTCCTTCTGTTGGTTATGGGGGTGGTCCCTGCTCGTGGCAATTCCTGTATGATTAAATAACTTCTGACTCCAAGCTCCCTTCTGGGACAATATAAAGTTTGCCCATTGTCTGTGCAAAAAAACTAAGTGGTATGGTGCGTACCTTATGTTCAATGTTCTGTACCTTTTTTATTCTGTTTCTTGCCCCCTCACTAGCACCTGAAGGAGGAGTGAGGCTCCAAAAGCATGTGGTTTCAAATAAACCCATTAGACTAAACTTGGTGCCGTCATTATTCACCTTGTTTCTTTAAAGCTACGGAGTTAGGGAGTATTGTGCTTTGCAGAACTGACAATGAAGCCTAACCTTGGTATGAATTGAGAATGCACATCAATTTGAAATATCTGGAAGTTCAACTGCAGGGTTCTAGACTAATCTTGTTCCTTGTTTACTTCTGACAAATAATTGCATTTCTAAGATAACTGAAGATTTAACTTAGTATTGAAGCTGTCAAACATGGTGTTTATTTTTGAATCTCTTGATGTAAGATTGAGTAACAAGTGGTTTGAGCCATGCTATAAGGCCAATTTACATTTGAGAATTTTAAATTACAAATGTGTTAAATTGACCTCTATTATTCCTATAAATGTTTGTATTTATCCAATTACTTTTTTTTTGGAAATTTGAGTCTGCTTCAGTCATCCTTTCAGTGCATTGTAGATCAGTGCTGTGATTAATAATTTTAAATAAATAGATTTTATCTTCCCCTTGTTGCTTTTACCAATTATCTTTTAATCTGCAAATGTACTTAGACTTGATTCTTTGATAGTCTCTGACTATAAGAAACAGTTGGGAGAAAGTGAGGACTGGAGATCAGTCGAGAATATGGTGCTGGAAAAGCACAGCATTTCGGGCAGCATCAGAGGAGCTGGAGAATCAACATTTGCCCCCCATCTCCCCCACCCCCCACCCACCCCCTCGCCTAATCAAAATTCTTGGTGTTATTGGGGGCAACTTTTGGCATTTCAGTGCTACAGAGTTCACTCACGATAGTGAATACTGTAGATATTGTTCATTACCTATTAGGTATCTTAGTTCTAGTGCCCCTAAATTCATTCTCAAAGTTGGGAGAACATTTTCCTCTGTTTGCCCCTTCAGAATGTCTGTCAAATACCATCTGAAAAATTAACTGGAAACTTAAAGAAATTATCTCAGATACTTTGAGCTGTCTCCTCAGATGCCTGCATTCTCTCGTGAATGTGCCAGTTGAAGGATTTGGTAACAGTGAAGCATAACGTGACAAATGAGCTCCTCATGAATGGTGTGTATGGATTAGCACATCATATATGGGTTTATACGTAAGTGAGAATCATTGTTTTGAAGTTATATTCTCTCAACATTTTTGCTTTCACTGGTCTTGTTCCTTAATGCTGGACCATTGTATGCTTTTTTTATAGATTGCACTAATAACTTTTTCCAATGCACGAACAGCACTGCTGCTGTATATCATTAATGCTACAACACTGAGGTGAATCCCTCTGTTACTTAAACCCAAACGCTTGGAAAAGCTCGTCTGTTCTCATAATCTGTGTTAAAATGAGTGACAGAGCTTCCAAATTCCACTATTTAAAGAAAATAATATCAATTTATTGCTTAACTCTAAAAGTGAACACTTAAACAACAACTAATCACAACTAAGTTCCCCTTTCTCTTAATTGCTTACTATCTGCCTCCTTGGAGTGCAGGTTCACAGCTCCTTGAAAGTGGAGATAGATTAGTGAAGAAGGCGTTTGATATTCTTGCTTTTATTGGTCAGAGTACTGAGTACAGGAGTTGGGAGGTCATGTACAGGACATTGGTTAGGCCACTGTTGGAATATTGCATGCAATTCTGGTCTCCTTCCAATCGGAAAGATGTTGTAAAACTTGAAAGGGTTCAGAAAAGATTTACAAGGATGTTGCCAGGGTTGGAGGATCTGAGCTACAGGGAGAGGCTGAATAGGCTGGGGCTGTTTTTCCCTGGAGCGTCGAAGGCTGAGGGGTGGCCTTATAGAGATTTACAAAATTGAGGGGCATGAATAGGATAAATAGGCAAAGTCTTTTCTCTGGGGTCTGGGAGTCCAGAAGGTAGGGCGTAGGTTTAAGGTGAGAGGGTAACAATATAAAAGAGACCTAAGGGGCAACTTCACGCAGAGGGTGGTACATGTATGGAATGAGCTGCCAGAGGATGTGGTGGAGGCTGGTACAATTGCAACATTTAAAAGGCATTTGGATGGGTATATGAATAGGAAGGGTTTGGAGGGCTATGGGCTGGGTGCTGGCAGATGGGATAGATTAGGTTGGGATATCTGGCCGGCGTGGACGGGTTAGACCGAAGGGTCTGTTTCTGTGCTGTACATCTATGATGCTAATATGCTGTTCTAAAAAGACAGACACTTATTAAAATTACATCAACTTAATTTCCAAATCACATAGCTGCTGTTGTCTTCTGTGACTTCACTCTTCCAGCTGCGGGTCTCCCTGGGGGTTTATCTTTTTACTGAGTGTTTTTCATACAGAAAAAAATCTCTTTGATACAGAATGTTTCCTAATTTCTTAGAGCAAGATGTTAGCTCTCCATGCATTTGTCTCAGTGGCAGATGCACGCACGTTCCAATTTTCAAAATGTCCGCATTTTTTAGGCCCTCAACATCGGATCATCTCATTGGTTTGATGTTGGCAAAAAAAATTCAAACTAGATTGGGTCTTAGTATCCTGGGGTATAACTTAAACTGGTTAAATTTGAATTGGTTGCTGTTTTGACAACTCTGGTATCCCTTTCACAGTCAAATATTACTTTTTCAGTTCCCCAGTTGGGACTGTCAGGTAGTCATATACACACAAGGTCTCCATTCAGAACCACATTCTGTTTCTCTTAAAGGTACAGTACACACCTTCAACTTCATAAAACTAAAATCCAGTGTAGTTTAAACAATCTGGTGCAATGATCAATCAATCCTTGCAACTTTTCATAGAAGGGCAGCAACTTAAGGAATGGTTCCCTTATGAAGCACTCCCAAGGGAGTGTGCTGCTGAAACTGGAGATCCATCTTGGATTTTCCCATTTTATCAAGACTAACTGATTACAAAATTTAAGAAACAAATAATTATCCAAGATACTGCTATAAGTATAAAATCCTCATTTGTCACTTCACACAGTAAACACTGCACGTTATAACAATACAGTAAGTATATCGGATGGTGCCCTGTTGCTTTGAAAATTTATTAGGGGGGGTGCAAGCAGAGTGCTCGTATTCAGTAGATTTTTGTACCTGTTTCCTTTTTGTTTTGAAGCAGACAAATCAGAACATGTTTTCAGCAGCTGCTGTTAGCTTGTACAATGTTGAATCCTTTTTGTGTGTCTGAATGTACGTTCTCAAGTGCTCTTCTGTTGCTATTACAACAGAACAGTTTAAATTTGGTTAAGCTGATTTTTGTCTATGAACTTCCTTTTTATAAACTGTTAAAAGATCGAAGGAGGACCTGGAAGAGTTACTAAGGGCATATTTAGTGGTGATGTCTTGCAGACAGAAGTCTAATTCTTCATTAAAATAAAGGTACTGCTGGAAATCTGAAATAAAAACACTGCTGAAGAAACTCACCAATCTGGCCGCATCTATGGAGTGAAGTAAACTAAGGAAATATTTTCAGCCCATATGACTTAAGAATTGAGAAAAGGGTCCCTTGTCTGTTCTGAAGAAGTTATAGCATATTTAAGAGCATCAAGCCAACCTGCTTTCTGGCAAGAATCCTCCTTCTGCTTGCAAGCATGATGGGTGATTTTAGGCAGAATGAGTAGAATTCACCTGGTATCCTGGCCACTATTGTCATGGAACACTTCTCCTCCTATTTTACCTCTGTCTGGAATAACAAGAGCTTTAATTTATGTTGTGCTGTTCAGTGCACTGGAATAGTCCAGACCATCAATTAATTAAGCTTGAAGGGTATTTATTAGCTGCCATATTACCTACTGTCATGACAGGTAGTGTGCTTGAAATCCAACCCCACAAATGGGAATAGTTAATAAACTACAAAAATTCCAATTGGTCTCTGACCCAGGATAAAAACAAACCACATCAGGTTTCTTGGTAACAATGAAAAAAACCCTCTCCTTTTGTGGTGTTCTAAACTTTAACAAGAACTGTAAAAGAACAATGTTTCTAATTCATGTACTTTAAACATTTGCCCCTTTTTTAAAACTGTCTTGCACATGTGTACAAGAGAAAATAAAACTGACAAAAGCAAATCATAAGTTAAGGGAAAATAATAGTCAGGAGAACCTAGTTCTGTTCACCAGTCCAAAGCACAGAATTTTGGTTTTGTGATCCTTTTTTGGTTCTTTGATATTGCTACGGTGTGGATAATCAGTCAACCGTTCAATTGTTGCTTGGTTGGATAGTTTTTCTGCTCTTGGGCAGAAAATTGGAGATGCCAATTCCTTATGGAGAAAGGGGAAGGTGAGCGCTTGCTGCAGTCAATTTCTGCAGGTCTCCTTGCTTCTGTTTTACTCTCCTCACAAGGGAACTCCTGACCTAAGTGTTCTCACCTGTGCAGAACCCTCCTGATAACTTGACAAATGGTGCCACATCATCTATTTCACCAAAAAGTAAAGTCTCTTGTATCACTTAATTATCTAATCATCAATTTGTGTATTTTATTCTTTTTCTTTCTTATATTTTCCAAAGTAGTGTCGATGTGCATCCTCCCCTTCTAAAAGTGGAATCTCAGTTTTATCATTTTCAGTCCCAAATCCAAAATTAAAAAGACATGGTCCCTTGCACTAATTTAGTGGTATAAGTCCCTTTAAGTAACAAGTGTACTCCAAGATTTGAGGGTAGACTGTGTTTTAGTATTGTTGGTTGAAGGATGCAAAGAGGTCTGGGACCTCCTGTCCTCCCCAGCCTCCTATTTGATCGATCCTTTTGCCTCTACCTGGGAAGGTGAGTGAGGCCTCACATTTAAAGTTGCTCCTGTAAGGCTACACTTGCTGAATAGAGGAATCCAACAGTCCTGAACTGAGGTATCTGCCTGGATCATGTCAAAACCACTAGGTAGGATGTGAATCAAATTTTCTTTTTGTTTTATATTTTTTTGGGGATTTGATTCCTTTATGCCAGCTTGCTCTGTGCAAAAGCTGTCTTTGCCTTTACAAATGGCAGTAGTGCCTACACTTAGACTGATTTGTTATTTTGTGAATCACGTTTTGAGATGCTGAAAGACAAAGTGGCAAATAAATGCAGTTACTTTGGGTATTGCAAAATGGAAGAGCTTGTTCAGCAACTATGTGCTTCACATTAGTCATAACTCAAGCTGAGCTTTAAAAAAAATCAGTGGCACTTTCATACACAAATATTTTAAAAACATGGTGTATTCCATCTGCTTCTCTTCCCCTCTTTGTGTGCCTTTCTGTCTTTGTTACCCCAGCAATTCAGTGAACTTGCAATTTTATGTAGTGTACACTGAGCACAAGCAGTTGCTGTCACATCTGTTTATGTGGAATGGTAGGATATCCCAGACTATGTATCATGAAATTCTACATCATGATTTCACCTGTAACTTGAGTTTTTACAGCACTTTTTTTCTCCTTAGAAAATGTGTGGGTTCAAGTATCTGGTCCGATTTTGTTCAGCTGCTAAATGAGCTGAATAACATTTCTTCAACATTGGAATTTTGGAGTTGAACCTAAATAGGCTTCACATGCTGACGTTTAGCAGTATGGTTGCTGTGGTAATGTGCAAAAGTCTTGTTTCCTAGGAAACAGTCGAAACATTTTATAAGCAAAGTAGAAGTCAAGTTGGTCTACAGAAAAGTAACTTTATTTCTGGGTACGCATAGAAATAGGTAATAAACTTTGGAGGATGTAGTTTGAATGTATCCAAAATGTGATAGCAAAGCCAAATGTTAGGGATACCAAAAATCATGAAATCAAAATGTTGGAAGTACTTAGTAGGTTAGGCAGTTTCATGGCAGGTAAAACAGGTTAACATTAAATCTTTGTCACTACTGAGAAATGCTACAGTTTTAAGCAATTAAAGGTGGATGGGATTGGTGAGGGAAATAGGGGGCAATAGTGGGGTTAAGAATTTAAGATCAAAGCAGTGAAGATTTGCAGTCAGGTGGAGGGCTTGACTGATTTTAATGATGAAAGGTTTCTTTGTGCAAAGATAGCTAGATTTGGTATAAATGGTAATATAGTAGAAGCTTAAAACTTATGGACCAGACCAGACTCCTCCGTGTGTTGAGGGTTGCCCAGACCTAAACCTTGCTTAATTTTAAAGGTTATTGTGATGCAACTAGTCATACTACTGTTAAGCAAATCAATGTATTTTAATTAAATGTTTAAATAAAAACTAGAACAATTTTAAAATAACTTAACTATTGGAAAACTTAACCTGATCTGTCCTCTTCTTGGCCTGCCCAGAGTATTCCCTATAGATGTGCATAAGAAACTCTTCAACGTCCTCACTTTCTGCGCAAGAAAGAATATCTTGTTAGGTTGGTTGTCTGGAAATCCCCGGGCCTGTCGCGTTGCTGTAAGATTGTTATGGAGCATATCCCCTTGGATTTTCTTATAAGTATAGTACACTACAAAACTGAGAATTTCTATAAGACTTGGCAGCCCTTTCAGGACTACCTGAACACAGATTTGTCTACCACACTAATAAGGGATTTTAAATAGCTGTAATGATTGTGCTCTGAGTCCAGTATCCAGAGAGGGGGAACTGCAAGCATTTGAATGTGAAAATTAATGCTCTCAATGTTGAGTTAATTTTTGTTTTGCTGATCTGTATTATTATTTAAGTAGTTACATAGGTTTATTTTACATTAATACATGAGGGTGGTTTGAGTTTTAACACTCTTTGTATTGCTTTGAATTGTATTGTTTTGTATTTGTAGGAAAACATTTTTCAATAAAATTATTTGAGAATGAATAAAGTAAACTAGCAAAAATGTAGTGTCTCAAACCGGAGACCTTCATTCTCCTTTGCAATATTCTGTTAGCAAAACTAATCATTTAGCTCTGTATTAATTGACATCCAGAATGGGTGTTGTGCACTTCATTTTCACCTGAACTCAGCAAATCCTTGCAATTCTGATTGTAACATTTAACTAATGCAATAAACTGGATACATGAATGTATGGTCTAGTAAATATAGGCTTCAATACTAATTACTTTTTCATTAAATGCAAACTAGTGTTGAGGAGAGAAATGTTTTCCTTTCTGTATTCCATGTTTCTACTGGACAATTGACCGTGACTCAAGATAGCTGCTCACGATTTCCCCACAGTTGAAGGATTTGTGTGTATTTGAGCATGATTTCAGAACATAATGTCTGCAGGCAGAGTATCATCCCTTGAATAGATGTACCAAGCCAGATATTTAAAATTCACATTTATTCTTTGTGTGCTTAACCAAAACTGACTTAATGTCTTCAAATTTGGAAGTTTGAATGTTGTACAGAAATCGGTTCTTCTCAAATAGAGATGATAAACCCATCTATTTTTTCCTGTGGTTTGTGATGGCTTTAGACTTCAGAATCTTTAGGGTATGGTCTTGTGATCAAAGTCTTCAGGTAGCAAATGTTGTTCCACAACCCAGGAGAAATGGATCACTTGTGGACAAACTGCAAGAGCCATGATTCTTTCACCCAAAAGAACAGAACCATGCCTAACAACAAATCAATGATAGCAATATGAAATGGTTGCAAATTCATTTCCACCTATCTATTTGCCTCAACAAAAACTTGACAGGTTCAAAACAAAAATTACAGCCAAGCTTCTAATCTTCTCCAGTAGCCCCTGAGAGGAAACCTGTATAGGATACCTTTTTAATGTACATTTTTAAAGGGCTGTCCGAATGTGATTTGTTTAGTCTTCTGTTAGCAAGCTAGCAGCAGCTTTTTCTGTAGGATCCATCTTTACTTGTGTGCAAACCACTGTGTTTGAGGGAGTTAAATTATGGGGTGCTGTGTGGGGAAAAATGCATTTAAATCAATTTGCTTGGAAGTCCACTTCATCCTTATTACTGAAAATTGCAATAACCAGCATGGTTAAATACCCACCATTTAAAACACTGCTTGCTGCTGGAAGTTGAGGAAATGGGTAAGAGCTATCCCATTGCTCACCTGTAGCATATCTTTCAGCAAATGGCTTCTCTTTATATAGTATCCATGTCTTTCTGCAGTTGGAAATTGCACAACACCCGGTTATAGTCCAGGTTTAATTAGAAGTACTAACATTTCAGAGCGCTGCTCCTCCAGGTGCTTGTGGAGTACACAATTGTAAGACACAATTTATAGCAAAAGCTTAGTGTAATGTAACTGAAATTATACATAGTGCTTCTAATTAAGCCTGTTGGACTATAACCTGGTGTTGTGATTTTTAACTTTGTTTACCGCAGTCCAATACCAGCTCCTCCAAATCATTTCTGCAGTTGGACCAAGTTCCATTATCTTCTAGTCCACATAAGTTGGGGCAATGTTGCTGTGTGCTTAAGTAATGCTTGACTTAAAAACCAACTGTCCTCCTTTTTAGGGAGAGAGTGAAACCACAGATCTCAAAACTGTCTCTGCAATATCTTTTTTTGAGATCTGCAACATTTGGATATGTAGCCTGTACTAATTTTGGCTGCTTGAGCATTCCCAATTGTAAACCTACTGTGGTTCTTAGCCTTTAGCTACCAAGGCAGCCAAACTCAAGTTCCCATTTGGAACCCTTTATCTATGTCTCCTACTCCCTGTTTTCATTTCAATGTAACTTTTATAGTGAGGGGCATTAGAATGGATGTTGAGGGAATACTACCAATCTCCAACTTTCTTGTCAATGTTTTCTTTGAAAGTAGCTCATGAGCTCTTGGCCTTCAGTAAGCCATGGCTCAGTCTAGAGAAGGACTTGCTTTCAGGGGCCGTGAATGAAAAGGAAGAAGGAGTTGTTGCAGTCGGAGGGAAGAGGCTCAAGCACATATTTGCCTTTTTATTTAACATTTTAAATTTCATGCTGCTGAGTTGTGAACATCAGTGTCCAAAATATGCTCTAACATTCCCTTCAATTGTTTTTTTCTTGGTTGCTTGGACTGAACTCTTCATGTTAGTTGGTGAAACTCAATTGAGTTGTAACTTGCATTTGAACTGAAATTATTGGGATATTTTAAACACTACCCCTTTTGTGCATAAGTGTATGTTGTGAACAAGGTTGAGGACAGATTGAACTTAAACCATTGTGTGTTTGTTGTAAGATGTATAATTTAGTATTATTTTCACACAGAATACGGTGTAGCATCAAAAACTCCTAGCAAAACTGGAATTAATGGAAATTGGAGGGCATGTTCTTTACTAGTTAGTCATACCTGGTCCATAGTACAATGATCATGGCTGATGCTCGATCTTTTCAGTTCTAACATCTCACCTAAAGTTCCTCAGGGTAGGGTACGAGGCCCAAGCATCTCCTGCTGCTTCATCAATGACTTTCCCTCTATCATAAAGTTATGAGCGGAGATGCTTGCCAATGATGTTCAGCACCATTTGTAGCTGCTTAAATACTGAAGCACTGCCTGTTCAAATGCATTGGGGTTTAGACAATATCCAGGCTTATCTGAAGATGTGTGGATTAGGTGAATTGGCTATGCTGAATTGCCCATAGTCTACAGGAATGTGTAGGTTAGGTGCATGAATCAGGGGAAATGTGGAGTAATAGGGTTACTCTTCAGAGGGTTGGTGTGGATTTGTTGGGCCAAATGGACTGTAGGGCTTCTATGATTGGCCTGTCAAATATCAACAGGGAACATTTTGTGCCATACGAATGCTAGGCCATAGCCATCTCTAAGAGAAAGTCTAACCACCAGCCCTTACCATTCAATAGTTTTACCATCACTGAATCATCTATACTACCCTGATTTCCATGCACCCCAAAAACACAAAAAAAAGTCTTTGGAATTATCAATTTGGATTTGACATAAATATAGCTAGGAGGGTAGGAATACTGCAGTGAATAACTCACCTCCTGACTTCCTCAAAACCTGTTCATGTCTACAAGACACGAGTCAGGCATGTGATGGAATACTCCTCACTTGCTTGGGTCCGTGTGTTTCTAATAATGCTGAAACTTGACCCCATTCCACATGAAGAAAGTTGCTTGATTGGTGCCATCTCTACAACTATTCACTCTACTCACTGACACACAGTATCCTTGTGTACCTTTTTCAAGTTGCGCTGCAGAAATTCACTAAAGATCCTTGGACAGCAACTTAGAAGCCCATGATCACTGTCATCTAAAAGGACACCGGCAGCAGATATACCACCTCCAAGCCAATCACCATCCTGACTTTGAAATCTGTCACTGTTCCTTCACTGCTGGGTCAAAATCCTTGAATGCCCTCCCTGAGGGCATTGTGGTTTACATATTGCCCGTGGATTGTAGTGGTTCTGGAAGGCAGTTCACTATTATGTTCTCAGGCAACTCAGATGGGCGATAAGTACTGGCACAGCCAGTAATGTCTGGATCCCATGATTGATTTTTAAAAACCAAGAAATTAATATCTATAGTTGGGGAATTTAGTACATTTGAACATCTTTAAAGGATGCTGTATATTCAGCTGGGAGGTTTCCCTTCCCCATTTCTTACCAGTACTTCTTGCATGCATCTGATAGAGGGCAAATGCTAATGGCAAAGTAATATTTGTATCAGATTATGCTGCAAATTTTCTTGCTGATAGCAGCCTATCTGGTCTTTTATATGGCCATCAGTAGAATCTAGCCAAATAGCACTTATAAATCTTTATCTAACTGACAAGCTGTGGTTAATTTTTTAAATGAGCACTTTTTTTTTTCATCGTTTCTGATGTATCTTGTAAGGACACAAAAATATACACAATACCATGCATGGATTTACCTGTGCCTTGGAATGGCCCCAACCAGTTTCAACAATCTCCAAGGATCTGGTTATCCCATGTGACAACAGCATGCAAGTACAGGATACGGCATCATCTTCCCCTGCAGCAGTGAATCGTGTGACAAGTGCCACAAATTAGCTAGCTTCCGCATGCAGGAATAGGGCAGATCCATTATCCAGGCCTTCCACCAGTGAATCCTGCAAGAGCAAATGGGTTCGCCTGCTAGTCCACAGTAATAAATAGCCTCCTTGGCCAACCCCATTCATCTCACTTTGTAGGACCAGCACCCCCTTCAGCAACCAGGTGTGGTCCCCACAGCCTGTGCCTTCACCATGTCTCTTGTCCTAACTGCCTCATTCCAGCCTAGGATGCATCTCGACTATCTCTGCATCATGTTTGACCACAAGTTAACGCCCTACACTTGTAATAGGAGCTGCCCAGGAAAAGCCTGTGGGTCAAGGGCACTTTGCTTCTCTGGAGCACAGTGCATTGCTGCTTCAATTTGTTAACCCTAGGATGGCAAGATGGCATGGTGCTGCCAACTACATTGGCTTGAATTCTGACAACCTGGACCTAATAGGCAAAAATCATTAATTACAATACACTAGACATCTTGCAGCATTTTGTTAATAAATTCTAAGTTTTGTTCCTTGGGGAAAAAAAAACTCAAATTGCCATTGTCTTATGAAAGCATAAGGTTGCTCTCTAATCAGAGGAGAACTGGTGGTGGTTTAACCTGAGGATCATGATGCCTCTAGTGAGGGGAGAGGTTGAGTTGTCAAGATTTTCATGGTAACCTAGCCAGTGCAGGAATTCAATCTGTGCTGCTGATGTCATTTTGTATCACGAATCAGCCATCTGTTTTGTACAGCTCCAATATAACCGCTCTGCTGTTAACTATCCCATTAACTAATAAAATCAAATGTCTTGTATGCCTCCTTCACGACCTTATTAACCTGTCTGGCTACCTTCAAGAACCTGTGGAGAAGCACTCCAAGATCCGTCTGCCCCTCTGAGCTTCCTAGTAACCTGCCATTCATCAAGTACTCACGGTCTTACTTCCACAGTCCAATGCTGCATATTTATCAAGGTTAAATTCTGTCTGCCACCGATCTGCATATTTGACCAATTTGTCTGCATCTTCCTGTGACCATAGTCTTTTTATGCACTAACTATCTGGCTAATGTTTGCATATTCTGTAAACTTACTTATCATTCCCCTCGCTACCTCAACTATATCCTTTATATACATCACAAACAATAACAGAAACAGCACTAATTCCTGTGATATGCTACTGGATACCCGTTCAGTCTCAGGCAGCTGTCTCCTGTCACCTTCTCTCCTGCAACTAAGCCAACGTTTGATCAAATGAATAAGAAAGGATGTGGGACAATGCTGGTGAGTGGGACTAGATCAGATTGGGCTGTCTAGCCAGCATAGGCCGATTGGACAGAAGAGTCCATTTCCATGCTTTATGACTCTGGCTTGCCAGGTTGTACTCTATCTGATTTGCTTTTACCTTCTTTTATCAGTTTCCCATTTGGCACTTTGTCAAAGGCTTTGCTGGCATCCATATAAATTTTATCAACTGCACTACCCTCATTTGCACATGATTACCTCAAAATTCAAGCAAATGATCTCCATTTGACAAAGCCATAATAAGTCTTCCAAATCAAACTTTGTCCCTTCAAATGGAGATTAAATCTCTCCTTCAGAACTTTCTACAGTCATTTTTGGTTGATGCGAGATTTACTGGTCTATAAAAGTGGTAGAGATAGACCAGGGAATTTTCAAAGTGGGACCACATTAGCAATCTTCTAGTCCTCTGGTATCTCCTGTGGCCAGAGAGAACTTTAAAAACCTGGGCCAGAGTCCCAGTACTTTCTCTGTCACCCCCCCAGTAGCCTGGGACAGAACTTTTCTGGATCTGGGGATTTGTCTGCTCTTTGAGATTGCCAATGCCTCCTCACTCCCTGTATTAATCTACTCTTAAATCTCTGTAGTTCTTCCTGAGTTTTGCACCTATATTCACTAAGGAGTGAAGACTGATGAACCAATTGTTTAACACCCTGCCACTGCCTTCAAGTTCCAAGCACAGATTGCCCTTTGGTGCCTACCAAGCCTTATTACTCCCCTAGTTATTCTCATCCCCTTAAAAGAAAGTATGCTTTAAATTAGAATATGGTACAATTCACCCTGAAATTAAGGTCTTGGATCTCTTAAAGGAAACTATGAAGATATGAGCAGCATGCCCATTATGGATGGGGCAATTAAACTAAAAGGATTTGTCAGTAGACAAGCAATAGCTGGTACTTAAGCCAATGTTTGCAGTCTTCTGTCTGCAAAGATATGTATGTGCCTCTAGGGCAGAAACATCTAAAGAGAAAAATAAATCAATTGAGGTTAAGTATAGAATTTAAAGGTTGCACTAGATTGAAATAAGTCGCTTAGACATTTTTAATCTACCAGTTCAGGCATGCTCATTGGAGGAGGTAGGACTTGGAGGCCTAGTAATAGGGGTATTATCAGTGTGCCACAAGAGCCTTAGGTCATCTTAGATATTTTTAATCAACCTATTCAGCAATCTATTGCACACCTCTGATGCAGGTGGTATTTGAAATTGGGCCTCCCTACTCAAACTAATTATTCTACTGACAACATTTTGGAAAATATAATTTTCCACTGGCTGAGGATCAGGCAGCTGGGGAAAAAGTTGGGGCCTGAAGCAGATGGCAAAACTTTCTTTTTTTTACTGCTGAATGCAGAGGAGTTCTCCACTGCCACCTTTGAGGCATGGGAGAGGCCTGTTTGTGAAGCTGCTGCTGCATGCCTGTAACCTAGATTGGGGAATGCTTGGGGTTATTGGTATGGAGGAATTAGACACAGCAGTAGCCCTGCCTCTGGGCTCAGCCTTTTCCCAACTTAGGGTAAAGCAGCAGTTGGAGAGAGTTGGGTGGCAATGAGCACAGGGTATTGGCGGCTGAGGAGACCCACTCTGCAGATATCATCGGAGGGGGAAGCGCCACATCTCCAGCTGTAGCCTCAACTTCCGATATGAAGTACTACAAGACCTGGTTCTTGGGATAAGATGTGTCAAATAAATCCAGTATTCCTGGGAAAACATTAGGAGATCAAAACCACTCTATCTTGAAATTTAGGGTAATATTGATTATGAATGATATGGAATTGGAATAATTTTAAGGGGTTTGTAATTGGACATAGAGATGCATAGAAATGCCAGCAACTGAACATTTCCCTCCAAGTCCTTTGACTTTGTTCCTAATAGGACTGTGGGTGTAGCCATCTTCAGTGCACTAGAGTGGTTCAAGAAGACAGCTCACCATTCCCTTCTTGGGGCTCGGCAATGAATGCTGGCCTTGTCAGTGAGACCCACATCCTGCAAATGAACAAGGAAAGGACAAGCCCTCAGCATTGACTTAACAGGAGCTTCTCCATTTGCTGAATTTCATTCGTAGGTGTTACTGGATCCATAAGTTACAATGGATTGTTATTGGATTAATGTTTTTGTTGTATTTTTGTTTTTAAGTGAAATGACTGCTTATAGAATCTGCTGATCTTGCTTTTAAAAGATTGAGGTAGATCAATTGAGTTTGTATCTGTACCTGTTTTGGGTTTCTTAAATTACTGAAGGATTTTCAGGCTGCCTGATTCCTGTGGTATGTCTTGCCCAACTCCGATATTGAGCTTTCTATGGCCACATGCACCCAGAGAGCTCTAGCCCAGCACATTGGCTGCCCGTACTTAGAGTGCTCCTCATTCCAGAATGACTTAGCCTGCTTGTTCCTGCCAAACGCATACACCTTTTTTTTCTGGGATACACAGGCTAGGAATTGGCACTAATTGACTGACTGCCAAGGAGATGGATGAGCATCTGGAACCAGCTCTGGTGCGACTGACCTGGCTTCATCATGGGATACCTCACGTGAACCTCCCTTACACTGACTCTGTATTTGGATTGGGAGAGGGAAATGGAAATTGCCAAAAATGGTGGCTGTCATTGATTGTGTCTGCAACTTGTTTGTTCTGGAGTGGATCTTCTGTTTTTGTCCTGAAAATCTTTTTTTCCCAAATGGAATTCTGTTACAACTTTTCTGGCCGTCTTGGTCTTTTGAACCTTCAGAGAGAGAGAATTGGGTCTGAATGTTCATCCTTTCTGTATTCAGATTTTCTTTCAAAGCTTGTTCTGATGTAAGGTCAATAAATTATTTGTAATAGTGATTATATCTATTATTTTCGAAATTTATATTTTGGTTTTCTTTCTCTCCCCCAGCCATAGACCTCTTGTATGGAGGTATATATTGTTTTATGTGTCAAGATTATATATATGATAAAGACATGGAACAAATTGCCAAAGAAGAACAAAGAAAAGCATGGAAGTTGCAAGGTATGTGGTAGTGAATTTGTATGTTTCGTTTCATGTTTGAGGTAGTGTTTAACGGATGCTCCCTAATGAAGTTAGGGGAAAACTACTATCATGAATAAACAATATAGTGCAAAAGTCATGAATTATTTGTGCTTCTCTTGTGATTGTGATTATTATGTACAACAAAATGATTTGAAAACTTTTTTTAGTTAAGTGAAGTTCATTCCTAGTACAATAAAACATTTTATTTTTGTATCTAGGTATTGACATACCAAAGGGATTTGGTATGGTATAGATAGGAGCAGAAGAAATTTTATGAATGTTGATTAAACAGGAAGTTAGTGAGAAGAGGCTTTTGGGTAATTAGATTCAAAGGTAACAAAAGCATACATTGATGTGTACAGTGCAGGCAGTTTGGAGTCAGAATGCTGGTATTTTGTAGGGATACCTTTCCTCTTATAGGGAAGAGGACTTGTGTTTAGAAACGTGCAAATTGGGTTGAACAAATTTGTGATGACTGCAAAAGGTCCCTCCACCATGTTTGCTAAGATGGAGGATGCAATCTGTGTTTATATTGGAGTCAAAGATTGACTAATTTCTCCTCTGTCCACCTGGCAGAAGGCAAGTCTTAGTTCTACATGTCCCAGGTTCCCCCTCAATGATTTCTGAAACAGTTCATTCATTGCAGCTTTTCTTCTTTATATTAAAACTTTAAGTTATGCAAGTTGCTTTTTTTATAACTTTCTAATATGTGCCTGTTTTGTCAAAGTGAGCATAACCAAAAGCTAGCTGCAAACTTTACTCTTAGAATCAAATTCGCCTAACATCCAGCCCAATACATGAGTAAGGTGCTGTCTGCAAGTAAGGAACTTTCATATTTGCTATCTGTTTTTGTACCTTTAATATTTGGCTATTTGCATTGGATTACTAGAATCTTTATGCTTTGTCTCAGTTCTTGTGTTGTCTTCTACACCATTTATAACTGCCATAACTCATGTAATTAGTTATGGTTAACTTATTACTACGAGGGAAATCATGTTCCATATCTGTTTTTAAAAAAAAAAGGTTGTTAGCATCTCCTTGTGAAACACCACTAAGTTGCCATATCCCAGGAAGTTTTATTTATTGGAGACCTTTTGTCTTATTTCTAATTCTTAATTTGTCACATATTTAATGAGTCTTGAATTGTATATTAGCCTTGTGCACTGATTTCCATTGAATATGTGGATCTTGACAAGACAAACTGCATTTATTGCATTGCAGCCTTTCTGCTAATTTAGTTGCTATAGATGTACAACAGTATGATTTAACTGATCAGATAAACCATCTGGAATGGTGCAAGTTGTAGCCTGTGTAAGTTATTTTTATTTTAAACATTTTTTTTTAAAAAAGTACGGGCAAGGGGAAAAAAAACTTGCATTTATTTTCTGTGTTATCCCAAAGCAGCTACATTTTTCACCTGGGCTCCTTCCTATCGGAAAGATGTGAAACTTGAAAGGGTTCAGAAAAGATTTACAAGGATGTTGCCAGGGTTGGAGGATTTGAGTTATAAGGAGAGACTGAACAGGCTGGGGCTGTTTCTCCTGGAGCGTCAGAGGCTGAGGGGTGACCTTATAGACATTTACAAAATTATGAGGGGAATGGATAGGGTAAATAGACAAAATCTTTTCTTGGGATGGGGGGAGTCCAGAACTAGAGGACATAGGTTTAGCCTGAGAGGGGAAAGATATAAAAGACCTAAGGGGCAACTTCTTCACGCAGAGGGATGTGCGTGTATGGAATGAGCTGCCAGAGGAAGTGGTGGAGGCTGGTACAATCGCAACATTTAAAAGGCATTTGGGTGGGTATATGATTAGGAAGGGTTTGGAGGGATATGGCAGGTGGGACTAGATTGGGTTGGGATATCTGGTCGGCGTAGAAGGGTTGGGCCGAAGGGTCTGTTTCCGTGCTGTACATCTGTATGACTCTAAAAATTCCAATCACAGCAATAAAATAAAGCATAGGGCCAGTTGAGATTTGTGCAACTGCTCCAGTAGGGCATGTCTGGTTCAGAGTGTGATTTGTATTTTGTTTTCTCTCCCCATCCCTCTCTTTGTCGACCTACAGAATTACCATCATGTACAGAATAGGCTCAGGTCCACTTAGTCTAATTTGTCTGTGCACACAGTTTGACTCCCCACTGATTAGATTTTTTTTAAACTGCAAATGTATTTGTACATTGCCCCTTACAATTGCATAGAGTTATGAAGGGTTTACTTCACAAAACAGCCCATTTGGCCCAAGGAGTCCATGCTGGTGTGTGATGCACTTCAGAGAACAAATTATAAAAAGGCTTAGAGTCATAGAGCTGTCCAGCATGGAAACAAACCTTTCATTCCAACCTGTCCATGCCGACCAGATATCCTAACCCAATCTAGTCCCACCTGTCAGCACCCCGCCCATATCCCTCCAAACCTTCCTATACATATACCCATCCAGATGCCTTTTAAATGTTGCAATTGTACCAGCCTCCACCACTTCCTCTGGCAGCTCATCTCATACACGTACCACCCTCTGTGTGAAAAGGTTGCCCCTCCGGTTTCTTTTATATCTTTCCCCTCTCGCCCTAAACCTATGCCCTCCAGTTCTGGACTCCCCCACCCCACGGAAAAGACTTTGTCTTTTATCCTGTTCATGCACCTCATGATTGTATAAACCTCTATAAGATCACCCCTCAGCATCCGACACTGCAGAAAACAAAATACAAATCACACTCTGAACCAGACATGCCCTACTGGAGCAGTTGCACTTCAATCTCTCCCTATAGGTCAAATCCTCCAACCCTGGCAATATCCTTATAAATCTTTTCTGAACCTTTTCACGTTTCAACATCTTTCTGATAAGGAGACTAGAATTGCACAATATTCCAACAGTGATCTAACCAATGTCTTGTACAGCCACAACATGACCTCCTAACTCCTATATTCAATGATCTGTCTAATAAAGGAAAGCAACCAAACGCTGCCTTCACTATCCTATCTACCTGCGACTCCACTTTCAAGGAGCTATGAATCTGCACTCCAAGGTCTCTTTGTCCAGCAGCACTCCCCAGGACCTTACCATTATCTAAACCTACCATTGTATGCAATATTCCCATCCCTCTCAAATACTTAACTAGCTTTTCCTTGAAGGCACTGATAGTATTTATTTCAGGGAAATACTGAATTCCATTAAGTGGCTTGATTTTAGCTCCTCAAGAAGGATCTTGTGGAACTATGTAAGACTGTTCTCTGGAATATGATGGAAGATTTATGTCCACCTTGTAATTCTTTGCACTTTTATTTAGAACCTGAGTGACATTAACCAGATCATATGTTATTAAAATTGAATTTTTAACCTTTTTGTTTAAGGGGTTGGTGAAAAGTATTCAACATGGGAACCAACTAAAAGAGAATTGGAGTTACTACGGCATAATCCCAAACGCAGGAAGATAACTACAAATTGTACCATCGGTAAGTGAATTAAAATGTGGGAAAATGAAGGGCCAGGAACACCTGTGGTAATGGTTTGAAGGTCATTAGTTTGACAGTCATTTCCAAAATTTTGTATTATATTACAGTAAAATAATGGGGCACTTAATCATTATTTTTCTTGGCACTTTGTGCAGTTAATAATGCTTGTGATGAAATAACATCCTTTGAGGATATTGATAGACCAGTGATTCATATTGTACATGTAAGAAGGTTTACCTTTTTGGATTTTCAGCAACAGTCTTGATTCTTCACTGTGAAAAAAAATCAAAGTTCCATGTCCCTCTTTTTGTTGAGATTAATAGTGTCAAAAGGCTTTAATTTTGCTTTTTGCATTTGGCTTGTTTAAATTTGGGATATCTAATGTTTAATAGCAAGTCTCTAATAATATCCATTTGATAAGTGACTTTGCAGTCCTCCAGAATTGATACTGGCCAACACACTGGTCTCAAGTTAGTTTTCTATTGATCTTGATAATACATAAATGCTCAGAATTCTGCCTTTAGCGAGCAAAGCATGGAATGTTTGGGCTGTCAGTTCAGGGCTCTTTGAGATACTTTATGTGCCGTTCTGGGCCACACTAGTTGGGGTAATAAATCAGTCTTTCCTTATCAATGAGAAACAGACAGCAAATGAGCAAAAACACTGGAATTATTGAAATAAATACTCTGATCAATCCATATCAGTGGAAAGAACAGACAAATTAATAGTTCAAGTTGGAATAGTTCACACTGTTTGCAGGCTTAATGCTGGTCTTTCAAAACCATTTTGTATAGCGTACTGTTTTCAGTTCAGGATTCAGTAAGTTTGTTAATTTGGCCAATCTTGAAATTCATTTTGTTCTTGTATCACGAATGTGAATTTACTATTGAATGGAAAACCGTGTTAGCGATATACAGTAAATTGAGTCAAGATGTGACCTTACCCTTATGAGGATTCTCCTTCTGCTTCAGTTTGTGAACAGTTGAAATTCATAGTTAACAACATCAACAGGTTATTTAACCCACCCTCTCACTTCAGCTAAATTGCATGTATCCATACAATTTCTTCCCTACAAGAAGGTCGTCCTAATCTAGTGCACACTCAAAACCGAAAGAATTGTGGATGTTGTGAATCAGAAACAAAAATAGAAATTGCTGGAAAAGCTGAGCAGAAATGGCAGCATTTGTGAAGAGAAATCTAAGTTAACGTTTTGGGTCTGGTGACCCTTCCTCAGAACTGATGGTAGCTAGGAAGATGTCAGTTTATATGCAGAAGATAGGGTTGGGGGAGAGTCACATGCACACTCTTGATCTTTCTTTCCAATAGCATCGCAAAATGCTGGCTGAGGGTTGCACCACCCCTCAGTTCCACTTCATCCTCTGGCTCATTTACCTTGTTCACAAGAAGGCCAGTGTGTCAACCACAGTCACGCACCTAATTACATCTGATCTTGATTCCCTGGATCAATATCTATCAATAGCTTACATGTTGCAACCTCTGCCACTAAATGTCATTGAATCATGAAACTCGCAATGCAGGAGGGCCATGTTGACTGCTGGTTCGAGCTCTTCAGCTGGTGCAATCTCCTCTGAATTCCATTTCACTTGTCACTTTTTGGACCTGTTTATTGCTTCCTCTTTTGAATACTTAAATAAGTGCTTTTTAAAACTTTGTAGCTTTTACTCCTCTCATCTATTTGTGTAAGGGACGTCTGAACAGTAAACAAAAGCGAAATGCTGTATATACAATCTATGTACTTGAGGTTCCTTTATGTTGCGATCACCAATTTCACAGTTTATGTTCAGTGCATGCTGTCCTCTTGGAACTCATGCTGTTGTTACTGGTCTAAAATGACCAACATTCCCTGTAAGCTGCACAGCTGTTTGGAAGTTCCACATGCCCTGATTGGCAGGCTGATGTTGGCTTTCAGCTTCATAAGTGCATGGGTTTCTGAGGTCTGCATAGTCGAGGGGAGGGTAGGGGATATTTACAAAAAATGTAAAAGATGACTACAGTTGTAAATGAATGCATATTTCAATTTTTTACTTGCTTAGTTAACCAACGTCAAGCAAAGAGTCATGCTATCAAATCAACTGTCTTCTTTGGGTCTTTTGGAAACCTTTTTGAGATTTATAGAATTAAATTATTTGCTTTTACTGCATTTTTGACTTTGCTACTACATAGCAAATGGAATTGAATATTGAACTAACTCTTCAGTTGTCGACTTAAAAATCTTTTAGAATGTTTTGCAGGTACATATTCTAATCAGCTGAAAATACCAAGTGGGAATCCAATCAGATGATGGGCAGGTCAGATAAATGTTTAGTTTCTTCTCATGATGTAGGCATTTTTCAGTTTTTACATTTTTTTTTCTCTTCCCACTGCTTCCCACTCCTCTTCCCCGCTTCCCCTCTCCCTACCTCTCTTCACTTCCCCTCAGTCCTCACCCCTTTTTTTGATCTGTCTACCTTCCCTCTTCTGACCAGATTAGTTTTAGAACCTTTTGGCCTAAATCAAACTTGCCTGCCCCCCTGTAAGCAATTTTAAATGTGTTCCTGACTAATAAAGAAAACATGGCTTACTTTTGTCTGAAGGGAGCGAAGGAGCCCATTGGTTAAAAGAAAACAAGCCTGAGTGAATTGAAATAACACTTGCCCCTCAGGAGGTTCCAGGTTTATTGTTTTATATGTTTATCACAATCTCCTAAATCTTGAATGCAGTTTTGCAGTATTTTTCTAACAGGCTCTTTGGTGCATGCACCTCTTTTGGCCTATTGTCGTAGAATGTTTCCCAGACTATTTGGATTGCAAATATGAGTTGAATCTGGGTAGCATCACAAAGCACAGCTTTCATGTGCTGGAAGACTATCCAATCCCTCATCTGTGACATGGAGGTTGGCGCTTCTTTTCTTTCAACACTCGATGTTAACTATGGGAGTCTATTGCTTTGTCTTTGGTGTTTTTGTTCTGCTACACTTCCATGGCAGTTGCAACTCTCTCCTCTCCCTCACTTGGGAGATTTGTTCCAAATTACGTGCTTCCATATGTCAAACCATTTCCAATAATTCATTCAAATTAGTAGCATGTGACTGCAGATGTGTTTTTGGGTTTCGAACTAGATGATGCTTTGACAATTTAAAGTTGCAACAGGTCAAAGTAAGCATATATGCAACTTTTGGCTTCATGGGGGCCATGGGGTAGTTGATGGCAGAGAGAGAAAATAACTATCCACAGCACCATCCATTGCAGTGTGGTTTCCCCAAATGAATGTGGTTTGACTTCTGATGTCTATGCACCAAGCACACCATAGAGTGATTTCCTAGAAGGTCATGTTGTAACAATTTAATCTGATTAGGAGTAAATTATACTTGGCTGGCAGCTGGAAATGTTACATTGTTGGGATGATTTCACTAGTTTGGCGCTTACAATGAGTCGATGATTTTTTTTAAAGAAACCAATAGATTCTGGTAGGGGTCTTTTTTATTGGACAACTCATAACCTTCAATTATCTAGATGTAGGTTTGCTCATTGAGCTGGAAGGTTTGTTATCAGATGTTTTATCACCATTCTAGGCAACATCTTCAGTAAGCCTCCAATGAAGCACTGGTGGTATAGCCTGCTTTCTATTTATATGTTTGAGTTTCCTTGGGTTGGTGATGTATTTTCCTGTGGTGACATCATTTCCTATGGTGATGACATTTCCTGTTCTTTTCTCCGGGGTAGTAAATGGGATCCAAGTCAGTGTTTATTGGTAAAGTTCCGATTGGAATGTCCTGCTTCTAGGACCCCTTGGCATCTTGGTAGTCCACAAACCCTCCAACACACTAAAACAGCAGCTAATGAATTTGGAAGACCTTATATAGACAGCAAGCAAAACTAATGTCATTTACAAAATATCTTTCAAGAACTGTAACAAACGCTATATTGGACAAACAGGCAGAAAGCTAGCCACTAAGATACATGAACAGCAACTAACCACAAAACAGCATGACCCACTCCCACTTACATACAGATGAGGAAGGGCACCACTTCGACTGGGACAACACATCCATCCTAGGACAAGCCAAATAGAGATACGCATGAGAATTCCTAGAAGCATGACATTCCAACCGGAACACACTCAACAAACACATTGACTTAGATCCCATTTACCACCCTCTGAGCAAAAGAACAGGAAATGACATCACCAACCCTAGGAGAATCAGACATACAAATGGAAAGATCTTTGCTTGTTTCCATAAAGTGTCAGTTTTTTTTAAAAAGAAAGTTTAAGGAAACAGGCAAAGATCTTTTTCACATTTTATTGGTTTGAGGTTGCAGTCTCTGCCTTCCCCTGCCATGTTGATTCATTCGGGTGGAATAAGTTCTGGGAAAGGCAAGGATAGAAACTGTTTTCTTTGTCCCAACCACCAGTCCCAACTGTTGTCACTTACAGATCACCTATTGTATGAATCCATTGTTGTCTTCCCTTAGATCTCTTTAACCTTTTATCTCTCATTTTGCAATCTATTTTTGGTACAGGGATCTATCTAACCTTTTTGTTAAATTACAGTTGGCTTCAAATCAAGATCTGGAGTAGATTAAAACACAACCACTGTTGCATTGAGGAGGGGTTGGCATTCAAAACATGGTCTTTTCAACAGTGAAAATTTGTTACATGCGCCATTCATGAAATGATGTATGTTAACTTCAAAAGATACATGATGTAATGTTAGTCACCTTCTGGTAGGAAGGTTATGAAGGAGTGCAGGTGGTGTTGCTTCTTGTGATTGAGTGCATTTAAATATTTAGCTGTAAATAGATTCTCGCACAAAAAAACCATAGACTTAAATGGCATACTTTTGAAAGACTACATAAAAATACATGAAGCCCCTTTCTTCAAGCTCCCTGAGCTTGGTTCATTTCTTGAACTATTTTTCATATATCAGTCTCCTATTTTTGACAGCGGTCCTAAATGTGCATACCATACTCCTACCTGGACTGCATAGTATTGGGAAAACATAATCTAGTGAATATGTCGCCAAATGCATGCCTGTAATTAATAGTTGTATTTGCTGGGTGACGTGTTTCACTTTGACGTTAAGACTGAAAGTGACGGGTTGAATTTAAGATTTATCCAACCTTTGGTGATTTGTGACTCCCAACTTGTAAGTTGTCAGTTCCCTCTGTCTAAATCTTGTTTGATTTTGTTTAACATTTTTATTTGGGAGAGGAAGAGCCACACTTCATGACCATGTTAAATGGTACCCAGAATCAAGGATTGTTACATTTGCAGATGGAGGTCAGTCCATTGCGCCTGTGCCATTATATTAACCAATGCCAATCTCTTGACCTTTCCTCCTATACTGCTCCCCATTTCTATCCAAATAATCATTTAATGCCTTCTTGAATGCCTCAATTGAACCTGCACCTGCCAGATTTCCATGAATTGCATTCCATATCTTTAACAGCTCACTGTGTGATAGTGTTTTTTGCCCCATATTACCCTTATTTCATGTGCTCATCATTTAAATTTATGCCTTTTCATTCTTTTTCTCTCTTATAAGCAGGAACAGCTTTTTCTTATCTACTCTATCCAGTCCACTCATGATTTTGTAAACCTCCATCAAATCTCCCCTCAGCCATCTCTCCAAGGAGAACAGTCTTGATTTCCCTGGTCTATCCTCATAATTGAAGTTTCTTATTCCTGGAACCATTCGTGTAAATTGCTTCTACATTCTTCAATGTGTTCATGTCTTCCATGTAATGTGGTCTTGTACAAGTTAAATATCACTTCATTGCATTGTACATGATGCTCCTATTAATAAAGCCAAGAATCACTACGTGTTTTAGATGCTCTCTTAACCTGATGTCGCCTCCAATGATCTGTGCATATATACACTCATGAGCACGGTCGATTCTGCTATAACACATGTTTCTTCAATGTGAATTGGCTTTAATGTGATTGAAGAATTTACACTTTTAGTTTTAGAACACAAACTTTCCTTATCTGTATTAGTTATAATGCAATTCCAGCCCATTAATTTAAGTGGCACAGCTATTATGCAGTATTCTTAATGCAAGATTGTACAAGAACAGAACTATCACGTTATATCAGAGCCAAATGTATGGCATGCAAGTCTGCTCTGCCTCCTAAAGGAACGATGTTCTGAAACTTGAAAGGATTCAGAAAAGATTTGCAAGGATGTTGTCAGGCCTGGAGGATTTGAGTTATAGGGAGAGGCTGAATAGGCTGGGGCTATTTTTCCTGGGGTGTCAGAGACTGAGGCTTTTATGATTTTACAAACTTGTAGGGGGACATGGATAGGATAAACAGACAAGATCTTTTCCCTGGGATGGGAGAGGACATAGGTTCAAGGTGAGTGGGGAGGGTAGAGATATAAAAGGGATCCAGGGGATAATGTTTTCGCGAAGGGTGGTGCATGTATGGAATGAGCTGCCATAAAGTTGTGGAGGCTGGCACAATTACAACATTTAAAGACATCTGGATGGGTATATGAATAAGAATGGTTTAGAGGGATATGGGGTTAAAGGCTGGCAAATGGGACCAGATTTGTATAGGATATCTGGTCAGCATGGATGATTTGGACTGAAGGGTCTGTTTTTGTGCTGTACCTTCTATGACATCTTGAAAAATTTCCATATTGTGTAAAGGTGGATAAATCCTCAGGACCTGATCAGATGTAGCCAAGAACTCTGTGAGAAGCTAGGAAAGTAATTGCTGGGCCCCTTGCGGAGATATTTGTATCATCGATAGTCACAGATGAGGTGCCAGAAGACTGGAGATTCACTAATGTGGTGCCACTATTTAAGAAGGATGGTAAAGAAAAGCCAGGGAACTATAGACTGGTGAGCTGACATTGGTTGCGGGCAAGTTGTTGGAGGGCATTCTGAGGGACAGGATTTATGTGTATTTGGATAGGCAAAGACTGATTAGGGATAGTCAACATGGCTTTGTGCATGGGAAACAATGTCTCATCAACTTGAGATTTTTGAAGAAATAACAGAAGGTTAATGAGGGCAGAGTGGTGGATGTGATCTGAATGGACTTCAGTAAGGCATTTGACAGGCAACTGGTTAGCAAGAGTACAGGGAGAGCTAGCTATTTGGACGCAGAACCAGTTGTGGTGTAGGGTTGCTTTTCAGTCTGGAGGCCTGTGACCAGTGCTGTGCCGCAAGGATTGGTGCTGGGTCCACTTCTTTTCTTCATTTATATAAATGATTTGGATATGAGCATCAGAGGCATAGTAAGTTTGTAGATAACACCGAAATTGGAGGTGTGATGAACAGCAAAGAAGGTTACCTTCGAGTACAACAGGATCTTGATTAGATGGGCTAATGGGCTGAGTAGTGGCAGATGGAGTTTAATTTAGATGAATGTGAGGTGCTACGTTTCGGAAAGGCAAATTAGGACTTGTACACTTAATGGTAAGGTCCTGGGAAGTGTTGCTGAACTAAGAGACCTTGGAGTGCAGGTTCACAGTGGAGTCTCAGGTAGACAGGAATAGTGAAGAAGGCGTTTTGTATGCTTTCCTTTATTGATCAGAGCATTGAGTGTAGAAGTTGGGAAGTCATGTTGCAGCTGTACAGGACATTAGTTAGGCCATTTTTGGAATATTATTTTAAGTTCTGGTCTCCCTGCAATATGAAGGATGTCATGAAACCTGAAAGGGTTCAGAAAAGATTTACAAGGATGTTGCCAGGGTTGGAGTGTTTGCACTTTAGGGACAGGCTGAATAGGCTGGGGTTGTTTTCACAGGACTGTCAGAGGCTGAGGGGTGACCTTGTAGAGGTTTATAAGATCTTGAGGGGCATGGATAGGATAAATAGACAAAGTCTTTTCCCTGGGGTGGGGGAGTCCAGAACTAGAGGAAGGCATAGGTTTAAGGTGAGAGGGGAAAGATATAATAGAGACCTAAGGAGCAATTTTTTCACTCAGAGGGTGGTGAGTGTATGGGATGAGCTGCCAGATGAAGTGTTGGAAGCTGTCATCCATAGCTTGCTGATGGTGAATCACTAATACCACTTATGTAAAAATAAATTATTAAATTGAAGTAAGAGTAGAAAATGCTACAAATACTCAAGTCATGCAGTGCTGTATTGACGTTTCGGGTAGATAACTATTTTATCAGAATTGGATGACAACAAAATTGGCTGGCTGAATGCAAAGCCATTTGCCCCTAAATCTTTGATTGAGATTCTTGTGTGATGTTTAATTTTATGCTTGCATTGAAGTTAACACAAATTAAAATAAACACTACCCATGTTTTTTTCATCATTGTTTGAATTGCAGCAATCTTGTGGGTTGCTCCTCTTTTCAGCTGCAACTTCCCAAACTGCCAGTGAGGGGCACTGTATGCTTTTGTTATGTTGCAGGAATCTGCTAGAAAATGGCTGTATAGATTAATCCAACTTGCATCCCAATAATAATTCCAAATATTAACAGGAGGTACAGATTGATTACAGATTCCAAGTGCTAAAAGTCCGTACTTGTTAAAATGGCTCTTAAAATAAATCATTATAGCTATCACTGGTATCTAATGTAGCCTGTGATAGAGAACAGAATAACTAAAAGTCAACAAAGCTTAAAATTCACAAAGTTGAGATTGTGTTTTCTTTCAACAGACAGGTTGGATATCTTGTTAAAACGATTGAACATGTAAGTCTGCGAAGTAGTATCGTTATCCATATAACCAATTGCCATAAATTGCTCCAGTGCTCTGATGCTTTCTGTTTTAAGACTGAAGACTATTCAATGTTCTTCTGTGATTAAAGTGTATTATCGTTGTGCCTACTGGATTGGGCAGCCCTCAGTTTTAGCAAAAAAGGGGAGGGAATTGAATTGATATTCATGCATCAACATCACGTGGGAGTTCCTCGGTAGATATTTTTGAACAACTAGTTCAGATATGTTGTAGCACTCCTGAAGCAGATGTGATTTGGACCCAGACTTCCTGGCTCAGAGACATGGGAATAGCACAGTGCCATACAAACCCATTGTTCGTCAGTAGCCCAACCATTTCAGCTGCTTCATTAATAAAGGTGGGAGGTGCAAAAAGACAGCCCATCACTGTCGTCTTGAGGGTAATTTAGAATGAATGATAAATGCGGACCTTGCTAGGGTTATCCACTTCCCATAAAAACTAAAAGATAATTGAAAGAGTTTAAGAAAAAATAGTGTAATAATTTCTCATGTCTAAATTATCTGTATTAAATCACTATCAAAGCAAATCCACACATTCTCTCTCAACTTGGCTAGCTCTTTGAAAGAAATTATAAAGCTGTTGGAACCGTACAGCAGGGATATTGGACAGTGCTACTTTTAGTATATGTATAATGGATGAATGAATAGTATGCAGTAGCCTTATTAAGATTTGTCTCATTTTACCATCTGTAGCCAGTTATATTTGAGTGGATATCAATGTTTTTCTCATGTAATGTTCATTTGGATAACTTATATCTGGATGTTCTTTAAGCCTCTTAAAACTGCACATAAGCATTAGTGAAAAACCAAGGAAATTTCTGCAGTTTTGACTTCAATGTCTTGAATGATTTCTGAGAGGCGGAACATTGCAAGGTTACCCTACCTTCACAATGTAACAAGACATTTCCTAATTTGCTTTGAGTTGCAGTTACTTGACAAGGTCCCAGCAGAGCTCCATCATTGGTTTAAATGATTTTCATTCACAGGATTTGCATATTGGTGGTAAGACATTCCATCCCAAATTAACCCTTCCATCAGCTTTATGAAGCCTTTACTCATTTGAACAATTTCCCTTTTTTTTTTGCTTTAATTGTCTCCAATATACTACTCATTTCTCCCTTTTAAATTCAAGATGTACAGATTCAATGTCTTTAAACAATTAGTTTAATCATTCATAGTCAGATCTGAGGAGACCACTTCATGCTATTGCGCAGTGCTCTCTGTCAGTAAAATTGTTAACTGTTCAAAGATCATCCAGATGGGGGAAAAATAATACCTAATTTCTGGAAATAGGTTTTTAAACCCTCCCCCTCCAATTGCCTCTCCAGTCTCTCAAATTATTGCAAGAAACTCATGGACCTGTTTTTGCAAATATTTAAGGTTGTTTAATTGTTTGCTTCCCTCCCTTCTAGCCCATCAAAATCTTCGCTAAGGTTATTCTCACCCACTATCTTTGCTCTGAATTTGAATGTTCTCTTCAAGGCTTGAATGTTTTGTTTGCTTTCTTATCCCTGAGTTCACGATATAATGTGCACCTATTTTGCTCTTCCTACTAAACTATTGAGCACCTAACTTTCATTTCCGATTATCAAATTGGTTAATATTTGTGCTTCTCAGGTATGACCCTTCTGTAAAACTTGCTGTCTCCTCACGTGCCCCAACCACCTCGAAGGGAAAGAAATTTTCAGCCCTTCCTCAAACGACCATCCTATCTTGAATCTCCTTTCCTTCAAGTGCTGAATATCTAGTTGCCTCCCGCATGCATGGGTATCTCTCTTGAATTCCTCTTTTAATCCCTTCAGTCAGGTTTCCATAGAGTCATTGCACTAAAATGGCTCTTAGAAAAGTCATTATGACTTTGTACAAAGATTAAATGACCCCATCTCTACTTCTCTGTAGGATTTAACATGATGAACCACAAGATTCCATTCAAACACTTCTCCAATGCTGTCCAGTTGAGTGGAACTGCTCTTCGTGTTATGGTAATTATTGACTGCTTGTCTGACATTTAGAACATCTACAGTGTGGAAACAGGTCATTTGGCCCAACAAGTCCACACCAACCCAGACCCATCCCCTTAACTTATAACCCTACATTTCCCATGCTAATGCACCTAACCTACACATCTCTGAACACTATGGGCAACTTAGCATGGCCAATTCACCTAACCTGCACATCTTTGGACAGTGGAAGGAAACCAGAGTACCCAGAGGAAACCCAGACAGACACAGGGAGGATGTTGTGAGGCAATAGTGCTAACCGCTGAGCCACAGTGCTGCACTAATAAAAGATGAGCAGAAATTTGCCCCAACTCAAATTCGGGAAGGCATTATCATAACCTCTTCGTTTCCTATCTGTGAGCTCCATTCTTTAGCCTGGCTAATGTTTGAGGCTGAATCAAATTGTGTACAATCTCTGGTGTATTTAGTCCTGGAATAAGCGTCAGTATAAATCTGCACAATCACAGAGACCAATTGTTTTCAGCTGTACCTCTGCTTATCTAAGGTGTCAAACTGTCATCAATGCCTTTATCTCGTGGCTTGGTTTAGTTTTAATATATTCCTGCCAATCTTCCGATTGTGGCTTTTTTGAATAGTCTCTGACTTCAACTGCTCCACCTTTGCTGGTGGTCATGCCAGTAGCTACCCAGGTTCTCTCTTCTGGAATTCTATCCTCACCCCACAAATCACTTTCTATATTCCTCTCCTTTTAATGTGCTCCTTTAAAGCTTATCTCTTGGGGCCACCATCTAATTAATCTATTTCCTTTATGTGGCTGGTGTCTGAGTTAATCTGTAATGTTCCTATAAAGAGTTTGGATTGTTTTTCTTTTGAAGTGCTATTTAAATGCAACTAGTTATGGTAATGAGCTACCATCTTCTAAACAATTGCAGCGTGAATAACATAGTTCAATTTTTTTTATTGGATAGGGAGTTCCAGGTTTTGACCTTTTTTTAATGGAGTGTTGATATATTTCTCATTCAGGGTACTGTATAACTTGGAGGTGCAGTGGTGTTGTGGTGAACTTGCCACCGCATTTTTTTTTGTAGGTGGCAGATGTCACAGGTTTGGAAAGTGCTGTTGAAGAAACATTAGCAAGTTCTGCAGGGCATATTGCAGATGGTGTACACTGCCAGTCTGTGCTAGTTTGGAGGAAATGATCATGTTTCACATGGCGTGATGATCAAGCTAGATACTTTTTTTCTGGGATGGTTTCAAGCCCTTGAAATGTGCTTTGAACAGCAGTTATCCAGGCAATCTGGAAGTGTTCTGTCTATCTTGACTTGACTTTTGTAGATGATGAATAAGCTTTGAAGATTCAGAACGTCTGTCACTCTGTGAAATTCTAAGTCTCTGACATGCAGTTGTAGCTATACTATCCCCATTCTTTATCCAATTTCGAGTCAATGGTCAGAATGTTGATAATGGAGATTTGACAATGGCCATGTCCCATTGTCAAAGTCAAGGGAGAGATGTAGAATGTCCATAACCTAGAAATTGCGTGTAGTGAATGTAATCTGCACTTTATCATCCCAAGCTTGAATGTTGACCAGGTCTTGCTGTATTTAATCATGGATGACTCACAATTCCTCAGGCAATTAAGGCTAACTGAACAATGCAATCTTTGGTGAATATTCCTACTTCTGACCTTATGGAGATTGTTGGAGCAGCTGAAGATTGAGTCTAGAACTCTGTCTTGACAAAGTCCTGCAGTGGGATAGACTGGAACAAAGGATGGATTCCCAGCAGCTGCAAATGTTTCCTTTGTGTCACATGTGACTGAAATTGGCAAGTTTGCCATAACCCCCAATATGGTTTTCAGCTTTCTTAGCGGTTCTTGGTGCCATTTTCTGTAAAAGGCAGCCTTTGTGTTGAGGGCAGTTACTCTTGCCTTGCCTTTGGAGTTGGGCTTTTTAGTCCACCTTTTTGGACTAAGGCTAAAATGAGGTTGAGTTGAGTGATCCTTGTGAACCTCCAACTGAGCATCAACAGGCAAATTATTCATGAGTAAGTGCTGCTTGATAGCACTGTTGATGTCCCTCTGATTGTGCTGCTTTCTATCACAATGTTCCAGATAGCCTCCCAAGTGATAATTAGCTCATTTGAAATTGTGGGCAGAAGATATCTATGCAAATTTCAACCCTACAGTTGCTGTTTAATGGAATAGCTTGTGTATTTAGCCCTGGGCCATGTTTTCAGGGCTGTAGTAAGGATGCTGTCAGTCTCAAAGACTTTGCTTATCTGTATACAGCCACTTCTTGATGGCTGAAAATGGACTGCTGTTATGTTGGAGACCTTCGAGGCTAAGCTAGGTCAACTACACATATTTGTAATCTTTCAGCCAGAAGTAACTTTTTAATGGGCTCCATTAACATTTGGGAATGTGCATTCTCATGAAGCCTCTTCCATTTATATCTGGAAGCAGCAGGATGGCAGAACTTTATATATCTCTTTTGGCTATAAGATCAGAAAAATAACATGCTTCTGCTACTTGGCATACGTAACATGTACATTAGAGCTTCACCATGTTGCTACCTCCAATTTTGGGTATACATGGTTGCAGTTGACATGCTGTCCTACATTTCATATTGAAATAATTTTGGCTCCCTTTCTCAATGTCCAGTGCAGGAAAGCTATGCCAGACCATAAGGATGTGTAGCCCACAGTATCTTTGACTATCCAATTTTGAGCTGCTAGATCTATTCTAATTGTTCTAATTGATCCAATTTTAGCAATGTGATAATGTACCTCAGTACCAAGACAGAAGTTCATCTCCTCAAGAACTGGTAGTCCCTCTTACTGATACAGTTGCAACTACCAATGTTAGTAACAGATAGGCTGGTAACCAGGAATTGTTTATTGAAATCATTCCAGAAGGCAGTGTGCTGAAAATGTCTTTCTTGTTCACCAGTCCACAATTTCAGCCGACATTTCGGGCAAAAGCCCTTCATCAGGCTTTTGCCCGAAATGTCGATTTCGAAGCTCCTTGGATGCTGCCTGAACTTCTGTGCTCTTCCAGCACCAATAATCCAGAATCTGGTTTCCAGCATCTGCAGTCATCGTTTTTACCACATAATTTCAGCCGCCTGTCGGTTGAAATGTTGAGCATTTTACTGAGTTAATGCATTGGCTAGATAATAGCCATTATTGCACTTTAAGTTTCTAATTTAAGGTAGAAATTTGTTGTCCTCATGAACCTTCTATAACTCGATTCGCCAAATCTTTCAAGTAAGGCCACATCAATGGAACATTGTAAGCAAACAGAATCTGCAACAGCTTGGTCAGCGTAGAGTTTTAAAGAGTGTCTTATGAAGAAACATTATGTTGAGGGCTTTAGGAATGGAATTCCAAAGCTTAAGGTCCAGCTAGCTGAAGGCGCAATGCAGTGATTGAGCAATTGAAATCAGAATTGTTGAAGGGGTAAGAATTGGAAGACCACAAGAAATAAGAGTTTTGGGGCTACAGAGGAGTTCAGAGCTTGGGAGGACCAAAACCAAGGAAAGATTTGAACAGTAAGTTTAAAATTGAACATTGCTTAAATTGAAATATGTATGTTGTTGAACATTGGATTGGCATAGACGTGTTTTGTGTCCTGACTGAGGCCCACAGGAGCAAATTAGTTGAGGCCAGGGCAAACTCAGACACTTATGATAGTGGAAAAAGTTTATTACTGATATCCTGATGATTGGGTGAAGCAAGGGATGAGTGAGTGTTATTCCAAACAATAAATCAGTGAGCACTGGAGATCCATGTTGTTGTTACTGTTTACTATCGAATATGAAATGATCTGGGCATGGGAACTGAGAGGATAATCTGAACGCAGTTGTTTTTCTAAAATTTTATTGAATTAAAACTCATAATAATGGAGCAGGACCAATTCATCCATCAGACCCAAATTTTGTTCTAAAATGTTAAAGCTTTTGTCATCCCCAGAAGAATAAAAAAATGTACTTTGGCTAAATTTGTGACCTTGTATTGCAGCTACGAAGAACAAATGCGCTTGTTAGTAAATGCATTTCTTGCTAATAGCCTTATTAATCTTCAAAATAAAATTCGTCTCAATGGAACGTTTAGTTTTTTTTTAACCAAAGTGTATTTAGTTTAATATTTACAGCAAATTGACCCACTATGAAAGAAATGCCATGTGCTGTCACTTTAACTTTGTTTTTTTTTCTTGTTTCAGGTCTCAGAGGCCTAATAAATCTAGGGAACACCTGCTTCATGAACTGCATTGTCCAGGCACTTACCCACACTCCACTACTCCGGGATTTTTTCCTTTCTGACCGACACAAATGTGAAATGCAAAGTCCCAATTGCTGTCTGGTTTGTGAAATGTCTAGGCTATTTCAGGAGGTGAGTACTTATCAACAGATTAGCTGCATTGGGGATGGTGCACAATGGCCTCTAATTTGTTTTCAGTGCCAATTTATAATTATGCGTATCAAATAGGAGAAAAGGCAACATCAGTGACTATCTCATGCCAACATCCTTAACATGTTCAGTTTTTAGGATGCTAATTCTTTTAAAGCTTCTATTTTACAGTTAAACATGCTTCATTAAATGTATGAACCTCTCCTTTTGGTATTAAAAGTTTTCTTCTGTTCTAGACTGTAGCTCTTATTTGTGAACTTCAGGATCTGAAACAACAATTCAACAAGACAACAGATGTCAAACAGTCATTGGTGTGTCTAAATAAATTACTGTCAGTGCAATTCACTTCACTGTAGCTTCAGCTAACATCATGCCGTTCCTTTCACATTACTGTGACATTAAATCCAAAACTTTGAGTAAAACCTATTTCAATAGCCATTCTAATGTCTGTGTTTCAAGAGTTTTTTCTGTTACAGTGCAAATTCCTTAGACAAATAAAAATAGCTATGAACAGATTTTTCTTTTGACAAAGAATCTTATTTGAAATATTTAAGTGGCCCATTTTCCCTCTTTCAGATGCCAGCAGATCCCATTTTAAACATTTTTACTGCTTTGGATTCAATTTCAGTGTTTATCCTTTTCTCTCTTTAAAGCCTAATGCGCTTTCACGTTTCAAAGCTCTAACACTCCCTCAGACATTTTGCTTTTACTTACTTAAGTATCTTACACAAAATGGTGATCACCTTCAAAAAGGTTTGTCAACAAACTAGTCACAACAGACATTCTCTGAACTGTGCTGAGTGCTTAATGTATCCAATCAGCACCAGGCAAGGAAGTGGCTCCATGGGTATTGATTTGCCTGTAAATCACTGAAGTATAAGGACAGGTTTTACATTTGCTTCCTTTCTAAAATTCTTGAGGCCAATATGCAATCTACAAAATTAAGCATATACAAAAATGCCTGTTTTTCACCAAATTTATTATTGTATTACATGTTCTGGGAGACTCTCTTTTTTCAGCCTGAAATTTTTTCTAGAGTCTGTTCATGTTTTTATTGTGTTCAAAGGAGAATACTGATTCATGGTTCACCAGGTTCTTGTGAAAATGAAGCATCTTATTTCCTCTGAATGTAGCCTTCCATCTAGTTACCAAGGCATCAGCACTCTAAAATGTCTGACCTATCTAATTAGGGACAGTGGCTTTGTCAGAGAACACTCAATGTTCTTGCATAATTCAAGCATATTCAATTCAGTATGCTGATTCATTTACTTGCAACAATGTTTGATTTTAATTACGGTATGTATGGTAGTTTTTCATTTTTTCAATGTTTCTTTTCTTTTCATACAGTTTTACTCTGGTTACCGCTCACCACATATTCCATATAGGTTATTGCATCTGGTTTGGACACATGCACGGCATTTAGCAGGGTACGAGCAGCAGGATGCACATGAGTTTCTGATTGCTGCACTAGATGTTCTACATAGGCACTGCAAAGGTATGGACCAATTATAGATCTCTAACAAAGCTGAGGCCTTTGTCGGTCATGAGTCTATATATTCCTTTAAAAATATAATTGCGCAGTTAGTCACAAATGTGGAAGATAGTCATTGGTGTTTTTGTTTCTCCTCTGTGGAGAGTGTCCCTGATACTCTAGGATAATTACTAAGTTTTACCAGGGGCTTAAAGTTTTAAGTAGCCTGGCCTTTGATCGAATGTTTTTACTTATTGCTGTGTTGTAATTTGGTAAGTTTTGTTTAATGCTATGCAAATAATTTAATCATTAGAGCAAGAGTTAAAGATATGGGTCTATTTAGAATTGAGTGGAGGAAGCAGATGCACAAGATGCCAGAATTGGAACAATACAATATTTGAAGGATTTTAGGTTGGAGCTGATGCAGTGGTGAAACCTTGGAAATATAAAGATTGCTTTCACTGGAATATTTAAGAAAACTAAAACAAATTGCAAATACAGCTTGCTTATTGCTTGATAGTAGCCACTACGTTTATCTGCAAATCCTTTCAGTACAAGTCACGGAAAGAATGGTAAGATTGAGATTCTTCTTCAAGCTGTGGAGTGTCAGAATGTTGGCAGAAGCTGGTTTTAACTTCAACAAAACTCTTTTTCTTTATGATAAAGCCAAATTATTTTGTCTTTAGAATGGACCTTCCCTAATTTGACACCATCTGTACTCCAAGCCCCCAAACACAGATCTTTTCCTTTTGTGAATGGATGGGCTGTCAAAAAAATCCTGTAGGCAGTCTGGTTTCTGTTGTGTAGTGTTGACCTTTGGCACTAGTATTGGGTCAAACTGTTCTATTTTTAAAACAGGCATTTATCTTTTCAAGTCAGTAATGCGTAGGTAACTGTTTGTGCAACATTGTAAAGCTAGGGCCAGTGTTATGACATGTGGATGGTAGCATAGGTTGAGTCTAGGTTTGGGTGTACAATGGATCCACTTCAAAGATCTCTGAAGCAATGTGTAATTAATGGCATATAGAAGAATTTTACCTTTACAGAACCAAACCTGTGATTATTCAAGTGTATTACCTATTGTAGCTAAGGGAGACAGGACAGAATTATGGTACCAATTTAAAATATTTCTCTCTTGCTCTAACTTCACAGTAGTATGCATGCAGTGCAACAGGCAAGAATGCAACTTGGGATGTTTGCATCAGTTCAAGAAATAAGGGAGCCAAATAAGGAAATGATAAACCAGTGAGGTTAACATCCGTCATTACACAAATGCTACTTTCTATCACTAAAGAGGCAATGGCAAGAAGTTTGCAATCTGGCTGAGTTGGTATGGTTTTATGAAGGGCAAATGACACTTGCAATTTATTTGAGTTCCTTGAGGATGTAACCAGCAGGATGGATAAAAGGGAAGTAGTAGGTGTAGTCTGGGTAATGTGATTAAAAAAGCATTCGGAAAGGTTATTGTGCAAAATAGGAGCCCGTGGTGTTCGTGGTATTATATTGGCACGGATGGTGAATTATTGATGTAATAGGACACAATTAGGATAAGTGAATCATTTTCAGGTTAGCTAACTGTAATCTGTGCATGTCACAGATCAGTGGACCTTCAACTATTTACTGTTGTTTTGATGAAGGTATAGAAGATATTATCACTTTTGGAATTTCAACCTTTTGAAAATTAAGACAGATTTTGGCTTCAGTTCTGTGAAGGTAATTGTTTTTTTTAAAAGATCTAAGTGTCTGGCAGAAGACCCTTGATAATTGATAGATTAGATTACTTACAGTGTGGAAACAGGCCCTTCGGCCCAACAAGTCCACACTGCCCCGCCGAAGCGCAACCCACCCATACCCCTACATCTACCCCTTACCTAACACTACGGGCAATTTAGCATGGCCAATTCACCTGACCTGCACATCTTTGGACTGTGGGAGAAAACCGGAACACCCGGAGGAAACCCACGCAGACACTGGGAGAACGTGCAAACTCCACACAGTCAGTCGCCTGAGGCGGGAATTGAACCCGAGTCTCTGGCGCTGTGAGGCAGATAGTATATTGTTAAGTTTGACCCACTGAGAGAACTGGCCAGACGCAACTCCTTTACTACTTGCTTAGAAGCTGTGAAGAATCCAAAGTTTGGTTGATGTAAAGAGCCTACAAAGGGGCTGAGGTTAGTGCTCCAGTCATTGCATGATTTTGGATCTGTGCACCTCTGTTTTTGGGCCAGGGATGGTGTAACCATGAGTTGGATGTCCACTACTGGTCTGCTCGCTAATGCTGGAGGCAGCATCCAACCACATGCCCTTGCTTCTGTCCCCTTGCCCTTTCTCCTTGCCACGGTATTTCTTCTCCCAGCCAATTGAACCCATGTTGATGGAAATGCACATTCCTGAATGGCAGCTCTCTGACGGCTACTACTATTCATGATGGAAAGGTGCAACATAAGTTGACCGTGCTCGAGATATTATCGAGTCCTGGTAAAAAGATGGGTAATGTCCTGAGCAAGACCTGGAGAGCCTCATGGCCTATGAGCAGAAGCAGCATGTCACAGTTGAGGTTGGCACCTGGTGGAAGAAAGTGCACTGTGGTGACATTATCTGTAAAGAGGCTCGATGTAAAGATATTGCTTAAGGGTCGAAAGGCGCAAAGTCACCATTTGGGTGTGGAGAGACACTGTTGACTGACCACCCTTCGTAATGGGGTGACTCTGTGGCAACTCAGTATATCATCTCATCCCAGAAGAAGGTAATCCACAACTTAGCTTTGTCAAAAAATTGTGCAAAGAATCAGAGACCAGCCCGTACCACAGCAAGGAGTCCACCAACAGTTTGATGATCAGTGCCTAACCCTTGCAAGATAATATTCTGAGAGTCCCAACTAGCACCATAAACAATTTGGGACCTTGGCCTCCAGCTCCTGCCAGTTCACCAACCAGGGTTCCTTAGCTAGGGTGTGGTAGACTCCAACTGAAATATTTTAGTAGGGGTGGGATTCAGAAACCTTGTTTCCTGCAATACTAAAGCTTAAACCCAGCATCTTAGACCACGGGGCCATGCTAACTATATTGTGTAAACACAAACAAAAACTGAAAGAATTGTGGATGCTGTAAATCAGAAACAAAAACATATTGCTGGAGAAGTTCAGTAGGTTTGACAGCATCTCTGGAGAGAAATAAGTTAACACTTTCAGGTTGAGTGACCTTCCTTCAAGCTCTGCCAATCGGCTGATTTGAACAATCTGAAGCTCGTTTTGAACACATGCTCTTGGTCGTGTGGCATCTTAGGTGCCTTCCCACACTGCTTGAACATATCAATAGTGTACACAAGTTAGTTCAAGTAACTTTGTTTTTAAAAGTGTGGTAATTCCTTCCTTTTAGATTAGATTACTGACAGTGTGGAAACAGGCCCTTTGGCCCAACAAGTCCACACCGACCCTCTGAAGGGCAACCCACCCAGACCCATTCCCCTACATTTACCCCTTCACCTAACACTACGGTCAATTTAGCATGGCCAATTCACCTGACCTGCACATTTTTTGGACTGTGGGAGGAAACCGGAGCACCCGGAGGAAACCCACGCAGACACGGGGAGAATGTGCAAACTCCACACAGACAGTTGCCTGAGGTGGGAATTGAACCCGGGTCTTTGGCGCTGTGAGGCAGCAGTGCGTGCTACCATGCCGCCCACAAATGGCCTTTCTTCCATTTTGGTCCACAATTGAAAATAGATGTTTAAAAAATGATTTTTACCCTGGGTGACATGGAAGCTGAACATCTCTTTTATTTTTAAACCATGTGGTACAAAGAACCCACAGTTCTGGACCTGACATTCTGCTCTTGAACTTTAAACATCACATTTGGGTTGAATAGCATGAGTAGTCTGCATATCAGATAAACCAAACACTAATTCATATTGCCTCAAAATGTATATGTTTGCTCTAGAGGAATTGAGTCTTTATTGCTTGCTGTTACTCCATGAGTTCTGTTAGTCTGTTACAGCCCATAGCTCAATTTGTGATTTCACATTATGCTTTCACTAGTTCATTTTATCAGTTGTGTAATTTCTAATAAAGTCCTCTTTTTAGTCCTTTTTAATTGAGGGCAATTAAAGCTATGGAGCTTGTCACCCAAATTCCAATGCTTTGTCCTTAGTCTTGTCCATATACATTGGCCAGAGTATCACTGGCCCAAGTGGATTTGTACTCCTTCAGTTCAATTTAAGTATTAATGTGTACATAGTAGCAGGACTAAAGTAACTCTTGTCAAATTTTGTTTCAATGTTGAAACTGAAATAACTCCAGAGGGGCTGGTATCCTATCACCAAGTCACCCTTTATTTTCACATGAACTCTGAAGCTCCTCCTTTTTATCTGTCAACCAAGGCTCTCTGGGACTGTTAATCTACTCCTATTAGGTAATTAATTTTATGTGAGGTCCAGCTGGCTGATGCTATTACAATCACAAGAAGCTTCACTCTTTTCCCAGAGGAGTGAGGTTGCAGTACTTTGTTTCATATGCAAGAAACAAATCAGTGTTTCTTAAGGTGTGCATGTACCTGTCATTCTTAAAGGGATTGTGCACAGCAACAATATGGTTGTGCAAAGCAAAGAAAACATTGTTTCTGACTGCATGCAAAAGTGGTTTTAAGTTTGAAGAGAGGGCAGGTATTTACTGATTTAGAAGTTTTGTCAAATGTTAACTGTTTATGTTAATGTATTAGATGTTGATATCATAAATGTTAACAATTGCTATTCTTGTTTTATTGCTAATCATGTTTGAAATAACTAGCGAAAGATGAATTCTGCAGTATTTGTTTGTATATTATTTCTGTTTGAAGTTAATTCTTAAAATTCTCTGTAAATAAAGACTCACCATATTTTTAAAATCACATTTTCATATAGGTGACGATAATGGGAAGAAAGCCAGTAATCCAAACCACTGTAACTGCATTATTGACCAAATCTTCACTGGAGGACTGCAGTCTGACGTCACTTGCCAAGTCTGCCAGTAAGTGAATCGTTTTTGTTTATGGTTTGTAATTGAAGCCTTGTTGAACAATCTGGTTGGAAAGCAGTAAACTGTACATTGCTGATACTTACTTCATCAGTGGTAACTTGAGAGGGTTAGAAAATTGCAGCTTTATTCGTGAAAACATAAGTTCAAGTTTTAGTATTGTTCAGTGATTTTATAAAAACCAAGTCTTAATGGAAATTCAAATCATCAACCCTGCCCATTCGGAATTCAGTGTCCTCGATGGTTATCATTGAACTTTTTTCTGTAGTGATCCTTATGTTGTTTTTTTTTAAAAATGTTGCATAATGTAACTCCAGTCCTGTAAATATTCAAAGATTTCATCAATTGGAATTTCAGGTTATCTGCATTTCATTATGTTGCTTAATTAAAATGACTTAAATTATTTGTCATGAATAACAATGACCCTTGAATGAATTCTAATTGAAACAATTTAACTGGGGGAAGGACAGAGACATGTCATTGCATGTTGCAATTTAAGTATATGCCCGGGATACTTGATTCAAATCCTGCAATAAATCAAATTCTTAGCATTACATTCTGTTCTGTTTATAGCAAACCAGCAAGAAGTCAAATCTTGGGGGGAGGGTGGCGCTGAAGTCACCCATAAATTTGTGGTAACCAGGGCCCTAAGGTAGCTGTAGAAGTCCCAATGTAATTTTTCTTTGCCCACAAATGCCTTTATCAAAAGAAACACACGATAAGTGGTCCAGCAAAAATGTGGAAAATATCTTTATCATCAAGTTGTTCATGCCTTACAATGGTTTGACCTTTTACAGCAAAAGGTATTGCCAAACTTTGAGAGTTAGCCCTGGAAAATGTCAACCTTTTTGTGTTTACCATGGTGTCTTCAGACAAGTCCTGCATGTTACTGGATTAGTGGTGCTGGAAGAGCACAGCAGTTCAGGCAGCATCCAACGAGCAGCGAAATCAACGTTTCGGGCAAAAGCCCTTCATCAGGAATAAAGGCAGTGAGCCTGAAGCATGGAGAGATAAGCTAGAGGAGGGTGGGGGTGGGGGTGGGGGTGGGGAGAGAGTAGCATAGAGTACAATGGGTGAGTGGGGGACGAGATGAAGGTGATAGGTCAAGGAGGAGAGCGTGGAGTGGATAGTTGGAAAAGAAGATAGGCAGGTCGGACAAGTCAAGGAGACAGTAACTGAGCTGGAAGTTTGAAACTAGGATGAGGTGGGGGAAGGGGAAATGAGGAAGCTGTTGAAGTCCACATTGATGCCCTGGGGTTGAAGTGTTCCGAGGCGGAAGATGAGGCGTTCTTCCTCCAGGCGTCTGGTGGTGAGGGAGCGGCGGTGAAGGAGGCCCAGGACCTCCATGTCCTCGGCAGAGTGGGAGGGGGAGTTGAAATGTTGGGCCACGGGGCGGTTTGGTTGATTGGTGCGGGTGTCTCGGAGATGTTCCCTAAAGCGCTCTGCTAGGAGGCGCCCAGTCTCCCCAATGTAGAGGAGACCACATCGGGAGCAACGGATACAATAAATGATATTGGTGGATGTGCAGGTGAAACTTTGGATGTGGAAGGCTCCTTTAGGGCCTTGGATAGAGGTGAGGGAGGAGGTGTGGGCACAGGTTTTACAGTTCCTGCGGTGGCAGGGGAAAGTGCCAGGATGGGAGGGTGGGTCGTAGGGGGGTGTGGACCTGACCAGGTAGTCACGGAGGGAACGGTCTTTGCGGAAGGCGGAAAGGGGTGGGGAGGGAAATATGTCCCTGGTGGTGGGGTCTTTTTGGAGGTGGCGGAAATGTCGGTGGATGATTTGGTTGATGCAAAGGTTTGCAGGGTGGAAGGTGAGCACCAGGGGCGTTCTGTTCTTGTTACGGTTGGAGGGGTGGGGTCTGAGGGCGGAGGTGCGGGATGTGGACGAGATGCGTTGGAGGGCATCTTTAACCACGTGGGAAGGGAAATTGCGGTCTCTAAAGAAGGAGGCCATCTGGTGTTTCCTATGGTGGAACTGGTCCTCCTGGGAGCAGATACGGCGGAGGCAGAGAAATTGGGAATACGGGATGGCATTTTTGCAAGAGATAGGATGGGAAGAGGTGTAATCCAGGTAGCTATGGGAGTCAGTGGGTTTGTAAAAAATGTCAGTGTCAAGTCGGTCGTCACTAATGGAGATGGAGAGGTCCAGGAAGGGGAGTGAGGTGTCAGAGATAGTCCAGGTAAATTTAAGGTCAGGGTGGAATGTGTTGGTGAAGTTGATGAATTGCTCAACCTCCTCGTGGGAGCACGAGGTGGCGCCAATGCAGTCATCAATATAGCGGAGGAAGAGGTGGGGAGTGGTGCCGGTGTAATTACGGAAGATCAACTGTTCTACATAGCCAACAAAGAGACAGGCATAGCTGGGGCCCATACGTGTGCCCATGGCTACGCCTTTGGTCCGGAGGAAGTGGGAGGATTCAAAGGAGAAATTGTTAAGGGTGAGGACCAGTTCGGCCAAACGAATGAGAGTGTCAGTGGAAGGGTACTGTTGGGGACGTCTGGAGAGGAAAAAACAGAGGGCTTGGAGGCCCTGGTCATGGCAAATGGAGGTGTAGGGGGATTGGATATCCATGGTGAAGATAAGGCATTGGGGGCCAGGGAAACGGAAGTCTTGGAGGAGGTGGAGGGCGTGGGTGGTGTCTCGAACGTATGTGGGGAGTTCCTGGACTAGGGGGGATAGGACAGTGTCAAGGTAGGTAGAGATGAGTTCAGTGGGGCAGGAGCATGCTGAGACAATGGGTCGGCCAGGGTGGTCAGGCTTGTGGATCTTGGGAAGGAGGTAGAACCGGGCAGTGCGGGGTTCCCGGACTATGAGGTTGGAAGCTGTGGGTGGGAGATCTCCTGAGGTGATGAGGTTCTGTATGGTCTGGGAGATGATGGTTTGGTGATGGGGCGTGGGGTCATGGTCGAGGGAGCGGTAGGAAGAGGTGTCCTCGAGTTGGCGTTTGGCTTCAGCGGTGTAGAGGTCAGTGCGCCAGACTACCACTGCGCCCCCTTTATCCGCTGGCTTGATGGTGAGGTTGAGATTGGAGCAGAGGGATTGGAGGGCTGCGCGTTGTGAGGGTGAGAGGTTGGAGTGGGGGAGGGGGGTAGACAGGTTGAGGCGGTTAATGTCCCGGCGGCAGTTGGAAATGAAGAGGTCGAGGGCAGGTAATAGGCCAGCGCGGGGTGTCCAGGTGGATGCAGTGTGTTGGAGGTGGGCGAAGGGCTCCTCGGAAGGTGGGCGGGAGTCCTGATTGTGAAAGTAAGCTCGGAGGCGGAGGCGACGGAAGAATTGTTCGATGTCACGTCGTGTATTAAATTCATTGATGCGTGGACGGAGGGGGATGAAGGTGAGTCCTTTGCTGAGGACTGATCGTTCGTCCTCAGTGAGTGGGAGGTCTGGAGGGATGGTGAAAACTCGGCAGGGCCGGGAGCTGGGATCTGGTGTGGGTGTGGAGCTGGGAGTGGGGTTGGAGCCAGTACCTGGAGTGGGTGTGATGGTGGGGGGAATGGGGGTGGAGGCATGAGCAGGGGTGATGTTGCCCTCGGGGTTCTGGGGTGTGGGGATAGTGACAGTGGGGTCTGTGGGGGGCGTGTCAGCAGAATGCAGGTGAGTGGCGCTGGTGGAGGTGGAAGTGGTGGTGATCATGGCAGTAGGGGTGGCGGAAGTCACTGAGCATGTGGCATCAGTGATGATGTGAGGGCCGGAAGTGGCTGTGGGAGTGGCCATGATGTGGGCGGAAGTGACTTCATCACTCAGCGTGGGGGTGGTAGTTGCGTCAGCCGCATGGCTAATGCCGTTTCCGAGGCCAGGGGAATCTTCTGGAATGTATGAGGAGCGCTGGTTATGGAGGTGGGTGGATAAAAGTTTGTTGTACTTACAGTTTTTGATGTTTGAGATGGAATTAAAATACTGTTTGTTGAGAGTATGAATTCTCCTGAGGATGTAGTACAGAGTGGGTCCTTTGCAATTCTGAGAGAGTGTGGCCCTCAGCTGAGGCAGGGCTGACTGTAGAGAGGTTAGGTGACGGCGCATTGCTGCAAGCGTGGAGCGGAGGATCCTGAAGGAGAACTGTTGCAGGTGTTTTTGAATCTGTAGTCTGTACTGTTTGTCCTGTTCGGGTCCGAACTCTACTGGTTTAAAGGTGGTCCGGAGTCCGTGTGGGATGAGTTGGTTACGGAGGCATGCACTGAGGAAGCAAATGTGGCTGTGGTACCGAGTTTGTTTCACAACATGGTTGAAGAGCTTCAGAGCAGAGGAAATGACCTGGGAGTTGCAGTGGGAGAGGAACTCCCTGAGATTCTTGTAGAGAGAGGAGGAAAACTTCTTCAAGGCAGGCATCCTTGCAAGAGGATTCGCAGTAAGGTTAAAATCAACAAGGTAAAAACAATGACTGCAGATGCTGAAAACCAAATACTGGATTAGTGGTGCTGGAAGAGCACAGCAGTTCAGGCAGCATCCAACGAGCAGCGAAATCAACGTTTCGGGCAAAAGTCCTGCATGTTGTCAATGCAGGCAAACCTGTTCTTCTGTGTTTTTGTGTCCCAGTGTGAAAACCCAGAGCATTGCGATGACCTTGTGGCGTTAGCTAGGAAAATGCAGGTCCGAGTATGGGCCTTCATTTGGACTCTTCAGGGTTATCAGGGTGATGATCTTCCTTTTCTTCCATTGATGATGCATTTTATCCACTCTCCAGATCAACCCCTGAAGGGGTCATACAGGGCAGTTTTGTTCGCCTTGCACTGTGTAGGTGATATCTAAACATTGACAAAGCAATATAATTGCTTGGGCTTGCCAATTGCAAGAAGCATCAGCTTTTTGGTGCCATCTATGTTGGCACAAACCATGATCGTGGCAAGTCCTTTTTTTGTACCATTTATAAATTTAATTTTTTTTAAACAAAGAACAATCTGGTGAAAGGTGGTAAAACAGTATATTAAAAATGTCTGTCTCTGATATTCAGACAGTTACGGGTGAGATTATTTCACAGCTGTCATCTGTGATTTCACACACTAGTGTGATCTTACTCCACTCTGGTTGGGTTGCCCAGGTATGAGTGCCCAAGTTCAACTAATCTAGAGTTACCAGTCTGGAACTTCAGCCTACCACTGGTGTTCTTGTGTTCTATTTCCTATTCTACCAGTGGGAATGGCTGCCAACTTCATCACAATTGGAATTTCAGGTTATCTGCATTTCATTATGTTGCTTAATTAAAATAACTTAAATTATTTGTCATGAATAACAATGACCTTTGAATGAATTCTAATTGAAACAATTTAACTGGGGGAAGGACAGAGACCATCCCAAGTCAATTTGGTTTTGTATTAGACAGACTGAGTCCTCAATCAGCTTCCCCTTCCTATTGAATTAGAATTAGCTGTATTGTCTCAATACTCAAATGAGTACAGTGAGAAGCTTACAAGTTGCTGCTTACGGCACCATCTCAGGTACCAAGGTACAGATTCTTAAGTATAAATATTTAGAGTTGGGGGTGGAAGTTAGCTGTTTGAACCCGTTTACATTTCTACAGCTAGTCATGGTGCTGCAGCATAATTGAACAACAGTTAAGCTGTTGGTAACAATGGTAACCTTGACAAAAACAAAATGAAGCAACAATTTTACAAACTTGCTCGAATGAAAGATGTGCTGCAAGGTGGTCTTGCGTTAAGCTTTAAATTGGTTTCTATTTCTTGAAGTGCTAAATCCCAAATCAGCCAGATGCATTCCATTATATCTGAGGTAGATCAAAAGAGATATTGGCCTTTAGCCACCATTTTGATTGTCGTGGGTATGAAATTTGGACAACTGCTTGCACAGGTAATCGCCAATACAAATTGGTTTGAATTACATTATTGCTGTGTAATAACTTCTCTGTTCATTCGATTGTTCCTACAATGACAGGTTATGCTGAATTGAGCTGCCCATAGTGACAGGATGACATCTGATCAATAGTCATCACAGTGACCATGTGATAACTTTTTTTTAATTTACTCCAGCGGTGTCTCCACTACAATAGATCCTTTCTGGGACATCAGCCTGGACTTACCTGGGTCTTCTACGCCATTCTGGCCCTTAAGTCCAGGCTCGGATGGGAATGTTGTGAATGGAGAAAGCCATATGTCCTCTGGAACTACCACACTTACAGACTGTCTACGAAGGTACCTTCTTGATGCTGATTTTTGGTGCATAGAGTTTTGATTTGTGTGGGTATGTGCAAGAATGAAGATACAGTAGTTAATCCCTTTTTGAGGTATATGTTTGATGTCTGATTGTATGGTGGAGTGTTTAGGACCTTTGCAAAATTTTAAACAATTTTTTTTAATGGTATAAGCATTTAGCATGTAATTTTCATTTATCACAAATGAGTGAAGTAGAGATCCAATTTTGTTTGTCTCAACTTTGTTTAAAGGATCTTGTAACCAATCATTGCCTCATTCCTTTCTTATCCCTGAATTCAGTGCCAATATATTTACACAAAAGTGCCAAAGGTAATCTTCTAAAGAATGATTTATTTTACACTAGGGGGAAAAAGTTTGTATATTGACAGTTTAGACAAATCTCAAAAAGTAAAACATGGTTCCAAACCTTTCCAGGTATATCCTTATGTTCAAACCCAATGAAATATCACTTTTATACTATCTCCTTAATTTCTTAATTGACTGTGTTTCCAGATTTACAGACATTGAGATATCTTTTCAGTTCTCACGTTCTAAGCCTCTGACAGCTTGAAAGCCTCTACACAAATTCACTCAACCTGGAGATTCTACAAACTAACAGCCTGCCCTGCTGGTGCCCCTCCATATTGAGAAGACCTGATTCTTCTTAACCATATATTCTAATCACTAGTGACCCTGATCATCTTTTCTGACTTGCATAGAGTGAGCACTGCATCAATTTGAAATCACAGATATCCTACTAGGCACTTAATTCAAATCTTCCCTATTTTGCCTCAACTTTTCTCTTATCATGATGTGGTTTCAAAGGACGAAGAATGCTTCTCCTAACAGTAGTCCTCCTTTTGCCTCTTGTGCAACTTCTGATGATGTGGGTCATTCTTTTTCTTATTATATGTTATAAACGGCTGATGTTGCGCACAATGAGAAAACATTCAAGTCATGCTCACACTGAATAACAGTATTGAGAGTTTTCCAAGTTTTTTTTCTTTGGCTATTCCTGCTACATTGTTTTTTGAGATTATTACCATTTGCCAATGTTTATACCAATGATTTTCCTTCAAGCCCCATATCCTGTAATCTTTTCTCTAATTAGAAAATACTTAAACTAACATTTCTAAACTCTGGCTTGGTTATAAGGTGTTCTATTCTTCAGGCAATTAGTGTTTTCCTTACGACCAATAGCATACATCCAGCTTTCATTTAATTCGCAGAAATGTTATTGAGTGGGAAAAGGACAATTTGGAGTTATTTGCCCTTGTAAATCATTGATCTGTTTCCATTACCTGAGTGAGTAGTTTACTACCTGAAAACCTGTTGGCTATGATTTTGGCCAGCAAACCAGAGGTTGTTCAGTCAAATGCTACCCCAGCTGATTGTGAAATCAAATTGAGTAAGATCTGGTGAGTTGAGGCCTGCCATCATAGAGTATCATCAAAATTGTAGTGTTGAAATTGTGAATCAATTGAAAAATGCAATTGATTCACAATCTTCATTCCGGAAATAGAACTTTTTTTTTCTTAACACCTGAAATTATTTTTAGCTACATGTAAATCCAATTCTAGGTGGTGACTTCTCTAAGCCCTGTGAACTTGGGGATACGCAATAAACCTTCTATTGTCAACGCTATCTTCATCCCAGTACTTTTAAAAATATTGTGATATTAATCTGTATTTTTCATTAATTATTTTCACAGGTTTACAAGACCTGAGCATCTTGGAAGCAGTGCCAAAATAAAATGTAGTGGTTGCCATAGTTATCAAGAGTCAACAAAACAGCTTACAATGAAGAAACTTCCCATAGTGGCTTGTTTTCATCTCAAAGTAAGTTGCAATTTCACAGAATCTGGAAGGATTTACGTTGACTTTTTGTGAATGCAGTTAGCATTCCATTATCTGCAGCTGGTTTGTCAGAGCAGAATAAGTGTTTCAAGATCCTTTGAATAGCCTTTTTGTATCACAAGAATTACCACTTGAAGAATGAGGTTGTTAAATGCAATGTACTAAAGTTTCTTCTCTATTAGAATAGAATTCAAGCAAAATAGTGACACTAACTGTTTCACCTACCGGTTTCCTTAAAGGAATGGATGGCTGAAGGAACAATGTATAGAACTTTCAGTCTGTGTTGCAATGCACAAAGCTAGTAGCAATTTTTAGCTTTTGAATGATATTGTATACAGTACTTGAAAAAGAAAATCTGTTTTATTGGATACTCATATAAATATGTGGTGTAGAATTGAAGGAAATAATATATTGATCTGCTGAGTTATCAAGGAAGTGTCAATGGTTTTCTGGCAGTTAGTTAGCCAGAGTGAGCCCAATGTTGTTGCTGGTATGGACCTGAGTGTTTGCGATTGCCAGTTTTGTGCCTGTGTATCAGCACTGCTTTGTTTCATTTTTAATTGAAGTAATTTCATCTTGAGTCTTAACAGATACTACCAATAACAAAACCAGATAAGAAAGCTGGATTGTTTTAAAATTGAGCTGATCGTTGATAGACAAACCAAGCTGACCTTTACTCTGTTTTGTGCAGCGTTTTGAACACTCGGCTAAGTTACGGCGAAAGATCACTACATACGTCTCTTTTCCACTGGAGCTGGACATGACACCATTTATGGCTTCCAGGTACCTGTCCGTTTTCATAATTTCATTAATGAAGCCCTCATTAGTTTATAAGAAAACATGAGATTCTACTCTTTTTACATAATATCCTTTGGTGTCCCAATGTACTTAACAGCTAGAGGAATATTTGATCTGCACATCAAAGTCTGACAAAAAAAAGTAAGATGAATTGGTTTTGATGGCATTGTCTAATGAATGAATAAGTACCAGATGAGTTCCTTGCTGTTGATTGGAACAAGTCCCATGCTATCCCTGAGTGCTGGCTTTATCCTGCCAAGATAACTTCTGCATTCCTATGTTAATGGGAACAGATGGATCTATCAAAGGAAACTTGGACTATTTCACTATAAGTATCCTAGCTTTTGTAGTGATTTACTTGGAACTTTTCTTAGCAGGATTAAATCGTGTTAAAGTGCACAACTCAAAAATGTATGTGTACTTGAGCATCAAAACTCACAACCACCTTCTGTATCTGTAATCTTCAACTCCTCACAAGATGGTCAGCATTGTTGGGGAATGTGTGGGGAGCGAACTAGCATTTTTTTGAAGGAGAGTGGGAGTGGAATGGGGAGTTGTTAATGTTAAATGAGGGAAGCTTTGCATTATCAGGGTGAGGGGATTTGGATGAATATGTTGGATGAGGGAGGGGGAATAGTGTTATCAGTGGGGCATAGGAGAAAGTGAGTAATGTCAGTAGGACATTGTGTAATTTTGAGGTTGACCACTCCATTTAGAAACCATGTAAGTCAATGAACTGAAGACCAATCTTGACTGTATCTTTTGTTTTGATAAGCGAGTTGGTTTTGCTGGAGTTGTGCTTGTCACTTCACCCAAATTATTTATCTTGGCTGTAACAGAAATCCAGTGATGACAATGTAAAGGCTGCAACGTGAAATATTGAGGGTCCATTGGAATCACAGTAAGCAATAGGTGCAGCTCTCCAACATTGACAGAGCTTGTTGTTGTGGACTTGTTGGGCCGAATGGCCTGTTTCCACACTGTTGGTATTCTATGATTCTAATAATCCCCATTAGCAGTTACTTGTTCTCATAGGCTGGTGGTTATCCACTCCTTTGTCCAACTGCCTACCCCACTCTGAGGTCTCTCTCCATCTATTGTTTACTTACCCAGCCCCCTCCCAAATTCTATCTTCTGCATTAAAAAAACAAGTTTTTCCTAGCTACCATCAGTTCTGAAGGAGGGTCACTGAACCCAAAATGTTAACTCTGCTTTCTCTCCATAGATGATCTGCATTTTCCAGCAATTTCTGTTTGGTGTTTGGTTTCTGATTTCCGACATCTGCAGTTTAAATGACTACTGGGTTTCTTACAATAAAAACTGAAAGTGCTGGAAATACTTAGTCAGGTAGCATCTGTGGAAAGAAACCAAGTTAGCAATCAATCCTTTTGTCTTTTCACATGTTCTGACAACCTTGACATTGTAAACACTTTTGAGCCGATGAAGCATCTTTTAAAATGTAGTCAAAATTGCAATGTAAGAAACATTTGCAGCCAATTTGTGCACAGTCCCACAAACATTAATGGAATAAGGACCCCAAACATTTTTTGCTCAGTCGTTGAAAGATAAATAGTGACAGAGACCCTCTTTCAATACAGTACCTGAGGGCGCATGAAAATCCTCTATTTAATGTCTAATCCAAAAAACAGCATCTCTGACACACAACTGAACACTGTAATGGAGCTTGAAAGTATAGTCATGTGTTGAAGTTAATTTTAACCCAAGTTCTGCTAGCTTCTACCATTGTAACATTCCAGTTTCCTTGATGAGGGATAGAAGGATCGCTGCTTATTAAGCTACTCATTCTGGGATTGAAAAAACATTTTAAATATGGTGTTATGGTTCAAGGTGGAGCCATCAGGCACACTATGATTGCTCCATAGTTTAAAAATCAGTCCCTTCCTGCGTATGACCAGAGTACCAGAGAACATAGAACAATACAGCACAGTACAGGCCCTTCAGTCTTCGATGTTGCACCAACCAGTGGAACCAATCTGAAGCCCATCTAAGCTACGCTATTCCATTTTCATCCATATATTTAGCCAATGACCATTTAAATGCCCTTAAAGTTGGCAAGTCTACTACTGTTACAGGCAGCGCATTCCACGCTCCTACTACTTTGAGTAAAGAAACTACCTCTGACATCTTTCCTATATCTATCATCCCTCATAAAATTAGACTAATTTTAGAATCCCCTGCCCAAATATTTAAAAGTCAGTCATCTCCACTCCAGGACATCTCTACAGGAGTTCCTCAGGGTAGTGCTCTCAGCCCTGCTGCCTTCAGCTGCTTCATCCATGATGTACCACCCATTATAGTGTCAGAAGTGGTGATGCTTGCTGATGTTCAACACCATTCGTGACTCTTCAGATACTGAAACAGCCCATGACCAAATGTAGCAAGACCTGAACAATATGTTAGCTTGGGCTAACCAGTTGCAAGTAACATTTGCACCACAGTGCCGGGCAATGACCATCTCCAACAAAAAAAATAATTATTGCATCTTGACATTCAATGGCATCACCATCACTAAACCCCCTCGCCCCGACTCCAGTATCAACATCTTGGGAATTATCGTTGATCAGAAACTGACCTGGACTAGCCATACAAATACTGTGGCTACAAGAACAAGTCAGTTGCTGGTAATTTTGTAATTGCTTTCCTAAATCCCCAAAGGCTGTCCAGCATTTACAAGGCGCAAGTGAATAGATTATTGGAATATTTCACATCTTGTCTGAATGAGTGCAGCTCCAACAACAGTCAAGAAACTTGACTCTATCCAGAACACAGCAGTCTGTTTGGTTTGCACTGTATCCATTATCATCCACTCCCTCTACCACCATCCGGACAAGATGCACGAGGGACAGTCACCAAGGTTGTTGAGACAGCACCTTCCAAAACCACTTTCATTACCTGTAGACAGATCAGGGCGATAGTTACAAGGTAAACACCACCAGTTGCAAGCTGTTCTCCAAACCGCACACAATCCTGACTTGGAGGTATATCACTGTTCCTTCAGAGTCACTGGGTTAAAATGTCGGAACTCCCTCCTTGAGATTGTCGTGGGTGTTCCTACATCAAATGGACTGCAATGTTTCAAAAAAGATCCTCACTACCCTCTCCAAGGCAATTAGGAATGGGCAATAAATGCTGGCCTAGCTAGTGAAATCTACTTTTGAATTAAAAACTCCCTGGTGAGTGACTGCAGGGGTTTGATAAGCTCCAGAAGTTTCTGGTCTTTCTGTCATTATACCTTCCCACCAATTTTGTATTATGAGCAAGTTTGGAAACATTACACTTTTCTCTTCCCATATCGTTATTATTGATAGTACATAATTGAGACCCAAACATAGAACAATAAAGTGCAGAACTGGCTCTTCGGCCCCCAATGTTGCGCTGACCTGTGAACTATTCTCAGCTCATCCCCCTACACAATCCCAAAATCATTCATGTGCTTATCTAAGGATTGTTTAAATCTCCCTAATGTGGCTGAGTTGACTACATTTGCAGGTAGGGCATTTACTTGTAGTACCCCATTAGTTGCATCTTTTGTACCTGAGAGGGGCCTGTTAATCCCAAATCGGTCTTCTGTTTGTTAACCAATCCTCACTCCATGCTGCTCCATTCCTAATCCTGTGAGCTATCATGTACAAAACCTTTTATGTAGCAATCATCAAATATTACTGGAAATCCAAACACTACATCTACCAGTTCCCTTTTATCAACCTGATTCTTATATCTTCAAAGAACATTGGTGCATTTATCGAACGTGATTTTCTTTTCACAGAACAAGTTGGTTCTGCTCCGATTACACTGAACATTTCTGAATATCCTGTGATTTCCTACTTAACAGTAAACATGAGCATTTTCCCCAGTGTTGGGTTGACTGTTTCTTGCTTTCTGTATTTCTGTTATTCATGGTTTTCCAATGTGGTGGAACCCTTCCAGAATTGAGTTAGTCCGAGATTATTTTTGACCAATGCTTCCACGATCTCTGCTGTCACTTCCTTTAAAGCCCTGTAGACAAAGGCCATCAGGTTTTGGTGAAGGGCCTGACTCCAGTCCCATTAATTTGTCCAATACTTTGATCCTCTTTGACTATTACAAGAGTCTTCACCACCATCACCACATTGGCACTGCTTACCTGATACCATTTTAAGATGTTTATAGTGTCCTCTACTATGAAGACCAATACAAAAATATTAGTTTAGATTATCTGCCATTTTCCTGTTGTCACCTACAGTCCTTTGAGATGAGTATACGTTTGGTTTGTGGCTATTTTAAAATGGCCATATCCTGTTGAGCCTAATAATACAGTTCGCAAGTGGTAGTTTCACTTAATCATTATTTCTCCATCAGGCTCATGTAGGGTATCTTGTTTGCTTTATGTAGATCAGATGTTTATAGCCCTGATCTTAATTACTGATTGTGCTGCGACCATACACAAACTGTAACAAGGGTGTATTAGTGTAATTACTAATGAAAGCTTATTGGTCCTTCCTAGTTGAAGTGTAGTTGTTTTGCTATGTATGTTTGTGTAAATAGACACCTTATGATACTAAAATGTGCTTTAACATACTTTATTTTTCTTGTAGTAAAGAGAGCAGGATGAATGGACAGTACCAACAGCCTGTGGATAGTCTAAACAATGACAATAAGTAAGTTTAAACAGCTTTGTTTGCATTTGCCAAAATGCACAGAAATGCTCCTCTAACAGTACTATTGGATCAGTTGTCTGGAGAGCACACTGTTGTGAAAGTCCATCACAAAGCAATGTTTTTACAGCTAACTGCATTGGAGTGCGGACTAGTCACATTTAGTTCCTTAGGAACTTCCATTTTATTGGTAGCACAAAATTGCACAACTGATTGTTCCTCACTTAACAATTCTGATGAGTATGAGTGCCAGCATGTTGGCTGTTTGCATCACACCTGAGTGAATAATACTGCAGAATGTATAGCTTACTGTTTTACATTGTCAAGAGTTTATTAAATCTTAGGAAGAGCTTTTAACAATCAAATAAAAATGTTTAAGGACTTCTAACAAATAAATACTCACTTTTGATTTGAGCTTGGTATAAACTTAACTTTACTTGACAGACAAAGTCACTTTTTGTTTTTGATCTCTGTTGCTGACGTTGTTTGGTGTTCACTGTTTCCTCAAGTGTTTTGATGTCTGATTTAATTTTATAAATTGTGGTTAAGAGTTCACTGCCCTTTATAATAACTTTACACATCAAACACATCATCCTTCTGGTGTACAAACATCTGCAACAAATAAACATACGCAGCTGAGGCTTGTTCTTGGAACTTAATCTGAAGATCCAGTTGATATTCGAACCTTGCTGAGTACTTTACGATAATCTGTATAGTTGTGGGAAGGAGAGGCCTGTTCTTAGTGAGTGCACTTGTTCATTCCAGAGTCCTATGTGAACACAGGCTGAGAGAGATGCATCTTGTGTGTATGTGTGGGCATGACATCATAACTGGCAAGCAACCCAATCACAAGTGAGTCTTTTTGTTATCCGAACGTATTCAATAAGAATAGTGCCTCACTCATTAACGTGTGGAATTACTTTACATGGGAAAGTCTCACTCCCAACAATCATTTAACATTGTAATACATTCCTGAACACGTGCAGGTGAGTGTGTTTCATGAGTTCCTGAGAGAGAATCCCATTAATGGGGAAAGAAGCTTCCATACAAACAAAACATAGAACATGATGACAATTGACTATCTGTTCTAATAAACCAGTCCTTGACTCCATCCAACTTTATTATTTTAGGAAATGAATAAGCACAGTTAAAAGGTCACCGGTAAGATAATGATAAAATGCCTCAATATATGGTTGCCAATTTCCCCTTTGGACTCTTGGGGGGGAGGGGGTGGAACATTTGTGTTGTCCCATAGTGTTTGAACCTTCATTCTAGGCATTACAAACATTAGTCTTTTTTACATTATTCTTAAATTACTCTCTTAGCTAGATATTTGTTTAATTCTTAACTGATGTGTTAAAAACTACTAAAATAAGAGTTTGTTCTGTCTGTCTTGTCTCTGGCCATTTATTTTGTCTATGTTTAAAATGTTACTTGCTTACATTTTCTATGCATTTGAACACTTCAATTTTGTTCTCCTCTCCTCCCAACTAAACGAGTTTATTTTTGAAGGCTTTGAATCAATAAAATCCAGAGGAAATCAGACCATACTGATCACCACCATACTCCACGAATCTTAGCATTGGCTTTTCAACATGCCAAACCTTGATTCCTCTTAAGCATTATAAATTGCTTTTTCTACCATTTTTTAGAGAACAGCGATGTTGTAAGTATGTCCCTGATCTTCAAATCTGTCTCAACTCTTCCTTTTACTAAGGTGTCAGTGGAACCTAATTCAAGTCTGATGTCTTTTTTCCCCAGAAGATGTTGAATAAATGCAACAATTCATTTCTGTGAACTGTAGCACTGGTTGAGTTAGAGTATTTTACAAGCATTCCTTGGTGCTCTCACTTTAATAGCTTCTTCATTGCTTCCAGTCCATTTTTATTTAAGTCTTAAACATATGGAACGGTTTCCCCTCAAGAATGAAACAAACAAAACTGCGGATGCTGGAGGTCTGAAACCAAAACAAATTGCTGGTAAATCTCTGCAAGTCTAGCAGTATTTGTGGGAAGAAAGCAAAGTTAATGTTTTAAATCCAGTGACTCCTCTTCATTGAATTCTGATGAAGAGTCAATGAATTTGATATGTTAACTCTGCTTTCTTCCCACAGATACTAAGACCTACTAAGTTTCACTAGCAACTTCTGTTTTCGTCCTCTCAAAAGAACTCTCTTTTTGTTGAACTTTTTATCAATTTTTTTTAGGGTTGCTTGCAGATCATAGCAGTAAAATTGCATACTACAATGAGTGACTTTTGCAGTGGTTTGATGTAAGTTAATCACATTTGGAGAAAGCATTTTCAGTATTTGCTGATATCAATTTTTTTTAATGTTACTTTCTGTCAAATTCCTTTGGCTTTTTGCTTTGTTTCAGTTGCTGCCTTTCTAATGTGTACATTTTCCTATGTAAATACACATTATATTGGTCTTGATTCCTTCATGTGGTGTTCCCATGGGACTAGAATTAACCATTTTTGTCTGACTACTGGAATTATAATTTGCTAGCATATACTTTATTAAAAATTAGTAGGAGTGCAATGCAGACACTTAGTCACTGTCTTGAAAAAGCCTTTACCATTGATAATCTGTTTTTATCAAGTTGTTTTTGAACTCTAGCAAGTTTTGTCTGAATTCTTGCCTGAAAGTTTCAAATGAACAACCTTCACATGTGCCTCCTGAAATCTTGGGCAGGCCACTGCTGTTGGATGGCCTTTACCTTCTGCTGTAGTTGATAATTACCAGATTGCTTTCAAACTCTGCCCACGTCGTCTTTGATATTGGCCGATTCCTGTAAAATTTTGGAAATGTTTTACCCCTGTTGGTATCCAACTAATCTTTATTAATATCCAGGTGAATATTTTGTTCACTTTTGTAACAATCTAGTGAACCAGTTCTCTGGTAAAGTTCTTGAACATATTAGACAATTCCACACTAATTTCTTCCCTTTATTGTGCTATGGATGCTTGGATGCATCATTGGAAGCAGCGTGTAAGTTGAAGAAGCTGTAAAAACATTAAGTGTAAATTCTGAGTTTTACAAGAAGAAAAGTGTGAAATCAAGCAGGTTTGGCTACCTTTTTAAAACAAAATTACAAATGGAGAATGAATGTGAGCGGTTTGTGGCAAAAGCTGTGAAGAATCCATTTATGTCTGAAGATAATGAGTGGAATCGTTGTAGAATATGCATTTCCCTGTCTGCAAGCTGTCATACTTCGCACACTACTGCAGAACTCAGTCATGTTGTCCTGTTGTTTCTCTGCAGGTATTCGCTGTTTGCAGTAGTCAATCATCAGGGAACACTGGAGAGTGGGCACTATACCAGCTTCATTCGACAACACAAGGACCAGTGGTTTAAGTGTGATGATGCAATTATCACCAAGGCTAGCATAAAAGATGTGCTAGACAGTGAAGGGTAGGTATCAATAGGTTTCATCTGTAAATTACAGATTAGCCACCTTCTCATGCTGTCCTTCCTCCATCTTACTCTCTTCTCCCCCTCTGTCTCCATCTTTTCTGTCCCTCTCTCACTGTCCCATGCCCCCACCATGTGCTTTATAATCCAGTACTCCCTTAAATTTCCAAGCTTACTGTACACATCTCCTTTCTTTATGAAATTAAATCTAAAAAGTGTTACTAATAACCTTTTTACAAGCTTGAGCCACTCTTTTGGTTTCAGACTTGGTGTTCAATTTAATATACTTTTGGTAAATGACACTCTCGATGAATTGCTCCCTCAGCTTTCACTTTTGAGAAAGTAGTTCCAGAATCTTTGGCATTCCACGAGACTCAGTTTGGCTTTTTCTGCCATATGTTCAGTACCCAGGCATCCTTGCTTTTAATGCAACAACCACAATTGTAATTCATGTTCCAAGTATGGCTTTTACTTGTCCCTTAGACATGTTTACTGCCATCTCTTGTGCTCAGTGCCCTATTGTTCTAAAATCCAGTTTGTGAGTAACCTAGTATTTTCATCAATGAAATGTAGCTATAATTGATACTCTCATTTGTTATTTTTCTATCTCATTTTTGTAATTTTCCTTTTTCATTTGTATTGGTAAACATCAAATTAATGTCATGTTGCCACAAAAGACCTATCTTGCCAATCTGTCATGAGCTCTCCTTCCATTTGTTATGCTTGTTCCCTGTTTGTGACTCTTCCAGTATTTACCTGTGATTTCTCTGCCTATTCCGTTCTTTCAATGGATCGTGCATAAAATTTTAAACAGTGTTTGACTAGGTGTTATGTCACTAACATCTTCATTTATGTGCTTGATATTGTCTGTATGGCATCAGTGGGTGTCTCCTCTTTACAGAATGCTGTGGTTGTTCTTTTGTACATGGTGCATTACTATGTCAATGCAAAAATTTAAGTGTGCAATTTCTTTTGTCTGTAGGTATCTCTTGTTTTATCACAAACAGTTCCTTGAATACGAATAGCCTTATCAGACTGGGGGAAGCCTTCAGAACGATACACAACCTACCTGAAACTCTAAGTACTGTCAGCACTGAGTGAACCTACTTGACACTGATTTTGGTCTGAAGCAGTGAGACTGAACACCTGATGGAATGAGATGGGAGGAGGCATGGGTCATCCTCGCAGCTGCAGCCCGCATGTCCGCAGGGAGGGGGGGGGGGAAAGGGTGCACATCTCAGCTTCTGTTTCCATGGTGCTTGAGCTCCAGCCGACCAAGTGTACAACAACAATGACAAACCAACCCATTACTATGCGATGGGTCTGAGAGCAAATGGATGGTATTATTGACTTGCAGATACATTTCTGTGGATTTAGATATTGAGTACTGTATGAAACTAGTGGGCATCTATTTTCAGAAAATGGCCATTAAAACTGAATGCAGTACTGAGACAGGTTTTCAGTATGTACGCATTGCCGGAGGACTGCAGATTGATGCAACCCAACAGATCTCTATATCGGGCCCAGGTTTGTTTGCATTCTAGCTGTGTTCTAATTTTTTTTTCCCTGTCAGAGCAAGATTCAGAGCAGCTGTGCCGTAATGAAACTGTACTGAACTTAGTATTTGTTTATTGTACAAACTCTCGTGTTTCGAGATGGCCTTACATCACTGAGTGGTGGAAAAGTCTGTGTTCATGTCTTAAAATACACACACGCACACACCACACACACACATGCACATTTGCAGTTTGAATAATGGCCACAGTGACTGCTCTTGATTCTTCCCCTTGATTTATTTTTTAAGTTATGCAGTCTGGGGTATATCAGTAGATCAATGTTTGGGAGCTTTTGCTGTTTTGTCAGAAAGCACGATCCATATGGCAGTCCTAGTGGCCTTCATTGAACGAAACAATGTGATCAGACCAGAGAGCCTAAGATGAGGGAATGCCGATGAAACACAGCCTATTCTGTTCACTTTTAAGATTTGATTCCGTTTTGGTTGCTTTTGGAATGATGATTCACAAGTAATTGAATATTCCATGCATATATCTTGAGTAAGATAGTTTGTTTGAGAGCAGCAGCTGCTGGATAAATTGTTCCACAGTAGCTGGTCCTGTTCATTTTAGAATGCCACACACTGAGAATTGAGGACAAAAATTAATAATTTTTGAGATTAATGAAAATTCATAAAACAGAAGGTTTAGGAAATTATCATTAGTATGATCAGCAAGCTTCCTGGATGCCATGTTGACTCTGAACAGTTCTTCAGTATACCATTGGTAATGTATCCCAAGGCATTGTCATCCTTATTGTACCAAATGTCTGAATATCCTGTTGATTTAGCAACTTGAGGCAGAAATGCTTTGCTTTCCGTTACTCGCAAGAAGATAGTTTGCTTTTTAAATGTTGCAGTGTTCTTCTGATCTACAATCTTGATAAAACACCATGAGTAGAAGATTGAACAGTCATTGAAATTTTCGAGGACACATGGTATCTCTTTTCCAGTAGCTATAGCTCTCTGTATTGTGATGGCATTCTCAATAGCCACTAATTGTCAGAAAATTAGTGTCAAGAAATGCAAGGCTCTGTGAAACTCTCTAATTTCAGCTTCTAGCAGTTCTGTTCATTCATGTTAGCCAAAGTCAACTTTTCTCTTCTTAAAACGTTAATATTTTTGAGCTTCAATAGCTGGAAGTCTAATAAGCTTCCACCAAGATTCATCCAACCAACACGAGCAGTTCAAGAGAAGTTCCAGCTACCTGTACATTTTTTCTTAATCATTTGTGTTTTCTTGATGGATGGAGGACAGGCAACAATCGTAATTTGTTTTTCTTTATTTTGAGAATGTGTAGCTGCAATTGTCCCATTTTTATTTTAAAGTTAGCATGTTTTATTTCTAAATTTGGCTCTGATATATTTTGGTTCTAGTGTGCACATTTTCAATTTCATCAAACCCACTGCAGTTTGTCCTTGTTGAAATGTTGAGGTTTTTTTTGTCAATTCATTGCACTTTATTTTAATATTCCTGAAGTTTGGTCGTGGGATCTTCTAGATTATCTTTGCAGGAATCGTTGATATTTTCTAGTTAGAATCCTTTGTACTTGAACTGAATTTGCTTGGGCTGTATAACCTGCTCCAAGCAGTTTGATCCCTTCTTTACTTATGTTCGTGCCATTTGTGTTGCCTTTATGGTGTCGATAGAAAATTTTAAGTACTTGTTTACAGACCTGGAGATTGAGCCAGTTTTTTTTCAGGGTTGTCTGAAGATTATTCTCAAAGGAGGGATATGGCAAATGACATTTGGATCTCCAGTGCATGACAAGTGAACCTATGCAACAGGAAATCCGTTATCCCCAAACAAGGCTGCATTCAGACTATGGAAACGTATTTTAATTATCCTAATTTTAATGCTGTCTTACCACTTAACCTTCCAGTGGTGTCATTACTGCAGTTGAGCACTGCCTCTCTGTTTTTTCCTGTCATCGAAGTAAGGTTTCACAGTGCCTTGCATTACTCTAGACAGACCACTCTCAGCTCTGAATATCAGTGGGCAGAAAAAGTTTTTGAAAGCTGTGTTTCATTTGTGTTTCTTCTTTTCAGATGGGCCTTCTAAGTATTGGGTTTTCTTGTAACTGCAGTGAAGTGTAGAACTTGTGCTGTTTACATGTAGGTGAATGCGGTGTAAGTACCATGTGGGCATTTCAAATGCCAGCCCCTGTGTATAGTGCAGTGTGGCAGAAACTAAGTATTTGGGTATGGCATGTGGAATGTCTACACGGCAGTGTAAGCTACATTTTGAGAATTGTTTTCTCTGTGCATTTGAGGTCAAGTGACAAAATCCCCACTATTGTGGTAAGATATGTTCCCTACAAACATTCCCATCTGTACTTTTTAAATGTTACTGTGAAGTTGTACAATCGATGATTTATACAACAAAGATTAAAAAGGTTACAGATTTCATGCACACATTTGCCTGAAATGATGATGTAATAGCTAATGACTGTCAACTAACTTAGACCTGAAAGCAAAGACAGGATTTCAATTTTTATAGTTTTGATAATCCTGCTATCATTCAAGGACAGCTGCTAACTATTAGCTACAACATCATCCATTCTGGTAATAAGGTTATAGAACCTCCAAAGCTGTCATTGCCAGTGATTTAATTTTTAAACCCAAAAAGGAGAATTCCTAATCATTGATCTTCAGTCCTGTAACTGTGCAAAAGTCTCAAGCGTGTCACTTGGCCTTCAGAATGTCAGTCAGTCCTGCAATGACTGACTCTCATTCAACTTCAACTGATGTGTAGTTCACCGTAGCAGAATGGATTTAAAAGCAAGAGGAAAGTGAAAACATCCAACTGTAATATGGACTGCTTTCACACACCTTGCCCTCAAGAGGCTGACAACAAAAGAATAGCCTCAGCAGTTTATAGGAGATGTGCTCAGTTCATGAGCTTGGATAATCACAGTGCATTTTGGGAGTTGTTGTCCTTTTTTTTATTTGTGGGTCTTAGTGTTCGATATACAAAAGCTGCTTAAATGAAACTGTTTCCCGGAATGCCAGGTGGTTCAAGTGTATCCCATGTTAAGGGTCATTTGTTAATGCACTGTCCTCAGTATGAAATGTAAGGACTCCCATTTAATATCCTCCGGACAGGGTAATGTATATTTGAAATCAGCCCCCACTGTGTTATTCTAGTTCTCCATTTGTGGTATTGCCTGCAGTACCAATTTCATTTGTAATCTCACTTGATTTTTTTTCATGTTCTGGAAAAGCAAAATGTCAAAATAAATCATTTGACTATGGGAGAATGCCTAATGTTGTCTTCATATTATGGAGACTTAGTTTTTGTATTGCATTACATAAGTTTCCCTGTGCTGGATTCATGGTTTCTCCTGCAAGGATTAATGTGGTGACTTTCCAACTTGCTCTGTCCATATGATGGTTGAATCTTCCCTCCGTTCTGGTAGCAGTGAAAATCCTGACAAACTTCCTGCAATGAAGCTAGAATATTTTAGCTGTCAGTTTGCGTCACACCAATACTTGCTATCATTTAATTCTGTCTTTTTACTTTGCCTTTTTATTGTGTATATTTCATTGTTGTACTTTATTTCTTACTCTATCATTAACTTTTGGATTTGTGCTGTGCTTCTTTCAAAAATCTTCATTTTTCTACTTATCCAAATTTTAGCACTCTAACTTGTGGAAATATCTGATTTGGTATTTCAAATTATCTCCCATTTATGCAGAAAATAAGGGAAACTTTCACTTTTGCCAATTTCATTTCCTGTTTTATTAATACATGAGTTGACCATTCATGTCCCCCACTCTTTCTTTCTTCATTCCCAACATTATTTCCCCCAGCAACATCCCAGGCTGTTTGCTTCGCAGTCTTTCTGCCTTCCATTTACAGCACTTGCTATCATTTTCATAAGTTGCACTGCCACCCCAAAACACTAAAACTAAACTTGTATCTATCATGTTTGCTTCAGGCACTAATACAATAAAGAAAAACAATCATATTAATTGACAATAACATGAGATGTCTTCTCCCCACCTTTCTAAGTCTTGACTAATTTTCGTTTTGTATGCTGATCTTTTGAAATTTCCCACTACCAGGGTAAGCCAACTGACTTGAAGTATGTTATGGTTCTGTTCGCCGAGCTGGGAATTTGTGTTGCAGACGTTTCATCCCCTGTCTAGGTGACATCCTCAGTGCTTGGGAGCCTCCTGTGAAGCGCTTCTGTGATGTTTCCTCCGGCATTTATAGTGATTTGTACCTGCCGCTTCCGGTTGTCAGTTCCAGCAGTCCGCTGCAGTGGTCGGTATATTGGGTCTAGGTCGATGTCGATGTGCTTATTGATTGAATCAGTGGATGAGTGCCATGCCTCTAGGAATTCCCTGGCTGTTCTCTGTTTGGCTTGTCCTATAATAGTAGTGTTGTCCCAGTCGAATTCATGTTGCTTGTCATCGGAGTGTGTGGCTACTAAGGATAGCTGGTCGTGTCGTTTCGTGGCTAATGAACACCAACTATCCACGAAACAACATGACCAGCTATCCTTAGTAGCCACACACTCCGATGACAAGCAACATGAATTCGACTGGGACAACACTACTATTATAGGACAAGCCAAAGAGAGAACAGCCAGGGAATTCCTAGAGGCATGGCACTCATCCACAGATTCAATCAATAAGCACATCGACCTAGACCCAATATACCGACCACTGCAGCGGACAGCTGGAACTGACAACCGGAAGCGGCAGGTACAAATCACTATAAATGCCGGAGGAAACATCACAGAAGCACTTCACAGGAGGCTCCCAAGCACTGAGGATGTTAACCTAGACAGGGGACGAAACGTCTGCCACACAAATTCCCAGCTCGGCGAACAGAACCACAACAACGAGCACCCGAGCTACAAATCTTCTCCCAAACTTTGACTTAAAGCATTTTGACTTGTTTGTCGTGTGATTTTCCTATCAGAGATGTTATATTTCCATTAGTCACCTTCCCAATCCGCTTATAGAGTTCCCTTTACGAGTGAGTCACCTTAGCAGCAAAACTCCAAAGATTAATCAGCAAATAATTTTTTTTAGTATGCAAATCTGAAGATGCATTACTTATCCAACAGGCATAGCAATGCACTCAATATTATTGCTTGAAAGTGGCATGACTAGGTCTGCCTGTCATATTAATACCTTGTCTAGTGACTACCTGCATGACTTCGACTTTTTGTTTCCATATCTGAAGTTCCAGCTTTCTTACAAAAGGGACTGCAGCTATTTTTCACAAATGTATACAGTGAATGGTGGTATTTATTGGCTATTTGATCCCACAGACAATATATTTTCCAGGACATCATTAGGTGGTAATTAGAAGCAGGAATTTTAGCTAATGTTTCCACATGTCTCAAATCCCATATATGCATTCAATAGGCACAAAGACATATAGCATCTGCAGATTGGTGAACAACTAAAGGGTTTTGCTGCAATGTGGTTCAGTGTATTACTCACCTAAACGATCACAATTGAAACTTCTATTACTGAAAGATTTACAATACAGATGCTTGTCTTATGTGACTCCTGTCCTTTTTTTTTCTGTGCAAGTTGTCTGTGAAGATGAAGACTGGATCTCTCCGTATCTCTCCGTACCTCTCCCCGACTCTACCTATTGTTTGAAGGGGGTCATGGGCCATATTTATCTGGATATGAAATGTTAGGCAGAGTCCTAAATCTTGTGCTTTTTAATGTCAGAGTGGGAGGGTGTGGAAGCAGTTTTACTGTGGGACTGCTTTGTGGGAGTCCAGTTGACGTTTAATAGTGGTTTAAGCTTAAAGCCATCAATAATTCAAGTGGCACTTCTGGAAACTTTGAGTTTCTTTTAAGCTGGGTTGTGAAGGAGAGCAGATGATCTGAAATGGCTTCTCTTTGTAAACTGTAGCAGAAGGAAGAACTCTTTGGTTAGATACAGATGGTATCTGGATGCACTGATGAGTTGCTGTGCTTGAAGATATCTTTCGTTCTTTATCCGAGAACTTCTGATCTGAGAAGCAATAACTACAAGTTTCAGATGGTTCAGATAATGATGGGTTGGAGGATATACTTTGATTATGGTCATCTCCTTCAACACTCAGTTGCAGTAGTCCATCTGTCAGAAGAAACAATCTCAATATTGCAAAAATAGCAGGCAGCACATTCAAAATTTTTGAAGTTTCCCTCTACCAGGGTAAGCAAAGTGACTTAAAAAGTTTTAGCTTGTTTGTTGTGTATTGTTGTTTTTTCCTGTTAGAGATATAATATTTCCATTAGCCACCACCTCAGTCCTATGATAAAGTTCTCTTTAGTTTCAGGACTGTGGAAATATCTTGTCACACTATTCATTTAGATCTGGCAGTGAAATATACACATTTAATAGATTAAAATTATTCAGTTTAACTTTCAGTCTGTTCAAAGGCTCCATTCATATTAATTGCCTGTTTGATCATTTCTGCAGCCCCAGAGATTTTTCTGACTTTAAATTCTAACTCGAACTGTCTCTTCCTTAACTCTAGCCTTACCCATTTGAACTGTTGGGATACCTAACCTCTTTCACTTCACTATATGTGAAAAGCTGTTTGTTCTTGATTTTGTAAGAACTGGCCGGTTGAACTGAGCTAACCAACCTCCAAATATGGTCAATTCCAACTAGCTCTGCGAGCCTTCCAGTAGTGCAGCCTGGTTTACCTGCTATGGAATGGATCATTCATCTGATCAATTAAAATATTCCATTTAGAGTTGGAGCACCTGACTCTTATTCTGGGTGAAGTTAACATTATCAAAAATATTTTCCTGACTGTCTCCTGGCCTACTGCACACTAGCCATGTTTTCATAATCTGATGCAGACTGCAGAAGTTAGCGCTATAATCCACACCCCTTTTAACATAACTAGTCACTACTATCATCTAACACTTCATTGCTTTAGTATGGAACAGAATCTGTTTTCGCCCTCAGATAGTCTTGCAATTTGACTTGACCTTGTACCTAACTTCTGTGATACAAAGATCCCATATAGTTCCTTCAAAGGGGCGTTTCCTCGACTTTGTATTCAGGGTGCAGCCTAACACGTAGACTACGTAACTCGTTTCATTTACTAAAGATTACTGCTTTCACCTACTGTATTGTTCCAACCTTTTGAATATTAGGGTCGTTAGCGGTGTTCTGTCAAACCTAAGAATAAGTAACATGTGATCCTTTGATAGCTAATAGGGCCAATAGTTTACATGTAAACAGGAAGGTTTATTAACATTAATTTTCAGGATCTAGACATGAGCAGCAATTACACACATTTTCCCCCATTCCCCTTGTTGCCTTGATTTGGTAATGATAAATAACCATCTTAATCACTGAAGTACATATAATGAGAGTGCTTCAGGCATTATAATCCTGAATAATACTGTTCAGGAATTTGAAGATTTTCACCCAATGAAGAAGCAATAGTGCAAATCCAAGTCAGGGAAGTGTGCTACTGGAGGGAACTTACAAGGTGATGGTATTCCCATGAACCTGCTACCCTTGTGCTTCTAGATGGTCGTGAAGTCCATTTCGAAGAAATTACATGCCAGTGGTGGAGAATATGGATGTTTAAGCTGGTGGATAAGATCCGAAGTGAATTGGTTTGGTCCTGAATGGTGCTAAGCTGCTTTAGTACTAGAAGTGCACCCATTCAGATACCTGAGGAAAGCTTTTTTTTCCATGATAAAGCCAGTTAGCTGATAGAGAGCCTTAAATTCAGGAGGTAAGCCACCAGCTCTAGAGTAACTTTTGCACTCCAGCAGTCACAAGTTGTGTACACACTCTTGCAGAAGGTAATAGTTGCCTTGCCTTTTGTTGTGCAAATGTTACATGCCACCATCTCAAGCCATTGATTAGATCTTGCTACACATGGACATCATCTGCTTCATTGAAGGAAAGAAGCTGAGGATATTCTACATAGACAAACTCTACATTGTTCTAAAAAAAGCTAGAACAGAGTATTTACTAAATGGTAAAAAGATAAAAATGGGAGGTACAAAGAACAGACCCAAGTATACCAAAGAACATTGGACTGATGGTCTCAAATCTAGAAACCCAAGCATCCCAGATCTCAAAATGGAAAGCTCTAATTAGACTGACCTGGGCAATTGAGCACCCCCCACAGGTAGGATATACTGACCTTGGGGGTGCAGTGTAGTTTTACCAGAATGATGCTTTAAACAGCATAGGTTACATTGAAGAGAGATTACACAAATTTGATTTTTATTACATGGAATTTGAAGATAAAGGATCAAGTATTATGAGGAACACCAATTCTTGATCATCTATATTTTGATGATGGAAAATCTAGGACTCCCTGACTGAAGATTACAAACAGACTCTTCAGTGTGCAATTAAGGAACACTCCTACATACCAAAGGAGGTAAAGTTTTGGAATTCTCTTCTGTAAATGGCATTGGATGTTAACTAATTATCAATTTCAAATTTGGTTGCAATAAGTATATCTAAAAACATGAAGGATGTGAGGTAAAAGTGAGTGTATGGCGTTTAGTTTCAAAACTGACTCAATGAGCTAAATGACCTACTCCTGTTTTAATACGCTAATTCTGTTGGCACGGATGACCCCCACATCTACATCTCCAATTGCTGTGTGCTCTTCCTGCACTCTTCAGACCCCTGCCATCTTTTTTTCCTCCCTGATGGTCAGGTTGACAATGACTGGTGGATTTCCCACCATTCTATATTTCGCTGTACAACAGAAAGCAAACGGGAGCTAAGAGTATAAGAAATAGATTGTATTGAGAGGATGGAAGGACAATATTTTGTGGAGGACTACAGAAGATGTCAAAAAGATGAGAATCAGCATTATTGAAAGAGGATTCTTGAGAAAGTACTGGACGATACTGGCCAGAGTTGTTGTACAGGAGATGAGTGGGAAGATCTGAATCAGTGTTGATATTTTGAATATAGCCTGCTGTATACCTGTTCTATTCTGATGAATATTTGTACTACTGTGATCAAAGATTAGTGTTCACCCTTTTGCTCAGCTACTCGATGGCTTCCAACTATACTTGCTTCTTCTCAAAAGCTGGTCTCTTGAAGATAAGGGAAGACTTTTTCCAATGTGCATTTTAAGTATTGAGGCTCTCAGTCAGGTAAAGGTTGTGATCATTCCCACAGACTTCAAACTGGTTTGGAGGCCCAGATATGAAATGCAGATTCCATGGCAGAGTTTAAAACAGAGAGGTTAATCCACTTCACTATCTGCAGTTTTAGAACTTGCTGGTCACCTCTTCCATTGTTCTCCTGTGCCTTTTAAATTTCTGTTGCAAATAAAATTAAGAATGTAATTACTGACCTTTTGAGGGTGTATTCGTCTTGTGGATGGACTCAGTGCTGCACGTGGAAGGAACCCACTTCTTGACACAGCAAGCTAACAGCATCAGAAATACACAAGTAACAACACAGAGACCCGCTGCCAGAGTCACAAACAGGAGGATGTTTGAATGATCTTCATGTGAGAGACAGTGTTTCAGAGTAGTTTGGGTATCCTCCTTTGAGTTTGTGATCCCTTCAAAATGAGGGAGAAGTATAATCAGTTCCAGAAATTAAATGGAGCAGACATGAGAGATTCACTGATACATCAAACAATCTTTCACGCTTAATTTACACTAATTGTGGCCTCCCATTCTGCCAGGGCAGTTTAAATTGGGTGTTTGAGGACTCTGCTCAATTTTTCTATGATGTAATTTGGGTTTTTAAGATACAGTTAGTGTGCAAAGGTCTTCTGAATCTTTGTATATGAAGATGAGATGATAACTTGTGAAACTCTGGGCACTTAGGGTCAAGTTTAAGCTAATTTCAGACAGAAAGACTACCTTAAATTTGACATCTCAGAGAGCTTTGATGGAACTTTCTTTAGTTGGGTTTAGGCATTTACAGGCGTTTTCACGTTTTTTACTATGATTTTATGATGACCTTTTTTCACCGTTACAATTTGAGTTCTGCTGTCTTTGACTTTAAAGAACTAATAACTTCTGTTACCCTCATGCTATCTTGGAGGGTTAGCCTGGATAACGTACTGATGTAATCTAGATGAAAGAGAGTTTTTTTGTCTGAGTGCAGCAATGTCTTTGTCTCCAACTCATTTAGTCTCCGATGAGACCTATGTTCACACCTCAGCTGTACTGAAGGTGCTGTGACTAAACTCTGCCAAGCGTTCTGTCTTCCAACAAAATACTAAGCCTGAAGTCTGTTGCTATGGCTGCAATATAGAGATTATAATGCCCTTCCAAACAATTGCAAGGAACATCTACAACATATCTAATTTGCTGTTTATGATTGAGGTAAAGGACAGATACCCTGTTTGCCTAGAGCTATTGCTTCTTATGGAGGAAAGAGACTGCAGCTGGAGGGGATATAGTATATTTAACACTGGTAGAATCAATAGGTCAATTCTTCACTATCAGCTGTGAAGACATGGTGAGCTGGCTAGCTACTTGCATTTGTCTTTCGTTCCTGCCTGAACTTGAAAGTAACACTTAATTTAGTGCTCCCCTCTCCATTTGACTAATGACTTGCCTAAGTGTCAGTTGCTGAGCTGATTTGAGTCCTCTGATAATGCGTCCTGCAATGTGAAAGACTATATGTTACTACAATCTGTCACTGATATGGAGAAGAAACTGCACTAAATAAAATGGACACCCAGTTGGTCACAAAGCAATTCCAATACAATACCACAAACACGTTAAGAACAAATTGTGTGTATGGTAGAGCTGTTTAACAATATGGAGGGGAATATACAAAAGATACTAAGTTGATATTTGCTGGATGGTGGCACCACACCTTTAAATTCTGTGTCCTAGATGTTCCCTTTTGGCAACAGAACAAGATATCATGCTGTCATGCTGCTTACAAGACCTTCACCTGCCTAGTTCTCCAACTGACTAGGCACAGCCTTCGCCTTCAGGCTAAATACAGTTAAAGACATGATGCACTTAGCAATCTCTGCAGTCAGATGCACTTTGCTAGGTGTTGGGCATGATGGCAGTACCAAACTGCAGAAAAGCTCTCATATCCCAAGTAAGTAATTTTAAAATGAACCTACAAAATGGCCTTCATCTTTTATACAGTGGAAGTCAGTCAGGGGATAAACATTGCCCTTGCTCTTGCCCTGTGCGGCTTTATGCAGAAGAGAGAAATGGTGATGTCTTCTTTCATTCTTCCCAGGGAATTAAAGGAAACAGGAGTGCAAAGGGCAGTTGACTTAGCTTGGTGGATGTCTGCAAACTATTTCCTTTTTGTCCTAGGAACAGAACTTGACATGATATTGAGCTCACTGCCATCTCCACCTGTTACATGGTACCTCTGCAAGAGGATGCATTTCTGCTCAGCAAACAGTCACCATTCTTTTCTACACTTACCAAAGCAGGGACATCCAGGACTTAATCACTGGGTTAGGCTGCCAACCATAGTTCAGAAATTTCAATCCACCTTGCTGGTGAGGACTGTCATTGCATAAAAAACAAAATGCTGGAGAAACTCAGCAGGTCTGGCAGCATCTGTGGAAAGAGAAACAGTGTTAACGTTTTGAGTTATGTTTAACTCCTTTTGGAACTGAAGGAGGTTGGAAAATTATGGTTTTTACTCTGTTGATAGAGAACATAGAGGAGTGAGTAGAACAGATAGCCATGGTTCCCAGATCAAAAGGCAAAGGGAGAACTAAAAGTCCAGAAGAAATATCAATGTAGAATGGGTGCTAATGGTACATGTGGATACTTGAAACAGATTTGCTTTGCTGAGAGCAGACCTATGCAAACCACAATTGTTTTGAGGGAGGTGAGAAGATGTGAAGGAGGAGGAGAAGGTGATGTAATCAAGATGGAGGACTATTCATGCCCTGCAGTTATTGAACACAATGTCTTGCAGGCTGTGAAGTGCCTGTGTGGTTGTTCCAACATATGTTGAGCTTCACTGGAGCACTGCAGCAGGCCTAAGACAAAGTATTAGCATGACAGCAAGATGGTGTATTGAAGTGGCAAGTATTCAGAAGATTGGTATTATTAAGGACAGAGGGGAGGTCTACAAAGGGATCACCCAGTGAGACCAAACGTAGAGGTATTTGAATTGAGAGCAAATGCAATAAATCAAATACCAAGGAATACAATTAAACCATTGCTTCCCCTGGAAATGATGCCTCAGACATAAGGAGGTGAAAGGATAAGTTTTGCACTTTGTGATTTACATGAGGTGAGATGATGGAGGAGAGAAGTGTTAGGAGTGTACTCTGGTATTCCACAGTCCCTGTGGAATGTTGACAAGGAATGGGGGTGGTGTGATATTTGGTTGGCAGTGGTAGCACTGAACTTTAATTGTGGAGATTTGAAGCTTCCAAGTGGAAAGAAAAGAGCAGAGGAAACATTCTTGGAGGGGAAGCAGTAGAGACAAGTGCAGGAAATGGGTCCAGCACAGCTGAGGGCCCTGTCTACAATAGTTGGGGGAATCTTTAGTTGAGGAAAATGAAAACATTTTAAAGGCACCCATGTGAAAAGTTGGCATGACTGGAACAGATGAGATGGAGTAACGAGAAGAATGAAAAGGAGTTCTTACAGGAAGGTGAGAGCAAGTGTGTTCCAGATAATTGTGAGAATTGATGGGTTTGTAATAGATACTTGTGGTCAGCCTATTCCCTGAAATGGAAACAGAAGTCAAGGCAGATAAGGGAATAATCCAAGATGGACCAGGTGACAGAAGGCTGGAAATTGGAAGAAAAAATTGAATTCTTCCAATTCTGGACAAGAGAAGGAAGCAGCACCAATAATCCTATCAGAGAAACAGTTGTGAGAGGGGCCCTGGGTAAGACCAGAACAAGGAATATACTGCATATTCCACAAAGAGACAACATAAGTGGGACCCATGGTCACACCTTTGACCCAGAGAAAGTGAGATGAACTAAATGGGAAATGTTCAAAAGTGTAGGTGAGCTCAGCCTGGCAAAGAATGGCAGTAATAGATGGATGGACTGCCTAGAAAGAAATAGAGAGACTTCCCCGTGGAGACTGGGAATGGACATGTTATGGAATTACATGCCCATGGTGAAGAATGGTCTGTGTTTTCTGGTGTGCTGACCTCTACCTTGCAGAGGCTGAATTCTATCTCTCAGATACTTCCTTCTATTTTCCCCTGAACCCTGACCTCACTATGTACACCAAACTGTTTCCAGGATTGTCAATGACCTCAGCTCCTCTGGAGATCTCTACTTGACAGCTTTCCATGTCATAGCTTCCCAACTCTATACCACCTTTCCAAAATCCACCATCAGGACTGTCCAGGAAGATCCATCCTTCAACCAAAATTATTTGGCAAGATATTTGCTTGAAGGCACAAATCAGAGTGTGTTATTTTTATATATGAGAAATCAGGCCAGAGTTTGGTGGGAGCAGATTGGGGGATATTTCAAAATATGTGTAGTTGATGCTATGAATGTGAATGTGTATGGACCACAGTATGCATTTATGCTCAACTTTCCCAGCATCATAAAATCATGGGTTCAACTGCTTTTGTTACAACTCATCATTCTTCAAAGTGACACTGCATTGGGTTGGGATGTAAAATCAGAACCAAAGTGAAAGCATCCTCTCAATTTCTTACTCTTGTTTCATGAAAAATTAGTGGAATCCAGTGTGATAAAAGTAGCATGTCTTAGTGCAGAAGAATATCAGGTTTACTAAACTGTAATCCAAAGGCAGCGTATGATCAAGTAGCATGTCTGCTCTCTCACTGATACGTGTGTGTGTGTAAAGGGACAGGGCTATGAAATGAAAATGAAAAGAAACTGTAGTTTAACACTCAAACATGTCTGTTGAGTGCAATTAGCTGTAGAGTTACTATAGTGCCAGAAGATCATGAAAGGGCCAACTGGTGATGAGTTTAACCCGAGGGTCACCATGATTCACGTGAGAGGTGAGATTGAAAGTAGGGCGTCAGCCAGTGCGGAAATTTAAACCTACGCTGTTGGTTTCATGCTGCATTACTAACAGCCATTCAGCCAACTGAGCTAATTGGCTATATGGAAATCATACAACAGCTGGAAAAGTCTGATTGTCCACTGCGTGAATACAATACTCAAGTACTCAAGATAGATATATGTGCAGTACAGTCCTGGGCTGAAAAAGACACTTTGTGATAGCCAACATAATCATGGGCATTACTGATCCTGATTATGTACTTATTAGGAGGAGAAAGTGAGGACTGCAGATGCTGGAGATCAGAGCTGAAAATGTGTTGCTGGAAAAGCGCAGCAGGTCGAAGCCTTCCTAACCTGCAATCTTCTTCCTGACCTCTCCGCCCCCACCCCACTCCGGCCTATCACCCTCACCTTGACCTCCTTCCACCTATCGCATTCCCAACGCCCCTCCTCCCTACCTTTTACCTTAGCCTGCCTGGCACACCTTCCTCATTCCTGAAGAAGGGCTGATGCCTGAAACGTCGATTCTCCTGCTCCTTGGATGCTGCCTGACCTGCTGTGCTTTTCTAGCAACACATTTTCAGCTATGTACTTATTACCCTTGCAATAACTAATGACAAGATAATTTGTTACCAATTTCTTACCATAGCAAATTTCTGAGCATTGTTGAGGATGTTGCCCACACACATCTGAGCACTTGATGCAGTTGCGCAGCAGTTTGTCCCAATAAAATCCTGGAGCTTCATTGCAGCTCCAAATATCTGATTTTTTAAAAAAAAACTTCAGTTAGTAGTGAGCATTAAACTGTTTGCCTGTGAAAGGCAAGCAAGTCGACTTGTATTTTCCATAGATCATTCACTGCTACAGACATAATAAATAATTTTTAAAAATTGAAGGGAAGACAGAGGAGAGTTTTATTTTTGTCCGGGCAGTTATCGATTGGAGCAAATCTCCATCCCATTCATTTCATCAGAATAAAAATCAGGTAAATTTATCTTGTTTCCATTCAATTACTGATCAGGTAGATGAAAGTAAAATTCTTTATAACCGTTATAGGTATCAGGTTAGTATTTAGGCACTGGAGCTTTCTTCACTGGATAAACATTGACATTTTAAAGATTATATTAACCAAATGAATAGATTCAGCTTAGATGGATAGGATGGATAAATTGGGGGAAAATTATGTTCATTACAAAAATACAAAAATGATTCGATTCTAAGGATGGGTGGCATTTAATTTGAGGGAATCGTGACCTCTGGGATGGATTGCCGTGTCTGATAGGTATGGATTCACTCCTGTTTAGTAAGAGCACTGAGCAAGTCCTGCAGAATTCGGAATATTAGAATTGGCTTTATCATCACATAATCATACCCATGGTATAGGTACGTGTGTGTGGCTATACTGAAGTGTTTTATTTGGATTGAGGAAGAACATCAAGAATTTGGCCTGAAGTGTTTTCCCCCTCCAATTTTTTTTCCTTCTCCCAGGACTCTGCGTGATTCAAGTGGGGTGGGTTAGATTGGTGCAGCGTGTAGGCACGTCAACTGGCTTTCGTTTTCCTGTCGTCTTTTTATTATCTTGTTTCTAATTGGGTCCTGCTGATGGAATTCTACCTGGATTGAGGATACAAATCGGGTTAGAAACGGCCAGATTTGATCTGAAGCCTGCTGATGTTGGCTTTCTTTCTTTGGTAGTGAAGGAAGGAATATTTTTAGTCTTGTCTTCAAACGAAAATGCTGTTTACAGGCTTCAAAAACAGGTAGTGAAAGGATACAAACCACAGTACGTCTTGCACCCACTATGCCGGTTATGTCCACAATTCGTACATTTGGTGCATTGTCGTAGGAGACCATCCCAGAATTCATCGTCTGGACAATCGTTCATCCTCTTTCAATAAGAGGACGGTGGAGCTTTTAAAATAAATTAAGATTATTTTCTGTTTAGATTAAGTTTCATTGATACAGCCTTTCACATCCTCAACATTCCAAATAGCGCAACAAATTAATTGCAAAGCTTGTTTTGCAGGAAAAATCAGCAGTCAATGAGCTGGTTGGCCATTTAATCTGACTCGTGAGAGTTTTCAACTCATTGATTTGAAGTGGATAGATAAAGGGAATGCAATGCATTATTGAAGGTTTCTGATGCGGAGACTTGGTTACAAAAGAGATGGCTCGATCTGTTAAACAGAATGTATTATTGGGCAACGGTTGAAATGAGTCATTCTAAATGACTGTGTTTATAGATTGACAACATTAAGTTAATATAGTCTCTAATAGGTGCCTTGGGCACCTTTTTTTGATTTCATGTATATGTGTTGGAAATAGGCACGAGGAATTATGTTAAAATATATCAATGTTTGGAGGCATTACATGCAATGAAAGAAGTGCGAAGATTTCAATAAGACACAGATGGGTTGCAGAGTGGGAAGAGATGTAACACCCAAAGTGTGAAGTATCACATTTTGGAATATGACAATTACTTATTTTAGGAAGGAATTTATAAAGCATTGAATCTGTTTAAAGAATTTGGGATAAGGGCAGGGAAATAAGATTAGACCATTCCAGGTAAAGAGACCATGTGTGTGCAAAGAAATAAACGGTATCCTTTGTGCTTTTAATTTGTATTTAATTCTGAAATAAAGACAAATGGATGTGGAATAGTAAACATAATGAATTCCAAATGCAGCAAGCAACCTACATAGTATATTTTTGGACATGTTTTAGTTTAAATTAGATCACACTTTGATCTTGCTAGGTACAGGAAGGACAAACTTGAGTATTTAAGATGACACTTTTATCATTAATGTGAAATAGTTTCAACTTTGGCTTGATGCTTCACTTTTGTAGATAAATGTTGCAGGTTCCAGCTCATTGAGGTCACCTTGAAAGAAATGAACAGGAATTGTTGCTTTGGCTGGCATCGCTTACAGAATACCTAGACCTTTATATTTAGGTGAAATCCCAAGTGGGAGTAAAGCGGGGAGTTGAACCTGCCTGATAGGCTGATCATGGTCTGTTGATATGTTGAAAGATAGTTACACAAAATCTCCAACAGCCAATAATACTGCTTTCAATCTATTCGTTTTTATAACTTTATATTTGCATTGGATTCAAATGTGGATTGGTTTAACTTGCTAAGCATCATATTACTTTCATGAAAATAGCACCATTGCATAATTTGTTTTAAGCTTGCAGATCTTTGTATTAAATTTTAAACTGCATTCAGCTGATTGACAGCCATGAATGTTGTATGTTATTCTTGTATGTAAAAATACCCTCATCAAGCCATGCATTTTCCACTAATTTGTTTTAGGATTTCATTCTACGCTTGCCAATATTTTTTGGCAGATTAGGTTAGATTGTTTCTCAAACACTTTCATGAATTTATGTCATGTCCTATCTTTGACCCACCTTTTCAGTGCCTGAACTTAGTAAGATATCCATCCCTATCCAGGTAGGTGCAAGGGGGGGGCAGCAGATTGAAATAATGGAAATTCAGCTGTGCCATATTTCTTGTCACTTAACCCCATCTTCTGTTTGGGGATGCCTATTATCCCATTTTAATTTCTGTACTTGTAGCTCTAAAAAGGAGTCTGATGTTGCTAACCTTCCAGGTTTGACCTTGGTATTCCAGAGATTGAAGTATAATTTTCTGGATACTGCTGCAAGGAGAAAATTAAAAATTTCATCATGCCAGATTATAGTCCAACAGGTTTGTTTGGAAGCACTAGCTTTTGGATACTGCTCCTTCATCAGGTAGCTAGTGGTTCCAAATAAACCTGTTGGACTATAGCCTGGTGTTGTGACTTTTAACTTTCTCCACCCCAGTTCAACAGTCGTGCCTCCACATCATGGCCAGGAGAAAAGTCTTAGGGATGTTAAAAAAATACTTTCTTTTGAATGCCTTTGCAATTAATTTCTAAAGTATGAGGCTGTTTGACTGAAAGTCGAGAACTACTGAATTGTTTGAACATCTGTTTGTTTTCCTGGAATTTGAAAGTAGAACTACATGGGAATGGTTCTGTTGGATGACCAATTGCACAAAGGTAGTTGGGCTGAAAAATTTAGGAATATGCCTGGCTGGAGTTAACAGTTCCAAATGGAGGTCTCTTTGCAGAGGTTGGTTCATTCACTCACTCCAAAGTGTTGCCATTCACAAGACACCAGACTGTGAACACACTGTCCAGAGGAAGCTTTACTCAGCATCTAATCTTTGGACTTGGCCTGGGATTGCTTGCCATTGTGGTTTGGAAGGAACTTTTCCAAGTATCTAACTCATACCATACCTGATCTGGTGAGGTGGTGAACAAGAAACTATATTGTGCTTACATTGGTTTGTTTTTCTCGGCTGCAAGGGCACTTGACCACACTATAATCCTGAATTCCCTATGTAGGCCAACACAAATTGTCGCTTTAATGAGTGATAGTTACACAAAATCTCCAACAGCCAATAATGCTGCTTTCAATCAATTCACTTTTGTCATTTTATATTTGCATTGGATTCAAATATGGATTGATTTAACTTGCTAAGTATCATATTGTTTTCATGTAAATAGCAGCATTGCATAATTCTTTTTAAGCTTGCACATCTTTCTAGTAAATTCTAAACTGCATTCAGCTGATTGACAGCTATAAATCTTATTTTGTTTTATTCTTGTATCAGAGCCTACACGTTTAAATTATGCCCAGCAAGAAGAAAAATTAGATGGGATGTTGTTTTGATCCAACATATGTAGTTGCTGATGTAAATGTCTGTTCTTGCCGTTGGTATTTTCTTGCTAATCTCCTCATTAAATATGGCTGCACAAGTTCACAGGAAAATAGAATAGTCTGCATAGTAATTTTGAGAAGCCTACAATTACAGTGGGAAACTTGACAAGGAAGGATGTAGCACATGTAACTAACGTTTAAATGTCCCCATTTATTCGGCATTTGCTACTGTTGAAGATAAACTTGAATTATTCAAAGCGTCTTGATAACCTATCCTTCATCTTTACACTCCCATTCTTTTCTAGTCTGAACATAACTACTGAACAGGTTTCTTTGATACCGAATAGCTCATTAGGTGTGAATCCTGAAATTCAGACTCCAACAAGACTTGATGATAATACAAAATAGATAACCAGGCATCTTGGGAACTAATAAGATTCATATATTTTCCTCTACTCACTTGTTATTTTTGAAGTTTATCTACTGAGATTGAGGCAATATTACTTAGTTTCCAGAAAAAAGGAATCCAAGTGTGGAGCCTGTAACCTCCCATAAATTTGCACTTCCTTTGACATGCTATCTGCTTTTGAAACCCAAGCTTTGAACTATGTAATCATCACAACTTTGCATATTACAGCTTTGCATAACCTAATAATACTTGCTGAATTTTTAAATATGGTTTAATTTGGCCTTGCATTCTGAGTTTTCACAAATAACTTATTGCTTTATGATGTCATTTCAATTATTATTATATCAACCTTGCCTTTCAGCGATATAAATAAAATTTAGAATAAGATAGGTTCTTGTTAATATGATAAGCTAAACAAATCCTTGAAGCTTTATATGGCAAGACGAAATAAAATGGACTCTAAGAATTGGAAAGACTCATTACAACAATACCTATATTTTTAAAAGAAGTTTTTTTTAGTTCAGTGATTTTGAGAATCCTACTGATCATTTTTATTCTAAGTTTCTCTGATTTATAGGTTTTAGATTTAAATGCACTTTATTTATTGGTATCATTCTGACTTTATGGCTTAGGGTTTATGCAGGTAAATGATCAAGAGAATTTCTACTCATTTTGAGTTAATATCACAACAACATCTATTGTAAAGTAATTAAGTAATTCAAGCTGGTTCCATTTGTTTTGCTAATAGGAACAACCAAAGTAATAATTTGTAGCAGAAATTATGCCACGGATCATTTAGTCTAGATGTATTATCTGCTTTGTTTTCCAGGTTTACAGTTGGCGAAAGGAGAATACTTCACACCATTACAGTCAATGTAAACAAAGAAACAATAGAAGGTTTTCATGAAAATATGATTAATATGTCTTGGGATCACCTTCAGTCTGTAGTTCAAGTAAAAAGCTCACAGCCACTCAAAATCCAGTGATAAGTAATAAATACACCTTGTCATCGCCACATTCGACTTGAAACATATCCATAAAAGATAAATGGGATAGAGAATTGCTGTTTTAAATGGTTGTTAGTAAGCCAAAGAGATGAAAGAAAAATAACTCATCTGAGGGTTTTTTAATCAAGAAGTAAAATGGTTTGTGTGACTGATAAATAACAATTAAAGATAGTTTTAGCTATGTTTTCTGCATCTTGTTAATGAGCAATTAATTGTGGAAGAAAAATTATCATTGCTAAGTGAGAAATTTCATTTTAATTCCAAAGTGTGCTTATGGAGCCTGGGATTCACTTTCCTCAGATTCTATTCCTGAGCACACTGCAATTGACATTCCTACAATAATTCTGTTGTAATAAATGTATTAGTATGTCTGTGTCAGACTGCACACTTGTGGCAATAGTGACTCCTGTTTTTGTTGTTCACTGTTTAGATTTGTGGTTAGGTAGTTGCTATATATCTGGATTGAACTTGGATGCAACAAAAATGCTTTAGGATGGGTGCCCCCACCTCCCTCTGGTGTTATTGTAGGAACTTCCTAGATAGCTACCTTAATCCAAGTATGCGTCCCTAACTTCTGAAGCCAACTGGTTTTGGGTTATATTAGTGTTTGCAATTGAGACTGTCTGTCTGGGAATAGAAAGTACTATGGAATCTTTCAAAGTGCTACCTCACCCAGATTTCTTCTGTGATTTTCCTCTCTCCCATTTTCTTTTGGTGGCGACAATTAACTGTGGTCTTTAGTTAATACATCAATTCTTTACTTTTCTACTGGAGTTTTATTTCTTTCACACTGTGCAGTATATCTATTTCCTTTCTTAACTTTCACCAACGAAAGAAATATCCAAATAACTTAGGTTATTCAAATGCATCTTGTAGAACAGAAACAAAGCAAACTGAACGCACTTGAGTCCAACAACATTCTTGGAGAGAAACCGAGTTAATGTTTCAGATGTGACCTTTCCACAAACACTAGATATATTTGTACTGATCAGATATTTCATTATATACATGGCCTTTTAAATACAGTCAATGAAACCTTCTCACAGCAAAGTACTGAAATCCTTGGTAGTGTGGAGGAGGCATGGTTCAGTAAGACAGCTGTATTGAAATAAAACAGAATCAAAATCCCAGTGAGATAGTGCAAACTTATTTTAAAGGAATTTTGTGGAGAGGGAATCTAGGAGTTGAAAAATGGTTAAATGCTGTTTTCTTAACATTTTTATACACTAATAATGTGCTCAAGAACTTTATACATTTGGATATGGTACTCACGTTCTCTCGATTCCAGGTGGTTATCCTCTGCTGTTTCTTAGTACATTTGCCTGTGTCAATCAGAATGTGAAACTTCTCGTTTTAACAGAAGGAAGAACTTCCAGGGGCTTTCCCTGATCAGCTTACAGCAAATTTTGAGAGACTGAATTGAAATGCAAGTACTGTATGATAAATTTGCACGTATTTATTAGTCACTTAACTACTTTGTAAAGCTTTCAAACTTTTGCAGTACTATTTCTGACAATTGCAGACACAAACCAAGTCTAGTCAACTGAAAATGCCAGAACAGTTTGACTTGTGTGAACAGAATTTAATTTTACTTCAATGGTTCAATAAGCTGTAATCTTTATTCTTACCCATTGTTGTTGCTCTTCTGAAGTTGAAACAAGCTCTTGAATACCCAAAAAGAAGTACAAGCCTGCTTCCCTTTCATCGAAGGATAACCAGTGAATGTGGCTTGGGATGCACATCAATAACCCACCAGTGTAGGAGGGACGAGCAAAGGGCTAAGTTCACTTTGAGCCACTCAGGAAAAGAGGTGAGGAAGACAAGAGATGTGAAGAAGGTGATTAGGGTAGTAACTCCAACTGCTCACATTCTTGTCCGGGATGCCAGAAATGCCCTTATTGCACAGTTTGCAATCACAGCCACCTCTTCAGCTTCTCCCCCCACATTGATTCATATAACTTCACAACTTCGCTGTTACTATCAAAAAAAACTTTGTGGGCCATTTATCAAAAATTCTTCAAGGATGGACAAGAAGGATAAAAGAAGGTGGTGGTGCGTTGTTTTTCAGACTAGAGGCCTATGACCAACATTGTTCCAGAAGAATTGGTACTGGGTCCACTGCTTTTTGCCATTTATATAAATGATTTGGATGAGAATATAGGAGGTGTGGCTAATAAGTTTGCAGATGACACCAAAATTGGATAGTGAAGTCATCTAAGATAAGAGATCTTGATCAATTGGATCAATGGGCTGAGGAATAGCAGATGGAGGTTAATTTGGGAAAATACAAGATATTGCATTTTGATAATATGAATAAGGACAGGACTGGTATAATTAATGTTAGGGTTCTGGGTGATGGTGTACAACAAGGAGATCTAGGGTTTCAGGTACATCATTCTTTGGAGGCTGCGTCACAGGATGGTTACGAAGGCATGCTTGCCTTCATTGCTCAGACCTGTGAGTACAGGAGTTGGGATGCCAAATTGAGGTTGTACAGGATTTTGGTGAGCCTGATGAATGTTTCCGACCTAAAATGTCAACTCCCCTGCTCCTTTGATACTGCTTGACCTCCTATGCTTTTTCCAGCTCCACACTTTATCAACTCTGACTTTCCAGCCGTCTACAATCTTCACTATCTGCAGGATAGTGGTGAGGCTTCCTCAGGAGTAGTGTCTGCAGTCTGGTTGCCCTGTTATTGGAAGGATATTAAACTAGAGGGCGCTTAAAAAAAAGGTTTACCTGGATGTTGCTGAGATTGGAGGAATTGAGTTCTAAAGAATAGATTGGAAAGACTGGACTTTTTTCACTGGAGTGCGTAGGAGGTTGGGTGACATTATTGAGATTTATAAAATTGAATGGCATAGAGAAGATGAATGTCAAGGGTGTTTTCCCTAGTGTGGGTGAGTTCTGGGACCTCTGCTCTGTAATTTTTATAAATGACTTGGACGAGGAAGTGAAAGGATGCGTTAGTAAGTTTGCTGATGACACAAAGCTTGGTAGAGTGGTGGATAGTATGGAGGGCAGTTATTAGATTAGATTAGATTAGATTAGATTACTTACAGTGTGGAAACAGGCCCTTCGGCCCAACAAGTCCACACCGCCCCGCCGAAGCGTAACCCACCCATACCCCTACATCTACATTTACCCCTTACCTAACACTATGGGCAATTTAGCTAGGTTGCAGTGGGACATTGACAGGATGCAGAACTGGGCTGACAGGTGGCAGATGGAATTTAACCTGGAAAAGTGTGAAGTGATTCATTAGGAAGGTTGAATTTGAACACAGAATACAGGGTTAAAGGCAGGATTCTTGGTAGTGTGGAGGAACAGAGGGACTTTGGGGTCCATGTCCATAGATCTCTCAAAGTTGCCACCCAGGTCAATAAAGTTGTTAAGGGATATGGTGTGTTGGCTTTCATTAGAAGGGGGATTGAATTCAAGAGCCGCAAGGTTATTTTGCAGCTCTATAAAGCCCTGGTTGGACCACACTTGGAATATTGTGTTCAGTTCTGGTCACCTCATTATAGAAAACATGTGGAAGCTTTAGAGTGGGTGCAGAGGAGATTTACCAGAATCCTGCTTGGACTGGAGGGCATGTCTTATGAAGAAAGGTTAAGCGACCTGTGGCTTTTCTTATTGGAGCAAAGAAGAATGAGAGGTGACTTGATAGAGGCATACAAGATGATGAGAGGCAGAGATAGAATGGATAGCCAGAGACTACTTCCCATGGTGGAAATGTCTATCACAGGGGGGCATAATTTAAAGGTAATTGGAGGAAGGTTTAGGGGAGATATCAGAGGTAGATGTTGTACTCCATTGCTGGCAGTGCATTCCATGCACCCACCACTGAGTAGAGTCAGATACATTAGGGACATTTAAGCAATTCTTGGATAGGCACATGGATAATTGTACATTGAAGGGTATGTAAGTTAGTCTGATCTTAAGAGTAGGATAGAAGCCGGCACAACATAGAGAGCTGAAGGGCCTGTAATGTGCTGTACTGTCCTATGTTCCAGCTAGAGGGCATATTTTTAAGGTGAGAAGAGAAAAATTTTAAAAGGGCATAAAGGGCAATTTCTTGTTGAGTGGTTTGTGTGTGGACTGAACTGCTAGAGATAGTGGTGGATGCAAATAGTTATAACATTTAAAATACATTTGGATAGGAAACGTTTGGAAGGATATGGGCCAAGTGCAGGCAGGTAAGTTTAATTTCATTTAGGAACCTGGTCAGCATGGATTGGTTTGACTGTAATGTCATACAGCATGGAAACTGACTCTGACGCTAACATTTGCGTGAGCTAAATAAGGAACAAAAATGTGCAGACATTCATATGTATTTTTTCTGCTGCTCCTACATATTGCTTCAGCAGAGGTAGAGGCAAGCTGCTCAGATTGCAATGTTCTCTGGGCTTTGGAGCTCCTAAGCTTCCTGCAAAAGGGAATTGGATCGGATTAGATTTTCCCTCCTCTTTATAGACAGAACAACCTAGGCAATTCTCTATAATGCAGCATAGATGCCAGTGTAGTATTTGTATTAGTTTAGGTTAGCTATGGTACATCTAGTTCTGGATTGAAGGTCTTCGGTACTTTTGCTAGAATGTTCTCAGAGCCCATAGACTTTGCAGTCTCCAGTGCCTTCAGCTGCTATTTAATGTTAATCAAAGGAGTGAATTAAATGAGCTGAAGACTTGCATCTGTGACAATGGAGACCTCAGGAGGAGGCCAGGATGGGTCACTCACTTAGTCCTTCTCACTGAGGATGGTTGCAAAATCTTCAGCCTTATCATTTGTGTTGAATTGCTGAATATCCCCATTATTGAAGATATATAAGATTGTGGAGCTTCTTCCTTCAGTTATTTAATTATTCACCATCATTCATGACAAGATATAGTGGGGCATTTGAGTTTAGATCTGATCTGTCGATTTTTCGAATGGCTTAACTCTCTGTATTAATAAATATTGATCAGTTAATATTCAGTTTGAACCTAAAGGCAGGATTTGGTCTGCATAAAGATTGTGCATTGGTCACTTGTATCAAAAGTCACACGAACATATTGACAGATTGAGTATAAGATCATCTAAGTTATTTTTCATGTTAGGTCCATGGCTATGTGTTGTTGACCCAGCTTAGTCAATATGTCCTTTCGTACGCTACCAACTTGGTCAGTAACAGTGCTACTGAGCCACTCTTGGTGATGGACATTGAAATTTCCCACCCAGAGTACATTCTATGCCCCGCCACACTCTGTGCTTCCTCCAAATGCTATTAAACACTGAAGTACTGATTCATCAACTGAATGGGGTGGTAACTGCTAATCACCAGAAGATATCCTGTTTGTTTGATGCTGCAAGACTCAGAGTGTCAAGTAGATGTTGAGATAGGTGTAGTGAAAGTGGATTACAGTTGTGCTTCAACTTTTAATTTCCTACCTGTTCTTTATGATTAAATTTTTCCCCTTGATGTGTGAACTTTTGACTCCAAAAAAACATACACTTACAAAAAAATGGACTTCAGTTTGACAGTGTTTCAGCAATGTTTAAAAGAAAATAATGTATAATTTTTAATCATAATGTGATTCGAGCAGAGCATAAAAGACCCAATTAGTCAGACAAAATATGTGACAATGAAGGGGCGGGGGGATTTTCTTTCTTGTTCACTTTTTTTGTACAAAAAAGATTGTGTGAAACCCATTTGGAGCTGTGCAACTAAAAGGGGAAGCCTCAATGCATAAATAGAATCGTGAATCGCAACCTCTCCACTCGGAGAGGAAATGAGATGATTCACATTGTGTTAGTTTTAGCTGCATTTCCTGCTAGCAAAATCAGCTTGAAACAAACAAAACAACAGCCTTTAAAGCTTCTTCCCGTTTTTCAATGCAGGCAATTGCTGAAGCATTGGTACAATAAATGGATTTTTAAGAGTGTCTAAATTAATGCACAGAAATCTTCTTATATCCACAATGAATGAAATATTTTTAGCAAGATATTCAAAGGGTTAAATTAGTAGAGTGGAATCTTCTAGGGGTCTGAGTGATGTGGGCTAGGGTGGGATTTGTGGTAGGATTGGGTGAGAAATCCAGTAAGGTCCATCTCAATATTGTGAGCATCTTGCTTTATGCTTTTCACAAGTGGTGTGGTAAGTTGCCAAATAAGAAGGATTTAAGTTTGTTAAAAACCTCATTGACAGTCAAACCCTCATCATTAATATTCAGCTTTCTATTTGACTAATCTCTCCCATCTCACCAAACAAGCTAGACAGTGAAAAAATGAATTCAGCTTGCTGCTTGCTCTGAATGACCTGTATATTGGACACTGAGCACTAACATCTTTGGGCACTCTCCCTGGGCACCAGCCTTGCACTTGCCAAGTCATGGACATTGGCTTCTATTCTGCGCCCACACCTGCAGACCCTCATCTTTGATTCAATTACTGGACACTTCTGCACTTCAATGCTGCACCTCAGGCGAAATCAGCAACTGTTATTGGAGCGCTGCAGCAAGGACACTGTGCTCAGGAACATACATCCAGCTCAGACTGGACCAGGCTGCATCTCTGGGCTCTTCACTCACTGTTGTTAACACTCTGAACCTATTTTAAAGGTTCACAGTATCTCTACCACACCTTGCCTTGCCTCTTTTGTGCTTTGCTCCCTCAGCCAGAGATGCTAGGCTGATGGGCCTGCAGTATTGTCTTGACTTTTAGTGCAGATACAAAGCCAGGAAAAGACAGGATTCTTGGCAGTGTGGAGGAAGAGAGAGGTCTGGGTGTGCAAGTACATAGATCCCTCAAAGTTGCCACCCAAGTGGATAGGGTTGTTAAGAAAGCATATGGTGTTTTGGCTTTCATTAACAGGGACCAAGTTTAAGAGCTGTGAGGTTTTGCTGCAGCTCTACAAGTCCCTGGTGAGACCACACTTGGAATATTGTGTCCAGTTCTGGTCGCCCTACTATAGGAAAGATACAGAGGCTTTGGAGAGGGTGCAAAGAAGGTTTACCAGGAAGCTGCCTAGACTGGAGGGCTTGCCTTATGAAGAAACGTTGAATAAGCTCAGACTTTTCTCTCTGGAGAGGAGGAGGAAGAGAAGAGACCTGATCGAGGTGTACAAAATAATGAGAGGAATAGATAGAGTCAATAGCCAGAGACTTTTCCCCAAGGCAGGATTGACTGGTATGAGAAGTCATTGTTTGAAGATATTAGGAGGAAGGTATAAAGGAGACATCAGAGGTAGGTTCTTTACGCAGTGAGTTGTGAATGCATGGAATGCGTTGCCAGCTGAGGTGGTGGAAGCAGAGTCACTGGGGACACTTAAGCGACTGCTGGATATGCACATGGATAGCAGTGAGTCGAGGGCTGCGTAGGTTAAGTTACTATATTTTACATTAGGATTAAATCTCAGCACAACATCGTGGGCCTAAGGGCCTGTTCTGTGCTGTACTTTTCTATGTTCTATGAAACTTGTCACAAAAGCAGAAATTGCTGGAAAATTTCAAACTTCTGAGGAAAGGTCACTGGATCCAAAAAGTTAAATCTAATTGCCCTCCACAGATGCTGCCAGACCTGCTGAGCTTTTCCAGCAATTTGTATTTTTGTTTTCAATTTCCAACAGCTGCTGTTCTTTTTGGGGCTTTGTTTGTGTCAGGAAGCTTGTCAGTTGGCCTCAGTCAAGTCAAGAGAGAATGTCTTCACTCTGTGTCAGCTGGATACGTCACTGTGGTCTCCAGCAAGTCCAAGGGTATGGAAACTCTGTTAGCCACTTGGAGTACTCCGAGTCCATGGCTCCTCATCCACCACATAGACAGCATTAATGTTGGGCAGCCACTCTGTATTCAGTCCCTATGGCTATTGGGGCTGCTTTTCTCCTGGAATGAGAGACAGAGAGGGAGACCAATTTTATGAAGGGAGATGAAAGTGTGTGGCACAACTGTTAGTGTTGATGTAGGTGGTGAGGTGTCCTGGGGAAGTGAGTAGGCAATGTCAGGTTGACGGGGCCACAAGCTTGGCTGAATGACAGCATGTAAGGGTAGATGCTGCAGCCAACAGGGAGTGTGTTAGAGTATGAGCATTGATGGGAAGCTGGGCCCAAAAAACAGAGACTGAGTGTGGCGTGCCTGAGAGCACAGTTTCCATTTACACTGATGAAGTGGCGAAAATCATTGACCACCTTCTTTACAGTGTGTATTCCTCCAGAGTTATGTGCAGACTATTAAGTTGGGGAGGGTTCAAAAGAGATTTGCCAAGCTGCTGCCACTTATGGAAGTTTTGAGTTGTAAAGAAAGGCTGGGATGTTTTTTGGGAGGGAGTGTAGGAAGTTGACAGGTGACCCGATAGTTGTCTTTTCCTCTAGAATGGGGGATTTCAAGACCAGGGGTCACATTTTTAAGGTGAGAGGAGAGAGATTTAGAAAAGATGAGGGGCATTTTTTTTTTTACACAGGGTGGTTCACATGTTATGAACTTCCTGAGTAAGTGGTGAAAGTGAGCACAATTATAATGTTTAAAAGACATTTGGATAAGTTCATGAATAGAAAAGGTTTGGAGGAATATGGGCCAGGCTCAAGCAAGTGGGACTAGCTTAGTTTGGGACACTACTCAGTGTGGACTGGGTTGGACTGAAAGACCTGTTTCGGTGCTGTATGATTGACTCACTGAGACAGCTTTAACTCTAGTAGTAACCTCAGGCCAGGCTGACGTGGTCTGGTATTGTCACCTTGACTGCTACTCCTGAGGCAAAATGGAGGCCTGTGTTTGCACCACCCCATCCAGCAGGTTTGTTTGATTGACAGGATTTCTGCCTGGTGGACTATGATCTTGGGAAAACTCAGCAACTGGCCTGACAGTTGCATATTTTCTACAGACAGCCTTCTGCAACAAAGACACTGCAGGGGTCTTACTGATTCCCCATCTAAATAGGTGAGAACTCTCCCACCCCCACCCATTATTTGGAATCTTGGGGCTTGACATTGAGAGAATATTAAATGTTAATGTGAGAGATGCAAGGAATAACCCTCCACCACCACCCTCTGTCTTCTACCTTTGAGCCAGTTCTGTATCCAAATGGCTAGATCTCCCTGTATTCCATGAGATCGAACCTTGCTAATCAGTCTCCCATGGGGAACCTTGTCGAATGCCTTACTGAAGTCCATATAGGTCACATCTACCGCTCTGCCCTCATCAATCTTCTTTGTTACTTCAAAAAACTCAATCAAGTTTGTGAGACATGATTTCCCACGCACAAAGCCATGTTAACTATTCCTAATCAATCCTTGCCTTTCCAAATACATGTACATCCTGTCCCTTAGGATTCCCTCAAACAACTTGCCCACCACCAAGGTCAGGCTCACCAGTCTATAGTTCCCTGGTTTGTCTTTACCGCCCTTCTTAAACAGAGGCACCACGTTAGCCAACCTCCAGTCTTCCGGCACCTCACCTGTGACTATCAATGTTACAAATCTCTCAGCAAGAGGCCCAGCAATCACTTCTCTAGCTTCCCACAGAGTTCTCGGATACACCTGATCAGGTCCTGGGGATTTATCCACCTTTAACCGTTTCAAGGCATCCAGCACTTCCTCCTCTGTAATCTGGACATTTTACAAGATGTCACCATCTATTTCCCTACAGTCTATATCTTCCATATCCTTTTCCACTGTAAATACTGATTCAAAATATTCATTTAGTATCTCCCCCATTTTCTGTGGCTCCACACAAAGGCCGCCTTGCTGATCTTTGAGGGGCCCTATTCTCTCCCTAGTTACCCTTTTGTCCTTAATGTATTTGTAAAAACCCTTTGGATTCTCCTAAATTCTATTTGCCAAAGCTATCTCATGTCCCCGTTTTGCCCTCCTGATTTCCCTGTTAAGTATACTCCTACTGCCTTTATACTCTTCTAAGGATTCACTCGATCTATCCTGTCTATACCTGACACGTGCTTCAGGTATAGACAGGATAGATCGAGTGAATCCTTAGAAGAGTATAAAGAAAGTAGGAGTATACTTAAGAGGGAAATCAGGAGGGCACAACGGGGACATGAGATAGCTTGGGCAAATAGAATTTAGGAGAATCCAAAGGGTTTTACAAATACATTAAGGACTAAAGGGTAACGAGGGAGAGAATAGGGCCCCTCAAAGATCAGCAAGGCGGCCTTTGTGTGGAGCCACAGAAAATGGGGGAGATACTAAATGTATATTTTGCATCAGTATTTCCTGTGGAAAAGGATATGGAAGATATAGACTGTAGGGAAATAGATGGTGACATCTTGCAAAATGTCCAGATTACAGAGGAGGAAATGCTGGATGCCTTGAAACGGTTAAAGGTGGATAAATCCCCAGGATCTGATCAGGTGTACCCGAGAACTCTGTGGGAAGCTAGAAAAGTGATTGCTGGGCCTCTTACTGAGATATTTGTAACATTGATAGTCACAGGTGAAGTGCTGGAAGACTGGAGGTTGGCTAACGTGGTGCCACTGTTTAAAAGGGTGGTAAAGACAAGCCAGGGAACAATAGACTGGTGAGCCTGACTTTGGTGGTGGGCAAGTTGTTGGAGGGAATCCTGAGGGACAGGATGTACATGTATTTGGAAAGGCAAGGACTGATTCGGAATAGTCAACATGGCTTTGTGCGTGGGATATCATGTCTCACAAACTTGATGATTGAGTTTTTTGAAGAAGTAACAAAGGATTGATGAGGGCAGAGCGGTAGATGTGATCTATATGGATTTCAGTAAGGCGTTCGACAAGGTTCCCCATGGGAGACTCATTAGCAAGGTTAGATCTCATGGAATTCAGGGAGAACTCGCCATTTGGGTACAGAACTGGCTCAAAGGTAGAAGACAGAGGGTGGTGGTGGAGGGTTGTTTTTCAGACTGGAGGCCTGTGACCAGTGGAGTGCCACAAGGATCGGTGCTGGGTCCTCTAAATTTTGTTATTTACAAAAATGTTTTGGATGCGAGCATAAGAGGTATAGTTAGTAAGTTTGCAGATGACACCAAAATTAGGGTTGTAGTGGACAGCGAAGATGGTTACCTCAGATTACAACAGGATCTGGACCAGATGGGCCAGTGGGCTGAGAAGTGGCAGATGGAGTTTAATTCAGATAAATGCAAGGTGCTGCATTTTGGGAAAGCAAATCTTAGCAGGACTTATACACTTAATAGTAAGGTCCTAGGGAGTGTTGCTGAACAAAGAGATCTTGGAGTGCAGGTTCATAGCTCCTTGAAAGAGGAGTCGCAGGTAGATAGGAAAGTGAAGAAGGCGTTTGGTATGCTTTCCTTTATTGGTCAGAGTATTGAGTACAGGGGTTGAGAGGTCATGTTGCGGCTGTACAGGACATTGGTTCGGCCACTGTTGGAATATTGCATGTAATTCTGGTATCCTTCCAATTGGAAAGATGTTGTAAAACTTGAAAGGGTTCAGAAAAGATTTACAAAGATGTTGCCAGGGTTGGAGGATCTGAGCCAAAGGGAGAGGCTGAACAGGCTGGGGCTGTTTTCCCTGGAGCGTCAGAGGCTGAGGGGTGACCTTGGAGGTTTACAAAATTATGAGGGTCATGGATAGGATAAATAGACCAAGTCTTTCCCCTGGGGTCGGAGAGTCCAGAACTAGAGGGCATAGGTTTAGGGTAAGAGGGGAAAGTTATAAAAGAGACCTAAGGGGCAACTGTTTCACGCAGAGGGTGGTATGTGTATGGAATGAGCTGCCAGAGGATGTGGTGGAGGCTGGTACAATTGCGACATTTAAGAGGCATTTGGATGGGTATATGAATAGGAAGGGTTTGGAGGGATATGGCCTGGGTGCTGGAAAGTGGGACTAGATTGGGTTGGGATATCTGGTCGGCATGGACGGGTTGGACCGAAGGGTCTGTTTCCAAGCTGTACATCTCTATGACTCTGTGACTTTAGTGATTTCAAAACTTAAGCTTCATTGCTCCACAGACAAATAATTTGCAGGATTTGTGTGTGACTATTCACAAGTTGTAATGTATATAAATCAATTCCTTTCAGAAGTGTAATACTTCTATGATCAGTGCATTAACTTGCTCAGTTTCAGCCATCAACAACTTACAAAGGAAAATCCAAAAAAGGCAGATGACACACAATAGTGTAAGCAAATACATCCTTGAATTACATTTGTGTACAGCACAGGTTGTCTGCGCTGGACCACTTTATAAAAACTTTTTCAACTGATCACAAAAAATAAATACATATAACTGAGACCATTCAGCTCACTTAGTTCATTATGTTGAAACTTAAAATCCTTCGCTACCTCTGTAAACTAGGGCCATCAGTCTCCAGGGAATCTACCATAGTACATTTCCCCAGCTTGACAACTATTCCCCCAAATTAATAGCTTCCCTTCCACCTGTGAATGATTTACTGAACTGCAGTTATGATCTAGAATGTCCAAATTTTCAGGTACAAAGGATGGGGAGGTCTGTCTTTGCAGTTCACCTGTACCAGGTCCAGTTGAAGCAGGCAGCAGGTAACGTTCATGTTAAATGCACAAAATTAGAATTAGATTTTATTGCCATGTTTACTTAAGTACAGGAATATAATGCAAAGCTTATAATGTTACCATTCCCAGAGTCATCTTAGACACAAATGTACCAAGGTTCAAAACCTTAGGAACAAAATGGAGAGAAAGAAAATTACAAGTTCAATATTACAGTCCTCCTTCAGTGTATAGCCAAGCTCGTCTTGTGATCCTCATGAAAGCTCCCTCTCCCTGTGCTGCCTCCCTCTCCCTGTGCTCAATGCTGCTCCAGATGCTGGGAGACCTTGGGCTGCCTGCTCACACCCCCACGTGCTGCTGCAGATGTTGGGAGGACCTCTTGCAGTACCACGCTGGTTCGATCTCCTCCGCTGCACAAACCTACTCTCTGCAGCAGATTAAAGTAAGGAAAAGAGTTGTGAAAGTAGGAAAAACAAGTTTAAGCAAATAGCTCTGGGCCAGAGCCTACTCTGCTACTTTGACTCCCTGTTTAAAAAGGTACCAAGTAGCCCACATGGCTGGAGTGTGGTTCAGTAAATGCTGCTTGCATCTGGAAAGGAGGCCAAACTCATCGGGCAGGAGTCGATACTGACTTTCTCTGCCAACAAACAGCAGTGGCTGAGCTAACACAGGGCCGGGGTATTTGTACAGAAGATGCTAAGGAGGAGAGAAGCAATTCTATCTTCTGTAGGAGCCTTTCAAAGGTAAACCTTGGAGAGCTAACAGGAGCAGGTGATCAGGAAGATTAACTTGGCGCCTCTCAAACCCAGGACAGAGCAGTACTGATCCAAGAAATTCAATAAATAAATCTTCACAGGATTTAGTTTATCCACCGTATCCACCCCTGCCATGACACTCCGTTCACCACAATCCCATCACTTTCCCAACAGCAACCAAGACTCATGTAGCAGTGGGGCTCCTCTTCAAGAACCAGGAAGAGGAGTAGGCCATTCAGCTCCTCGGGTTTGCTCTGACATTCAAAAGGAGCACGGCTGACGAATGGTGTCCAATGAAATAATATCATTTCTTAAATAAGAGGATCAGAATTGCTTGCAGTACTCCAGATGTATTCTCCCCAACACCTTGGACAGTTGCAGTAAGACTTCCCTCCTCTTGTACGCAAACCCCATTTTAAATAAAGACCAATGTTCCATTTGCCTTCCTGATTACCTGCTGTACATGTGTACTAACATTGTGTTTTGTGCAAAGTATCCGTGAATCTTGGTATTGCACCTTTCTGCTGTTTCCCTCCATTTCAATGAGTTTGTTCTTTTGTTCCCCCTTCCAAAATGAATGATTTCACATTTTTTCACATTACACTTTGTGCCAACTTTTTACCCATTTATTTAATCTATCAGTATCTCTCTGTAAGCTGTTTATATCCCTCACCCAACCTACCTTTCCACCAATTTTTGTGATTGATCATTGGTCTCTAAGGAGGTTGTAATGATACAATTGGTGTCACCTCTATGCAAACTGTGCTCCATGCCCTACTCCTACAACTCCTGCCCCATAATCTCAGGGGTCCATGTGATGGCAGTGAACTTTAATCTCCTGATGCAGCAATTCTGCTTCAAAATGCTTCACTTCCAAACACTTCCAAGGAGATCAGTAAATCAAAAGTGGAACCTGCAAGTTGAATGTCTGCTGTTTAAGTTGATTGATTATTGAAGGGGTCCCAAGACCTCACCTTCAATAGCTTCATCAAATCCTCCCACTCCCTTAAGACCAAAGGGGTAGCCATGGGCACCTGCATGGGCCCCAGCTGTGCCTGTCTCTTCACACATGTGGAGCAGTCCATTTTCTGCAGTTATACTGGCACTGTTCCCCACCTTTTCGTCCATTATACTGATGACTGTATCAACGCCACTTCGTGCTCCCATGAGGCGGTTGAACAGTTCATCAACTTCCTGAACACCTCCCAGCCCTACCTCAAGTTCACCTGGACCATGTCGGACATCTCCCTTCCCTTTCTGGACCTCTTCGATCTCTATTTCTGGTGACTTACTCAAAAGTGACATCTACTTCCAGCCCACCAACTCCCACAACTACCTGGACTACTCCTCATCGCCCCACCCCCACCCCCGTAAAAATTCTGCTGCATCAACTATCTCTGCTCCCAAGAGAAGCACTTCCACTCCAAAACATCACAGATAGCCTCCTACTTCAAGGACTGCAATTTTCCCCTCCAATGTCCTCCGCTTCTTGCACCTCTGCCCTTGAACCCCACCCCTCCAACTGCAACAAGGATAGAACCCCACTCATCTCTGTGTACAATGCATCATCCTCTGCCATTTCCTCCGCCTACAGTCAGACGTCCCCACCAGAGATATATTTCCCTCTCGATGCCTATCAGCATTTTGCAGAGACCATTCCCTCCTCAACTCCCTCATTAGGTACATGCCCCTTCACCAACCAACTTTCCACTCCTGGCACCTTCCCTTGCCACCGCAAGATGTGTAAAACCTATGGCCACACCATCCCCCTCACCTCTGTCCAAGGCCCTAAAGGATCCTGCCACATCCAGCAGAGACTTTCCTGCACGTCCAAGCACCTCATTTACTGGCGTCTGATGCTCTCGGTATGGTCTCCTATATGTTGGGGAGACAGGATGCCAACTCACGGAATGTTTCAGGGAACATTTCCAGAACACATGCACCAACCACCCCCACCACCCAGTGGCCAAGCATTTTAACTCTCCCTCCAGCTCCACCAAAGACATGTAAGTCCTAAGCTGCCTCCACCACCAAATCCTAGCCACCTGTGGCCTGGAGGAAGAATGCATCATCTTCCACTTTTTGGGACCCTCCAACCATATGGCACCAACATCAATTTGACTAGTTTCCCCATCTCCCCTCCCCTTACCTCCTCCTAGATCCAACCTTCCAAGTTGGCACTGCCTTCTTGACCTGTCCTACCTGTTCACCTTCGTTTCCATCTATCTGCACCACCTTCCACTCCGAACTATCACCATCATCCCCACCTGCACCTACCTATTACCTTGCCCTCGACCCACCCACTCCTATTTATTTTTCAGCCCCCCCTTCCACAACCCCTCCCCTCACCACATTCCTGCTGAAGGGCTTATGCCCAAACTGTCAAGGCACTGCTTGCTCGCTTCCTGCTCCCACAGAACATATGTAACATATGACACAGAACACGGGGTCTCTGTCAGTCAGGCCATGTAGCTGCACCAGAAGCATCCTGCCTATTATTTTTTAGTTTCACCAGATCAGCTTCAGCAACAAAGCCACATTTTATAGAAGACTCCAACTTGTTTAATGTCCATTCATACAAAATCTCTTCAAAGACTCACTCTACTATTGAAAGGAAAATTGGGCATAGTGTGTAATGATACCAATTGGCACCTGTCAAATTTGAATTGTAGATTAGGGGCTCCCTTGGGACTTTGATACTATCTGCAGCTCTTATAGTTTCAGCAAACTATACGATAACACTGTGTCTTGCATCTCTGTACAAACCTGCAGTGTACTCTTACCTATCCAGATTGATTCTCTGGTTTTACACCAGTCTGACGTCTGAAGGCTGTTGTCTGAAGAATCTTGTCTGAGTCATCTGAAAGCCAATCTTGGAGAAGGGAGGGGGATTGATTGGGGAAATTTAAAATGTCAGTGTCTAGGTGCTGCCCCTCTCTGAAACCCACATGTTAGTTTGACAGTCTGAGCTGCAAACAGAAGAAAAAAAATCTAAGTGGTTACCCAATATTTGGAACTCACTGAAAATAACTCTGATTTAGAGTTGGAGACTTTGAACAGTTCCAACTTACTTAGCTGATTAGTTAACCAGGAGAAGTTAGGGAATAAAACCTACTCTAACTTCTAGGCTTACTATAAACTGACCACTAATCACACTCACTGATGGCTCCCCTCTTTCCCCCCCCATCTGGTATCTGGCCCTACCTGATTGACCCAGGAGCTAAGCACCACTGCCTAAATCCCCGCTGCTCCCCAGTGTTTCATATCCAATTTACCCAAAACTTGTGGCCTCTCCGGATAACCCTCGCAGATATACCTGCTGACCCCCAATTCCACTTTCCTCAGATACGTGCCACTACATCCCCGTCCACGGTCCCATGAACAACCCCCCTACTGTGCCCTGACCTATCCTGACACCTGATCCTGTAACCATCCTATCTCCACCTGACCTCTCTCTCCACCCCTACCCCTTTGCTCACTCACCACTCTATCCTCCCACTCACCTGCCCCTCACCCACTTATTTACCACCCTATCCCCTCACCCACCTACCTTAACACTAATGTTCTTTCAGGCCCTTGCCGAAGAGGCTAGAATCTTAAAACTGTGTGTTACTGGCTGAAAGACAACAACTACTGCCAGCGAAAGAGAGTGTGGCAACTACAAAGATTCGCTCAGATGCTGTCCATTTGGACTGCACTTATTGGAATGAGCCCTGAACTGGAAGTTGCACCTGAAAATGTTCTTCACTCACACTGAGATTGGACTACTGGATAAGATTGTGAAACAAAAGACTCAGTCGTTCACAACATAACTGAGCACTGAGAGGCCATCTTGTGACATCAACCAGGAAAAGTAACAGGGTACAACTTGATAACTAACTGTCTCCATACAGGTGCCTGCACCAGAAGACAGGGAACTCTGCTGGTCCCCCACATATAGGCAGGTCACCAGGATCTATCCCTGTTCATCCACCCACACAGCAAAAGAGTGATCTGGCAAATGTTTGTTTGAAATTTGACATTATTCCAGGATTCAGGCTGCCTCAGGCTAACCTGAGACCCATTTTTGGGGCCCACATCTGCCTCAGCAGACTCTGTTATGTCTCCAATATCTGAACTGCCAAAGAGGTTCTCTTTCAATTTCAGAAACAGGCGTTGCTAGGAATCTGTCAGTGCAAGTAGGTATTGTTTTCCTTGTAAGGGATCAATGGAAGGTTCTGCCCTTTAAAGGACAGTAAATTCACTCTGTATGTCTCTGAAGATAAGTTGGGAAAAACCAACAGCGACCCTGGTGTAATTTAGAGATCAGGATGTTGGGTGCAGTGATAGATTTCACCAGTTGGCGGTGCTAGTGCACTGCAGGAAACTAATTCACAACAGTGGATGTCGAGAAATAAACAAAAACAGAAATTGTTGGAGAAACTCAGCCAATCTGGCAACATCCATAGAGGGAAAGGAGAGCCATTTTGAATCCAGGGTCCTTTCTTCTGAGCACAGACCACAGATGTTGCCAGACCTGCTGAGTTTCTCCAGCAATTTCTGTTCTCATTTATTTCAGATCTCCAACATTTACAATTCTTTTCTTTTGTTAGATATCCCTCTGATGTAAACCATTATCACTGGCATTGAACGATTGCAAATATACAAAGAGAGCATTGTTGCCATTGTCTGGACCTCCATCAGCATCTCTCTCTAACTGAGACTTTATTAAAGGTTGCTAATAAGTTTGTCCATTTAAGGGGTAGTCAAAGTTTATTTTTGAGGCAAGGGGTCTATATGGAAAAGTGGAAGTGGTGACATTGTGGAGAGTGGGTCAAAATGGTTAGACAGTAGCAAAGAGCAGCATTAAAGGGGAAGGCTCAAAGAAGACCCTTGTTCATTGGCAACCAGTACAGGGGCGGTTTGAAGGGCAATAGGGTCCTTACATACAGGCCTCACATGTTTAGAATAGTATAGTACTTAATGGAATTGAATTAGCTTATAGTCAAATGTACTCAAATGAGTACAGTGAAAAGTTTACAAGTTGCCACTTGCGGTGCCATCTTAGGCACGGGGTACCTAGGTACAGATTCACCAGTACAAATGCAGAGGAAAACAAATTAGAAAAGGTACAAAAAGTCCAGCATTACAGATCATAGGAATAAATTAGAAAATGGAGAAATAAAAAGTTCAGAATGACATTCCTTCCAACTCAGTACATGCCAAGACCTCACCTCCAGTCTGTGCCAGGCCTTGACTCCAGGCTGTGCCTGGCCCCACACCAAGGTTCTTGAGGCTGGGAGACTACTTTGAAATCACCTGGAGGCTGGAAGTCCATGCTGAGACACGCAGGGCTGAATGGACACCTTGCCTGGTTTGTGCTAAGGCCAGGAGTCCAGGACATTACCAAGAAGAAAGAAGAGAAAAAAAACACACTAAAGTAAAAACAAGAGGAAAAAATAGAAAATGAAAACAGATGGAGTGGACAAGCTCCCACTGAAGCATCCTATTCTGTGGCCATGTTGGATTTTTACAAAATGTACAGCAAAAAGTGTTTAAGTCACTATACTTTGTAGGACAGGATTCAGGAACACAACAGGACCTCACTTTAACTTAATTCAGGATAGAATCAACAAGCAATGAGGAGCATTATCTGCAAGAGCAAAGGCAATCCCCTAGGCCCCACTGAGACCGAACAAGGGGTAGGAAGGCAATGACTGAAGTCCCTTTAGCACGCAGTCCTCTACCAAAGAGGAAACCATACCCTGGCCATGTCAGAAAGTCAGTGCTTTAGAAGGTTGTAGACGTACAGTTACTGATGTATACACTCATTGAAGGTTATGTAAGGATTCAGAGGACCCTTTGTCAATCAACTTTCTATGGCTGTAAGTCACAATGGCTTTGCATCTTTTTACAATTAGTTCTGGCCAACCAGCAACAGCAGACAGTGTGGCATTGCACTGGCGGAAGCACACCATCACATCATGGGAGTAACAGATGCCGTGTTCAAGAGGGTAGGTGAATAATGGAACACCAGTTCAAAGGACAGTGGAACTTGCCTCTTTCCCTATGGTCCAAAAGATCATCAGTTGTGTTCAGGTATCTATCAAGGTACTGACTGAGCAGTGGAAACACTCAGCGGGTGTGTAAACGCAGGAAGGTGTGTACTCATTATCTTGGAAACGATCATGTTCCTTTGTCCTTTGACAACCACAGTAGTATCAGAACACCAGAAAAAAAATCATTTTAAAAAATCAGCATAAATTAATGAAATGACAGTCCAGTGCATGGAAAGGATTATCATGCATTTCCTGAACCTGTGCTTGTTGACCGTCTGTGTGCACTGACATCCCATTTCTCCCTCTTCCCAATATTCTGATAACTAAGCACTATAGCTAGATCTAGGACTAGTTTCTCAAAATATAATAAGCTATGACATAAAGTATTTACTCCTAATGGCATTGTTCTCCCTTTTGATCTATAAAGTGAAGAAAAGTGCCATTAGAACAATGCCTCTTCCTTATTACCTGCAGTTATTCTTTCATATCTGATACTGCTGTCTTAACAGCCTGCTGTCCAATCTCACTAAGGTTATGAACTCTGCTTATGGATATTCAATGCTGCTTTACACGCCTCTTTCTTACAGTCAGGAGAAATATCCTCAGGGCATCCCCCTCTTTGCAATTTGGTGACTATTGGCCAGGAAAAACATGATCAGGGTCTATCTTTACCTTTATTTAAACTGAATGGAGAGAGTTCTTTTTACATGAGATGCAAAAATAAACCATGAAATTATTGTTATAAAAGCTTCTTATAATCACATTTAATTCCTTCATCTGTGCACAGTATTCAGTTTTTTTCACAATTTCATAAGTCCTTTATTCTTCCCAATGATTTTCTTCAAACTTTATTTGATAGGATTTGGGCAATATTTCTAAAATAAACTTGTTTACATTGTCTTGTAAATTGATTTTAATCATGCTTATTTACTCTAACTCCTTGTGAGTAAGATTTTTAATGTTAACGCTCCCAAACAGTTCATTTAAACTCTTGGCTCATTGCTTAAAATTGACCATTTTCACATTTAATACTTTTATTTTTTTCTACCCAAAATGCTCCATACCCCAGGATAAGTCTGAAGAGCAAAGATAATGCCTGGCTGCTGTATTTTACTACCAACAGCCTCTCTCTAAATGTTTCCCTGCCATTTCCTATTTCTGGTAATCTCTTCCAACTCTACAATCTCCCTGTCACTCTGCTTTTTATGTATCACCCATTCATCTGACTATTGGATGCAATGTCTTTAGTCACCTGGATTCCAGTCTCTGAAATCTCATCCCTAAGTGTTTACTGAATGTAGTTTCATATGGTGCAATTGGTTTTTTTTATTATTTGCTTGTGAGAAATTCACTATTATTTTAATTCCAGCAAGTGTAAACAGACTCTACAATCAAAGAATGCAGTGCTTTTGTAATGTTAGTGCAACAGGGCATGACCTGTTTTCCTTCTCTTTAACAAGAGGTTTTTGAGAATGGCAGAATGGCAAGGATGTTTAAGACTTTTGCTTCAAAGTTCAGAGGGTAATGCATTTGGAGCAGTAGATGTAGCCCTGCCAATGTGGAAGACCAATTACTGGAGATAAATATTCAAAATAGGACAACGCTATAGAAGTTAAAAAGATTACATGCAAGAATTGACCATTTGTTATGTCAAATTTATGCCATTTCTCTCCATAAGCCATGTAGTTTGATCATACTCACTTGCTCTTCATATCATTTGATTTTCCTTTTACAGCCATAAGATATAGGAGCAGAATTAGGCCATTCAGCGCATTGGGTTTCTCCAGCATTAAATTATAGCTGATGTTTCTTAACCCCTGCCTTCTCCCTGTAACCCTTGATCCCGTTTCTATTCCTGAACCTATCTATCTCTCTCTTAAAAATTCTCAATGACATGGCCTCCACAGCCCTCTGTGGCAATGAGTTCCACAGATTAACCATCTTCTGGTTGAACAAATTCTTTCTCATCTCAGCTCTAAAGAGTCTTCCCTTCACTCTGAGACTGTGCCCTCAGGTCCTAGTCTTTCCATGTCCACTCTATCCAGGCCTCTCTGTCAGTCTCAATGAGATCTCCTATCATCCTTCTAAACTCCATCAAGTACAGACCCAGAGTCCTCAACTGTTCCTGATATGACAAGCAAATATTTAATTATCATTAAACCATATCATGGACTTTACTTCAGAAATACTGTAGCAGCGCAGAATTTTGCAATTTTAACCATCTAGATAAAGAAATGCCATATTAACATGTCATTTTTATTTCCTGGATCTGTTCTGTAGCAGCAGTAGGCTAATTTTCCAAGTTACCTGGATTGGCCCATTGTTCATTATTATGTTAGGATTGTTATTATGTTAGCTACATGTCAATCCTTGGGCACAAGTCTTATTTCTCATTACTTGTTAAAGATAAGAGTGAAGATATGTCAGTTTTCTTTCATTTAAGTATATTTGTATGAAGAACTATCCTTCAACTCTCTCAGCCTATCAATAATCGCCTTAGCTGAAATTTCCATTTCTTATAACTAGAAAGGCATGCCATTGTAATGAGTATGTAATTTTATGATTCATGTTGGTGTATAACCGTTTTGGAATTTAATTTTTTGAAGATAAATGGGGAAACAATGTTACAAGAGGGTAGTAACAAAATCTAAACTCCTTTTAAATTCAAAGAATGACCCGTGTTTGTAAAATGAGGTCAAAACATGAAAATACTAACCAATGGGTAACCGCATTCAGAGTCATGGTATAGGTGTAATGTCTAAGGGTGTTGTAAGAGTGATAAATTGCTCTTGTTACTTTTTGCAGATAAAAGAGGTTGGAAAGCAGTCAATGAACAAGCTAAGTTCTTAAAATATTCATGTACATTTCAGGCCAAAGTTTGGGAATGGGGGTCATTAGTTTAAATCGCTATCTGGGACATCCCAGTGGCCACATTGCTAAGATGGTTGTCAGTGTGATTTTTTTCAGAAATAGTTAGTCGGCTCAGAAAACTGAGGAGGCATTTACGATTCTGTCATCAGTCAGACAAGGAAACGTAGAGACCGTTTGGAATCAGCTGAGTTCTTGATCTTGGGTCACGAAGCAGGAAATGTGAGAAATCCAAGTGTACGAGGAATTATAATTGTCAGTTCCATGTGGTCAAGCTGGTGAAAATGTTAGGAGTAGAATGCCAGACTGGGAAACTGAAGAAAATTTAAAGTGAATTTCTAAGAGCTTTGGCACACCTTGGTTTGAACTTGGATGTTAAAACCTTAAGACAAGAAGGGGGCCCTTCAAGCCCTATGCTGCCATTCAATGTGATCATGGCTGATCCTATCTATCTTAATATCATATTCCCACTTTCTCACTATACCCCTCAACACATTTGTCTTAATTTATAAATTAATTTATAATCTCTTTCCTGAATATACTCAGTGATCCAGTCTCCACAGCCTTCTGTGGTAGTGAATTCCACAGATTGACCGTCCTCTGAGTAAATAAATGTTTCCTTATCTCAACTCAAAATGGCTTGCCCTATATCGTGAGTCTGTGACTCCTGATTCATAGAATCACAGAATTCCTACAGCATGGAAACAGGCCATTTGGCCAAACAAATCCACACCAACCCTCCAAAGAGTAACTGTCCCAGACCTATTCCCCTACCATATATTCTCTAGACTTCCCAAACTGGAAGAAGATCCTGCCTGCATCCAGTCTGTTTAGGCTTGTTTGAAATATCTAAAATTCTACCAGATCACCCCTCACTCATAAACTTTCACCGGTTGAACCAATCTTTCCTCATGAGAAAGTCTTTTTATCCCCAGTATCAGTCTAAGTAATGGTAAGATCTTGTGATGCATTCAGAAACTCTTAGAAATTCAATAGAACAGTAGAGTGAGAATTATTGTCTTAAGTACCAAGGGTTGACAAAATACTGTGTAATTTAGTAATATTTTGTTTAAATCCTGTTCGTAAAAACTTTGATTTGTGATGTGAGCTCTGGCATTATTGCTTTACTGAATAACTGGGAATTTGAATTTCTCTTTTAAAAGTTCATGATGTCCTTTTGAGATAAGAAAACTAGAAATACAATTTGGATCATATATATGAAGGAAGTCAAAGGATTGCATTTCAGGAGATCTGAAACTCTAGGGTAGGTATGAGGAGAATGTTTTCCTTGGATAAAGTCACTGAGTAAGGAGTCATTCATTTTAAACTGAAAAGAGATTTTTTTTTAATCTCAACGGATGTTGATCTTTGAAAGTCTGTACTCCAGAAAACAGTTTTTAAGTAAATGCAACGCAGCAATTAATTTTTGGATACTTAAAATGAGTGGGTGAGGTTGTGATCCCTATGTATATCATCTACAGGTTGTGCTGCTGTAATTTCATACTTTCCAAACCTGCAAACTGTATCATCTAGAACAACAAGGGTAGCAGATGTATGGAAACACCACCTCCTACAGGTTCCCCTCCAAGGCCACCCTCCATCCTGTATGAGTGTTGTCATTCCTTCACTGTTTCAGAGTCAAGGCCTTTCAGGTGAGGAACTCCCTTTCTAACCTGTGGCACTGTAAACTTCAGAATTTAATAACTGTGAAGGGATTGAAAGAAATACCAATAACTCTTCCTGATATAAGCTGTTTCATGACATGAAAGGGACAAGGAGAAACTGTTCTGAAAGAATTTAAAAGCAAAGTGCCAACTGATCGTCCCTGGGAAGAAGGAGCGCAGCAGGTCAGGCAGCATCCACGGAACGGGAGAATCGACGTCTCGGGCATGAGCCCTTCTTCAGGAATGAGGAAGGTGTGCCAAGCAGGCTAAGATAAAAGGTAGGGAGGAGGGACTTGGGGGAGGGGCGTTGGGAATGCGATAGGTGGAAGGAGGTTAAGGTGAGGGTGATAGGCCGGAGTGGGGGTAGGGGCGGAGAAGTCAGGAAGAAGATTGCAGGTCAAGAAGGCGATGCTGAGTCCAAGGGTTGGGACTGAGATAAGGTGGGGGGAGGGGAAATGAGGAAGCTTTTCCAGCAACACACTTTTCAGCTCTGATCTCCAGCATCTGCAGTCCTCACTTTCTCCTGGGAAGAAGGAGTCAAAGCAACAAAAGCAAGCCATTTCCTGGGAGAGAGGAGACAATTTCTGTCATAAGGAACAGAGAAGCTACCCCTGATAAGAAGGCAAGCTACAGACTTGATGACTCCAGAAGTGTAATCAATATTGTGGATAAGCAGATCCAAAAGATCACCAATAATATCACAACAGAAACTTCACGGGATAGAAAGTCCTATAAGAATTCAACTTCAGGATTCTTCAGTACAGAACTCAAGAGAACCAGCTGCAAAGTATTGACCCCTGGACATCCAGAGACACATGCTGTTGGTTAGAATCGTAGCTAAATGTCACCATTAATCAGGTAATGCTTAAATCAGTGTGGGGAGATTTACGTTACTTACCTGAGGGGTCTTTCTTTCGTTGCTACAAGCAATATAGTGAAGTAATTGTTTCAGTATTTCAGATTTCTTAATAAATGGCAGAATTAAAGGTAGCTTGTGATAATTTATACACAACAATTGGCATCCCCTGAGTGGCCTTTGATAAGAACTTTTTGTAAGTTGCCCCAAAGTGGAACCCACCAGCCTAGAATTCTCAAAAGTCCTGCCTGAGCCTGAATTAAGGGAACAACTGCTCCATGCGATGTCTGAGAATTCAAGTGGACGGATGAGGATAGAGGCAATTGAACCAATATCTTTGTAGATTTAAGTGGACCATTTATATTTCTGTGTAATTGAATTTGTCTTTGAAACTTTGCTGTGAAATCATGGCTGACAATCAACCTGTATGGGAGAAGTTGGTTAAGTAATATTTGAATAAGGAACTGCCAAAGTAGACAGAGTATTGTGAAGCTTATGATATTTCGAGTCCCTGTGTACTCTTTGTTGGTCAGCTAAGTCTTTGGGAAAGTGATGCGAATTTTGTTGTCTTTATGTGTAGACTTGGCACACAAAGCATTCATTACAACAGAGAAATGCTGAGATAAGTGAGTTGAAGTTGGAAAATACAGAGCTAAAGCAGAATCTGGAGGGCCCAGATGTTTCCAGTCAGAAAAGGGCAGTTTGCTGATTGGAAAACAGAATGAAAGGGAAAAGTTAAAACCCGAGGGATGGCCAATCAGGGGAAGCTAGTTTACCTCAGATTATCGAAGCCTATTTGAGACAGCAAACAGAAATTCCCAGAAGGCACAGAGGCAGGTTCAGGAGTCAGGAATTGAACTCAGGAACTTGAAGGCAAATAGGAAGTTCAGCAGCAGCACAAAGTACTAGGTCAATCACAGCTTGAGCAACAAATGCAGTATGTTGATCACTCTAACTGCCAACAAGAAATTGATGCCTTGAAGTCACTGTTTTCCAAACAGAAAGGCATGGGACCCTGAAAAGGGATGAAAAGGGACGACCCTAATTGGGGAACAATTGAGGATGAAGCCATATAGTATTCAGATCAGGGTAGGAATATGATTATAATTCTGATCCAGCCACCCCTTCAACACACTCAGATAAAGGTTCTGTGTATCCATCAACGCCAGTTATATTGTCTGAGACTCTGCCCCCAACTAATGTGCCTATCCTTCAATTCCCAGAAGCATCTTAGCCTCTGGGTCAGGAGGCCAAGGAGGAGCATTGCCCATAGTCTCCCTGGAATCCCTTTGGGACTGGAGGGCAAGCTGAAACACTGAAGCCACCTCCTTTGGTAAAGCTGGTGAATCCCTTTCGGACACTCCCAGCAGGATTGTAAGATGGGAACCTTCAGCACGATACCATTTACACAATTACAGGATACTGCTCGGGACATACCTCCCTCTTCACCAGGCCTGGTCAGCGGTTTGCTGCCACTCACCATCACAGAAGGTCACATGGTTTCGATGGAACCGAGGTGGTGATGCATTTGCTTAATAGGTTCAATGTGAGCTGCTGCTTCCGATCCACAAAGCATGGAGGCCGGGATTTCTAGCACATATGGAGAAGGCAATACTGACAGCAATAGGAGATTATAGAAGAGACCCCATAAATATACTGAATAAATGTAGACAAAGGGAAGGGGAACACCTGACAATGTTTATCTCCTGTCTGTGGTCCAGTTTATTTGCAACCCAGCAACAACACGATCTGATGATAGACAGTTTGGTTGGTCGTGAACCCTAGTAAAAGACTCCACTGGGGCATCTCAGAAAGCCAATGAAGCTTTTGACCTGAAGGATGACACCAAATGGAAGCATGGGTCCTGAGGTGAATGGCTCTGGCATGGGAAAGGGAAGTCCAGGATAAGAACAAGAACAACAGAGGAAAAATGAACATAAGGGTCCCGGAGGGATCCACTGGAATGAATCGAGGTAGAAGTAACTCATCTTTTTTGCTCCCTAGTGGAAGGAGAAAAACACTGCCCTGTGTTTTTGTTATGACCCTAAAGGATTATTTGTTCCAAAGACGATGGGGGGAGAGGATACAGATGGCTAATTTAAAATATTTTTTATTGGCTCCTCTATGGTAGAAGATGGTGACAGGAAGACAGCTTGTAACATTTATGTGGAAATGCCAACTGAGGTAACATACGATACTCTTTTTTTATAAAGAATTACCAAGCAGTATGATTGCAAATAGCAGCAGAATTAGCGGTGGGAGCATACATCCTGAAGAATTCCCGACCCCATCAAACCTTTTCTCTAATAGCAAGTATATTTGTAATAACCTGACTGAGTCTCTCTTGGTCTCAGAAGTGAGATGTTTTAGTGCCACCATGATCATTGGTACCAGGACTGAAATACTTCTTAGAACAAGCAAGAGGTAGCGAATTTGGGATCATTAAAGTTAAAGCCCATCATAGGTGATCTCCAGAGGGGAACGTTCATTCAGATGAGCTAACAAGGCTGGGAAGCCTTGGCAACCTCTTAGTAATGACTGAGACTGATTGAGGTAGGAACGAATGAAACTGAAACAGGAGACCTGGTGTAAGGCAAAGTAAAGATAAAGATTTCAGGAAAATCCAACAACTTGAAATTTATTTTCAGAAATTTAGTTGTGTAAACTGAAAAACTGTAAATAAGAACAGAAGTTACCTTGAACTTATGTCTTGTGCTTTAGAGAAACCATGAAGCTGATCATTGGAATTGCATTGCTGGTTTTCTAGCATGAAGCGTGGAGTCAGCAGCCGGGGTCCATTACTCAGTGGGAATGGGCCTGGAGTGTAAAATATAACAAGAAGCCTCTCCAAGGGGGTAACAAAACAATATGGAGTCACCAGCTCCTTGGTCGGGAATACAGAAGTCTACGTGTTCAACTGCTCTATCAACAGAACACTTTATAGTTTGCATTCTGGTTGATATGAAGACTGGGTCTTATTCTACAAATAATCAAATCCCAGTATGCGTGGATCAACAGCATTCAGAGACACCTCCCCCTACAACGTCTTGCATCAGTTTTTGGTGCAGTGGTAACATGGAAGTCAAGTTCATTTGTGCTAATGCAGAGTGGCCCATAGGACAGGAAAAGACCTGGAGGAGGGATTGTTTTGAGAAGCACGGATGAAGTATGATATGAAAATGTTCATCGTGGATTGGTACTGGTAATTCTGAATCTCTCAGGCATTCGTTACCATTACAGTGCCCAAAACCTTTACCTAACATTTATAAGGAATAGGTCAGGGTGTTGCTTAATCAGGAGGATTATAAACTCGCAAGAAAAAATAGGAAGTGCAGAAGTTTGGTAGAAGATGTTACAGGTATTTATAGTGCAGGAGTTTCTACAGTTAATGACCTAGACATGAGTGTTATGAATGATCAATATAATCAATTTCTTGACGTAAAGTTATATTAGACACAAAAATAAGAATTCTAAATTGGTAGTCAAGTAGGGGGACACCACTAGCAATGTTACATTTCATGTGGTAACACCTGAGAATCACATGCACGTATGATTAGCAAATTAATAAAAAATGAAAAAAGCATCAAATAAATATAACTTCATTAGTATATATGGCAATTGGATGTTAGGTCCATATGAACAATGGAATTGGTTGACATCAGAAAGAAAAAAATCTGTGACTCTTGATATGACTTAGCTACAGAAATAGCTATGCCTTATTGTCAAAAACATAAGGTTCAGATTGCCCTGCAAAGGGAATATTTGGAAGAAATAAAAGGGATTTTGAGAAGGGCACATGGGTTGCATATTAAATTTGAATAGAATAGTCAGAAAATTGAGACATATTAAAAACATAAAGGAACATAATTGGTGGGGTGGGGTATCTGGATGGGATGCTCTTTAGGGTCAGTGCAGACTCAATGGGCCAAATGGCCTTGATCTGTACTGTAGAGATTCTATGACATCAGGAATTGGAGAAATAATATACACATGGTCACCTGGGTTCGTATTATTTCATATCATCTTGTTATTATTTTGTGTATTTGGATGCATCTTACTTTTATAGCTATTATGTTTTTCTGTTGGTTGCAACAAATGCAGTGGCTGAAAATGGAATTAGCTTGGTTAAGATATAATAATCTTAAAATTGCAATTGGTATAGCATAGTGTTATTTCACAGTAACAGCTTATTTTTTATTGGCACGGTATCATTCTATTTTGATTTGTGATTTATTTAATGATTGTTATTTTGTATTCCATTTATTGATTATTAGTTTATATATATCTGTACAACAAAATGTATGATGCATTTTATTTAAATTATACATGGTATAGCGATTCAACCTGAATGTCAATCAATGTGGTGGAAGATGGTTAATTATACGAGTGTTTGTTCATTGTTTTAAAAATAATGAATAAAGAGGAGAGACTGTGACACTGTAACCTCCTAAACTTTAATAACTGTTAAGGGATTGAAGAAATTACCAATAACTCTTTCTGGAATAAACTGTTTCCTGAGATGAAAGTGACAAGGAGGAATTGTTATAAAGGAATTAAAAACAACATGTCAATTAACCATCTCTGGGAAGAAGGCGTCCAAGCAACATAAACAAGCTGTTTCCTAGAGGAGGATACAGTTAATACTAAATATTGTCATAAAGAACAGGAAAGCTCCACTGATTAAAAAGGTAAACTACAAACTTGATGACTTCAGAAGTTTAATGAATGTTGTGGATGAATGGATCTAAAAGATCATCTAAAATGTCACAACACAAAACAGAAAATCCTATAAGAATTTGAGCTTCAGGATTCTTCAGTAGCAGTTCTGTATAGAATCACGCTGCACAAGGATTGAACATTTGGAGACAGATGCTGTTGCATGGAATCACAGCTAATTTCCACCATTCATCAGGTAATGGCTAAGCTATGAGGTTTAACTTGCTTACTTGAGGAGTATTAGTTTGATTGCAAGATACAATAAAGTTTAAACCATTGTTTCAGTAATTGATTCCTAAGTAGCTTATGGTAATTTACACACAGCAAACTGCAGTGTGGATGCACCTAAATTCCAGGATCTGCAAATGTTCAAAAAGGTAGCTCACCACAGGCATCTCCACAGATGGACAATAAATGCTGGCCCAGCCAGTGGCACTCACACCCCTTGAATAAATACCAAAAAAAATCAGACTCAAAGGATTTACTGAGATATTTGTATCATCGATAGTCATAGGTGAGGTGCCAGAAGACTGGAGGTTGGCTAATGTGGTGCCACTGTTTAAGAAAGGTGGTAAGGACAAGTCAGGGAAATGTCATAGACTAGTGAGCCTGACTTCGGTGATGAATAGCTTGTTGGAGGGAATCCTAAGGGACAGGACGTACATGTATTTGGAAAGGCAAGGACTGATTAGGGATAGACAAAGATGGCTTTGTGCGTGGGAAATCATGTCTCATAAACTTGATGGAGTTTTTTGAAGAAGTAATAAAAAGGATTGATGAGGACAGAGCAGTGTCAGTAAGGCATTGACAAGGTTCCCCATGGGAGACTGATTAGCAAGGTTAGATCTCATGGAATACAGGGAGAACTAGCCATTTGAATATAGAACTGGCTCAAAGGTAGAAGACAGAGGGTGGTGGTGGAGGGTTGTTTTTCAGACTGGAGGCCTGTGACCAGTGGAGTGCCAAAAGGATCAGTGCTGGGTCCACTACTTTTCATCATTTACATAATGATTTGGATGTGAGCCTGAGAGGTACAGTTAGTAAGTTTGCAGATGACACCAAAATTGGAGGCGTAGTGGACAGCTAAGAAGGTTACTTCAGATTACAATGGGGTCTTGATCAGACTGGTCAATGGGCTAAGAAGTGGCAGATGGAGTTTAAATCAGATAAATGTGAGAAGCTGCATTTTGGGAAAGCAAATCTTAGCAGGATTTATACACTTAGTGGTAAGGACCTGGGGAGTGTTGCTGAGTGAAGAGACCTTAGAGTGCAGGTTCATAGCTCCTTGAAAGTGGAGTCGCAGATAGCTAGGATAGTGAAGGAGGCAGTTGGTATGCTTTCCTTTATTGGTCAGAGTATTGAGTACAGGAGTTGGGAGGTCGTGTTGCGGCCATACAGGACATTGGTTAGGCCACTTTTGGAATATTGCGTGCAATTCTGGTCTTCTTCCAATTGGAAAGATGTTGTGAAACTTGAAAGGGTTTGGAAAAGATTTACAAAGATGTTACCAGGGTTGGAGGATTTGCGCTATAGGGAGAGGCTGAACAGGCTGTGGCTGTTTTCTCTGGAGCATTGGAGGCTGAGAGGTGACCTTATAGAGATTTATAAAATCATGAGGGGCATGGATCGGATAAATAGGCAAAGTCTTTCCCCTGCGGTGGGGTAATCCAGTAGTAGTGGTCATAGGATTAAGGTGAGAGGGGAAAGATATAAAAGAGACGTAAGGGGCAATGTTTTCATGCAGAGGGTGGTACGTGTATGGAATGAGCTGCCAGAGGAAGTGGTGGAGGCTGGTACAATTGCAACATTTAAAAGGCATCTGGATGGGTATATGAATAGGAAGCGTTTGGAGGGATATGGGCCAGATGCTGGCAGGTGGGACTAGATTGGGTTGGGATATCTGGCCAGCATGGACAAATCGTACATCTCTATGACTCTAATGACTCTATGACTGAATGCATGCTCCAATCACATTTCTTATGCTTTTAAATTCAATGATGCTGTCACAAGGTGGTATACAACTTTTCCAGAGAGACAAGGCAAATCAAATTTAAAAAAAAGAGGCAAAATTCGTCTACTTTGGAAACTTCACAGCCACTTTATGTAAAGGATTGAACTATTAAAAATGGAGTCAGAAATTCATCTGAAATGTAGGTACAGGATACTTAGAGCATGCCATGTATTCATAGTAATGGAAATGTTGATTTTTCATTTAGTCTACTCTAAGCTGGTTTGCTTCTCACTATATTATTTAATTGGATATACCTACCACAGCAGGTTAAGTCAAAAATTAATCTCCTGATCAAAATGGTCAACAACTATCATCCACTCTCATCCAGTTTGGGAATGTTGCCAAGCACAGCCCACTAATGACTGGTTAAAAATTCCTATCCTGACATTGGTCCTCCATCCAATGTCTATTTGTTCAATGATATTAGAATGTCAATCATCCAGGAATAAGTAGTTACTTTTAAATACCACTGCTCTCTTCCATATGTAGTATGACTACCTTTTTTTGCAACTTAATAAATAATCTTGCTTCCAGTAGAGGACTGATTTGTTTCCATGTGTGCTTTGTAAATAGCCTTAAAAAAAAACTCGCATTTATAAAGTGCCTTTCCAGATCTAAGGATATCCCAAAATGCTTTACAGCTCATGCAATACTTTTGAGGTGTAGTCACTGTTTCAATATGGGAAATTCAGTCACCAATTTATACAAGGCAATCACCCACAAATACGAATATGTAAATGGTTAGATATTTTGTTTTTGTGATAATTGCAATAAATTTTGTGGAGGACATGGAAAATAATACCTCAACTCTGCTTCAAAATGGTATTATGGAATGTTTTAACATTCAGCTGAGAAAAGGTGAATTGGTGTAATGTTTCATCTGAAAGGTAAAGGAAGAAATGGAGAAATAGAAGCCAGAGTAGTCCCTTTGGCTCCACAAGCCAGATTCATCACTCAACTAGATCATGGTTGGTCTTCTAACTCGACACCATTTTGCTTTACTAGCCCTATGCCCCTTGATATCTTTAAGATCAAGAAATTTATCAATCTCTATCCTGAACATACTCCATTACTGAGGCTCCACAGTCATCGGGAGTAGAAAGTTCTGAAGATTCGCCCTTTGAGTGAAGAAATTCCTCTTTCATGCTGGCTTAATTCCTATTCTGAAGCTGTCCCCTTTAGTCCAGACTCCACTTGAGAGGAAACATCCTTCCTGTCTTTACCTTATATAACCCTGTGAGAATTAATAACTGAAAAGATTTCTGATATTACTAAGCACCAAATCATTCCATAAAACATAGGAAGCTCGTTTTATATATATATGGGAATAGCAAGCAATAAACAGAGCATGCATGCATTATGCCACCTTAATGAGTACCACTGATTAGTGCTATATTCTTAATACATCCTGGTTTTGCTTGAATATTGAGATAAGATAATGCATGACACATATAACTTATGATATCCTCCCTTACTGTGTTGTGAAATAAAGCATGAACATTGTACAGTCAAATCCTGGGTAAATATTTAATTTCAAATCAGGTTATTTGAATGTGGGAGTAGCTGTTTGTAAATGATTGTCAGACTAACTATTCAGGAAAATTAATCTAACTTTTCCACAAAAGAATAGCTGCCTCAAAATCCAAATACGTATTATGTTATAAATAGTTTAAATAAATGTCATATATCTCAGGTTGATAAACTAGGTGGGTTTAACTCTCCCACATGCCTTGGCTTGTAACCCAGTTGAACCCGAATTATCTGTGTTTGTGTCAGTTTATTGTATTTACAAACATTTCATCAATTCCATGTGGTAACAAACTGCAACACCCATACTGCTGGCATAGGTCAATTTAAACTTTGAACTCTAGTTACGAGTTGACTTCTCCGCAGGCTGATTTGCTGCTCACTTCAAACAAAGTGGTGTAAATCATTAATTTAAAGTGTCACTTTTATGGTTCTGAGTTCAAGTATTTTCTGGGAATGGAAGGTTATTTGCTCAATAAGTATCTTAATCAAATCTACTAAATTTCATTTTAATAGCTAGAAAACCAATTAGAGTTCTTATGTGGCTCAATAAATTCTTTAGTCCTTAATTGCCATTTATGTCCCTCCTTCGCTTTCACAGCTTTACAGAAAGAATGAGTTGAGCCACTTACTACATTGTTGTGTTCTGGGTTGGAGACATTTCAGTAACTTTCCAAAACTTTGAGATATAGAGCACTCTAACTTTATTGTGACATATTTATAGTAAAGAGGACACTCCCTCACACTAACATTTTTTTCCAATTTACTTTTCTCCAAGACACTCTAGTCACAGGTGTATGACACTTCCTTTTATGACCTCTCAGATCTTAACACTTTGTGACTTCAGGTAACATATACCATTATATTCCTGGATGTGGCAAGGAAGATGGAGAGAAGGGACAAATAATTAGGCAGTTTGGCTGCAAAGCTAAATTTGTCCACTTCCTGCCACCTTAGCAATTAAGTTCTGGACCAGCATCACTAATTACAACCAGTTAAGGCTCTTTGAAGTTAATTAATGGCCACTTATGGGCCCAACCCTCCAGTAGCTCAATTAACTATCTTACCTCTGCTCCTGGGCCTGGCCAAATTGGCTATAAACAAGTCCAGGCAGTGGGCCATGGAGGGAGTCGTTATGGCCAATTACCTGCCCCTCTTTGGGGGTTACAGCCATGCCCAGGTGTCCCTGGAGAAGGAGCACATGGTGTCTACCAACACCCTCGAGGTTTTCAAGGTGAGGTGATACTGTAAGGAGTGGAATGTTTTACTTCCCCCTCCAACTCTATTTTGATTTAATCCTGCCCTCCCCTTCACTTCACTTTTTTAATCATGCAGCATTGCCCTTTGATGAGAAGGGACTACTTATCACTGGCCACTCTGGTGTTTCCTTTCTTCCCGAAAGTGAATAAAGATTTATACACCTGTTTTTCTTCACCGTGTCTCACACCTGCATGCACGTAATATTAGCACTACTGCTGCTAGGTGGTAATGTGGGGAATTAAAAAAGAAAAACAATATAATCAGGAGATTTAGAATCTCCTTAGTTCAGGGGGAAGAAGAAAACAAAAAAATTAACTACCTTACTAGCATGCAAGAAAAGCATGTGGTATCACAGCAGATTTCCACTGAAAGCCATACGCATCTTGTCTCCGGCTCCATTGGCTGTACCCTCATCTCCTAGCTACCTTGTATCTGTCATCCCCTTATAACTATCGACAGCTTACTGTTTCAGCCCCTCAAGGTATTACAGTCTGTGCCTGCAGTTACCATTCTCAAGTCCCAGAATCTGCCGACTCTGGTCAACAGCCTCACTTTGGCATGGGACTTCAGTGGTGAGGCTCCTGATTTGGCAGGAAGCTCATCGGTCAGTATCTCATTGGTGCTCTATCTTACTGATGGGGATGGGAGTTTATTGCCATTGAACCCACCCAGTCCCACACTTAGTGCAAACAAATGCAAGTCTCTGTTCAGACCTCCATGTTCTCTGGTGGTCCTGGTAACCCAATGCTTCTGTCTCCTAATCATTCTGAACATCATCTGTGTAGGAAATCTGGCCTCTTTATGGGAATTTCATTTATTATGACAATGGAGCAGAACTCAGAAGTACTTATGGATATTTTTGCTTTTAATTCCAAGTGTGTTGTTTTTAAAAGGAGGATTGCTTCAGAAATACTATCTGGCAAATGCCTGGGTGAAGCCAATGGAATGTTACATGGATAAATTCAAGCAGAGTGAGACTAAGCAAGAAGAATGAAGGCCAACTCTTTCTTCCCTCTTGGCAGAAAGCCACCTCTTGCATACATGTCTGTTTTACTCTGCAGGAACATACAAGGACAGGGTTAGAAAGGTAGTTTCAACTCACTGGAGTGTACTAGTAGGGCTGAATGCCTGCATTCAAGCATTAGTATATTGTGAAGGTCTCAGTCAAAAAACTATCATCTAGACTCTCTATCTATGTGTGGTGAAATCTAGTTAAAATGGAATCAGGACAAATAAACTTGTATTGCCTACAAAAGTAAGAATCACAACTTGTCTGTCAAGGTCAATACTACTGATGCAACCTAATAACAGCTGCAAAATGATCTTGTTTTCTCTTCATGAACCATGTGGAGACTATTCTGTATAACTTTTCTTACCATTTATCTTTTTGGAATCGCTTCTTATTTCTAATTTGTGTCAATGTGTTGTATTACTAATTGTTCTCATCTTTACAGTCATAGAATCATAGAGATGAACAGCATGGAAACAGACCCTTTGGTCCAACTCATCCACCATGCCGACAAGATATCCCACCTGACCCATATCCCTCCAAACCCTTCCTATTTATATACCCATCCAGATGCCTTTTAAATATTGCAATTGTACCAGCCTCCACCACTTCTGCTAGCAGCTCATTCCATACACGTACCACCATCTGAGTGAAAAAGTTGTCCTTTAGGTCTCTTTTATATCTTTCCCCTCTCACCTTAAACCTATGACCACTACTACTGGACTACCCCACCCCAGGGGAAAGACTTTGTCTATTTATCCTATCCATACCCCTCATGATTTTATAAATCTTTATAAGGTCACCTCTCAGCCTCCGACGCAGCGTTCCCAAATGCAGCACCTCACATTTATCTGAATTTAAACTCCATCTGCCACTTCTCAGCCCATTGGCCCAACTGATCAAGATCCCTTTGTAATCTGAGGTAACCCTCTTCACTGTCCACTACACCTCCATCAGCAAACTTACTAACCATACCTCTTATGCTCACATCCAAATCATTTACATTAATGATGAAAAGTAGAGGACCCAACACCAATCCTTGTGGCACTCCACTGGTCATAGGCCTCCTGTCTGAAAAACAACCCTCCACCACCACCCTCTGTCTTCTACCTTTGAGCCTGTTCTGTATCCAAATGGCTAGTTCTCCCTGTATTCCATGAGATCTAACTTTGCTAATCAGTCTCCCATGGGGAACCTTGTCGAACGCCTCACTGATGTCCATATAGATCACATCTACCACTCTGCCCTCATCAATCCTCTTTGTTACTTCTTCAAAAAACTCAATCAAGTTTGTGAGACATGATTTCCCATGCATAAAGCCATCTTTGTCTATCCCTAATCAGTCCTTGCCTTTCCAAATACATGTACATCCTGTCCCTCAGGATTCCCTCCAACAACTTGCCCACCACCGAGGTCAGGCTCACTGGTCGATAGTTCCTTGGCTTGTCCTTACCACGTTTCTTAAACAGTGACACCACGTTAGCCAACCTCCAGTCTTATAAACTCACTATTTTTACTAATTTAGGAGAGCTGGTTAAATTAGCTGGTTTTGAAACGTCAGTTCATACAGGTATGGAGAAAAGGGAACTTTTAAAAATTGTTGCAAGTTACCAAGTAACTGAGTGAATAAAGAAAGGAACAGATCATCCCACTTCTCCCAGGATTTTCCTGTGAAGTACTTTGCTTAATGTCTGCTTATATAAAACTGGGGCTCATCTGGGTTTTGAACCCATAGGTGAAAAAGAAGTTGTTGCTAAATTCTTACTTTGAAATAAATTTTAAAGGAAAATGCCCCTGTGAAAGGCTTTCCTGAATTTGCATTACAACAGATTCAAAATGTTTGTATTCAATGCCAGGGCAATACTGAAGATGCTATTTTTGAAGATTCAGTCTCTCAAACTGTTATAAGATTTAAAAGGCACTTAAGATTAGAGTTTCACCCAACAGCCAAGAAATGTAAAATGCCAACAGGGATGATCAAGAGCTTACAAATTGAAAGTAAAGATACCAAAACAGAGTAAAAGGAGAGAGATTAAAATTGGAACAGTGGAAATTAGGATATCGAGGGGGATGGGAAAGGGAGGCAAGAGCAAGGAGAGAAGAAAGAGATTCAGGAAAAACTGCAGGAAAAAGAACTTGAACTAAGACAGCTCAAGATGAGAAGAAGGATCCCTTGTATGTCCCATGAATAATGGCTCATCCTGCTGGAAGCAATGCAGTTTGCTCACTTAATTCTTTGGTTTGAGCAGGCAGAAATGCATGTTTTCTTTATCTCCTTCAAGTGGTTGGCACAGCAGACAATCCGGCCAATTCAACACTGGTCTTTAGTACTGCAGAGTACACTCTGTGGGAAAGCACACAAGATTTACTCCCTCTTGTCTGAGGAAAGTGCCACTGATTACGAGGCAGTAAAAGAAGTTATCTTACTGGTGTACTGGTTACTGTCGGAGGAGTACCATCACAAATTCCACACAAGCTGCAAATGGTTCGATCAATTTACTTGAGTGAAGAAAACACTCAGCAGGTTTCTGTTCTTTACAAGTAAATACATTAATTGCAAGCAAATTGTTTTTAACCAATGTCAATTAGGAACTATGACTTGTTCACTTATATCTCTACAACTTAAAGTCTATCCCTTCTTAAAACCCCATCTTCCCATGAAACAGATACACTTAGGCAGATAAGGGTGATAAAAGGAAAAGAGTATCAGGGAAACATTTTGATAGTACCAGCCTGGTTCACAGTATTACTTGCCTTCTCTCCCTTTCCATTCATTTTAGCTCTTTGCTATTGACAAAAGTTGATTGCACACTGATGCTCTCTTTCATTCTCTGGTTGAAGTTTTGTCCTTTCATTATCTTTAAAGGCATTTTATTCTTTCCTCAAAAGGAGATTTATAGAGAATGTCTGCGGAAGACAGCCTCTGTTACTGATGTCTTTCTAGTACCTCCACAGAGGAGAGGGAGAGAGATTTTGATGCTTTTGATTTGTGAGTTTTTGGTTCTCTGCTGTACTGGCTCAATACAAGCCATGGTCACCTGATCAGTAGCGAATCAAGTTGTTGTGGTGAAGCAATTATCCCCCTTAGTTCAGAAACCATCAATTCTGTGGAGCTTTTTTACTCACTGTTTGGAGGGAAAGCAACGTTGTATGCAACTCACACAGTGCTCCAGTAAATATGACTTATAAAACTGCAGCGATCTCTTTACACAGTCTCCTTTGTTTAAAGCAGTATCTTCCTTTCTTAGTCCGCACATAAAACATAAAGGACTGAAAAAGATTTATTCTTTACACTATATGAGGTGAACTTTCTTCACCTAGAGAATGGTTAGCCTTTTACTTCTCCACCCCGGATTTCTTAGCCTCATTCCTAATGAAGGGCTTTTGCCCGAAATGCCAATTTTCCTGCTCCTTGGATGCTGCCTGACCTGTTGTCCTTTTCCAGCACCACTCTAAACTTGACTCTGATCTCCAGCATCTGTAGTCCTCACTTTCACCTAGCCTGTGGAATTGTTTGCCACAGAAAGCAGCTTGAGACCAATGCAATTAATGTTTTGAAGAATTAGATATAGATCTTAGGGCTTAAGGGATCAAATGTAATGGGGGGAAAGCGGAAACACAATTCCTTTCTGCCCTGCCCTCTGTTAAGTTTTTTAGACATATTGTCACTTGATTCACTATTCACATGAAGTGTTGTAACTCCATAATGCCCCTAGGAGCTGGGAATTCTTTTATGATTCTGGTTTTCAAGGGATCAAACTTTATTCCTGATACATGCAATGTTTAATCAAGAAACCCAACCTCTGGTTTTGAAAAACCTGTTGAGTATCAGTCCTGCCTCTTGTAGTCTTGTGGACTTATGTATCAACACATAATTTATGTGGCATTGTTCTTTGAAAGTTATCTGGTGCTGACGTTATTCCGAAGGGTAACCTGTTAAAACAGAACGTTCCAAATGCTATTATGAAATTTGTGAGATCTCTTCCAGTGTTATGTGTCAAACTCCTCTGTTAGTGTTTAACTTGGAAAATTATTGAGCTCTTCCCTAATTTTACTAAGCTCTCATCTACTCATAGCATTGGACAGATTTTCATTTTCACAGCTTTAATGGGTTGTCTATGATTGACATGTATTCTTATGGACTCATGGCTTTGTTACCTGTAGCATCCTCTGAGGAGAACTCTTGCTTAAAATGTTTGTTTATCAATCATCAAGATCTTCTATTGGTATATAAAAGAGAGGAGCTAAAGTATGTGTGAGACTCTTGGATAATGCAACAGGGGAATTGATAATAGATTTCATGGAAATGGCAGATAATTTAAACCAATATTTTGCATTGGTCAGCGTGATGGAAGACACTAGAAACATCCCAAAGATAACAGATACCTAAGGTGCCAAGGGGAGGAAAGATTGTGTAAAAATCTCTGTCATGAAGGACAAAGTATTTATTAAAATCCCTACAGCACAACAAGTCCACACTGACCCTCCGAAGTGTAACCCACTCAGCACAACTCCCCTACATTTAGCCCTGACTAATGCACCTAGCCTACACATCTCTGGACAATTTAACATGGCCAATTCACCTGACCTGCACATCTTTGGACTGTGGGAGGTAACCAGAACACCTAGAGGAAACCCACACAGACACACGGAGAACGCGTAAACTCCACACAGACCAGTCACCCGAGGCTGGAATTGAACCTGGGTCCCTGGTGCTTGTGAGGCATCAGTGCTAACCACTGAGCCACCATGCCAGATTTGATCGATTCATTTGAGTGAAGACACCAAGATCTGATGGCTTATGTCCGAGAGTTTTAAAGAAAGTGACAGAGCTACTGGGGGAACTAATTGAAATATTCTAGAAAGCACTGGATTATAGGAAGGTTCCGTTGGACTGAGAAACTGCTAATGTGACACTCCTGTTCAAAAAGGAAGGGAGACAGAATCTAGATCAGCTAATCTAACAGCCGTCGTTGTAAAGATTCTATAGCCCATTATTAAGGAAGAAATAGCAAAACATTTAGAAAAGCTTAACACAATCAAAAAGAGTCAGTATGATTTTATGAAAGGGAAATCATGTTGCCAAATTTGCTAATGTTCTTTGAGACTACAACAAGTAGAATTGAAAAAAGGCAACCTGTAGATTGGATGTATTTTAATTTCCAGATGGTATTCAAAGTGCCATGAAGCAGATTGTGAGGAATCCATAATATTGGGGATAATATATTAACATGGATTGAGGATTGATTAATGCACAAAAGACAGAGTCAGGATTAATGAATCCTTTACAGCTTGGAAAGACATAACCAATGGAGTGCCACAAGGATCAGTCTTAGGCCCTCTATTATTTACTATCTACATCAAATCACCCTTCATTTACATGTGGAGAGTCTTTGACAGTGTTTCAACTCCCACAGAGCCCACTCTCAGAGCAAACAGGATATCTGACACTGCTGTTTTTTTTTCTTTTTTTTTACACTGCGTAGCAAAGCACATAACTGAAAGTCAGGTATAAAACAAAACTGCCCATAAGATAACATCCCATTCAAAATGGTAGTACAAAACAGTTTTAAAAAAAAACAACCCACAGATCTGGCTCCCAGCAGGCCTGCGATCCCCTATTTATTTTTTTTCACTCAAGTGGCCAGTCACAACTCCAGGGTGTTGGTGGACACCGCGTGTTCCTTCTCCAAGGACACCCGGGCCCTGACACTGCTGTTCCTATCTGTCAGGTCTCCCTGATTGGACCAAATTAACAGCCCCAATCAGAGAACTGTGAAGTCCACCTGGCTGACCTCATTACAATCACTATATATCAAAATTTACTTATGATACAAAAAAAGGTGGGATAGTATGTTGTGCTGAAGACATAAGGGATCTGCAAAGGGATGTCGATGGGTTGAGTAAGTGGGCAAAAACATGGCTGGTGGAATTTAATTTAGGAAAGTTATGGGATCATGCACTTTGTTAGGAAGAATCAAAAGGCAGATTATTACTTAAATAGAGGCTTCAAAACAGTGCAGCACAGAAAGATCTGGGTGTTCAACTGCATGGAACACAAAAAGTTAGCATGCAGTTGCAACAAGTAAATATAAAGGCAAATAGAATTTTGACCTTTATGAGAGGGGGCTAGATTATCAAACATGGAAATCTTGTCACAGTTGTATAGATTGTTGTTGAAGATGCGGCTGAAGTACTGTGTCCAGTCTGATCCCCATATTTCAAATAGGGAAGAATGGCAGTTGAGACAGTTCAAAACTGATTCACTGGGACTGGTTCTTGGAATGAAGGGACCGACTAAACAGGCTAAGTCTTTGTTCATAAAAGTTTAGGAAAATGACGGGCGATGTTATTGAAGCATAGAAGATTCTAAGGTAGATGTTGAGAAAATTTTCTCACTCTTGGGGGAGTCTTGAATTATGAGACATAGCTACAGACTAAGGGGCATTAATTTAAAACTGAGATGTGAAGGAATTACTTCTCCCAGAAGTTAATGATATCATTCTGCAGAGGATTGTGGACGTTGGATCACTGCAAGTATTTTGAGAGGAATCAAATAGATTTTTTGAAATGTCTGGGAGTTTACTGCTATGCTGAGCTAGTGTGGAAGAAGTTTTGAGGCTTGGGACAGATCAGCCAAGACACAGGGCAGGCTGCAGTCATCAAATGACCTACTGCTATCCCTATTTCTCATGTGCTTATGTTGTCCAATCATCGAGTTAATTTCTTTCTTCACCTTTGGAACTAAGGGATGTAAAACCTTTCTGGTTACACAGTATATAAACACATTGGCTTCTGTTCTGGGTTTAGTATTATCCAATATCTTGTTTTTTGCTTACCAAATCCTGCAAATAAATTTGGAAATTCTAGTCTGAAGTTTCCTGAATGATCTAAACCGATGTTGTCACTCATTTTTTCCTGCTGCATATGGCAGCGATTTCAGGAAATGGAAGCAAATATAACAACATGCCAATCAGATGAACAGAAGCTGCTAATGGCTGCACAGTCATGCTGTCACAGAGCTTAGTGGAAGCTACACCTTTCATCCTTTCCTTACTCTGCAAAAAATACAAATTCCATTCACATCTTTTGGAGATAGTCCAGAGAACAATAAGAAGATTAATTCCAGGTATTGTAAACACCATGTATTTTTATTTTTGTGATTTTTCTTTTGTGGACTAAAATGAGAAAAGAACTGTTTTAAAATTAGATTGCAAGGATTGCTGCATAATTTGAAAGCAAGTAAATTAACTCTCATTGTGAACGTTGTTTACACAGCTATGCATTGCATCCAGTGGTTGCAGATGAATTGGATCTGAAAGGTTCTGTACAAATGGAGTTTTGGTTGGCAACAAGTAATGGATTGGTTTGTGGACTAACTTCAGTTACCAATGATAAAGATTTTCTGCCGCCAACAATTATATGATTGGTTCTCAGTAGCTGAAAAACTAGGAGCTGCAAGCAAGATACAGAGAAGCTTTCAGGCATGAACAGTTTAGCAGCTATTTCTCTGATCTCTACAACAATTCACTGCAAAGAAAAATAGTTTATCTTTCGTTCATTCTTTAGCGGTTGTAAGCTATGATTTTTGTTTGAAGAGTCATGACCATTTATTAGTGAACTAGCCACCCTGTTCCTCTTAGAAATCAGTGGAAGCATCTGGAGAAGGATGACTAAGCGACACCAGCATCAGAATCATCTCAGAAAACCTTGTGAATAGGAACCACTGAAATGATTTTCCAATTCTTTTTCCCTCTGTCCACAACCCATGTTTTTTACCTGTCTATCTGTGTGTGCCAGGCAAGTTTACAAGAGGATTCGAGTTTTAGTTTGTCAAGTTGTATACTGACAGTTCATAGCTGCTTACCTATAGCTAGTGTCTAATTACTTGTAATAAAGAGTATTTGTGTTCAGTACAGAAGTGTGGTGCATGTTTTCAATCAATCTAGGTAAATTGGGGAATTTTGAGAATGAAAAAAAACCTGTATTTTTTGTGATTCTGGGAATAGTGATGCTTGATTTCCAGCATCTTACCCCAGTGAGTTATCAAAGTGTGCAGGAATTGTCTTACGAGAAGAGGTTGAGTAGGTTGTGCCTGACCTATTGAAGTTTAGTAGAATGAGGGATGATCTTACTTAACCATACAAGATTCTAAGATATAGTAGTGGTAGAGGTGTTTCCCCTTGTGAGGGGGTCTAGGACCAGAAGGTAAAGTCTTAAAATAAGGAATCAGCCATTTAAGATAAAGGTGAGGAAAAATTCTTCTGTCAGAGGGTAATGAATCTATAGAATTCTTTACTGCAGAGAGCAGTCAAGTTTGAGTCATTAAGAATATTCAACGCTGAGATAGAGAGTTTTTTAATCAATAAGGGAATCAAGAGATGCACAGAAAAGAGCAGGAAAGTGGAGTTGAGCCGTGGTCTAATTGGTTTGTTGGGCCAAATGGTCAACTTCTGCTCCTACACCTTGTGGTCTTTTACTTTAACTGTGAAAAACTCTGATCTCCAATGACACATAGTATTTCAGCAATTACCTTTTCTCTTTGATTCCTGATGTGGATGTTACTCTCCCTGTTCCCTAGGGTGAGCTTGGACCTGTTGATTGTCCATTTAACACAGTCTCTCCTTCAGTTCTTTTAGTTAAAAATCACACAGCACCTGGTTATAGTCCAACAGGTTTAATTGGAAGCACACTAGCTTTCGGAGCGATGCTCCTTCATCAGGTGATATCGCTCCGAAAGCTAGTGTGCTTCCAATTAAACCTGTTGGACTATAACCTGGTGTTGTGTGATTTTTAACTTTGTCCACCCCAGTCCAACACGGGCATCTCCAAATCATCAGTTCTTTTAGTATCACATCTTACAGTGGGGACTGAGTACAGAGTTTGTAAAGGGTGATAATGTTAAACGTACTCACCCAAATAGAAATCACACAGTCGGTTGTGGACCAGTGCAGTATTCTGCTTGCAGTGCCAATTGTTGGAGAGAGATTTTAAAAAGGAATCTTAGTCCTGTATTTAGCAGCACAAATCAATCTTTATTTGGAGCTCCTAACCACACAGCCTCAAAGAAGTCTCTGCAGACAGACTCCAGACACTCCCCCTCCCCTAATAAAGTACGGGATCTTTAGACATTCCCGTTACAATGAGTGCATGCACTTGCCACTCCCCCTCAGGCATTTGTCAGATTAGATTAGATTAGATTACTTACAGTGTGGAAACAGGCCCTTCGGCCCAACAAGTCCACACCGCCCCGCCGAAGCGCAACCCACCCATACCCCTATATCTACCCCTTACCTAACACTATGGGCAATTTAGCATAGCCAATTCACCTGACCTGCACATCTTTGGACTGTGGGAGGAAACCGGAACACCCGGAGGAAACCCACGCAGACACGGGGAGAATGTGCAAACTCCACACAGTCAGTCGCCTGAGGTGGGAATTGAACCCAGGTCTCTGGCGCTGTGAGGCAGCAGTGCTAATCACTGTGTCACCGTGCTGCCCAATTCTGAGTGGGCGCTGTTTGATAACTTGTGAAGCTGTAATTATTTATTGTCACGAGGTCATAATGACTAAGTAATGTGTCGCAATTGACCCTTAACAATGTAATCTGTTTACCAATGTCCTTTCACGAGGTTATGTTTTTATACCTTTTGTTATACGTCATCCTGTCCTTAGTGTTTACATTACTCAGCCTTCAATTGCCCCCTGCTGATGGGTTGGGGGCTTCTCTTACTATTTATAGCTAGTCATCCAAATGAATTCAACTAAATTCCTTAATATATAATTTATAATGGCAATAAGTTAAAAACACTTTTGATTATGGTGGGATCAGACATTCACTTCTCCACTTTACTAAATAACAATCTTTCTCTTGCCCACTAAGATTTCTATGAGACACTTTATTATCTTATCTGGTTGCCGTGAGCATGAAGGCCATGATTCTGACTGTGGAAACTACTGCATCAACTAACAATTCTCTTCAGCAATGGGCAACTCCAGCACTCAACATTTGAAAGAACTAAAAGTGATGCTCCAGTATCTAATTTAAAGCGTGTTCAATAATCTTCGAACATATTTTACAATCCAATAATTTCAACTTTTTCTTTACCCTTTCCTAAGAAAGATATCTCAATATCTGTGAATCTTGACACTGATACAGTTTCTTCACAGCCAGTGAACAGAATGTCTGACACTACTGTTTATGTCTGTCAGCCAGGGATCCCTGATTGGACCAGATTAACAGCCCTAATCAGGGAACTCATAGTCTATGAGGTCTGCCTGGCTGACCTTGTTACAATCTTCTACTTGATATATGCTGTTTCCTTTCACAACCTCTTGTTGACTTCTATGCTTGCTTCTTTTTACTGTGACACAGCATCTGAAAATGCCTCAGCTTTGTATACATATGGCTTGTGCATCTTTGGCGGCACCAATGCCATACCTTGCAACAGCTAATCTCAGCTGCTGCCATGAACTACTTTTTATGCTACATGTGTCTCCTTCTCACTATTGTCCATTTTTAATAGAGTAGAGTACAGGAGCTTTTTATTTGTCATTTCTACCATATACAACCGATACAGTAAAAATGAGATAGCATTCCTCCAGGACCAGGGGTGGTACATGGACAGCACAATCGTACAAGGTATAAAGTGCATAAGAAGTGCTAAACACGCAAGTTACACTGTAACAGAAGAATGATTAACTAATAGACATTTTTCTAGCAGCAATTCAAAGTCATGCAAAGAATTTCAGATGGGAAAGACTGACTAATTCTGACTAATTCAACTGGGTCTGTTGGTTTGAGACTCGGGCTGTCTTTTTATCTCTCTCCTAATTACCCATCGGTTCTAATCTGAACCTCTGTTTGCGACTTAACTGAATTATCTTCACCACTTGTCACATTTTCTCAAGATTGACAAGGATCTGATAATGCATCAACAACTACTCTAAAGCTATTGTCGTGAAATAGCTCCTCTTTCAGATTACCATACTCACGGTCTTCTGCTTATCATAGAGTCATAGAGATGTACACCATGGAAACAGACCCTTCAGTCCAACCTGTCCATGCCGACCAGATATCCCAACCCAATCTAGTCCCACCTGCCAGCACCTGGCTCATATCCCTCCGAACCAAATGTGGCAATACTCTCCTTGTGTCGCTGGGTACTTCTATTGAATATTACATGTTGCACAACATTGTTCTTGTTGAGATTGAATATATCTCCATTGGATCAATAATTTTGGTTGCTTTACCCCTACCAATCCCTAGGGTAACTAAAATGTTATTCCTGTAGTGGCCCATTGCATAGAAAAGTGTACTGATCATGTTTGGCTTTGCAATGAGACCTGACACAGTGCAGCATCAAATGAAACCTTTCTACAACTATGGCCGTGCCAGAACCTGATTAAAGGCAGCAACTTTCTGGAAACTGTCAGTTTGAAGTATAATTTTTTTCTCACATCTTTTCCCTGTTAGCCACCACATATCATTGTGGTCTTGTTTTGGAGTAGTTTCAATACTCTCAAAGATTACCAAATGACTGCATGTTTTATATTGCTGGGTAAAGACTCATAGGATTTAACTCTCTTTCCTGAAATTTGCAGGTAATTGAGATGATGCAGCTCATTTGCAGCAATTGCTCTGTATTTCACTGTTCTTGTTATTTTAAGCAAGAGTTCTATCATTGTCGATAACTGCGCTCTGGCTGAGAAGAAGCTCCCCAAAGTCTGCAAGACCGAGCCTGCAGCAGCTAGTCAGAGAATCAACAAAAGGGAAAAAATCTGTGTGACTTTGTCCACACCAGTCCACCTAATGCAGATACAGCTGTCCATTCATTACAGTATTGACAGACGTGGCCATCACATAATCTTTGCTGAGATTACATCCCACCTTCATTACCATATGCTGAATGAGATGGATTCAGAACACATTTCAGACTGAAAACTGGGAACCCATGGTGCTATGGATCATCTGCAGACAAAACTCTATTTAACCACAATCATAATCTAAAGACCTGGCATCTGCATCACTTTATCATTGAACCAGGCAAATTTGAATCAATAATGAATATAGGTGAACAAATGAGAAGCATTTTTAGGCATACCCACAAAGCCTACACTCCCACTCTCCCAAGGGCATGCAAGCCCTGGGCCTCCTCCACCACCAAATCCAAGCCACCCAACAAGTGGAGGAAGAATGCCTCATCTTCCATCTTGGGACCCTTCAACCACACGGCATCAACATTGACTTCACCAGTTTCCAAATCTCCCCTCCCCAAACCTCATCCCAAATCCAAACCTCTAACTCCGCACCGCCCTCATGACCAGTTCTACCTGTCCATTTTCCTTCCCACCTATCCAATCCACCCTCCCCACCGACCTATCACTATTACCTCCATCTGCATCCACAAATCGCCTTACCAGTTACCTTCCCCCAGCCCCACCCCGCACCCCCTATTTATCTGTCAGTAGATGAGATTAAAACTGTACTTTAGTCTGGAGTTGAGTGGCTCTGACCTATATTGAGTATTGATGACCAAGTTCTTTCCAAGTTCTCCTTTATAGCACTTAAAATGACACATCCTGTCACTTTACTTATTATTGAGTAGACTGATAAGGTGGTAATTGGCTGGATTAAATTTGTTGTATTTTTTATGAAATTGGCACAATCAGGCTATATTTAAAAAGAGGGTGCCAGGGCTGGAGAAGTTTAGTTGTGAAAAAGATTTGGGATCGATTGAGATTCTTTTCTTTGGGCTCAGAGAAAGCCAATTAGAAATTTAATTGAGATGCAGATATAGAATGTATAGACCTATTTCACTTATTAGAAATGTCAATAACTAGTAGACATACATTTACAGCAATGGTCAAGGATTCAAAGGAAGTTGAACAGATTTTTTTTTCTCTAGAGAGTTGTAGGATTCATTACCTGAATGCCAGGTAAAGGCAGAAGCCCTTAACAGATAGTGAGATGGTATTGTTGCTTGGCTAAACATCCTGAAACCTAAATAATGTTTGGGTTCGATTTCCACTGATGTTAATTGAGTGGGTAGATTTAAAGGGTGAAAGGTGTGTCCAAAGAGCTTTACGACTGAGTAGTGGGACTCTTGTGATGCAGTGATAGTGTCCCTACCAGGAGGTCATGGTCTAGGTCTCACCTGCTCCAGCGGTGTTTAATAGCATCTTTGATCAAGTTGATTACGAAAATACCTTAATGCTGAGTAATTAATAAATATACACAAAGAAAGGTGTCATACTTTCTGTTTCACCAATTGGATTTACCCAATTTGACATCAATAGTGGAGGTTGGTCACCAAATGGTGAAGATTGGAAAGAAAGGATGGAATTTTCCCCTCACTGGTGTAGTGTAAGCAATGGTGAGAAAATTGAGAAAAGACAGCAAGAATGAAAACTAGAATCTCGATACCCAAAAGGATTTTTTTGCAATTTTTTCCTTAGCTCTTAAATGGCGACTTCAAAGTCTCACTATTGAGCAAAGATTACCTTATTTCCATGCATTTGCATTTCATTAATAACAAAACTTTGCCTTGTTTATATACCATTTATAATACATTTCTTCTTTCCTGAGAAATTATGTTACGCAACTTCCTGACATGTAATTCAGAACGGGTATCTATTGGCTGCTGCTCACTAATTGCTTTTTCCAGTTAACATGCAATTATATTTTCAACATATCTCGCATTGAAACGTAAATTTGTAAAGACATGGTCTGTGATGTAGAAAGAGGGGTTTTCTTTGTGAATGGGGGGGACTAGTAATGACTTACTGACCAGGCTTCATGGTGTCAATGTTGAGAACTTCCAGAGCAACTCCCTCACAGGCACCTCTGCTGTTTCGTGTTGGTGGATTGGAACATACCCAGGGCTGGTGTTGTCTAATTCTGTGAGCATGACCTTTTCAGGCTGTTGCTTGACTAGTCTGTTAGACAGTTCTCCCAATTTTTGGACTAGCCTCCCCCAACAGATAATAAGGAGGACATTGCATGTTTGCCACTGTCATTTCCAGTGCCTTAGTTAAGGCCAGGTGATCCCTTTCCCCTTTCTAGTGATTAAATAAACTGAATGGCTTGCTTGAGCTTTTCAGAATCAACGACATTGCTGTAGTTTGGAGTCATTTGTAGTCAAGACCAGGTAAGGACAGCAGTTTCCTCTTCTCAAAAGGGCATTAGCAAACCAGATGTTTTTATAATAAGCAAAGACATCATTTTAATTCCAAAATTTTATTGGATTCAAATTCAATGGTGGGATTTGAACCCTGGTCTCTGGGACATTACCTGGGTTTCCGGATTACTAGTTTAGCGACAATACCCCTTAGGTATCATCTCCCCACTTGCTTTTGGCAAATCTGTGGATTTACATTTTACACAAGTTGAACATTATTGTATCACTTTAACACAGAGTCATAGAGTCTTTTGCCCAAAACGTCGATTTTGAAGTTACTTGGATGCTGCCTGAACTGCTGTGCTCTTCCAGCACCACTAATCCAGAATTTGGTTTCCAGCATCTGCAGTCATTATTTTTACCCCACAGAAACAGACCCCTTGGTCCAACTCGTCCATGCTGACCAGATACCCTAACCTAATCTGGACATATTTGCCAGCACTTGGTCCATATCCCTCTCAACATTTCCTATACATATACCCATCCAGATGCCTTTTAAATGATGTAATTGTACCAGCCTCCACCACTTCCTCTGGCAGCTCATTCCATACACACACCACTCTCTGCATGAAAAAGTTGCCCCTTAGGTCCCTTTTATATCTTTCCCCTCTCACCCTGGACCTATGCCCTCTCGTTCTTAGCAATAGAACTTTGATTGGTCAAACTATTTCCATAGATGCACCAGTTAAAAAGATCTTGTCTACTTACCCTATCCATGCCCTTCATGATTTTATGAACCTCTGTAAGGCCTCCCCTCCATCTCCCATACTCCAAGGAAAACAGCCCCAGCCTATTCTGTCTCTCCCTGTAGCTCAAATCCTCCAACCCTGGCAACATCCCTGTAATGGTTTTATGAACCCTTTCAAATTGTACAACTTCCTTCCGATAGGAGGGAGACCGGAATCACACACAATATTCCAAAAGTGGCCATCCAATGTCCTGTACAGCTGCAACATAATTTCTATATTCAAAATATTAATCAAAGGTTTGTGGTATCGGGTGTAGAACTTAAGTGAGAGAAGGAGTGAGGAAAAAGGAGAAAGAAAATCTTAAACCTACAATAGCAGTTTGCCCATCCACCTTCTCACATGTTAAAACTTCTAAACAAAATGCAGGTGTACGAGGTGATTAGTATTCTTAACTTCCAGAAGGGAGCAATGATAGAATCCCCACAGTGCAGTAAGAAGCCATTCATCACATCATGTCTGTATAGATCCTTCAAAGAGCATCCCACTCAGACTCCTACTCTGTCCCTGTAACCCTGTTTTTACCGTGGTTAATCCACCTAGCCTCACATCCCTAGACTTTAGTTACAATTTAGCATGGCCAATCCTCCCAACTTGAACATCTTTGCAATATGGGAGGAAACTGGAGCATCCAGCAGAAACCATGCAAACTTTACACAGAGTTGCTCAAGGCTGGAATTGAACCTGGGCCCCTCGTGCTGTGAGGTAGCAGTGCTAGCCACTGAGCCACCTTGCCACCCATTTTCAAATTTCACCATCTGCCATAGTTGGATTTGAAACCCTGTTCGCAGGATATCAGCCTAGGGTTCTGGATTTCTAGTTCAGTGACTTTATGGATCTGCCACTAACTCCCTTAAGACGTGTGCTATTTAAAAAAAATAGAATAACACGATTATAATTCATTGTGAGTCTCCTATGAGCAAGAGGTTTTAATATAGATGTAGTAATGGACTTGAAGGTATGCGATCAGGAAAAAAGTCATTCTCATCATGCACTTTGTAGACAGCAGTTTGATTAGTCAGTCTACATTAATAGGTAGTAAAGACTAAAGGGTAATTGTGGACAAGGTAATGAAGAAATGGATAAGGATTAAAAAGGAGAAATGTTAGAAATGAGATTTCCAAAATCAAATAGGTTGACACAAAATACCAGTGCCAGATTATTTTACAAAATTGTATCCTTTCTGAAGAAATCATTGGAAATTCTTGAAGAGGGACTTCTGATGATGCAAATGCTTTTTGTGGTTAGATATGGTATAATTTATTTGTTGTTTAAAGACAGCAGGGGGATATAAAATTGTTTGTATTATGTAGAGTATGCAATAAAAAAACTATTAATTTTGCTCTAGGATTTTTTGTATGTCCACAAATGTTTTATTTTAAAAGTGAATTGCTTATGCTGTTTAAACTAATTTGGTGGGGATGTGGGAACCAGGGAAAAGCACAGAGAAGGATTCAAAGGAGCAAACATTTTTGTAGAGACAGTTTATATTGGAATAGGAAATAAGAAGCTATTTGGTGGGTTGAGCAAAAGAAGGAATGTCACAAAGCCTAAATTAGGGTAACAGTTAGTGGATATCAATGCACACTGTGTGGTAAATAAATTCAGTGAGTTGGAAATGCAGACAGTGAGTAAGTCATAGCGATATACAGCATGGAAACAGACCCTTTGGTCCAACTTGCTGATGCCGACCAGATATCCTAAATAAATCCAGTCCCATTTTCCAGCATTGGGCCATATCCCTCTAAACCCTTCCTATTCAAATACCCATCCAGATGTAATTGTGCTAGCCTCCACCACTTCCTCTAGCAGCACATTCCACACACACACCACCCTCTGCATGAAAACATTGCGCCTTAGAGTCATGGAGTCATAGAGATGTACAGCATGTGAACAGACCCTTCGGTCCAACCTGTCCATGCTGACCAGATATCCCAACCCAATCTAGTCCCACCTGCCAGCACCCGGCCCATATCCCTCCAAACCCCTTCCTATTCACATATCCATCCAAATGCCTCTTAAATGTTGCAATTGTACCAGCCTCCACCATATAACGTACAAAATAATACATGGCTTTGAAAAGGTGGATGCTAGAAAATTGTTTCTGTTAGGCGAGGAGACTAGGACCCGTGGACACAGCCTTAGAATTAGAGGGGGTCATTTCAGAATGGAAATGCGGAGACATTTCTTCAGCCAGAGAGTGGTGGGCCTGTGGAATTCATTGCCACGGAGTGCAGTGGAAGCCGGGACGCTAAATGTCTTCAGGGCCGAGATTGATAGGTTCTTGTTGTCTAGAGGAATTAAGGGCTACGGGGAGAACGCTGGCAAGTGGAGCTGAAATGCGCATCAGCCATGATTGAATGGCGGAGTGGACTCGATGGGCCGAATGGCCTTACTTCCACTCCTATGTCTTATGGTCTTATGGTCTTATATCCTCTGGCAGCTCATTCCATACACGTACCACCCTCTGTGTGAAAACGTTGCCCCTTTTATATCTTTCCCCTCTCATCCTAAGCCTATGCCCTCTAGTTCTGGACTCCCCGACCCCAGGGAAAAGACTTTGTCTATTTATCCTATCCATGCCCCTCATAATTTTTTAAACCTCTATAAAATCACCCCTCAGCCTCCGACACTCTGGGGAAAACAGCCCCAGCCTGTTCAGCCTCTCCCTGTAGCTCAGATCCTCCAACTCTGGCAACATCTTTGTAAATCTTTTCTGAACCCTTTCAAGTTTCACAACATCTTTCCGATAGGAAGGAGACTAGAAATCCATGCAATATTCCAAAAGTGGCCTAACCAATGTCCTGTATGGCCGCAACATGAACTCCCAACTCCTGTACTCAGTAGTCTGACCTATAAAGGAATGCATACCAAACGCCTTCTTCACTATCCTATCTACCTGCGACTCCACTTTCGAGGAGCTATGAACCTGCACTTCAAGGTCTCTTTGTTCAGCAACACTCCCTGGGACCTTACCATTAAGTGTATAAATCCTGCTAAGATTTGCTTTCCCAAAATGCAGCACCTCACATTTATCTGAATTAAACTCCACCTTCAACTTCTCAGCCCATTGGCCCATCTGGTTCAGATTCTGTTGTAATCTGAGGCAACACTCTCCGCTGTCCACTCCACCTCCAATTTTGGTGTCATCTGCAAACTTACTAACTGTACCTCTTATGCTCGCATCCAAATATCTTAGGTCCCTTTTAAATCTTACCTCTCTCACATGAAACCTATGCCCTTTAGTTTTGGACTCACCCACACTGGGGCAAAGACCTTGTCTGTTTACCCTAACCATGTCCCTCATGACTTTATAAACCTCTATAATGTCACCTCTTAATCTCCGACACTCCAGGAAAAAAAAGTCTATTCAGCCTCTCCCTATAGCTCAAACTCTTCAATTCTGGCAACATCCTTGTTAATCTCTTCTGAACCTTTTCAAGTTTCACAACATCCTTCCCAAAGCAGGGAGAGCATACTCAATGCTCTCACCAATAAAGGCAAGCATATCAAACACCTTCTGCACTGTCCTGTCTACCTGTGATTTCACATTCAAGGAACTATGAATCTGCTCTCCAAGTTATCTTTATTCAGCAACACTCCCCAAGATCTTACCATTAAGTATATAAGTCCTACCCTGATTTGCCTTTCCAAAATGCAGTACCTCATATTTATTTAAATTAACTTCCATCTGCCACTCCTCAGCCCATTGGCCCATCTGATCAAGATCCCATTGTACCCTGAGGTAACCTTCTTCGCTGACCACTACACCTCCGATTTTGGTGTCAGCTGCAAACTTTCTAACCATAACTCCTTTTCACCTCCTCATCAACTGTCTGTGGAGTTTGCACATTCTCCTCGTGTTGATGTGGGTTTCCTCCAGGTGCTTTGGTTTCCTCTCACAGTCCAAAGATGTGCAGGTTAGGTGAATTGGTCATGCCAAATTGCCAATAGTGTTCAGAAATGTGTAGGTTAGGTGCATTATTAAGGGGAAATGTCGAGTAATAGTGTACGGGAATGGGTCGGGGTGGGTAACTCTTCAGAGGGTTGGTGTGGACTTGTTGGGTCAAATGGCCTGTTTCCGCACTGTAGGGATTCTATGAGTCCACTTGTTATAGAACTTTAACTTATAGGTTTGGTTTATCCTTTTCTGTGACTATTTTAAAATGAATAGAATTATGGTCACTCCCTCACTGACACCTCAGTCACCTGCCTAGCCATTTTTCCCAAGAGTAGGTCAGTTTCGCACCTTCTCTAGTAGGTACATCCACATACTTAATCAGAAAATATATGATGGTATGGTGATAACAGCGACCTGTCTCAAAGAAAATGGGATACTGATATTAAATATTCCTGGATGCAAGGTGCTGTGGAAAGGAGAAGGATTGGCAGAAATTTGCTTATGGAGAAATTTGCATTGCTGGAGAGAGTATGTGCCAAATGGATCCACAACAGAATCAATTTGGCTAGAACTATGGAACAGAATGTTGCAATTACATTATTCAGTGTTGTCCAAAAGTAATAAACAAGTGGGAAGATACAACCAAGGGCTGGATTGTGTCCCACAGTTGCTCAGACAGGATTGGGTGTGATGTGAGGTCAAATCCAGGGGTGCGGGTGAATATTGTCATCTGAACAAGGAGGGGATTGGGTTCAGTCATGGGGCTGTGGGTGCTAGGTCTGGCCTCAGTTGGGGAGTGCTGGGTCTGATGTGATTGGTTCATGTTGGGTTAGAAGTGTCACCTCTAAGGGGAGTGGTCAGATCCTGTCATAGAGATGGGAGCTTCTTTCATCTGGAGATTTAGGTTTTGAGTAGGAGGGCTGTTGAGGAGGGTCATTGGTTCATTTTAATACTTATGCTGAAATTAGTGTAACAATTATGCCTTGATTTAGTATTTCTTGGGAAACAGTGTAGCTTAAATGAATCAGACCTTCCAGATTCTTCACATTTAAGAGGCTTTTTTGGAGGCTTCCAAAAGTAGGGAAACTTTGTATCAGGATATGTTGAAGTTCCCAGGCAATTTCCTTGGAGTCAACTGCACCTGGACGTCCACATCATTTCAATATGCCATTTCAGTCTCCTTGCAATGATGATCTGACCATGGGAATATTTAGCTCACTAAGCATTTTATTCTTCCTGGCACAACAGTGAGGTTTATTCTTTTTCTCCACACTGTTAGAAAAACTAGAAATATAGCTTTCGAAGCCTTGTAGGGAGGCAAACCAGAAGACGTGTCAGAATATAATATTCTCCGGAACAGAAAGTTTAATTTGTGGCCTTGATTTAAGTCAAAACTCAACTGCATGATATATCTATTGGTAAAAGGCAAGGGGCTGGTCGATGTTCAGGAAGCATGTTTAAAAAGTGATCAGTGTTTAGAATTACTGCCTGGGTGGCATAGTATGGATGCAAAATCTGGAACTGTTCAAGAGACATTCGGATTGGAGTCAAATACTTTTTTAAACAGAGGGTGACCACCTTTATTTTTGCAACTCCCCACAAAAAAGTTCACAGGTAAACTTGAGATATCTTAATGCTGAAGGTAAAGTGGAAAGTGTGGTAAGAAGGGGGAGCTGTCCAGTTCCCCCTCGTGTGGGGGGGGGGGGGGTGTAATTGGAGAGATACAACTGTTGATTTTTGATCGTGACTCTTAATGGATTCAGGTCACGGTCTGAAGGTCAGTGAGTGCAGAGCTGGCCTGGACACAGCAGCTTGTCCTGCACTGCTCCAGGGGAAAGGTGGCTTGGGGATGACGTCTACGTGGAAACGCGCAGGCGTTGCGGAGCTGCCCCTGTGTGTGAGTGAGTGAAAGCGGAGTCTCAGAGTGAGGAGTGCAGTGGTGGCAGCTCTCAGCATAGGGGCACAGGAGCTGAGACACACTGCCTCTCTCTGTGTGTGTCTACGTGAACGAGGCCAAACACTCCACCAGGCTGCTTTTGTCAGCTTCACTCTTATGTGACACGAGTTGAATCCTCGTTAGCTCCAGGATTGTGTTTCCACGATTTTTTTCCCCCCCTCTAGGAAGTTTGTGTATGTGTGGAGGGGAGGGCGAAAGAATGGATCCAGTGCCGTTTTTGGTTCGGGACTAGGATTGCACTGTTTGTTTGGGGGCGGGTGGATTTTAATTAAGAGTGCAGACGGGGTAAGGAGGGAGAGACAGAGAGAGGGAGAGAGAGAGAGCCGGCCCCTGCAATCTCCCCCAGGTCAGCCCCAATATCGATGGGAGTTCTCAAACTCGGGGCTTGTTTGACTGTTCCTCGGGGACCATGTCTGCCAAGGAGAATACAGCTTGTAGAAAATTCCAGGCGAATATCTTCAATCACAGCAAGTGTCAGAACTGTTTCAAATCCCGGGAATCGCATCTATCCTCCGATCAGGATTTGACCCAGGTGAGTTAGAAACAAACTCTTCCCTGTCTTTTTGTAAGCGGACTGGCCACGTTTGCTTTTGTTTTTGCCTCAGTTTATATGTTTTTGACGCTGTGCGTTCAAACTATTTTACACCAACACACGCTCACAAATGTACAGAATTACTGTATAGAGGCAGATTCTGAAGTAAATGTGTCGAACTGGTTTAGGACAAATTTATTTTGGTCACAATTACTCACCCCTGTCCTGATTGTCTTTTGTGACTCTGAGTTTCTGTCTGGAGTTTATTTGATCAGGGAGATAATTTGACGTTTATATAAATAACTATTAGTCACAAACCAAACGGCGCCCGTGTTTACATTTTGTAAGACTGCAAGGCTGATTTGTGCACAGGCCATTCGCTTTAATATTTGAATAAATTGACATCCCTCGCAAGCACTCAGACAATTTAACCCTTGAAATTTCTCTCATTCGACCGACTCGAGAGATGATTTCAGATTGGGATTGCAATTTTAGTGCAGTTATGTAATCGCTGCGTTCCCTTTCATTATGATCTAGTTGAGACTACCCCTTGGTACAATGATGTTTGCAAGACCAGCGAGCCGTTTTCAATCTCTTGCTTTAAAGATGCAGGAATACAGCAATGGCTTTGGGACTACACCGGATGCAAGACTAAAGTTTTCTTTTTCCCTCCTACGAGGAAAGTTAAATGGATTGTCCCTTGAGACCGTGTAATTTGATGTCACAAGCCTCTATAATGCAGTGTTTACATAATCGCTTTATTTATTGTGGGAATTGCTTCGTGTAATCCCAGACCTCAAAGTGCGATGGGTAATCTGTATAATTAGATCTCAGTCCTGTACTTATTTTGAATGATTTATATCATTGAAATTGCACAAGGTCAGGGTCACATTTAGCTTCTGCAGAGTGAAGTAAATTGATTCTGTCTAGAGATTTATCCACAGGCAGTCTTTGAGTGTCGAGCAATAAATTAAAAATCTTGCACACCAGCAGGTGAAGACTCGTTATGCCAAGTCTGTGGAAACTAACTGAACTGTGATGATTCTTTACAAAATAAAAGGCAACAGTAATGCATTTTTTTCAGAAAAAGATCTTCATCACATGAAAAGAGAGACAGTTCTGATGAAACCTCTGTACCAGATAGTTTAATCAGAACTTCTGTTTTTATTTAGCTTCAAAGCACTTGGATTTTTTAAAAACTTGGACAGAATTATTGTTTTGCTTTGAATGTTCAAGTAAGTTAAAGACTGCAGGAATAGAAGTTTGGCTATATTCCCAACAAATCCAGTGATTACTTTCGTAATACATTTCATTTTGTATTGCCATTGCCATTCCAGTAGTTTACTACAATTCAACTTCTAGAAAATATGAGGAGATATAGGTGAGTGATAATGACACTTGACTGATGATCTAGAGGCCCAGGCTAATTCTGTGGGAACCCTGGTTTAAACTCAATTAATTAACTTGGGAATTGAACATTAGTTTTAGTAATGGTCACCATGAAACCATCATTGAGTGTCACAAAAATCCATCTGGTTCACCAGTACTCTTCAAAGAAAAATCTGTCATGGTAACTTGGCCTGTGCCTACACTGTTTGTTGTGGGGTGGGGGGTGGATTTTAATTAAGAGTGCGGACGGGGTAAGGAGGGAGAGACAGAGAGAGAGAGAGAGAGCCGGCCCCTGAAATCTCCCCTAGGTCAGCCCCAATATCGATGGGAGTTTTCAAACTCGGGGCCTGTTTGACTGTTCCTCGGGGACCATGACTGCCAAGGAGAATACAGCTTGTAGAAAATTCCAGGCGAATATCTTCAATCACAGCAAGTGTCAGAACTGTTTCAAATCCCGAGAATCGCATCTATCCTCAGACCCATAAAAATCTGGAGACTCTTCTATTTTGTTCAAGGGCATTTAGGAATAGGCAACAAATACAAATCTTTCCACCCACACTAAACATTTCATATAATAATATATTTTTAAAAATGTCATGACTGCAATTTATGCGTGAGTTAAGGATGACAGTACAAATTGGCTCCGTTGCAAAGGTTTTGTTTATTATATGACTGAAGATCTAGCCTGGAGCTAAAAGACATGGCAACGGATCATAAATGTAATAACACCACAATAACATGGGGACCAGTTTGATCAGTTGGCTAAATGGGTTGTATCTGATTCAGAATAATATTAACAGTGTTGATTTGATTCCTGTTCTGATTGAGGTAGTTTTAGTTCCTTCCTCTCCATCTTGTTGCTGAGTGTGAAAGGTGAGTGGAGAATGCTGAGGGAAGGCAATGGCCTAGTGGTCTTATTGCTAGACCTATTGAGCCAGTCAACATTCTGAAGACCTGGGTTCAAATCCAGCAATGGCAGATGGTAGAATTTGCATTTAATAAAAATCTGGAATTAAAAGAACCTAATGATAATCATGAAACCATTGTCGATTGTTGGGAAAAACCCATCTGGTTCACCAGTGTCCTTTAAGGGAATTGCCTATGGGCAATAAATTCTGGTCTAGCCAGTAATGCCCACATCCTGTGAATTAATAAAAAAATGTCGAAAACGGCTCAGTTTGAAGCATCTGCAGACAATGTGTGCAGTGGCCCTTTGAGCAGTGCATAATGTATTTAAAACCCTTTTATCTCTAAACACATTTCCTGCATCAACTCATCTCATTATAAATTCATATAAATGTGCAACTCAGATTTGCCTCTCCTAGCTCCCTAGTCTATGCTGTAACCAACTACGTAGCTTCTTCAATTGTCAGCCCCTTTGTATATTTTTTGAATGTGGGAGCATATGAGTTTAAAATGGGGGTTTAATTATGCTTGCTTGCAATGAAATTCAAGTTTCACCCTCATCTTTTATTTTTGTAGACAATGACTCAATTAAACTGCTCATGACACTGTTGCGTCTCCTACAATTATATCATAGTTTTGTAGTCACTTGTATTGACTTCAGTTTTTAAAAGTATTTTCACTATTTTGCTGGAAGTGTTGGTTCATACTGAGCTACTATTCTCCAGTGGCTGTTCTTAATAGATTGGATGATGACGTGAGGTAGAATTTGAGGCCTGCTCTATTGTTGAGGGTGAGGAGTTGGTGGTTGGGTGAATGGGGACAGGTGGTGGTTCGGGCTGTTGGGGGATCAGGGAGTCTACATGCAATTGGTTGGAAATTTATGGTTGAGTTGTGTGCAATTTAGCATTGATGTAAAGGAGAGGAAAATTTATGAGTTTTCTCATAATGCTCCCAGCTGTCTGTTAGGCCTGTTGGAATCCACTGGCTCACTGCCGTACGACAAGGAGTTCTGCTATCCTTATTTGGATTGGCCTACCTCTGGTTCCAAACCCACCGTATGGTGGTTGATTCTTAACTGATCTCTGAAATAGTTAAACAAGCCACTCAGTTCAAAGATAATTCGGGATGGGCAACAAATACTGCCCTTACCAGCAATGCTGTCATCCCACAAAAGAATTCCAAAATGGCTGATTCTACACCTTGACCTTCTAAACCAAGATTATTTTCATTACTATACCGATCTAATCTTTTATCAACAGAGCCACTGACAATGCCCTGGAAAATTCAGTTTTTAGCCGTCGCCACCACAGGAAGGATTTTCGGGATAGCTATTCCCCTCCCCCGATCCCTTGAAGGCTCATTGGGAATCAGGGTACATGGATGTTTGGTGAAGGTCTTGAGACTGCAATGAGGAATGTCTTGCAGGGCTGACCTTTGGGCTGTGGTTAGAGAGATATAATGTGGAAAAGGGTCACTTGAGGAAGGTACTCCCTCTTCCTGGCCAAGATTCGAGCAGAGTGACCTGCCACTTGAGGAGTTGTTTAGGCCCTCACATTTCTAGACTTGACGGCAAAGGGCCATAAAGTTCTGCCCCGTATCTCGACAATGATTGTTCTAACATATCCATTTAATTCTGTTGTGCCAGGAATTTTTCAATCATGTTAGACATGGTGCAAGCATTCAAATAAAGGACCTTTACTTCTGTCTTTCTAACATTTTTCTCTATACTGACCTTGTTTTATGATGCATTCATATGTATGCTGTGTCTATCTGGTCACACTTTTTATGATTTCTGGTCTTGCCGTATCTTTATAGCATGGCTTTAATTTTCTCAGCCGGTTTCTCATATGGCTTTTTAAAGGTCCATTTCAACAATGCCATATCAACTACAGTCTTTTGCTCCAGCCTTTTCCTCTTCATTTATCTTCTGTTCTTCTATCACATAAATTATATCTGGTCATAGAGTCATAGAGATGTACAGCATGGAAACAGACCCTTCGGTCCAACCTGTCCATGCCGACCAGATGTCTCTCCAAACCCTTCCTATTGAAATACCCATCCAAATGCCTCTTAAATGTTGCAACTGTCCCAGACTCCACCACATCCTCTGGCAGCTCATTCCATACACGTACTACCCTCTGCATGAAAAGGCTGCCCCTTAGATCTCTTTTATATCTTTCCCCTCTCACCCTAAACCTATGCCCTCTCGTTCTGGACTCCCCGACCCCAGGGAAAAGACTTTGTTTATTTATCCTATTCATGCCCCTCATAATTTTGTAAACCTCTATAAGGTCACTCCTCAGCCTCCAATGCTCCAGGGAAAACAGCCCCAGCCAGTTCAGCCTCTCCTTATAGCTCAACTCCTCCAACCCTGGCAATATCCTTGTAAATCTTTTCTGAACCCTTTCAAGTTTCACAACATCTTTCTGATAGGAAGGAGACCAGAATCATTTACAAATTTCACAAATCCTTACTGAATCTCTAATTGATGTTATATCAGTATGAAAATGGATATGTGTAGATTGGTGCTCAATCTGACAAGAGAGGATTGGAACCATGCCTATAAAATTTATGTACCAATTTAGATTATTCAACTTCTGTCTCATTAACCATTATTTTATAGCCCTGTTAAAGAATATAGATTTGGTCCTTAGTGTTTAGTATTGCATGGCAGTGATTGTGTGCATTGAGGAAACTGAGTTCGGTATGTAATCATAGTATCATATAATCATAGAAGGTTTTTGGCACAGAAAGAGCCCACTTAGCCCATCATGTCTGCATCAGCTGACAAATGAACCAGCCATTCAGATCCTCCTGTAGTCTACAGCTATACTTCTTATGCCGAACCACACAGCCACTTTTTGCATAATCTACAAACGTTTTGATCATGTCCCCTACATTTGCACCTAAATAACGCAAAAACCAGAGGATCTAGTTCTGAGCCCTGAGGAACTGCACTGGAAACAGCCTTTCATTTGCAAAGCAACCAGCCAACCTTTTTTGTTTGCTGTGACTGAGATAGCTTTGTAATTAGCTTGCTATCATCACCTAGATCCTGTGGGTCTTTTTTTTTTAGAAACAATCTTTCACATGTGGCATCTTGTCAAAAATTGTACTAACATTTAAGTAGATCACATCAACTGCATTACACTCATTGATCCTCCTTGCGACTTCCTCAGAAGCTCAATCAAGGTACTCCGACCCAATCTTACATTTTACAAATCCATGCTGTCTATTCATGGTTAATCTGCACTTTTCTTAGTGACGGTTATCCTGTCTCTCAGATTTACTTGTAATAATTTGCTCACAACCAAGGTTACACTGACTGGCCTGTAATTATTTGGTCTAAGCCTTGCTTTTTTTAAAATAAAAGTGTGACATTAACAGTTTTCCAGTCCTTCAGTACTGCATTTGTATTGAGTGAGTATTGGAAAATAATGATTTGACTTGCTGCTATTTTCTGCCAGGCTTATTTCAATGGCTAGATTGCATTACTTCTGACTGTGATGATTTTTTTCTACTTTTAATGATTCTGATCCCACTAATACGTTTATCGAGTAAATACTCTGCACTGCTCCACACCAACATCTTCTGCCTCTACACTTAGTCTACCAATGCAGGCTTATCTGATTACTTAGTTATCATTGTACCCTTATTATATTAATAAAACCCATGTTAGGGTTCACCTTGATTTTCCTTGCCAGTATTTTTTCATGCTCTCTTTTTGCTTTCCTAATTTTATTTGGTTTTATCACTCTATTTTCTATGCTCTTCTGCAGTATTGAGTTGTTGGTATCAGCTTTCCATTTCTGCTTTATCTTACTCTGTAAACGTCTTGACATCCAAAGGACTCTAATTTTGGCCACACAACCTTTTCTTCTTTGTAGAAACGTATTTACTGTGAACCCTTTGAATCTGTGCCTTGAGTGCTTCCCACTGTTGAGATACCAGTTTACCCTCAATAGCAGTTTTGCATCTACTTTTGCTAAATCAATCCACAGCTTCAGAAAATTGGCTTTTCCTCCATTTAGAACTCGTAACTCCTGTTCTATCGTTGTCTGTTTTCAGATTTATATTAAAATTAACTGAATAATGAACACCACTGCTAATCCTTCCATTTGAATGCACCTCAATAATTTTGTTGCCTCCATTCCTTTTCCTCTAAAACTATAATATTATTGCCATATTTTTGCACTTTAGAAATATCCCAAGAATCCGAAGCCCTCCCTTTTGCATGAACTTTCCATTAATTTGATTATCTCCTATCCTTGAGCTCATTTGTGCACGGCAGTGAGAGTAATCTGGGGATGGTTATTTTTGAGGACCCTTTCTTTCATTTTCTACCTAGCTCCACAAATTCTGATTGCAAGACCACATCCGGCTTTTTCCCTATGTTGTTGGTCTGGTTTGGACCATTTAGTCTTCTCTTTCTGGATGCTGTGCAGATGCTCAGTGATATCCTTGACCCTGGCACCAACTGTTATGTTTGGAATTATGTTTGTGGCCATTGAATGATACTATCTGCTCCCCTATCGAATCACCAATTGCTATGGCTCCTCCAATCTTTCTGTTTCATGGACTTGGCTCCAAATAAACCATGACCTGTGACTATCCGGAACGGGAAAGCAGGATGCACATGAGGGGCTTCTGTACTACTTGCCAGGTCTCTCTTGATTGTCTCGTGATCACCATTTCCCTCTCTGTCTGCATTCTGTTAAACTATGGATTGGCCACATTTACAATCATGCATCCATGTGGCTCTCAGCCTCACTGGTTCACTGCAGTGATGCCAGCTGTTGCTCAGACTGCTGCAACTGGTGACACTTACTGCACAAAAGATTGTTAAGGGAACAAGAAGCACCCTGGAGTCCCACATTGTGTGGGACATACATTTTCAAGGATGGGTGGAGCTGGAAAAAGCACAGCAGGTCAAGCAACATCAGAGGGGAAGGGGAGTTGATGTTTCATATCGGTACCTTTCATCATGACAGGGTGATGGGAAGGGGGCTGCAAAATAAATAGAGGGAAAGGGGTGGGGCTGGGGGAAAGATTGGTAGGATGCAATAGATAGATACAGGTGGGAGGTGGCTGTGATTGGTCACTGGGAAAGGTGAGGTGGATAGGTGGGAAGGTAGATGGACAGGTAGGATCAGACTAGGAAGGCTGCGTGGAGAGGGAGGGCTGGGCCTGAGATGAGGTGAGGTGTGGGGAGATTTGAATGCTGGTGAAATCTGTGTTAAGGCCATATGCTTGTAAACTCCCAAGGTGGAAGATGAGATATTCTTTCTCCAACTTGTGTGTGGCCTTATGTTGAGGGTGGAGGAGGACATTTTGTTGGGGAAGTGGGAGGGGCAGTTGAAATGGATGGCAACCAGAAGGTGGGGTTGATTGGAGCTGCGCTTTTTGTAGCTCTACTCTTTATCCACTCTGATTCTCCAGCATCTTCAGTTCTCACTATCTCCAGATTCTGGAGATAGAACAGCTCTGCATTTGCTTATTTGTTAGATAAACTTGCTACTGCTTAAAAATTCTGACCAATACCATTAACCTTTTTCTAGTACTGATGCACTCTATAAAATGCATTTATTTAGTTAGGGAATTAAGTAATAATTTACACAGCTAAAGTAAAATACAGTAAGCCTTTGTTTAATATTATTTTCTGCCAAGCTAATGGGGTCTATATTCTTGTTGAGTATTACAAGATTCATTTTAACCTCATTTCCTATGTGACCTGATTGGCACTTTCCCCCCCTTCCTGATAGCTAGGTTGTGCAATTTCCTTCTGCCAGACTTCAAATTGTGACTTTTTTCCTCTTCAGCCTTTAAGTAGCAGGATGTCCCCACTCACTATCTTCGTAGTTGCAACCTCCCACCCCACCCCTGGTTCACACATGTGCTGCTGCTGCCAACCTCTCCTCCCACCCCCCCCCCCCCACTTCTGTTAGAGATCTAGGTTCAATCCAAAGGATTTTAGAATCCACTTTTTGAAAAAAAACACTTCAATCTGCTCCTGCCTCGCTGCTGTTCTCCCAGGCCTTGTTCACAGTGAGGGTTCAGGAGATGGAGGCAGTGAGTAGATGTATTTATGGATTGTACAAACCTCAGTTTTTCCGAACCATTGTGACTCGGACTTCCACATCATCGGAACTAAAGCTTCAGATTGAATCTGTATCATGAATGTCAATTCAAATCCAGGAGAATGAAGGGACCAGGGGTGGGAGGGAGTGAGAAGACACAACCAAGAGAGCTGAACAGGTATTGTTAAACATATTTTAGAAGTTGGTGCATTTGCTAATGTAAGAATTTAACAATATAAAACATTCCAACTTGGAGAGGGAAGGTATAACGTTTTAATTTTTTTTCTGATAAGAATGGTTTGAAAGAGCTTAACTACAGTTTTAACATCGTTCCCATTGGTATTGAAATATTGGTACCTATGTTAGTTATTTCACTTCCAGCCCTGAATTTTAGCAATGCACCTACAACTTTAAGTGAACTGCTGATAAGTGTAGTAAATACAGCACCTCTTTCTCTCTATGCATCAAATTCACAACTTAGTCAAATGCCCTGCTCCATACTGTCTCTGTTTCATTCAGGCATAGACTCCTGACTGTGTCTCTTAATCAATCCTAGATGAAATTGGATGATTGTGTAACCAATGTAACACCATTTCACTTGAATGCAGAAAGCATATGAAAGAGCCTGTTTAGGTCATGACGCAAATTATAAATACAAGTGAAAGTAGAATTCTGTCACTTGATGCGGTCACCTGTCAGGAGACAAGAAACTATTCCAATGCTGGGACATATACGCGGCTAACATTAATGGAATACTTCCCTTTTGTTGTGTAGTATTTCTGATGTGACGATAAGTAGAAACTCTGTCTGCTCAGGTAAAAGGTAATGTTGATGTGCTGGTGTTGGACTTGGGTGGACAAAGTCAGAAGTCACATGACACCAGGTTACAGTGCAACAGGTTTATTTGAAATCACAAGCTTTTGGAGCACTGTTCCTTCATCCGGTGAAGGTTTGTGATTTTAAATAAACTTGTTGGACTCTAACCTGGTGTTGTGTGACCTCTGACTTTGTCCAGCTAAAAAGGTTGCAGGGAACTATCTGAAGAAAAGTTTGGCCAGTCTGTATCCCTAAACAAAATTACTAACTGGTCATTAATGTGCAGAATGGCTGCTGATTTTCAAAAATTGTTACTCTTCCAAGTAATTAATTGATTGGAGCATCCTGGAGTTATTTAAGACGGACTATGACTATAAGTTTTCATTCCTCTGATATCCTGCATCCTTGCCCGAAGAAGTGGGACAGCAAACTACCTGTAACAGAAACTCCCAAGAAATTGGTTTGGGCCAAAGTAGCGACAGCCAATCAGCCAAGCACCTGCCTTTGTTCAGAGCACCCATATCCACAACATACAGAAAACTCATTGTGGAATTCCCCTTTATCAGTCACACTCCACTCTGCTTTTGTGATATTTTAATATTTTAATTTTGCTTGAAATATGCTATTCACCTTAGTTTAGTGTCATTAATCTCTTTCATATTTAAATACCATTTCTATTAACTGGACATTTAATTTATGGACCAGTATCTAGTCCTGTAATAGTGTCACCAGGTACCATAATAATGAAATCGGATCAAACATACAATACTTCAATCTACTGAAGTGTATATTGAATCCTAGTTTAACAAGGCTGATTTACAACCAATAAGTTAACAAGCTGATTAATGTTTACCTGACATAATTTTTTCATAAATTACTTATAGCATAAAAGAATAAAGCACATGACACTTATTGGGAATTGTTTGCTTCATTGAAGGAGATGGCTAAGCCCCTTTAGATTTGGCTTGCTTGCCAGATCACAATCCTTCTTGATTGTGCTTTTTCCTGCCTTAACTGAACAGGAAGCTAGTGGCTTGATCTTTCACTATCTCACAATTCTCAGTATCTAGGAATTGGAAATCTGAGCCTGCCAATAAAACCAGCTATTGCAACCAAAATGAAAGTTTCTTGGCAACTAATTCATGTTGAGCACAAATGAATAGGACTATTGCAGCATGCTCTGTTGTGAATGTTTACAAGGATACTTTTAATAAATCACTAATTTTGCAAGCGTTCTCAATGAATGCTATATCTAAATTCAAATCTGTTCCCTCAGTACATGACTGTTCTGTTGATTTAGTTCACTAAGTTTAACTCAATGTCATATCTTGTTACAGATTACACAAAAATCCTTGTGTCCAAGTTGCGGAAAATCTTGGAGTGGGTTCTTTGTTGATCATTTCCTTCACCCGGCATTGGAATGTTTGTTTTAAAAAAAATGGAAGATGCTAATTCCAGAGTGTATTTAATGTCTTGTTTATTGGAATTTTCTGTATCTTGCAGCAGATTGAGCATTTTTGTCTTTCAAGCTATTTGTTCAGTTCCTGAATTAAGCAATTATGTCACATGACAGGTTGGAAACACTCTGGTTCTTTTGAGAGCAGCGCCCAACTCATTCAACTTAGAATGGCTCAGAACCTGAATGTGTTTGCATGGGTTCATAAGGGACTTGTATAGCCAATTAATAATTTTCAATAGACCTCTTGGTCCAAGTGGTAGTGTGATTGGTCTGGTATCCTCCCCTCTCATTTTAAAAAAAAAGCACTGTTTAGCTGCTGATCTACTGCAGTTGCAAAAATTACAATCTTTGGCATCCCTTCACAGGATCTTGAACAGGTTGCTCAAGAAATCTAGCAATGAGAAACAAAGAACCATCCTGAGGTGGTGATTCATGATTAACTGCTTCATATCAGATGAAAATTTGAATTGTATCTTTGCTGAAGACAAAGCTAATAGTTTTCTAGCTGTTGCTTAAACAGCAAAGTCTGTAATGTTTCAGTGTGGTCTTACCTGAGGTTTCTTGAGCCTAGCTCATCAAGTCGTTAAGATCAGCAAATAGTCTGTTAATTTGACTCAGCACTAACGTGTGCATTGTAAAAAAAAGTAAATAGTTGTTTGCAAAGTCCAAAGTTGTGAGAGATAGCTGGAGAAAAGTGCATTTGTTATAATGTTCCAAAGTGTAGTTAGATCTGCTGCTTTAATGAACATGGTCACTAAAAGTAAAAAAAGTACACAGTGTTACTTGATAGATGAAAGTAAGCCAGGATTTAATGGTCAGCATTTTCTGTTACACATTCTTACTTTGATATTGTGCATATGACAATACATTCTCACAATTAGAGGACATAAGATTTGATTAACCTGTGTAGAATATCCCTTGTAAGTCTCATAAATTAAACAGTTTGTTTATAATCACAGGCAGACTTATTCTCTTGCGTACAAGAACAGTAAAAAGTAGAAGCAGGATTGGGCTCTTTGGCCATTCAAGTTAGCTCTACCATTCAGTAAGGTTCAAGCTGATCTTCTACCATAACTCCATATTCCTGTGTTATCCTTCATCTCTTGATTCCCTTATTCAGAGAATTGATCAACTACCCAAAGACTAAGAATCCACAGTTTTGTGTGGTAAACATTTCCAAAGGTTCACAGTCCTATCACTGAAGAAATGTATCTCAGTCTTTGTCTGAAATGATCTTTATTCTGAAGCTGTAAACCCAAATTCTAGACTGACCAGCTAGGGGAAACACACTCCCAGAATATACTCTATTAAGCCTTTTACATGCTTCAAGAACACCCTTAGTTACATAATATCTGTCACATGATAAAACTTGAGATGCTTCGCAGTAGCATTATAAACAAATTAAATAAGTAACATTTAAGGACAGATTAGGACAGATGGTCTTAGAGGAGGAGCACTTGGAGAGATGTAGGTTGTAGGCAGCTGAGGGTATAGCCACTAGTAGTGGAGTAGCTGAAACTGTATATGTGTAAGAGGCCAGAATAAGGTGAGCGCAGATAGTCTGGAGGTTTGTGGGATTGTAGAACCATACAAAGTTACACGGGGATGAGGCAGTTAAAGGATTCAAGAGTTGATAGACTTTATCTTTTATTTTTCTGTATTTTTATTGTGGATTTAAATGAGAAAAGAACTGTTGTAAAAAACAAGGATTACTGAAGGATTTTGCACACTTTTGAAAACAAATCACTGACACTGATTGTAGGGACTGTTTACACAGCTGCTGGATCAGATAGTCGTGGTAGGAAGTGGAGTGGATGAGCCGGAGCTGTGGGGACGAACAAATGGCAATTCAGCAGCAACAAGTTGCTGATTGACTGGTAACTAGTCCATGGACCACTGATCCATTGATGTCCGATATTTTCTATCTGCCTGTCAGCTATGTGATTGGTTCTAAGGTAACTGAATAGTTTGGAGCTATGAACAAGATTGTAAGAAGCTATCAGACCTCCACTAGCTCAGGAGCTCTCTCTGTTCTCTGCAAGCCTGAAAAAATGTATATTTTCCCCTCAGCAGTTATTGTAAGCTGTGATTTATAGAATAGTTACAACTATATTCAATGCAGTATGCTTTCACCATAGTATTGAACTAAAATGAATCAGATTAGGACATCTGGAATTCCAGATCATTTCAATGTAAGAAATTCAGATGTTGCAGAACAGAGTAAGGAGATGGTGATAAAGGAGGTAGTAATGACATTAAGGATTACAAAGACAATGCAATTAGAAGTAAACTACTGGAAAGTGTATAGACCAAACACAGAAAAAACATAGGGAGATATATGGTATGAGATTCACATGAATGTAATTTATGATTGACATCAGTACGATACATACTAAATGAGTATCCTGCACCTGTTTCTAAACAAGGAAGAAAAGACTGCCCAAATTAGGGTGAGAGAGGAGGTATTAAATTAATTAGAAGTTGATAAAGAGTTGGCATTGGAGGCAATGACACTTGGTTGTGAATGCTACACTTTTGGCATGACAAAATGTTATCTTTTGTCTTTTGAGATGCTTGCCACCACACTGTTGTGTTCATGATCTCCTCTTCATGTTAACTCGATATCCCCCTGTCATAGACTTTTTGTTGGATTTCTCTTCACATTCTATGGTCATGCATCAGTAAGGAGAGATAATAGTGGGGAACAAGGAAATGGCTAAGGAATTGAATAATTACTTCACGTCAGTTTTCACAGTGGAAGACACAAGTAATATCCCAATAATTCAAGAGACTGAGGGGACAGAGCTGAGTATGGTGGCCATCACCAAGGGTAAGGTGCGAGAAAAACTGAATAGCCTGAAGTTGGATAAATCACCTGGACCAGATGGATTAAACCCTAGAGTTGTGAGGGAGATAACTGAAAAGATAGTGGAGGCGTTAGTGGTGACCCTACAGGACTTGCTAGAATCAGGGAGGGTTCCAGAGGACTGGAAAATCACTAACATGACACCCTTGTTTCCAAAGGGTAAAAGGCAAAAGGCAGAAAATTACACACTGATGAGCCGAACCTCATTCGTGGTTAAGATTCTTGAATCTTGTGAACGGTGAGATTTCTGAATACTTAGAAGTGTAAAGTAAAATAAGGCAAAGTCAGCATGGTTTTATCAAGGGATGGTCATGCCTGACAAACCTTCTACAATTCTTTGAGGAAGCTGTGCTGAGGGAGGATATTCCCAGGAATTCATCCAGGGAAGTTATTTGGGTGGAACTGAGAAATAAGAAATTATTCAGATTGTATTATAGACCCCCAAATAGTCAGAGGGAAATTGAGAAACAAACTTGTAAGGAGATCTCAGCTATCTGTAAGAATAATAGGGTGGTTATGGTAGGGGATTTTAACTTTCCAAACATCGACTGGGACTGCCATAGTGTTAAAGGTTTAGATGGAGAGGAATTTCTTAAGTGCGTACAAGACAATTTTCTGATTCAGTATGTGGATGTACCTACTAGAAAAGGTGCAAAACTTGACCCACTCTTGGGAAATAAGGCAGGGCAGGTGACTGAGGTGTCAGTGGGGGAGCACTTTGGGGCCAGTGACCGTAATTCTATTAGATTTAAACTCGTGATGGAAAAGGATAGACCAGATCTAAAAGTTGAAGTTCTAAATTGGAGAAAGGCCAATTTTGATGGTATTAGGCAAGAACTTTCGAAAGCTGATTGGAGGCAGATGTTCGCAGGTAAAGGGACGACTGGAAAATGGGAAGCCTTCAGAAATGAGATAACAAGAATCCAGAGAAAGTATATTCCTGTCAGGGTGAAAGGGAAGGCTGGTAGGTATAGGGAATGCTGGATGACTAAAGAAATTGAGGGTTTGGTTAAGAAAAAGAAGGAAGCATATGTAAAGTATAGACAGGGTAGATCGAGTGAATCCTTAGAAGAGTATAAAAGAAGTCGGAGTATACTTAAGAGGGAAATCAGGAGGGCAAAAACGGGACATGACATAGCTTTGACAAATAGAATTAAGGAGAATCCAAAGGCTTTTACAAATACATTAAGGACGAAAGGGTAACTAGGGAGAGAATAAGGCCCCTCAAAGATCAGCAAGGCGGCCTTTGTGTGGAGCCACAGAAAATGGGGGAGATACTAAATATATATTTTGAATCAGAATTTAATGTGGAAAAGGATATGGAAGATATAGACTGTAGGGAAATAGATAGTGACATCTTGCAAAATATCTAGATTACCGAGGAGGAAGTGTTGGATGTCTTGAAAGGGTTAAAAGTGGATAAATCCCCAAAACCTGATCCGGTGTACCCGGGAACTCTCTGGGAAGCTAGAGAAGTGATTGCTGGGCCTCTTGCTGAGATATTTGTATCATCGATAGTCACAGGTGAGGTGCCGGAAGACTGGAGGTTGGCAAAATTGAGGTGTAGTGGACAGCGAAGAGGGTTACCTCAGATTACAACAGGATCTTGACCAGATGGGCCAGTGGGCTGAGAAGTTGAAGATGGAGTTGAATTCGAGATAAATGCAATGTGCTGCATTTTGAGAAAGCAAATCTTAGCAGGACTTATACACCTAATGGTAAGGTTCTAGGGAGTGTTACTGAACAAAGAGACCTTGGAGTGTAGGTTCATAGCTCCTTGAAAGTGGAGTCGCAGGTAGATAGGATAGTGAAGAAGGCGTTTGGTATGCTTTCTTTTATTGGTCAGAGTATTGAGTACAGGAGCTGAATGTCATGTTGTGGCTGTACAGGACTTTGGTTAGGCCACTGTTGGAATATTGTGTGCAATTCTGGTCTCCTTCCTATCAGAAAGATGTTGTGAAATTTGAAAGGGTTCAGAAAAGATTTACAAGGATGTTGCCAGGTTTGGAGGATTTGAGCTATAGGAAGAGGCTGAACAGGCTGGGGCTGTTTTCCCAGGAGCCTCGGAGGCTGAGGGGTGACTTTATAGAGGCTTACAAAATCATGAGGGGCATGGATAGGATAAATAGACAAAGTCTTTTCGCTGGGGTCGGGGAGTCCAGAACTAGAGGGCATAGGTTTAGAGTGAGAGGGGAAAAATATAAAAGAGAGCTCAGGGGCGACTTTTTCACGCAGAGGGTGATTCGTGTATGGAATGAGCTGCCAGAGGATGTGGTGGAGGCTGATACAATTGCAACATTTAAGAGGCTTTTGGATGGGTATATGAATAGGAAGGGTTTGGAGGGATATGGGCTGGGTGCTGGCAGGTGGGACTAGATTGTGTTGGGATATCTGGTTGGCAAGAATGGGTTGGACTGAAGGGTCTGTTTCCATGCTGTACATCTCTGTGACTCTCTGACTCTAAGTAACTAGAAGGCTAGCCCAAGGAGAGCCAATTGAAAGTCTTCCTGGTCTTCAAGAAGGCTTTTGACAAGGTGTCATTCAGGAGGCTACTGAGTAAGATGGTGTTAGAGGCAAGGTGCTAGCATGGATAGAAGTCTGGCTGTCTGACAGAAAGCAGAGAGTGGGGATAAAAGTGTCCTTCTCAGGATGGCAACTGGTGACAAGTGGTATTCCACAATGCCCAGTGTTGGGATCACAGCTTTTCACTTTACACATCTTGATGAAGCAACTGAGGGCTTTGACAATACAAAGACTGGTAGAGGATTAACGAGGTGCGGAGATAGTAGAAATATTTGGACGGGTTAGGAGAGTGGGTAAAGAAGTGGCAGATGGAGTACAGTGTAGGAAAGTGTGAAGTGATCCACCTTGGGAGGAAGAATAGAGGCATTGAATATTTTCTAAATGGGGAGAACATTCCTAAGTCTGAAGTGCAAAGTGACTTGGGAGTCCTAATCCAGGATTCTCTCAAGGTAAACTTGCAGTTTGAGTCAATAGTTAGGAAGGCAAATGCAATAATGCACTTATTTTGAGAGGACTTGAATATAAAAGCAGGGATGTACTTCTGAGGCTCTATAAGGACCTGGTCAGACTACATTTGGAGTATTGTGTGCAGCTTTGAGCATGTTCAGAGGAGGTTCACAAGTGTGGTCCCAGGTATGAAAAGCTTAATGTATGAGGAACGTTTGAGGACTCTGGGTCTATACTCGATGGAGTTTAGAAGGATGAGGGGGGATCTAATTGAAACATATAGGATACTGAATGGCCCAGACAGAATAGATGTTGGGAAGATGTTTCCATTGGTAGGAGAGACTAGGACTCAAAGGCACAGCCTTGAAGCAAAGGAAAGACCTTTTAGAATGGAGATAAGGAGAAACTTCTTCAGTCAGAGTGGTGAATCTATGAAATTATTGCCACAGAAGGCTGTGGATACCAAGTCATTGAGTATGTTTAAGACTGAGATAGATAGGTTCTTGAGTATCAAGGGGATCAAGGATTACAGGGAGAAAGCGGGAGAATGGGATTGAGAAACTTACCAGCCATGATTGAATGGTAGAGCAGACTTGATGGGCTGAATGGCCTAATTTCTGCTTCTACGTCTTTTGGTTTAAATCTTCCATTGTAATCAAAAGTTGTTTCTTTGCATGGTAACTTTTTAGCATTTGCTCTGCTGGAATATAATTTAACTATCTCTGCAAACAGAGTCATCTGAACTTTGAGCAATCCTGATCAGATTTTTGGGTTGCAAAAATTTGTGTTTTATTTCTGTCATTTGTCAGTAAAGTGTTGGTTATTGTGTTAGAATAAAATTACATCACTTCTACAAGAGAATGATCTTCTTGTTCTGCTTGATCCACTGTAGCCCTTAAATTACTTATTGTTTGCCTGGAGTACACACTATTCAGTCAGTTGTAGCTCATCAGCCCAGCCTAAATCTTTCTGTGTACAGGTATTTGGAATTTCTTTCAATCCCAGTAACGTTACTGAAAGTTTGTGGTCTGTTGCGACCTGAAATTTCAGTCACCTGAGGTAGTCTGTGAACCTTTCACGTGCCTATGTGACTGCAGACACAACTTTACTTATAGCTGAGTAATTCTGTACAGTTTCTGCCAACGCTATTGATTTGAAATAGACTGATTTTGGTGTTTCATCAAGGTGCACTGAATAAGGATTGATAGTCCTGTGGATGATTTGTCTGCAGCTGCAGTTGTGAATAAGCTTGGGTTTTAATGTTCTTTAGCATCAATAGAAAGTAACTTCTCTTTGAGAGCATAAAAAATTGGAGCAGGAATAGGCTATTCAGCCTCTTACATATTCCCCAAAAATTTAGCAAGAAAAAGGTTGACATGTCCTAGGCCTCAACTCCTTTTCCATGCCAACTCATCTTCGCCCATAGCTCCTCAGTATTTCGAGTCTAACCTACCTCTTTAAATACTTCCAGTTATCTAGTCTCCCCAACTCTCTAGGATGGAGAATTGCAGAAATTCACTACCCTCTAGGAGAAGAAATTCTTTCACACCCTTATTCTGTAATTATGTCCCTGAGTTGGACTACTAGTCCCCCACTAGTTGAAACATCTCCTCAGTATCTACTCAGTTAAGTGCCTCAGAATCTTTCAAAAAGATTGCCCCAACTCTCATGAATAAAGTCCTAACTGTTTTTGGTAAGTCTACGTCTTTATCTCAGGAATCAGCTGAGTGAATCTCTTTCGAATTGCTTAGAGTGCCAGTACATCCTTTCTTAAACATGGGCATCAAAACCGCACATGGTACTCCAGGTGTGTTCTCATTGTAGTAAGACTTCATTATTTTTAAACTCCAACCCCTATAGGTTTGGAAGGAACTGTCTAAGGAGCCTTGTTGAATTTCTGCAGTGCATCTTATAGGTGGTACACAATGTTGTTACTGAGTGTGGATGGAGGGAGCAAGTGTTTGTGGATATCTTTGATGCATTGTTCTTGACTATGTTCTCTAGTTTTGTTGAAGCTGCACTCATCCAGGCATGTCGGGTGTATTCCATCACTCCTGATTGTGCCTTTTAGATGGTGGACAAGCTTTGGCAATTCAGGAGTTGAGATACTCGCTGCAGGATTCCTTGCCTCTGACTTGCTCTTGTAGCCACAGTATTTATATAGCTAGTTTCTAGTGAGTTTCTATCGAATTCCCAATCTTGCTCACCCTGCAACCATGTCTCTGTAATAGCTGTCAAGTCATATTTATTTATTTATTTCTATTTTTGCCATCAACTTATTACAAATGCTGCATGCACTCCGAGAAAGATCCTTTTAAAAGTTATAGTCTGTCCCTGACTCCAATACCACCACTATTTTCTTTCGAAAGCCTGTTTTGAGTTGAGTGAGTCTGATTTAAGTTAACGATAAATTTTCTCATTGATTCATTGTGTCTGATAAGCATTGTATATTATTTACATATTTTGCTGGAAATTCATTGATTGCTGTCGTCTTCTTTGGATCCAATGTGATTCTTGGTATCCTCGAAATGTGGTCATTATTCTAGAGAATAGGCATTTTCTTATTTAGTGCAAGGCCTGTATTATGTAGTATTTTTAACATATCCAGAATTCTAGACATTGATTTTTGAAAAATCCCAGGTGCAGAGGATGTTAGTGTCTCAACTGTTAGAAGGTGTAAGCAATATTGCCCAATTGGTTCAATAAAAGTAGTTAGCGTTTTTGATGCTTGGTCTAAAGCTCTTTGCTAGCACCCACTGTTTGCATCCAGTTTTGTGAAAAACACACTTGTTGCCAATTTTGTCAAACAATTGTTAACAGACAAAATGTTATGGATTTTCCTACTAGCTCCTTTCTTTAATTCTGTGAGATTAATAGACATTGTTACTTCTCCCAACAGTTTTGGGAGCAGTTACTTTTCCTGAGCAGTATTGTGTTTGTTCAGTTGCTACTGATATGACCCCATTTTCTTTCACGTCTGACAGTCCAGAACATGGCTCCTCTACATTCAGTCCTGAAAGACTGCCTGGCTGTATTAAATTCTATTTCTAAGCTTCTTAACATCAACCTGATCCCACTGGATCTGATTTAACTCCTTTTCGTGTCCCCTGGGAAAGTTGTTTTGAACATCTTGTTCTGTATCTTTAACCACTTGAACTTTTTCCTTGTTACATGATTTCCATTTTTATTTTGCAAGATCTTTTCTTTAATGTTGAGGTGATGAAGATGCTGTTAACTTACAATATTTTCTAAAATGGCCCAACCACCTAGTGGTATTATCGCTGGACTGTTAACCTCCTGGTACCTGAGTTTGAATCCCATTATGGCAGATGGTGGAATTTGAATTCAATAAAAATCTGGAATTAAGAGACTAGTGATGACCATGAATCCAATGTTGATTGTCAGAAAAACCTATCTGGTTTACTAATAGCCTTTTGGGAAGGAATCTGCCATCATTACCCGTTCTGGCCTATAGTTGACTCTTAACTGCCCCGTTGAAAAATTAGGGATAGGCAATAAATGCTGATCTAGCCAGTAAGGTTCTCATCCCAAGAATGATTAAAACAAAATAAGAATAAATTGGCCATGTTTATAACAATCAGCTCCTCTTGCAGGATTTTCATTGTGTTTGTGATTCTTTTTGGATCCACATCATGTTCAACCTAACATTGTTAGTGATGTTGATTCCTACTGTTTTGGATTTTAGTCGGAGGGAGATGATGCTGATGCCATCTTGGGGATTTCCCATCTGACTGTCAGAAAAATCCTCACTGTTTACTTTTAGCAATAATTGATTTAAGGTCCTTATTTCTGCCTGTGTAGTAAGTTGGATTTCCTGTTCCAACATTGAGTCAGCTTTGAATTGAAGGAAATCTATTATCTTCTGATCCCTTACACTGACTATTGTATGGTCTCTAATTAATTCATTCTTCAAAGTTTTGTATCTGTGCTATTCTGCTGGATGACATATTCATTAAAGTTTCTATTGATTCTCACAAATGCTGAGACTGCTGGCTTCATTTTTCTCTTTCTACCACTAAATTTCTTTTGGGGCCAAAGTATGGATTGAATGTTTTAATCATACTCTGTTATACTTTCTCCCATGCCTTGTTTAATCAGAACATCAGTTATTGGGCCTGCAACATATAATAATACGTTGATTTGATGAAACCGCTCCTTCAAGTATAAGCCTAAATCTTTTGTATAATATCAATATATCTGGTTCCAATAATGTGGCCTCCTGGGCCTTCCACATTATCATTTTGTTGAGAAATAGCAAGGTCTTTACCAAGATGGTCATCCCTTGGGCTGTCACATCTGATTGACTTGAGTGAATACTTAGAATATTTCTTCTTTTTGTTGAAGATTTTCTGATTCTGTGTGTTTACTCTAGAGTGTTGTCAGTTCATGGCCAGAGTTTGAAGCCTTCCGAGGTCGTGATCTTCCTGCTTTTTACTCAGTTCTATTGTCTGACATTCAATCCTGTACTGCCAGTGGAGTCTTTCTCCTTTCAGCTGTGTCCTTTAGACTCGGTTTTAACTTTAGCTCCTGGCCCTGGAGGCTTTTTTTACCCTGAGCTGCCAATATGCTTTATCTCATTCTCTAACCAATATATATTGCTCCAGAGTATTGAGATACTACTCTGCAATGTATCTCTGAGCTGTAGGTGTCTATATATACACTGTCCCCTGAGGCTGCTTGCTCCTTATACCTCTAAGTTTCTTCAATTTCTGTTTGCATTGTAACATTCCTTTATTTACATCTGTACATATGTTATAAAATGTTGCTAGTGAGTGTAGTGTCTAAGATCTCTCTTGTTCACATCTCAAATATTATGTTTAATTTGGATGGATACAGAGGATGGATACAGAGGAGGAAGTGCTGGATGTCTTAAAATACATATAAATGGATAAATCTCCAGGATCTGATCAGGTGTACCCTAAAACTCTGTGGGAAGCTAGGCAAGTGATTTCTGGGCCCTTTGTTGAGAAATTTGTATCATTGATAGTCACAGGTGAGGTGCCCGAAGACTGGAGGTTGGCTAATGTGGCTAATATTTAAGAAAGATGGGAAGGAAAAACCAGGGAACTATAGGCAGATAGCCTGACCTCGGTGGTGGGCAAGTTGTTGGAGGGAATCCTGAGGGACAGGATGTACATGTACTTGGAAAGGCAAGGATTGATTAGAGATAGTTAATATGGCTTTGTGTGTGGGAAATCATGTCTCAATAATTTAGTTGAGTGAAGAAATAACGAAGAGGATTGATGAGAGCAGAGTGGCGAATCTGATCTAGTTGGACTTCAGTAAGACTTTGAACAAGGTTCCTCATGATAGACTGGTTAGCAAGGTTAGATCACATGGAATACAGGGAGAACTAGCTATTTGGATATAGAACTGGCTCAAAGGTAGAAGACAGAGGGTGGTGGTACATTGTTTTTCAGACTGGATGCCTGTGACCAATGGTGTGCCACACGGATCGGTGCTGGGTCAACTGCTTTTCCTCATTTATACAAATGATTTGGATGTGAACATAGGTGGTATAGTTAGTATGTTTGCAGATGACACCACAATTGGAGGTGTCATGAATAGTGAAGAAGGTTCCCCCAGAGTGCAATGTGATCTTGATCATATGGGCCAGTGGGGTGAGGAGTGGCATATGGTGTTTAATCTAGATAAATGTGAGGTGCTGACTTTTGAAAAGGCAAGTCAGGGCAGGAGTTATACACTTCATGGTAAGGTCCTAGAGGGTATTGCTGAACAAAGAGACCTTGGAGTGCCAGTTCGTAGTTCCTTGAAGGTCGAGTCCCACATAGATATGATAGCGAAGAAGGCATTTGGTTTCCTTTATTGGTCAGAGCATTGAGTATAGGAGTTGGGAGGTCTTGTTGCGGCTGAATAGGACATTGGTTAGGCCACTTTTGGAATATTGTGTGCAATTCTGGTCTCCCTGCTATGTGAAACATATTGTGAAATTTGAAAGGATTCAGAAAATATTTCAAAGGATGTTGCCAGGGTTGGAGGATTTGAGCTATAGGGAGAGGCTGAATAGGCTGGGGCTATTTTCTCTGGAATGTTGAAGGCTGAGGGTTGACCTTTTATAGAGGTTTATAAAATAATGAGGGGTATGGATAGGGTAAATAGAGATAGTCTTTTCCCTGAGGTCGGGGAGTCCAGATCTAAAGGGCGTAGTTTTAGGGTGAGAGAGGAAAGAGCTAAAAGGGAACTAAGGGACAACATTTTCACACAGAGGGTTTTGCGTGTATGGAATGAGCTGCTAGAAGAAGTGATGGAGGCTGGTACAATTGCAAATTTTAAAAGGCATCTGGATGGTTATATGAATAGGAAGGATATGGAGGGATATGGGCCAAATGCTAGCAAATGGGACTAGATTAATTTAGAATATTTGGTCGGCATGGACGAGTTGAACTGAAGGGTCTGTTTCCGTGCTGTACATCTCTGTCTCTGGGATACAACTGGACTGGAGGATGATAAGATGCAGCACATTGTTCTGCTGCAGTCTTGTCTGCCAGTCTTTAATCCCAGTTCACTTATGTCAGATCTGTTTGACCTATTGAAGTGGGTTCTTCTCCTATTAATTATTTTTACATTGGATTTACTCATTTCATTCCCCAGAATCTGATATTACAATACTTTTTTTTTTATTCATTGGTCTGGAGAATTCTCCTGAACACATCTCATAAACACTTCACACATTTTGTCCTTTACAGTATTACTTTCCCAATCTATCTTAGGATAAAGTTAAAATCTCACAATACCAGGTTATAGTCCAACAGGTTTATCTGGAAGTACTTGCTTTCAGAGTGCTGATCCTTCAACAGGTAGCTTTGGAGTAGGATCATAAGACACAGAATTTGTAGCTAAAGATCACAATGTTGTGCAACCCTGAAAAAATATATTAAACAAACCTAGATTGCTGTAGGTTTATTCAATATATCGTTTCAGTTGCACAACACTGTGATCTTTAGCTACAAATTCTGTGTCTTATGATCCTACTCCAAAGCTACCTGTTAAAGGAGCAGCACTCTGAAAGCTAGTACTTGCAGATAAACCTGTTGGACTATAACGTGGTGTTGTGAGATTTTTCACTTTGTCCGTCCCAGCCCAACACTGACACCTCCACATCTTATCTTAGGATAAGTAAGGTTCCCATTAGAACTAATCTTTAATTCTTTTACCTCTGTAATTTGATTGCAGATTTGTTACTCTGTATCTTTCTCACTGTTTGGCCTCTACGATACAACTCATTGAATAGTAGTAACTCTATTATTTCTTCATTCTAACCAACGAAACGCCTTCTTTGTCCCCAAAATCATCCTTTGCTTCCAGCACAGTGAAGTTCTCTTTCATAAGGCTACCATTCCACTTTTTGTTCCTTTACAACCTTCCCTGAACTCTTTCAAATGAATTTTTGGTCCTCAGTCCTTTCCATTTGTTGGTTAAGTCTCCATCATCACCACAGCATATTTGCACATGGCAATCTGAGCTTGCAGTTTATCAGTGTTACTTAACACACACATTTCATTCACATTGCTGGTGATTCCATCAAATACTTTCCTGTTTCCTACTTTAGTAGTGTCGCCTTCCCCCAAATTTTTGTGCTCCTTGTTTTCCTCTCTGATACAATCTCCTCGTTCCCATATTCTTGCTAAGTTAATACAGACCTTCTGCAATAGCAGAAGCAAAGCATCCTACAATATTCGTCCTAGCTTCCTTCAAGTGCTGTCAATCCTGAACAGAATATATTCCTCCCTGAATTGGTGCCAGTGTCACAAAAATCTGAAATCCTTCCTACTGCACCATTTCTTCAGATGTATTCACCTGCTCTGCCCATCTATTTCAATACATGTTATCACATAGCTCAGAATCTCTAGGTTACTATCTTTAAAGGTTATACCTGTCTGTTTCTTTTGTTTTTCCCGAATATATGATTTCAGGGCCCTGACCTTCTCTCCCCAAATACTGCTGGTACCAATAAAAACCATGGCTGCTGGTTTTTTCATGTTACCATCATCCAAGCTCTGTGCAGCCATTCAGGAACACCCTTAACCCTGGCAACATATCATGGTGCCCATGATTCCAGGCATACTTGTCAATTTTTCTAACTTCTATCTGCTATCAGTGCTTCTTTCATTGTCTTCTTCCTGTCTCCTGTACTCCTGACTCAGCAGGAGTGATGCCTTGTATTTGGCTGTAGCTGCACTTCCCTGAGGAATTGTCACTCTCATCAGGATGCACAACTGGTCATGGGGTGAGATAAACTCAGACAGACTTCTGCATTGCCTGATGGCTTCCCATTCCCCTTTTCTATGTTTCAGTTTAAGAATTGAAGAGACTTTATTTGTTAAAATGCTATCATGGAACTCCCATCCTGATGGATGCACCACAGTGACACCAGCTGCTATTCAAGCTCCAAAGTTCTGAGCTCAAGCTGCTATCGCTAACAGCACTTACTGTGCACGTAATCACTGCTGAGGACCTCATCCCAGGATTAAGCTGCTCTGTTGTATCTGTACTAAATTATTAAGTTTATGTCAGGACTCACCAATCAGCTGTTTCCCTAGTATTCACTTAACTTACAGGAAGGCTAACTAAAATGTTTTACTTAACTCATCTTTTCTAAATATGTCATACTTTAATTTTCAGGAAAAAAAACTCATTAGTATTATTATCCCTTGTTATTTAATTTTAACTTTGCCCACTAGACTTCATTAGTGAATTGAGCACTGATTATAATTATATGGGAAATTAATAAGATTGATTTTAGTTTTGAACAACTTTACAAAATTATCTATCCAACCTCAGTTTGCAGTTGATTAAATTTAGATTATATTTAAAGCTGATCCAGAAGCTCACCCCATGCAATACCCTAACTTTGTGTCATAATTTCATGATTTTAGATTAGATTAGATTACTTATAGTGTGGAAACAGGCCCTTCGGCCCAACAAGTCCACACTGCCCCGCCGAAGCGCAACCCACCCATACCCCTACCTAACACTACGGGCAATTTAGCATGGCCAATTCACCTGACCTGCACTTCTTTGGACTGTGGGAGGAAACCGGAGCACCCGGAGGAAACCCACGCAGACACGGGGAGAACGTGCAAACTCCACACAGTTAGTCGCCTGAGGCGGGAATTGAACCCGGATCTCTGGCGCTGTGAGGCAGCAGTGCTAACCACTGTGCCACCGTGCCGCCCACTATGCCACCGTGCCGCCCACGGTGGCATAGAAGATTTTGTTATCTTTCTAGTGTGGTTCAGATTCCCAATTCACAGCCAGACTTGTTTTACGCTCTCCTACTCTGACCTTGCCTTGTTTTATGTATCCTTCTTTGGGTTAGGAAACTGAAACTGTTAATTGTAGGAGTTACGCTGTCTATGAAAACACATCCTACAGACTTATCCAGAGAAGTTAGCTTAGGTAAAAGACGAGGTTAAGTCCATGATGGATAGTGACGTTATTGAACCAAGTCATAGTAGCTGAGGTTTACCAGTTGTGACGTTGCTGAAACCAGATGGGGCACAAACACTTTGTATTCATTATCACACTTTGTTTCTTATGCCATGACGAGAGGATCTTAATGAAAGAATTGAAATACATGATTGGTCACCATAATTCCATTGCCAAAAAGGATAATGGCAAGTTCCACTATCTGGACGAAACATAGAAAATCAGCTTTTGTAATACAGGATGAACTTTACCAATGTAAAGCCATACCATTTGAAACAAAAGATGCACAAATAACTTTGCAACAATTAACCAATAAAACAATTGAAGAACATATTGTTTGCATTGAAGAATTGGTAGTGTTCAGTTAAATTTGAGAATAACATTTATACCACTTGAATGAACTGTTGATCATCTATAAAGAACCAACTTGTTCATAAATCTGACTAAAAGTGCATTTGTCAAAGCAAAAATGATTTGTTTTGGGTCACACTATGGGCCAAGGTTAAGTGACAGCTAGAGAAATGAAAATAAGGACCACAGTGGATTTTCCCATTCTGAAGACAAGGATATATTGGCATTTTATTTGGATTGTATCTGTTCCCAACTGTAATTGATCCTTTGACAAGATTGTTGATGAAAGGCAAGAAGTGTGAATGGACAAAGCTCTACACCCAATTGCAATTGTAACCTCGTGTCATTATATTTAAGTGACTAACCTTAAATATGAAACATGTAATCTATCAAGCCAGGTTAACTTGTTCAGTTGGAATCAGCTGTGATCTCAACAACATTATAAAGAGATTCTTATTGAGGCAAGAGTTGATTGAAGTCAAGAGGAAATAGCTTTATGTTTCACTTTGTGAATAAACTTATTCCAAGTAAAAACAATGCTTGGATTGTTCCTTTACCAGCTGGTTGTCAGGAGCATAGCTAAACTGTACGTATAACTCCATGTGAGGTCTCACCAAGCCTTCTACCATTGCAGTAAGATGTCTATAGTCATAAATTCTAATACTTGTCACAAAAACTGACATACCATTTACATTCCCAGTCTGTGTTGTACTGCATATACATTTTCCATGATTTTCATTCAGGAACACCTAGGTGTTTCTGAATACCATTATTTCCTAGTCTCTCTCCATTCCAAAATGTAATTTGCTTTTCTATGTTTCCTACTAATAGATAACTTTTACCTGTGTTTTATTTGATCTGCGATGGTCTTATTTATTTGCTTTATCTATCTGCATCCATTTGTGATTTGTTGCACACCCTAACAGCTGACTTTCTTATCCCACTCTGTATTGTCAGCAATACAGAGTGGGATATGTAACACTTTGTTCCTTCATCCTAATTCATTGATGCAGATTGTACATAATAAACTCAAACACTCATCCCTGTTGTGCCCCACTCGTTACAGCCTACCCCTACAAAAACCCACTAATTCCTGCATCCAGCTGTATTTTCTGTTCCTCGTATTTTAGTTCAACTGTTTCAATGGTGCCGCTATTATAAAGCGGGCTCGCATGGGAATGGAACCATCATGTTATACCAGAACAGACTGTATTTCTTTATTCTATTTTGTTGTGAATACTTCAAGCTTTCAGATAGAATGCCTATAGTTGTACTATTTTCTGATCTTTGTCACTAATTCTTATTATCATTGTTTAGATTAGCTGTCCTTTTCTGACCCACTCTGCTTTGTTGTCAAGAATTTGTGTGTGTTGATAGAAGCATGAACTGACACAGGTAATGCTGCATTAAATCTCATTCTTAATGGTGGCCTTTGTGAGAGGGGGTTATCAAACACTCAACCTTCCCTAGCTTCAGTCCTTCAGCAAATATGGAAAGTAGAATATTGTCCGACCGAGTCTTGCTACTTTTTGCAGCATTCAGCAACAGGCTCTGTCTCTTGTGTGCAAAATTGAAGTGATCAAGGGAGGTGTGCAGATATGGTGCAACGTGAGCAGACAGCTGCAAACTGTCAGCCACATATATCTATCTGTTGTGGTCAATTTCTTGTCTGCATGGAGGCAACTGAAATCAGAGAATTTTCCATCCAGGTGATTTTTAACATTGGCAACACAGGACATCTGATCTTTTGATGTGAATAGCCACTGTCAAATAGATTGTAAATAGTATGGAGTCTATTGCAGAGCCTTTTTGACACAGTCTAGGTTATGAAAACATCTGTTTTGGATCTCCTGGTGGTAGTTAATTTTATGTCATCATGAAACAATTTCAGAATTGTAACTAACTTCTTTGGACATCTAAATCTTTAAAAAGCCACACAGCCTCACATTATATACGTTTCCAATCAACTTGCTAGAATACACCTCTGGAACAGACGGGATTTAAACCAACACCTTCTAGCCAGAGCTAGGGACACTGCCACTGCACCACAAGAGCTGTTCAATAGCCATGCTATATACGGACTTGATGAACACATTGAAGCAATCTTGGTGTTGACATTAAAACTATTGAGTTTTTTCTTGGATTTATTGAAGAAAGCTTCCATGGAACCTCTAAAGTAGCACTGTGCCTCTGGGAGGATTTCCTCATCTACAGGAAGTAGATAGTTCAGGAGAACGCTTGTTAGATTTGTTTTTGGCATGGATGAGAGAAAAATAACTTGATAATTTCCACAGCATAATTTATCTCACTAAATGAAGATAGTTAGAACTGTCACATTCCTTAAATCTATGGGAAGGAGGACGATCCTTTTCCTTCCCAAATGTGTAGGATGAGTGCACAGAATTCTGATTCAAGTAAACGTCTGGCTTTGTAAATCTCAGCTGGAATATCATCAGGGAAGCAGGGTTTTCAGTTTTTCATCTGTTCAATTACTTGTTGCAGCTCTATCATCTATGCCCTTCACTCGTGGATTCTGTCACATAATATTGGAGGGGGGGGTGTGGTTTACCCTGAAAAGCATCAGCAGGCACTTTAAGTTCATGGCCAAGGAGTTACTCAATGGAAATTTTCTTACTTTGATGGATGAGAGTTTCCTCTTTAAGAAGACGATTGTCATACTGTGAGCGAAGAGCATTTTGACTACTTGACCATGGTTTTAAAAAAAAGCTTCAGATGTATTGATGGTCAGCATATCATTTGGACTTTTTCTTTTCCTTACTACATGTCCTGCATTAGAACATTGTTTTAACAAGCCACCACACACTGCAGCACAGAGGTAATATGCAGAGCAGAGGAAAATCACCTACTCAGTTTATTCAAAAAGAACGGGTACCCAATGCATAGTCCGCTGATTTCTAAGCAACAAACCCCAACAAGCAGACAAAACATGTCCAGAAACCCTAGCCACTCTCCCTATATCAAAGACATCTCAGAAATGACTGCCAGACTACTCAGACCTCTTGGCATCATGGTAGCCCACAAAACCACCAACACACCAAAACAGCAGCTAAACTAATGCCATTTACAATTAACTTGCAAGAACTGTAACAAACACTACATTGGACAAACAGGCAGAAAACTAGCCACCAGGATACATGAACATCAACTAGCCACAAAAAAGACATGACCCACTCTCACTAGTATCCTTACATACAGTTGAGGAAGGACACCACTTCAACTGGGACAACATATCCATCCTAGGACAAGTCAAACACACACACACACGAGAATTCCTAGAAGCATGGCATTCCAACTGGAACTCTATCAATAAGCGCATTGACTTGGATCCCATTTACCATCCACTGAGAAAAAGAACAGGAAATGACATGACCACCGGAAATTGCGTCACCGACCAAAGGAAACCTAAACACATGAATGGAAAGCGGGCCATGCCACTAGCACTGCATCTGGAGGCTCACTGATGATGTTACCTAGTATGGTGACGAAGCGTCTGAAAATGAACCTTTCAGCTCAGTGAGCAAACCTACATCCATGTCCTTTATCTCCTGTGTGTCAGTGTTTTCTGCCTTTGGGAGCTAGTCTTGAGCTGTTTGCTACGGCTTTATTGACTTGCAAACTGCCAGGCAATGAAGGCTGCTTGTTTTAATAAGTTCAAGAATAATTTTCCTCAGACCAGCCACAGTGATGATGGTGTTCAAACCCAGCAGTTTAGGCACAGGGAGGACGTATATTTGACTTTATTTGATCCTATTGTTCTGAAATTGTGCTGGATCTCTTGAGGTTTTTCATATTTGTTATGATCTGTACTTGAAATTCCTGTCTTTGGACTGTCTGACTTCAGGCTGAGGCATTGATCTTCTTAGGATTTCAGGCCTCATAGTGTCTTGGTGCTGGATGAATGTTGTTCACTGCTCAAGCAAGTCAGTGATAAGAGTATTAGTCCTTTGTAAGGATTGAAGGTTATAGTTACAACTTAGAGTTTTGACCCAAACAACACATAACACGGGAGGTTCCAAAGGTACGGTTCCAAATTCCCCTAATAGAGTCTTGATATGTTAATGAAGCAAAGGACTCTTTACATTTATATAATGCCTTTCATGATTTTAGGTTGTCCCAAATTGTTTTACAGCCAATTAAGTACTATTTCTGTGTGGTAGCTATTCTGATTTAGGAAACATGGTAGACGATGTACAGGCATTGATCTGTCACAAACGTCAATGTGATAATTACCAAATTTTCAATTTCATTGATAATAGCTAAGGGCTAAACATTGACAGGAGATTGGGAAGAACCCTATTATTCTATTTGAAGTAGTGCCAATGGATATTTTATAACTCTGAGTGGGTAGATAGAGCTGTGGTTTAATGTCTGATCTGAATGAGGGTATCTCCCATCTGTGCCACATTCTCTCAGTGCTTCACCAGAGTGCCAGCTAGATCTTGTACTCAATTCTATGAATTTTTATTTTGTCGTCATTAACGAGAAAACAATCTTCCTTGAGAGTATTTCCTGTTTACTCCAACCAATGAGTCATAAAGGCCTTGACAATCTGAAGCTAGCTGCATGACAAAACCAAGTGAAATTAAATTGCGGCAGTGTGGAGGAAAAAGGCAACATTGTTGTTGTTGCTGTTGTAGTGATGCTAATGAGTGGCTCTGCACAGCCAGCCAAGATTGATTTCATGTTCGTTATGTGCCATACCATGGACCTCTCAACTGTGATTATTGAGATTGCAGCATTTTTTAAAAAATGTGTGTATCTTGTGCACTGTGGGTTTTAAAACATCATCAGATGATGCTAAGATTTCAATGGCATGCCAGCTAAATTCTGAAATTGCTTCATTATAACACATTAACATTTTAGTTTATTCTTATCCTATGTAGTTAGAGGTTGGCAGCGTTTTAGGAGCTTCCGACACTTAATGATGCACAAGGCAGACAAAGCGCTTTTTATGTCTGTTCCCATAGCCAGCTTTTCCTGGAACAATTCACCAAAGGCTACAGCTTGAGGGGTATTACTGCTCGTCAAGCATGGCTGACCAGGAGACTTCCACTTTTATTGTTTGCCTTGGGTGTACTGGAATAATTTCCACGTTGATAATCAACCTGTTTGGCATGTAAAGAATGTACTTTCCAAGGTCATCAGGTCCTAAAGTGGAACCCAAACCCAGAGCTTCTGGCTCGGAGGCAGGCAAGATACCCACATTAGCTGAAAAGTTGCAATAGTGTCTGTACCATACATTCCAGAAGGAGAGGTCAAACGGCTGTTGTCTGCTGTGTTTGTTCATGTTGTGCTAAGTGTTATTTGTATTTCACAGAGTATTTCCTGGGAGAAGTTAGGCGTCAATGAGTTTCTAATTCCAAATTAAGGCATGCAACTGGCCACTAGGTTATCTGTTTTTGTCTCCATTTTTTTTTCTGGAATAAAGCTGCTACATTGGTGTTTTTCAATCCTCCAGAACCTTTCCAGAATCTAAGGATTCTTGGAAGATTACTACCAGTGCGTTCACAATCTCTGTAGTTAAATCCTTGAACATCCTAGGATGCATCCCATCAGGTCCAAGGGACTTATCAGTCCCACCATCCCTCATTTACTCTAATGACTGCATTTATTTCCTCACCCTCATTTGCTCCTTGATTATTTCGTATTCTTTTGAATTCTTTTGAATGCTGTTAGTGTCATCTACCATGAAGGCTGATGTAAGATATTTGTTCAACTCCTGTACCATCTCCCCAGCCTCATTATCTCAGGGGACCATGTTCACTTTGACCTTTTTGTTTTATAGATTTGAAGAATCTCTTCTTGTAAAATTATCCTCAAAGTTTACTTTCTCCCTCTTTATTAGTTTTTTTTCTTTTTAAAAATAATTCTCTGTCCTCTAGCTTAGCATCAGTCTTTGCTACATTGTATAACTTTTCAATTTAGTGCTATCCTTAACTTGCCCGGTTAATCATGGTTGGCTTAGCCTCTTCCTGGAATCCTCCATCCTCATACCTTTTTGTGAGCTTTGAACTACTGTTCCTCAATTGTCTTTGCGGCTAAGCTTTTTTCCCACTGCACTCCAGCCATTTCTGCCCTCATTCCTAAATTTAGCACAGTTGTTTCTGAGCCAAGTTTCTTCCTCTGAAACTGCTAAATTCTAACCTTGCATGCTGCATTGGACTGACATGGAAGTATATGCTGTTTGGCCCCACTAGATTCTATCTCTATTATTTTAAAAAATACAATTTTATTAATATAGTACACATCACTACAGTCTAATACACCCAGTCTTCTCCACCAATCTCTATCTCAGTCTCTGTTTCTGTCTGTTTTGCCTCTGTGTCAAGCTTACATCATCAGTTACATTGCATTTACCCATTCGGTTAATAGATTCTACTTCTGAAGAGTTATCCCAAATTGAATATTACAAATTTAAACTCCAATCTGTGGACAGTAGTGAAAGTATTATGGCTCTGAGGAAAAGAATTCAGAAAAAAATCCACCTCTGTCACTAAAGTGGTGACTACAAAACGGAAAATGAGCATGTCTGAGAGAGTGCAAATGTGTAGGGTGGGCATTGGAGGAAAGTGGTGACCTCAGACGAAGACAGGTTTCGAGAATAGGGAGGCCTATAAATTGGACAGAATCTTGGAAATGGAATGTGTGGGTGAACTACACAAGGAATGAAAACTGAGCAAAGATAAGTGCTTTCAAGAGCAGCAAATAGTGAAAAAAATTGTAAATGATCTATTTATCTTGGTTATAAATCCTTACAATTGCATTTTCATTGTTGTGTTTGTGTCTCTTTCCCATATTTCAGGCAAAGCCGATCTATGGGGGCTGGTTATTGCTGGCTCCTGAAGGAACTGACTTTGAAAATCCAGTGCAACGATCAAGGGTAAGTTGAAAAGTTCTTTCTTTTTTGTGGGGTTTTTGGTCAGTTAATTGGCAGCTGTTCTTAAGAGTTAAACATTTTCTTGTGCCTTTGATATGCTTTAAATATCTGAACATTGCTGGAATAGTAGCTGCAATTAATAGAGATGATTATAGGCATATTTGCAGGGTGGGTCTGTCACACGGTGGTCCTGTTGTATGTGGAAATCTGAAACAAACATGAGAATGCTGGAGATGGTCAACAGGTCTGGGCAGCATCTGTGAAGAGAAAAACAGAGTTAATGCTTTGAGTCTATGACGACTGTTCTTTAGAACTGTTGTATTTATGATGGGGCCCAGTCATATGTGACGTGCTTTATAAGGCTGAGATCCACTTCCATACAGCTTGTGGAAATGTGAGAGAACACCCATCATGAAACTTGGAGTCTTTCCCAAAAGATAAATTATATCTGTGTGGATATATTGCAAGTCGAAAGTCGTTCTGTTTTAATAGACTGATAGCTGTCTCATTCATGAAGATTGATTTAAATTCATCAGCTGCATGAGTATTGTGTTACGTCAGTGCTTACTCTTTCCGTGGTGATGCTGAGAAACATTGGTAGGCCGAGTGAATGTTGTGGTGTTAGCCTCAATTATAAATCTGAGCTATAGAGTATGAAAGCAGGAATTATACCAATGTTTTCTGAAGCACACAAGCTGTCCATTCAAAAAGAAACTGCAAATAGCCAGAGATAAGCTATGTAGTAGACCATAAGATCCAGGTAGGCTGCCAATTTTGTAAACCATAACCATAAAGTAGGGTGTGGGACCTCCGTGTATTGTACCAACTACTGTCAGAGAGGGATTGTGAGCTAAACATATTAATGTTTATTATCTTAACGCCATATTATCAAATCAATGAGATATGGCTATATAGGTACTAACTTTCATGTGTTACAAGGAGATACGCATGAGAGACTTTTGAGTTGAGCTGGACACACTTCTAAAGCATAAAGTGCCAAATCACTTGGGGCATTACATGCTGGTGTTGTAGGATCACTGAAAACTGGAGACCGAAGATAATTTGGTGTTCAGTAGTAGTAAAAGAAGATGGTTTGTGAGAGACGGATGTGCCGGGAGGTGAAGATTATTGAAATTGATAACATGGAAAGAAGGTTCCGGAGTTTGGCAGCACTGATGAGGGATGAAGTCTTTTAGACACATGGGGAGATGGAGATTTTGAAATTATTGTGTGACTCCATATTTTTATTTCTTTTGAAGTAATTATATTTGAAATTTAAATATAGTGTATTGCCAATTATTAACTATCTCTCTGAATATGAACTTCTGGAGTTATGAGATGGTTTTGAACTTGAACAGAAAAGTCATTTCTTAAATAAAAGTAAAAGACTGTGGACTGTGAAATAAATAGAGAAAGTACTGGAAAGGTCCGGTGACAGCTATAGAAAGTTTTGAGTCCAGTATGATTCTTCAGAATTGAAGAACAGAAAGAAATTGTGAATGTTTGTCTTTCAGACTTGTAAAATCATGCTTCTAGTCTAAATAAAACAATTTTAACTGAGATAAATAACCCCTGATTTGTACAAAGAATTGACTTTGATTTTCCACCATTCCTTATCCTCCAGTACATGACTCAAGTATGAGCTGGATGATTATTATAACAGCCCAACATACATTCTGACTTTGTTCCAGCAGCCAATTGAAATAATCTTGACTGTCAGTGTATCTTATCCAGACCCCATGGTCTCAGACATCAGGGCATTGTGCTTGGTGTGCTAATATATTATCTCGGAGGTGGTTTGGAGTCTTTGATGTTTATTATTGTGGACCAAATATTGAACTACAGAAGCAATCACCCCAGTATCCACTAACGAAGCTGCATCAGAACATTATTCCAACGAGCCACCACACACTGCAGCACAGAGAAACTATACAGAGTAGAGGAAAATCACCTATACAGTGTATTCAAAAAGAACGGGTATCCAATGAACACAGTCTGCGGATTTCTCAGCAACAAACCCAAACAAGCAGACAAAAATATCCAGAAACCCTAGCCACTAGTCATCAAAGAAATCTTGGAAATGACTGCCAGACTACTCAGACCCCTTGGCATCATGGTAGCCCACAAACCCACCAACACACTAAAACAGCAGCTAATGAACTTGAAAGACCCTATACAGACAAAAAGCAAAACTAATGTCATTAACGAAATATCGTGCAAGACTGTAACAAACACAACATTGGACAAACAGGCAGAAAATTAGCCACCAGGATACATGAACATCAACTAGCCACAAAACAACATGACCCACTCTCACTAATATCCTTACATACAGATGAGGAAGGATACCACTTCGACTGGGACAACACATCCATCCTAGGACAAGCCAAACAGAGACATGCACGAGAATTCCTCGAAGCATGGCATTCCAACTGGAACTCTATCAACAAACACATTGACTTGGACCTGATTTGCAATCCCTTGAGAAAAAGAAGAGGAAATTGCATCACCACAGGAAATGACATCACCAAACCAAAGAAACCCAAACATATAAATAGAAAGCAGGAATCATGAACAATGCTTCGTCTGGAGGTCACTGAAGATGTAACCTAGTATGGTGATGAAACGTCTGAAAACAAACTTTCCAGCTCAACAAGCAAACCTACATTGTTAAAGCAAGCACTTAGAGTTGAAAGCCAATTAAATTTAAATCTGATAGTGTTGACAATCTTGAAGCAGTCCAGTTGTAAAGAAATTAATGTGGCATCATGGGTATAAAGATGGGGGCAGTTGGACAGAGGAGACAGCCAATTGCCATCTGAGGAGATAAAATTCCAGCTCTCAGTAAAAAGCACCACCTATTCATAAAGGTACATGGCACTCTTAGATGATATTCTTGACACCAGAAAGCACCTGAGAAGGCGTTTCGGACAGAGGAAGATGATGGAAGATGATACAGAAAATTTTGGAAGACGCACACTGTGTGAACCTTGAGAGATTAAGTTTTAACTTATTGTTTTCTTATTACTTGGATTTATATAAGCTAGTGGAGCAGTATACTTTGGAATCTTGTTTTATTCAGGAATAGGTAGTTAGAGATGGGTTGTTCAGTTTGTTAATAGTTCTGCTGATATGTTCACTGTTGGTGTTAGATAAATAAATAGTTACTTGTTAGTTATAGAATGGATGAAAGGATTCCATTTCCTTTAAACCACTCCTTCAGAACAGCTTGAGCTAATAGGCAGGTTATTCCACTTTTCACACTTCTTTTTATCATATTACGAGCCAAGGTGAATTCCTCCAGGTGTTTTGGTTTAATTATGGAGGAGTGCCGACCTCCGCTTTGTAACATCAGAATAAAATAGATTTTCACCATGTTTCTTTGAACTCAAAATAATCCATTTAGTTGTAAAATAAATTATTTTAAATACAGATGCAAATACGAGTTAACAAAGAAGCTAGGATTCAAAATTAAAATTCTTTCCCCTTAAGCCCAAATGCAGATGCACTCACAGAACACGAAAAGACAAAAGTCTCTGCAGATTGATGGCAATAAGGAAAATAAAAATCCTGTGGACCAAGGATCTGACAATAATGGATAGAATGTGATGACTTCTTACAGTTCACTGGGTTTCCTTTCAAAGAGGTTGGCTTGTGGATGATTGTAAATTAATTGTAAAACATCAGTTCTGATTGCACTTAAACTCGATTTGAGTCATTCTAGTTTCTAAGGTTTTACAGTGTAGCCAAAAATGTTAATATTGGAGACCGTATCATGTTCCCAAGAATTTTTACTGAGGAAAGAATTTCAGGACAGAGAGAGAAACTTGCCTTTGCTGCAAGACTTGGATGATGTTTCCGTCAGAGCCATAGGTATATAAAATAGAAGGTTTCTAGGCAACCATATGCATAGAGGTCCCGTAGTCTTTTCAAAATCAGGTTTTCCAGTGATCAAGGGCTGTAAAACTCTTGACTTGTCTCCTTGGAAGCTTTGCTTGCCTTGTTCTCCATAGTCACTTGAGTTCTTTGTAAATAGCAGATAGCTTGCAGCAAACATTAAACTGTTGACTTAATTCCTTGATAAAATCACGTTGTGCCCTTTTCAATCCAGAAAATGTCCGACCATTTTGTATCGTCCAATTTTTCCACAATGACATTATGTGTATGTAACCCCAACACTTGGAAGTATGCAGTTTCAAAAACACATAAGAAACAGCAGAATAAAATGGCCTGCTTGATTGGTGCCCCATTCACCAATTTAAACATTCACTCTCTCACCAGTGGGCCCACTGGTGGCATTTTCTACCATGCACAACATGTTGAGGCCCTTCAGCAGCATTTTCCAACTCTGTGGCCTCTAGAACTTAAACAGGCCAGTGCAGCAGGTGCATGGAAACAGGATTGAGGAATGTGGTGCTGGAATGAGGAGAAAGTGAGGACTGTAGATGCTGGTGTCAGAGTGGAAGAGTGTGGTGCTCGAATCACACTGCAGCACCACACTCTTTAACTCTGACTCCAGCATCTGCAGTCCTCTCTTTCTCCACATGGAAACAGGATGACCTGCAAATTCTTTTCCAAATAATGTACTACCTTGATCTGGAAATATCATCATTCCTCCATTGTTGTTGGTCAATATCCTGGAATTCTCTCCTTAACAGAGCTGTCCCTACATCACGCAGACAGCAACACTTCACCGACATCTTCTCAAGGGCAAGTAGGGATTGGCAATAAATTCTGAATGATGTTATGATACCATGAATGGTTGAAGAAGAATTCCTCACAGTAAAAATATCACGTGGCGTACTGCATCTGAAAGGTTTTGTTGTGGGGAAAATCAACAGCCTCTGAGACAGAGTCAGGGTTCAACGACAGAGTTTATTGTACAAAGAAATACCAGAGCTCTGGGGAAAGAAAGACACCAACAGCACAGTGGTCTGCTGCGAGTTTTCTCAACCCGGAGCACACGTCAGGATATTTTTATACGTTTTGTAATATAATAGCTCAGTGATGAGGTTATTGGCTTTGTAACATTGTTCATTTATTGTAAACATTGCGGAATTGTTGATAGTTTCTGTGCAGTCATTGTCAGTTCCAGCGCAGCCTTTGTTAATTTCAGCGCGGTCAATGTCAGTTTCAGCCCCGGCATTATCAGTTTCAATGTCTGCATGGAAATCCATTGCTTTAATAATGGGCGCTAATCGCTCTTCCTGAGAAGGACGATTACTGCAGCCCCGGCTTTTATCACCCCTGTATTGAGTCTGTATCAAACTGTTAGCATTTCTATCAAAGGTGTTAGCTGGACCCGGACACTTCAGCAGGCAGTATACGCTACTCATGTGTATTCTCTACCCCACCCACCTTAAACTAATCAACTAGGCTATGAGGGCATTGTTCTGGCATTCTGGTGGCCCCAGGCAGTTTCTGTGTTTGCACTGGTGTTTCTCTCCATTTTGTGGTCCAGCGGCCATCTTATGCATCAAGTGGCCAACTTTGGCTCAGTGGCCATCTTGTGTGTCTGTGTGCCTGACCTGTGTCACCCTGCCCTGTGCCATCTCCCACTTCAGTATGAGTAAATCTAAAATACCTGCTTATTGCTGCTTAAAATTACCGGACATGGAAGGAACTATTTTCTAATTTTCTAAATTTCATTCTTGTCATCTTGCTGTGACTCCTGTGTGGGATTTACATTACCAGATGTGTAGCTCGAACCAGTCTACAGGACTACCCCATTTTCTTGACCTTAGTGTCATGTTTTTGTAGATACTCAGAATATAGGCTGACCTCACTTTTCAATGACAATGTGCTTTTCTCACATTGGTAGTCAGCCTCAAAATCTGCAACCCACAAATGGACATTTCAGTTATCAATATCTTATATTTGGGTGCAAGCCTGTGGTACAGGCTGCGTTGCAACAATGGGTGGAAGTTTAAGATACGCCCACAGAATCAACCCCATGTGGCAAATGGCAAAAGTGGCAACAACCTAAAGTGCAGACTATAAAAACAAGTTGACACCTGAGATTTTCTGAGGCTTCAGAGGTCAGTGTCTGCAGTATATGTTTCATATTACTTTTTTGTTGGTCATGCCTTTGTTTCTTGCTATTTACATAATTGTAAAACATATTTCCCCCTCCTTCATATTATGTATTCAATTAACATTTCTATATTGATACATCACTCAAAGAGAAATTTTCACCATTGTTCAAGTTCCAATGCCCAATGTGTACATGTATTAGATGGTCATTGTTAGAGCCTTGAACTGACTTTCCACTACTTAATGTTGACACTGATTGAAATCTGAGAACCACATCAACATTCCCTTTGGTCCCTTCACAATCGTTGGCCAATTTTTAGTGCACTAAGTAACTTAATCACTAATTTTTATTTATTGGCTGAACACTTCATGACATTTAAAAATTCCAAAATCTATCTTGCAGAAATGGCAGAGAAGATTTTTTCTCCTGTACGAACATGGCTTACTGCGTTATGCATTGGATGACTCGGTGAGTTCAATTGTTTATACCTAGTCTAGACTTCAGTGATTGATATGTCTAAGTGTTATGAAGCTTTTTGTGCCAGGTGAATTTTGGAAATATATAATTGCAGCTTGTTTCTTTGTTTCTTAATTTTCACAATGCTTTCTTTTTCCGATCATTATTATGTTGCAGTTGCCATACCCAGTTCTTAGTTTTATTATAGTTTATCCTTTCCAAATTTTGTGATTTACTGTGTTAGTTCACAACAAAAGTTCAAAGTACCTTTATTTCAACTAGCATGAAAGAGGGACAGTGCCATTTGTGTTATGCCAAAATATACAGAAAGAATTTCATGGATGTTTAGGAAATGAAAAAAAACAAAGAGGAAGATAATTATCAGTATCTGGACTGGCTACATTTTTATGTACGCAGGTTATCAGGTAACCATTGAAAAATGAGGGGCTTCTGTACCCAGCTGTTTACAGGGTAACGTTAGAGATTTCCATTGTTTTAATGGAAACTGCTGTGACAAGCAATGATGTGAAATCAGCCTTTTTACAGGAGAGTTAGAGGGTGGGAAGCCAAAAACTACAGAAGAAAAGATCTTGAAAATTAGTATTTAGAAACTTTGGTGTTATTGAGTACAAAGGCAAAAGAAAGTAATAAATGTTATGTTTGAAGCACAAAATGTTATATACCCTGTCATTATTGATGCTGTGCAGGTTCCTGTTTCAACAAGTCCCATTGAGGTACTTAAAGGGATTGTTCAGAAATATAAGTAGACCCAGTTGTTTTAAATGAGATTATTCTAATTTACTATTCAACTGTGTTTGAGGGGCAGAGACAATATGGTAATTGACTCTGGATAGAGAGCTGCATAATTCTATATAATTGTATAGACAATTATATCCCTCATTTAAGGGCTCTCAATGTTTTCATCCAATCTTTAATCTGTCCATATGTTGCAGCTTTATAAAAAAGTGTTCTTGTGTGTAATAGATTTCTTTCTTGCATTCATATCATGTTGTTGAGTTGTGTCAGTTTGTAGCAATTCCAGAAATGCTGCCATTTGGATTAAATACAGTAAAGGAAGTTGTGGGAAGTTTCACAATCCAATGCCACATGTTCAATTTAACTGATTGTAGCCACTTCAATTAATTGAAATGAAATAACATTTTCTGTAATGTGTGCTGATGATTTGTTTGCAACTTTTGGAATGGGGATAAAGCATACACAGATTTACTGAAAGAAATGTGGACTTAATCATGCAGCCTACAGAAATCAGCACCAGCCCCCTCCCCCAAGGTCCCAATTGCTTGTCAGATCAGGATGTAATGTTAGATGCGCTTCCATTAAACAATGGAAATCTCTAGCGTTACCCTGTAAAGGGCTTCATACAGAAGCCCCTCACCTTTCAATTGTTACCTGATAACCTACTTGCTTAGAAATGTGACTGGTATAGATCCTGATGATCAGTGAAAACAAGATTAATGGGTAAGTAACCAAATGCTGTTCCAAGGATGTAATTCAAAACTGCCAGTGACGGGTGTGCACTTTGTCAGACCTTAACTTCACATGCTATAGGATGATTGTTGTTTAATCAAAAACATGCTTTAATTTTAAAAAGGAGATTCGTACACAATTGTACATAAGAACACCGGTCCTTCTTTTCAGCACAATTGTCGTCTGATAGGGTTGTGTTTAATTACTATGTTTTTCTCCATAGACGTTTTCTCAGGTTTTCATGATTCCTGTTAGTAGTTCCTCAAATAAAGATGAAGGCCCTTTTCATCATTTTTGTCCATGCTGTGTGGTGTTACTTACAATGTACATATTCAAAGTGGATTGTGCACCTTTGGCACTCTGCCACGGAAGGCAGTGGACGTGAGGTCATGGCATATTTTTAAGGTAGAGATGGATGTTTGTTAGACAAGGAATCAAAGGTTATCATGGGTTGATGGGAATTTAAAACTTGAAGCACAAATAGATCAGCCATGATCTTATTCAATGGCAGAGGAGAAAGAGAGACTGTCTGGCCTACATCAGCTCTTACAAGAATGGAGGATCAATACCACTGAGAGGTGGAAGTGGAGTGCTATGCCGTAGTTTCTGTTGATGCTGACAATGTAATGGGTACCTGACTAATTGTAACAACAAGTACTGAGGTAGCAATGGAAGTACTGTACCTGAATGAGTAGCCTTGTCCTGAGAGTGAAGTGGGTGATAGGGAGGGGAAAGGGAATGGGATGTGAGGGTGGTCACTGAGTTAGAAATAAAGAATGATCAGTTTTATTGGAATGCTGATTCGATTGAAACTCTTGCTTTGGAAATTGTGGAATTTGGGACTATGAACAGGTAATTGGCTCTGGAGGTGAAGCATATACATGGGCAGAAAGTTGTGATAAAAGCAATGCTGCACTGGTAGCCAAACGTATAATTGATGAGAGGGAGAATGGGGTTATAGGTATAAAACTTGTATGAGAGGTTTTAAAATGATGGGTGCATGCCATCTTTACATATTAGGATATGAAGAGATGTTTAAAAATTATATCAGTGATTCAGTCTATTACAAACAAATAAAACCAGGAACTGTAGATACTGGAAATCTGAAACATGAACAGAGATTGCTGGAGAAACTCTGTAGGTCTGTACATCTTTGGAGAGAAAGCAGAGTTAATGTTTTGGGTCCAGTGACACTTCTTCTGATGAAAGATCACTGGACCCAAAACATTGATTCTGCTTTCTCTCCATAGATGCTGCCAGGTCTGCTGAGTTTCTTCACCAATTTATTTTTATTACAAACACATATTGTTAATGATTCCCAAAGTATGTGCCTTGGTTTAGGGGCAACCATTATTTATTTAGTAGGTACTACTTGTATTTTGTTCTGTTCTTTCATGATTGCTACTCACTTGAACCCAGTCCCAGTTAGAATCCTGATATATTAAAAAGTAAATGCTAATTTCCATCCACCACTCAACTTCCCATTGAGTTGTGTGATTGTGTTGCTGAATGCTGAAGGCAAAATGACACTTATATTAGTTCTAATTTATAAGGAGCCCTCTGATAATAAAAACACAATTGGCTCAGGCAATCTTTCTGCTGAGCAATTATGGACCAATTCTATGATTTGCTTATGCCTGGGTTTTGACTTTCAATTGTATTGTGCTCCTTTTCCACTAGCATCTGGTACAGATGATGCATTTGTGTCATATGTTATGCTTGGCACTTCGAAGGGCACTGTGAGAGTTTTGTTTTTGGCAGAAGTTCTTGTGGTCATGAAACCACAGACATTCAAAGCAATTCTGCTTATTTGAAATGATGAGGTAGAAGAGAAGCAAATTGTTTAATTCTTATGACATGGAGTGGTTAATGGGCTTTATCGATCCATTGTTTTCTTGTCCTATATATTCAGTGGTTATATCAGGTTCCTTTTGGCAGCAAATTGATTTTTCTTACTGTTTTAGCTGCCATGCCTATCTCTAATGAAAGTTCAGCATCCTGTTCTATTAACTTTGAATTTCAACCCAGTCCCCTCTGTTGCTTTAAGCCACTTAGGTTTGGCTTATTATAGATATTTCAGAGAGGTGTGTTGACAATTCTTGATCCAGTTGTGATTATCAGCTTTTTTGGGGGAAATGCAAAATCTGTCAATAAATTCCCTATAACTTCTTGGCTGAACTCAGAAACTGTGTAAAGTTGGAACTGCAATTGAATCTATGTAATACTGTTTACTTTGCCTACTGCTATTTGTTCAAAAGACTGGAAGGGAAATTAATAGCATGTTTATCGCTGGTATTCGAGATACAGATGGACACAGATAGACAGACACATTCACATTGTTAGTGTCCTGTGTCTGTGGGAAATACTGTCGCTGTCATACTGTGGCACATTCTTTTTGATCAGTTGAGTTCAAGTTGGAGTTTTATTCGTTCTTGATGTTTGAGAAGTTAGCGTGCATTGTTTACTCCAGTTTCTCTTGAAATTGGTGGAAAGTCTTCATGGATTGATGTAGTCCATCTGGTGAGCATGCATCTCTAATGCTTTAGGGTTGAGAGTTCAGGGATTTTAATATCACATCTGAAAAATCAGGAGTGTGCCACATCTTCAGTATTTGACTGTAGTGTGCAGGTTTAGGTGGGTTAGCCATGGGAAATGCAGGATTATGGGGATGTGGGGGAGAGGCTGGGTAGGTGGATCCTAGGTCTGGGTAGGATGCTGTTCGGATGGCTGATGTGGATTTTATGGGCTGAATGGCCTCTTTCCACACTGTAGAGATTCTAGAATTCAATGATCATAATGAATGGTGGAGCAGGCTTCAATGGTCAAATATCCTACCCCTCCTGTTTTCTAAGTTTCTCATTTGATTTTGATGGGCATCACTTTACAGGCTCCTGCTGGTGTGTTTGCAAGTGACTGAGGGCCAGTTTTTAAAAAGATATTATTAGGGTGGGCTACCTGTCACTCATCCCTGACCTGCCTGCCCTTTTTTTTTGGTCCTCAGGAGCTGTTTCCTGTCTGGTTTCTGTTTTGAGATTGGTTGGAGGAGGTCAGGGATATGGGAAAGCCTGACAGGTCACTCACCTCAGCCCTTGACAGGAAAGGACGGCCCTGACCTTTACTTGCCCCCTTTCCAAATCAAGTACTCCCTTTGCCTCCCCCTCATGGTCTTCCTTCCCCTGGTCACTCTATCATTTTTCTCTACTGCTCCCTGTCCTCTCAACTTACCTCCAGCCTGCCTGCAGGGCGTAGAATCTGGGAATCTGCTGGTCATGTGGCTGGAACTGCAGAGTTCCTGCTATCCCACTGGCTGGCAGCTCTCTGAGGCAGGACTTCCACCTGAGTGGGGAATTCAAATCTCCCCTCCACCAAATTAATGCAAATGGCTGAGGGGAAGCTGGCATGACTGTTTAAGTACTGGATTAGTGGTGCTAGAAGAGCACAGCAGTTCAGGCAGCATCCAACGAGCAGCGAAATCAACGTTTCGGGCAAAAGCCCTTCATCAGGAATAAAGGCAGTGAGCCTGAAGCATGGAGAGATAAGCTAGAAGAGGGTGGGGGTGGGGAGAGAGTAGCATAGAGTACAATGGGTGAGTGGGGGAGGAGATGAAGGTGATAGGTCAAGGAGGAGAGGGTGGAGTGGATAGGTGGAAAAGAAGATAGGCAGGTCGGACAAGTCAAGGAGACAGTAACTGAGCTGGAAGTTTGAAACTAGGATGAGGTGGGGGAAGGGGAAATGAGGAAGCTGTTGAAGTCCACATTGATGCCCTGGGGTTGAAGTGTTCCGAGGCGGAAGATGAGGCGTTCTTCCTCCAGGCGTCTGGTGGTGAGGGAGCGGCGGTGAAGGAGGCCCAGGACCTCCATGTCCTCGGCAGAGTGGGAGGGGGAGTTGAAATGTTGGACCACGGGGCGGTTTGGTTGATTGGTGCGGGTGTCTCGGAGATGTTCCCTAAAGCGCTCTGCTAGGAGGCGCCCAGTCTCCCCAATGTAGAGGAGACCACATCGGGAGCAACGGATACAATAAATGATATTGGTGGATATGCAGGTGTAATTTTGATGGATGTGGAAGGCTCCTTTAGGGCCTTGGATAGAGGTGAGGGAGGAGGTGTGGGCACAGGTTTTACAGTTCCTGCGGTGGCAGGGGAAAGTGCCAGAATGGGAGGGTGGGTCGTAGGGGGGTGCGGACCTGACCAGGTAGTCACGGAGGGAACGGTCTTTGCGGAAGGCGGAAAGGGGTGGGGAGGGAAATATATCCCTGGTGGTGGGGTCTTTTTGGAGGTGGTGGAAATGTCGGTGGATGATTTGGTTGATGCGAAGGTTTGTAGGGTGGAAGGTGAGCACCAGGGGTGTTCTGTCCTTGTTACGGTTGGAGGGGTGGGGTCTGAGGGCGGAGGTGCGGGATGTGGACGAGATGCGTTGGAGGGCATCTTTAACCACGTGGGAAGGGAAATTGCGGTCTCTAAAGAAGGAGGCCATCTGGTGTGACTGTTTAAGTAGTAGAGCAGAAAATCCAACCAACTGTGAACTTGTGCTCAGTGTGCATATACTTCTGACCGCTTCAAGGCTGAGGTTGGATTTAAAGTTGCTTGCTGCATTTACTTAGCTCCTGAGACTTTTGCTAATAATACTGACAAATTTACAGCAGTCCATAGAAAACCTGGACTAAAAAAAGACCCTTAAGCCTCAGTAATTATAGGATGTCTCAGCTTTATAAATAAGACAGGAGCCTGGAAGCAGGGATTTTAATTCCTGATTCTTACCCAAATATTGATTTATGAAAAACAAAATTAAGGTAGTTTTGTGAGAAGTGATCTAACACTTGGGGGAGAGTCCAACAAGTTGGTATCAAATTGATTCATAGTTCCATTTTCATTTGGACCTTCTTGTTCAGTATTTGTAATCGAACTGATAATTCCTATTCAAATGACCAAAGATCTATTCAAATAATTGTTTGGTACATTAGAATTTGAATATTAGTGTAAAGAGATACATTTTGTTGAAGCTTTACGTTTCGCACTCACCAGGACAACTTGCAAGAAATACTAATTAAAAGGGAAAACTAGCATCTCTCATGCATGAAAAAGACTGCTTAGTTGGAAAATGGACTAAGATTTGAGGAGGCATTGTCATGGAGAATGCAGTCATTAATATTGATTGATATATAACTACCTAGCTTTGTTTAAACCAACCAATCAGCACCCTACTATTGTGCAGTATGATTTTCCCTTTTAATTATTATTCTTGTAAATTGTCCGGATGAGTGCAAGAAGAAAAGCCTCGACAAAATGTCTTTTCTCATCAAAAATATATTCATTTTCTCTCTTGGGCTTTATCTCTGTGTTGCTTGTCTCCTGTATTAAAAGTCTTGTATCTATTGTGTACTTTATGTAGTCATGCTTCTGCTCTCACACTTACTGTAGTGCCTCATTGATTTAAAGCCAAACAGCAATAAATCAGAACTGAAGAGGTAGGGAACATATAAAACTGAGGAAAGAATTTGGAAAACTACCAAAAAAATCTGTATTTATGAATACAACCATTCTTTGCTAATCAGAAGAACCTACATTTTTAAAAAAACCTGAATCACTTGCCATACTTTTGTTTAAAAAAAAATGATGGCCTGAAGGAGACTGTCATAATCCTGTATGAAAGATTAGTTGCCCTTTTATACTTGTTTCTGTTTCTTTAATTTGTTTTTGGAATTGGATGCACTAACTTTGTAAAAAAGAGTTCTTTCCCATTAGCAATCCTTGTAGTCAAGGCCTATTTTTGTTGACTAAATATATCAAACCCAATCCCAAAGAATCTTAAATTGCGTGTTTGGCATTCAGAGGAGCTGTCACACTAATTGATGCCACAGAGGCGTAGCTTTGGAGGCTTGCACACTAATCAGACTGAAAAAAAAGCTGCTACAAACTCTGAGGTCGCATGGCACAACAATTCAAACAGAAACCTAAAGAAGTCAGAGTGTTTACAGACAAAGAATAAATTATTGATTTCTCAATGTCATCAGGCAAGTTAGTAGCTAAAATCCCGAGTAAGGGTTCTTGGAGATGGGGGTGAAAGTTGTTGGAGAGCACTTCTGTAAATGTCAGGATTGTAAAATATGGAGAGAGTGTTTTAAAAACCAAGGAAAAAAAAATGAACGAAACAGCTGTGGAGAAAAATGGAACAAAAGAAGAACAGGCCTGGCTTAAGGTTACAGAATGCTAAGACAGCAGATAAGGTTCAATAAATCACTGATCAGTCTGTAAAGTAGAAATAGACTGCAAGATCACCACCCTGTAATCATGAGTTGATGCTATTCATTTCTGTTAAAATTTTCAGTGTGCACTCATTCCAGAGTATCGGCATAGAATGTTATGAATAAATAAAATAATAATGGAAAAAAATTATACTTTCACAAAACACAATCGGTTGAATCTGTTCCCCTCTCACCCCCTACTCAGAACAAGGAAATCACATCATATTATACATTGGATTGAAGTTGTGCCCCCACACCCACAGAGTAAACAAACACTCGTTTGAAAAATTTGTTTGGTTTTCTTTAAGAACTATATAGGTATAATGTTGTGATAGATAATGGTGTCAGCTGGACGAGGTTTGGGCACCATTTCCTTTGTTACTGACGAAGGAACACCTCACATCATACTTATGTTTTTTATTTCAAATGGTGCAGAAGGTTTAATAATTCTGAGCTGCAATCCACCCTTTTAGAAATAGCATTATTAGTTGCAGGCCAGTTTGAATTGTAAAACTAGTTTCATGGGGGACTCCAAATGTGAGTGATTTTAAATTGCTTGCTACTTGTTTTTAATACTACGTAGGAGCTCAGTCAGTCGTTAGGTTTTCTTTCCAACTGATTTCGCTGTTTTTCTGAAAACTTTCCTCTGAATCTTGTAAGGCCACGTTCAGATGATATCCATGGTATAATAGCTATAAACTGTTGAGAGGGAGGTGGGAAGGATCAGTGCAAGAAGTAATCTAAAATAAAATGCTTCCAGAATAATTCTCGATAATTTCAGAAATGCCAATGGATATTTTCACCGATTCCTATTCTCCAATCACCTTAAAATTATGCCCCCCTTGTGATAGCCACTCCCACCCTCAGAAAAAGTCTCTGGTTATCCACTCTATCTCTGCCTCCCATCATCTTGCACCTCTATCAAGTCGCCTCTCATCCTTCTTTGCTCCAGTGAGAAAAGCCCTTGCTCCCTCAACCTTTCTTCATAAGTCATGCCCTCCAGTCCAGGCAGCATCCTGGTAAATCTCCTCTGCACCCTCTGAAGCTTCCATAGCCTTTTTATAACTAGATGACCAGAAGTGAGCACAATATTCCAAGTGTAGTCTAATCAGGGTTCTGTAAAGCTGCAGTATAACATAGCGGCTCTTAAACTCAATCCCCATGCTAATGAAAGCCAACACACCATATGCCTTCTTAACAACCCTATCAACTTGGGTGGCAACTTTGAGTGATCTATAAACATGGACCCCAAGATCCCTCTGTTGCTTCACACCGCCAAGAATCCTACCTTTAACCCTGTGTTGTGCATTCAAATTCGACCTTCCAAACTGCATCACTTCACACTTTTCTAGATTAAACTCCATCTGCCACTTATCAGTTCAGCTCTGCATCCTGTCAATGACCTGCTGCAAGCTACAGTAGCTCTCCACACTATCCACCAATTCACCAAGCTTCTTACTAACCTAACCTTCCACTTTCTCATACAAGTCATTTATAAAAATCACAAAGAACAGAGATCCCAGAACAGATCCCTGTGGAACACCACTGGTCATTAAGCTCCAGGTTGAATGCTTTCCATCTATTACCACCCTCTGACTTCTATGGGCCAGCCAATTCTGTATCCAGACAGCCAGATTTCCCTGTATCCCATGCCTCCTTACATTCTGAATGAGCCTACCATGGGAAACCTTATCAAACGCCTTGCTAAAATCCATGCACACCACATTCACTGCGCTACCTTCATCAATGTGTATTGTCACATCCTCAAAGAATTCAGTAAGGTTTGTGCAGCACGACCTGGCCCTCACAAAGCCATGTTGACCATCTCTAATCAAGCTATGGTTTTCAAAGTACTCATAAATTCTGTCTCTCAAAGTCCTCTCTAGTAATTTGCCCACCACAGACGTAAAACTGATTGGTCTGTAGTTCCCAGGATTATTCTTATTCCCTTTCTTGAACAAGGCAGTCACATTTGCCAACTTCCAATCATCTGGCACTGCTCCAGTGGACAGTGAGGATGCGAAAATAATCACAAAAGACGCAACAAATCTCTTCCCTCGTTTCCTGTAGCATCCATGGGTATATCCCATCAGGCCCAGGGGACTTATCTGTCCTTATGTTTTTCAAAATTTTCAGCACATCCTCCTTCTGAGCATCAACCTGTAAAAGCATGTCAGTCTGTTTCACACTATCCTCACAAACATCAAGGTCCCTCTCAGCACTGAATACTGAAGCAAAATATTCATTGAGGACCTCCCCTACCTCCTCTGACTCCAGGGACAAATTCCCTTCACTATCCCTGATCAGCCCTACCATCACTCTGGCCATCGTCTTGTTCCTCACAAGTGTAGAATGCCCTAGGGATTTCTTTAACCCTATCTGCTAAAGCTTTTTCATGCCCCCTTCTAGCTCTCCTACATCCATTCTTCAATTCCTTCCTGGCTACCTTGTAACCCTGTAGAGCCCTTTTCAGATCCTTGCCTCCTCAACCTTAAGTAAGCTTCCTTCTTGTCTTGACTAGATGTTCCACATCCCTTGTCACCCAAGGTTCTTTCAGCCTACCATCCCTTCCTTACTTCAGTGGGACAAACCTGTCCAGCACTACCAGCAAGTGCTCCCTAAACAACCTCCATATTTCAAGGTAAAAACAATGACTGCAGATGCTGAAAACCAAATACTGGATTAGTGGTGCTGGAAGAGCACAGCAGTTCAGGCAGCATCCAACGAGCAGCGAAATCGACATTTCGGACGAAAGCCCTTCCTCCATATTTCAGTCTTACATTTTCCTGTGAACATCTGTTCCTAATTTAGGCATCCAGTTCCTGCCTAACAGTATTGTACTTCCCCTCCCCCAATTAAACAATTCCCCATACAGTCTGCTCCTATCCCTCTCCATTAGAATAGTAAAGGTAAGGGAGTTGTGATCACTCCCACTGAGAGATCTGACAGCTGGCATGATTCGTTGCCAAGCACCAAATCCAATATGGCCTCCCCTCGAGTTGGCCTATCCACATATTGACCTTCCTGGATGCACTTGACAAAACTGCTCCATCCAAACTATTTGAACTAAGGACGTTCCAATCAATATTAGGGAAGTTAATGTCACCCATGACAACAACTCTGTTACTTCTGTACCTTTCCAAAATCTACCTCTCAATCTGCTCCTCTGTGTCTCTGTTGCTTTTGAGAGGTCTGTAGAAAACTCCCAATAAAGTGCCTGCTCCTTTCCTGTTTCTGACTTCCACCCATACTGACTCTGTAGACAAACCCTCCTCGATGACCTCCCTTTCTGCAGCTGTGATACTATCCCTGATTAGCAATACCACTCCCCCACCTCTTTTACCTCCCCTCACCCTATTCCTTTTGAAGCATCTAAACTCTGGAAAACCCAACATCCATTCCTGCCCCCGTGATATCAAAGTCTCCGTCACAACATCATAGTTCCAAGTACTGATCCACGCTCGAAGTTCATCACCTTCCTGATACTTCTTGCATTAAAATAGACACATTTCAACCCATCACACTGACTGAACCTTTGCCCTACCAAGTGCCTATCCCTCCTCACAGACTCCCTGCACACTGTATCTGCCTCTTTACTACCTACTCCATCACCTGATCTGTAGCTCAGTTTCCCACCCCCTGCCAATCTAATTTAAATCCTCCTGAAGAGCACTACCCTCCTGCCCACGATTTGGTGCCCCTCCAGTTCAGGTGCAATCTCTCTTTCTTGAGCAGGTCCCACTGTTAGTGTGGTCATGACTGTCAGGTGAAAATAATTGAAACTGAGCAAGATGCGAGTAAATTTCCAGCCTGCTAACCTGAACTTTTATCAATGAAGGGGGTGTAAAGCACATTTATCCCAGTACACTGGTTGGCTCTTTTTTTTAATCTATAGCTCTCCGCTTACATTTCAGTTCAGGTCACGGTAGTCTCTGAACTGATTCAGATTCGGATTCTCTGAATCAAGGTTTTGTAATGGTGATCATGTGTCTTGCTTTGTCACCAATGTATTGTTGGTGGAGAAAGATGCCTTTCAGTAAGGGAGGAGATGGGGTAGGGTTGGTACTGTCAGGCAACACTGTCATATAGTCTGACCAACGATGAGTGTTGTTGGCACTGGAAGGCTGATGGATACCATCAAATAGTAGTAAACAGATGTTTAAGGGAATGATTAAAGCTACAACAGCACACACCATCATGAAAGCTTATGAAAGTTGAATTGAGTAGAAATAATGATTTGAGGATGCTGGTGTTGGACTGAGGTGTACAAAGTTAGAAATCACACAACACCAGGTTATAGTCCAACAGATTTAATTGGAAGCGCTAGTTTTCGGAGTGCTGCTCCTTCATCAGGTGGTTGTGAATAGAAATAGAAAGAGTTAACTGTTGTAAAAATATTCATCCCTTATCTAAAAGCTGGCACATCCTGGCCTAATAATTTGTTTATATTGGGCACTTTCTTCTCCTTATCATCAAGGATTCTGGAAAGCCTCCAAAAATCAGGTTCCGGGTCTTCATTTCTAAGCCATGAGCCCAGTGCTTTCAGAAGGATAGTTCTCACCATTTAGTACTATTACAGAGGGGTTGTAGTATAGATAGGATTGGCTCCCTGTAGAATGTACAGTTTGAAGTGAACTTTATTACTGTGTTTGTATTGGATGGGCAGTCTCCCAAATCTCCAAAACATTAAGATTCCTGATTATCAGATGTTCCAATGTGGCCTCATGCTTTGCATATGTTTTTATGATTAGCAGGAACCAGTCTGAAAATATTCAGCAAAATTCACATCCTCAGTGAGAGAGTAAGGAGAGCGTGCATTGAAAATGCTGCAGTTTTTACCAGTGAAATGTCTGCTGCACCATGCAGACATATATTACTGACATATTTCAGCCATGTTCAAACTATGCTAATGAGTATTGAGTATAGGAGTTGGGAGGTCATGTTGTGGCTATACGGGACATTGGTTAGGCCATTGTTGGAATATTGCATGCATCCAGTTCAGAGACTACCTATTGGAAGGATGTTGTGAAACTTGAAAGGGTTCAGAAAAGATTTACAAGGCTGTTGCCAGGGTTGGAGGATTTGAGCCAAAGGGAGAGGTTGAATAGGCTAGGGCTGTTTCCCCTGGAGCGTCGGAGGCTGAGGGGTGACATTATAGAGGTTTATAAAATCATGAGGGGCATGGATAGGATAAATAGACAAGGTATTTTCCCTGGGGTAGGGGAATCAAGAACTAAAGGGCATAGATTTAGGGTGGGAGGGGAAAGATATAAAAGAAACTTAAGTGGCAACTTTTTCACACAGAGGGTGGTGCGTGTATGGAATGAGCTGCCAGAGGAAGTGGTGAGGCTGGTGTGATTGCAATATTTAAAATTCATCTGGATTGGTATATGAATAGGAAGGGTTTGGAGGGATATGGGCTGGGTGCTGGCAAGTGGGACTAGATTGGGTTGGGATATCTGGTCGGCATGGACAGGGTGGACCGAAGGGTCTCTTTCCGTGCTGTACGCCTTATGATTTTATGACTTAGACAGCAAAACTGAGATTACTTTGTCTGCAGGTTTGCAGCTGACAGAAAGCTAGATAAACATAGGGACATAAGAACTGGAGATAAGAACATCAGCCCATTGATTCTATCCCTGGAATCGAGATCATGCTGATCATCTCCTGAATGCATTTTTATGCACTATCTCTATCTCTCTCAATATTGTAGCTCTCCCAAAAATTATCAATTTTTCTCTTGAACCTGTTCAGTGATTGAGCTCCCACAGCCCTCTGAGGTAAGAGAATTTCAAAAATTCACCACCTGCTGACTGAAGAAATTTCTCTTTAGCTCAGTCTTCAGTGACTTGCCCTTTATTCTGAGATTATGTCACCTGGTTCCAGAGTCACCAGCAAGGGGATCACTAGCAAGGAGACTCTCACCAGAAAACAAGCCCACCATCCCAAGGATTAATCTGGTCAATCACTGTTGCATTCCCTCTGAAATATACCCTTCCTTTCATAAAAGGGTATATCTTAGACAAAAACTTTACACAATGCTCCAGGTGAGACCTCACCAAGATTCTCTACAACTGCTGTTCAACTCACATTCCTGATGAAGAGCTTATATCCAATATGTTGACTCACCTGCTTCTTGGCTTTTAGATTCTGATCTGCAATCCTCACTTTCTCCTTCTCTACAACTGCAGCATGGCATCTTTGCTTTTGTACTCAGATCCCTTTGAAATGAATGCCGATATCCCATTTGCCTTTCTGATTGCTTGCTACACCTGCGAGAGTTTAGGGGCTCATTGACCAGGTCACCCATACCCTTTTGATATCCATACTTCCTAAACGCTCTCAGTTTAAGAAGGATTCCCCTAATTTTTTTTCTGGCAAAAGTAATAATTTCAGACTTAATTGCATTATATTGCATCTGCCATGTTCTATCCCATTCACTTAGCCTGTTCAAATTCTCTTGAAACGTCTTTCCACCCTCCTCTTGAGTTGTGTTCCCACACAGTTTGGTGTTGTCAGCGATTTGGAAATACTATAATTGCTCACCACTTCCAGAGCATTCATGTAGATTTTGAGCTGTTGTGGACTTATCACTGACCTGTGTAGTACCCCACTAATAACAACCTTCCATCTTGAGAATGATCCATTTATTCCTACTCTTTGCTTTCTGTTGACTAATTCTCAATCCATACCAGCATTTCCTCAATTATTTGAGGTCTGATTTTACTAATCTCCAGTGTAGGACTTTATCAAAAAAGCCTTATTAAAATCCAAATTCCTCAAATCTGTTAGTTCTCTTCGAGAATGTCAATTGCAGCAGACCCAGTAAAACTCTAAGCGGATTAGCAAGCATAATTTCACTTCCATAAATGGACTGTGCTCAACTTTACTATTCTTTTCTAAGTACAATTATCATATCTTTTACAATAGATTCTAACACGTTTTTTCTTGACACCTATAGATGTCAATTTAATGAATCTGTAGTTCTCCATTTACTGGTGCTCTTCCTCCTCTTTTTAAAGGTTTGCTACTTTCCTATCAGTAGGAACCTTTCCAGAATCTATATGCAGTAGTTCCCCCCATACCCGTGGGAGGACACATTCCAAGATCTACCCTGAAAGCCTGAAACCGCAGATAGTAGCGATTCCATTCGTTTCCAATGGAAAACCTACCTCCCTGACTCATAAGCTTTAAACGTACAATGTATTATCACTAAATCAGTTCTAAAAGAGGAGTAAAATTGGGGCTGGGTCATCTACTGGTGTTTTCTGACCAGTGTGAAATATAGTGATTATACTTTTGGAGATAAATATCAATGAAAACCATCTTGCATTTATAACTGTCTAATTCAACTGGTCAACAATAAACTTTAAATGAAATAATACCATTGAATACAAAGTGTTAAAAAAATTTCTCTAGTCTGTTTTGAACATGGCTGTTGTGTAAAAAATATCTGGGATATGGCCGGAACTGGTTTTGAAGTGTTTGTATTTACTAGAATTGTCCTTTGTGCCTGTATAATGGTTTTTTTTTAAGGGAGCAAAACGGAGCTTGAGGCAATACTGAATTGTAAGCAGATGCTGAACTGAAGCTATTTCCAAACTCTGTGCATTGGAGTGAGACTTAAAAATAAGAGTGAGTGGTTCCAAGTTGCTCTTTCCCATGAACTCCTCTTCATTTCAGCTTAACTTGGAACTATCAATAAAAAGCGAAACCTTTGCACTAAAATGGACCCACTGCTCATTTTCATTTATGTTCCCCATAGAAAGTTTACCTGCTGCATGATTCCTTTGCACGCTTTCAGCAAACGTGTGTGTTATTAAAAAAAAGCACAGAAACTACATGTAGGAGAGGAAATGTGCCTAGACTAGGTTTACTACATGCAGTTTCTGTGTAGTCTTATTTATCCTGTAAACTGGTTCAAACCTGGATGATAGAATTAAATTAAATTAGTACAAGACCGGGCTTGATGTCTGTAACCATGTTTATTGATCTCTTTCCCATCCATATTCTCATTTGATAGGCTATGTTCTGAAAATGTATGATCTTTAAAACTTGTATCAAGCAGATTGCTTTTGTAGCCACGCCAAGTGCAGGTTGAAAGGGTAGGTTGCTGCATGTGGGTTTGACATAATCTTCTGTTCAGCAAAAGGTGGGGATGTGGAACAAAATGAAAACCAGACCAGCGCGTAAACAATGTCAAAACTGTTGAAGACCTGTTGGAATGTGGTGAAAGCAGAGAGATGGATCCGTGGTAAAACTGGATCCAAAATTAAGCATACAGGTGACAAGTACACCATTGTGTAGGGAGTGTGGTATGAAAGTCCAATGTATGAAATAATGTGAACAGTACAGTGCACTAAATAATATTTAAGGGGCATAATATCAACATTCATGAAAGCTAATGTCTTGATCTTTACCCAGTGCTTCAAGTTCACTGCCCTCCTATTTCCTCTCAATCTCACCCTTCTTTATACTTTCCCGCCAATATCCTTGCCATCCCTCAACCCAGTCATTTCTTGGTGTACCTTCATAGCAGAAGTCTTGATCCCCTAAAAGGCTAATTCCTCATGTTTAACCACTAACATTCTCCTATGTTTTTTCAATCCAGCACATTTCAACATCAACTTTTTTAGGTGAGGGGGGAGAAGCCTTTGTCAACTTTGTCATCGAATTCCAATTTCTGTCTGATTTAGCCCTCCAACTGTTATAATACATCTGAATTCTTTATATGATTATTTCTGCTTTTGGTTTCAATGCTTTATCTTTTGTCTGACAGTCATAATCTTTCACTTGACCTGAGCTATTATCCTGCTCAAGTTAGACAGGTACAGAACGGCAACAACTCATGCAGCTGTTTTGGTCACCAATTGCAAGGTCTAGATTGATTCGATTAAACTTTACCGTGTCTTATACTCCTAAAGCATCACTACCTACCTTTGCTGTATCAATTATTGATTCTTTTCTTCCACAACCAAGTGCTTTCTTAAAACTTCCTCTCACATCTACTTGCTTTTATCTCGAGCACTAATGTGAACAGTTGTTTGACTTACTGAGCAGTCTTGTGGAAGTGGCAGGGACCTTGTCAACCACCTGGCTATCCAGTTAAAAGTTGGGTTAATCTTGGCAGTGGTCCCTAATCAGTCCTTTGAGAGTCTCAATCGGCAGTGGGGCATTTGCACACTTTCCTGTGCAAATCTTAATTCTAGCAGAGGGAATTGAGTGTGCTAACACCCAGCCTCTGTGCCTGCCACTCTGGGTGCAGAAGAATCCATCCATCATTTTGAAGATTGAGACTATATGTGCACCGATGTAAAAGCTGCTTCCTCCTGACCCAGCACCTTCCTATCCACTGCTAATGCATTCAAACCCTCAAGTACCCTGTCGTCCATTTTGTTCTCTCTACAACCTCAGTTTCATCGATGAGTTTCAGCTTCTGCATCTTTGATTCAGCTCTACTTTCTAATGTGCAGGCCGGCTAACTTGGTTATCAATTTACTTGCCACTTATCAGCACTGTCCTCCTGATCTGGAGTTCTTTTGCTTTCTGCCTGGTGTAAACTGAAGTCAATAATTCTGTGGTGTAAACTTTGACAATTTTTTGCATTCGTAAAATTTAGAAACTTTGCACCATGATCAAAATGAAAGGAGCAGGTGCTTTCTTGTCGGCTCAACCTCTTCAGAATGTTTAAGTTAGAAATTATATAAATTTAATTTTATGCACAGATAAAGTGCAAGGAGTTAACATAACTGGGAGTTTCTGTTCATGATAACAAGTGACTATTGTTCTAAAGCATACATTTGAAAGTGTGGTAAATTTGGGCTAACATAACCGTTGTAATTTAATTACAGTCTAATACTTCTTGTCCAGTCTCATGGTTAGGGAATAGTCACCCTGATGAGGGAAGAGAAAGGCAGGCTCAGTGTGAGTCTAACAGTAGAACTCTTAGAAAAGAAGAAAATCAGTAGAAGATAAAGAAATATTTGAAGCAGCAGCAGGTCATGCATTTGCTGATACTGCAATCACTAAGTTTTACAGCATTCATGTTTTAGAGGAGTACAATAATGGCAGATCTGTGTAAAGACAAATGCTTAAATGCTGGGATTGCACTTACTTTGATACATGTCTACATTAAAAATAATTACTTAATATTAATTTTCAGCCGGTTTTGTAGATATGATTGTGTATTAACCGTTGGATATTTGAACCCTGATTTCTGAGCCCCACCTTTGACTTTCATTGATTTCTACCAAGTAATGCAATGCAGAAGGAAGGGAGAAGGGGATATTGAGAAAATAATCTTTAAAGTGAACACTTTTAGCTGTTGTTGAATAATAAATTGCAGTAAACCGTCTGGACTAGCAGACATTATGATAGCCCAAATCTCTTTTCTAAAATGTTTGGACTGTTGTAGTTGTATCTCTCACTTCACCCTGATAATGTATGCTATGACATTAACAAAATATTCTGTTTATTTAACCAGGACAGAAGGGTAACTGTTACATTGGTTTATGTTGGTCTTTGCACCACAATTTAGTTCAATTTTGCTTGCAGTGGCTGGGGCTGTGATTTGATATTAATTTCCACAATATTACTTGAATAATATCCACAAGAGTCTCGGGGAACTGCAGTAATTTCTAACGTTGATAAATTGATAGCCAGTGTTCCCAGAGGGCTGGAACACAGCAAGCCCCAATCCAGTGGAGCAGCCCAGACAGTCAACTCGCTCCTGCTGTTTTTAAGCCTCAGTATGCCTGAGTTGGTGACTAGCAACTGTAAAACGTTATTCGCCTTATTAATCCTTTAAACTATGCATTAGGATAAAATTAATCTGAAATTGATTATCTTGGCAAAATGTTTGCCTTTTTATTTTGTGCACAGTTGTGTGTCTTCCATTCTTTCCAGTGAAAGAATGAATTGGAGAATTTGATGCTCACTGTTCACTTTGTTATGTAGTATTAATTTTCCTGTGCTTTAACCCTATGTTGATCTGCACTAACCTGTGAAGCTTGCTGTCATTGATTTTAAAGCTGTTGCCATACATTGATCTTCAGAATGAAGATGGTGATTGTGTGCGGGCTCACTCGGAAGCAGAACTCCAGGTCATTACCAACTTTTCCAAATTGGAAAATGAGCCTTTTGTTAAACATTCCAAAAACTTAAGGTCCTCTTCCAGCCAACCCCGAGCACAACATCCATCCCCTCAATTATGATCAGTGATGAAGTCCACATTCTCCAGGACTATCGTCCATTCTTAGGGAGCCTCCTCTAGATCATTGCCTCCAATTTGCCAGTTCAGCTTAGATAACTGATGAACAATGTATTTTGGAATCTGGATCTCAAACCTGAAACTAAGACCATGGTTTTTCAGGCAGCAGTGATCCCTTTGTTCCTATATGTTTTACAGACTTGGATAATCTACTACTGCAGGCACCTCAGAGTACTGGAGAAACACCATTTCTTCAACATGGCAAAATGATGGTCCTGCAGTATTTTCTACTCTCAAGCCAACTTCGAAACATTGAGGCACTAATTGCTTAAAACCAGCTGCTATGGTTTGGACATGTTATTCCTGTAACGGATACTATACTCCTGAAACAATAACACTGTGCCGAACTGGGTTGTGGCAAGTTACTCTTACAGCAGAAGTAATTTAAAGTTATCCTCAAAGCAACCCTGAAAAGGTTAAATGTCCCTCTCAACCTTAAAGGGACTCTGGCGTTTGGCCAATCAAGATGGAGAAGGTTCATTTGGGAAGGTAGTGAGCACATCTATAGACTTTGTCAGAGGCAAAGTTAAAGCATCACAGAGAGTACACAAGGCCCAAACTATGTGCGTACCTCACCCTTCAAGCAGTCCCTGCCCCAGCATGTGGCAGAGTCTGCAAATTGTGTATTGGCTGATTGGTCATCTCAGAACTCATTGAACTGGTATGGAAGTAAGTAATCTTTAATCCTGAAGGATTATGTAAGCAGAAGAAATTTTGATATACAGGTGACTTTACTGTTTCACATTGGCATGATCTTCAAAGAAGACTTTGGTTTCTGCTGAAGAGGTCTTACTGGTTTGAGGGCTCACAGCATAGAGAACATTATGGTTTTGCCCATAACTATGAGATCAGTTATATAAAATATGAGGATAGTTATTCTCTGTATAATCTTTTATGGTTCAGAAATCTTTACTTTGTACTTCTGCCTCTGACTTTTGCAATGAGGGATATTAAACACTCCTAAATGAGACAATTTCTACATTGTGAGCAATCTCTCCTCCCACTTATTCATTTAAAAGGAGAATATTCTTTATTTGCCATAAACATTCTTAGTGCATCTTGTCAATGTTCCCCATTGGAATTGGATCAAAGGTCTCTACAATTCATGTGTGGAATGTTTTTGCAGTTCAGAATTCAACATATTGCTTTCCTGATCAATCATGTTGGAGTGAGCCCTAGTTGTGCATTGTTTCTACTTGTTTTTATCTTCGTACCACAGTTAATTTTAATATTAAAAAACTTAGTGTTTTGTGGTTTGTTCTCTCCTAAGCTGTTGTTGCAATCGTGCTGAGACATTCTACAAACACCCAATGTCACCTGCTTTGTATTTATTACAAATAGAAATTGTTAGAAAAGCTCAGCAAGTCCATAAGACCATAAGACATAGGAGTGGAAGTAAGGCCATTCGACCCATCGAGTCCACTCCGCCATTCGATCATGGCTGCTGGGCACTTCAACTCCACTTACCCGCATTCTCCCCGTAGCCCTTAATTCCCCGAGACAACAAGAATCTATCAATCTCTGTCTTGAAGACATTTAGCGTCCCGGCCTCCACTGCACTCTGCGGCAATGAATTCCACAGGCCCACCACACTCTGGCTGAAGAAATGTCTCCGCATTTCTGTTCTGAATTTACCCCCTCTAATTCTAAGGCTGTGTCCACGGGTCCTAGTCTCCTCACCTAACGGAAACAATACCCTAGCATCCACCCTTTCCAAGCCATGTATTATCTTGTACGTCTCTATTAAGTCTCCCCTTAATCTTCTAAACTCCAATGAATACAATCCCAAGATCCTCAGCCGTTCCTCATATGTTAGGCCTACCATTCCAGGGATCATCCGTGTGAATCTCCGCTGGACACGTTCCAGTGCCAGTATGTCCTTCCTGAGGTGTGGGGACCAAAACTGGACACAGTACTCCAAATGGGGCCTAACCAGAGCTTTATAAAGTCTCAGTAGCACAATGGTGTTTTTATATTCCAACCCTCTTGAGATAAGTGACAACATCGCATTCACTTTCTTAATCACAGACTCAACCTGCATGTTGACCTGGCAGCACAGCGCCAGAGACCTGGGTTCAATTCCCGCCTCAGGTGACTGTCTGTGTGGAGTTTGCACATTCTCCCTGTGTCTGCGTGGGTTTCCTCCGGGTGCTCCGGTTTCCTCCCACAGTCCAAAAATGTGCAGGTCAGGTGGATTGGCCATGCTAAATTGCCCATAGTGTTAGCTAAGGGGTAAATGTCGGTGTATGGGTGGGTTGCGCTTCGGCGGTGTGGACTTGTTGGGCCAAAGGGCCTGTTTCCACACTGTAAGTAATCTAATCTAATCTAATCTAAAAATCAGAGTTGACGTTTCGGGACCAGTTCTGAGGAAGGGTCACTTAACTCAAAACGTCATCTCTGATTTCTCTTCACAGAGCTTGTCCAGCAATTTCTATTTTTGTCTCTGATTTACAGCATCTGCAGCTCTTTTGGGTTTTATTTTGTATTAATTGCTACATTGAAGCTGACAATTGGTGTCACGTATCCTGTCCAACTATGGATTCCTGTTGGCCCAGTGGTTTAATATCCTCATGGCCATTTTATGGCAGGCTAGCTGTCTCAAATTTGGGATTGTACTTGAGTTTTATACCTGAAGGTGACATTGATGTGATTGCTCTTTAAAAGGGTTTATCACATAATCTGACTGAATAAACCTGAGTACAGATTGTTCTGCTATAATGTGACAGTTGTGTTCCTTTGTGACCCCTTGCTATGAAAAATGACTATAGAAAATCGCACTGTACAAGATTGCTGTAGAAAATCACTATACCCGTTCAATAGAAAGTTCGCATTATCCAAACAGCATCTACAATTTGTCAATCGCATTGTAGCCAATTCATGTTAATGAAACGTGCATTATTTCAGAACAACCTGTACAAACATGGAAGGATGAGAGAAGTGTGTGCCATTTTAATGCTAATATTTTCCCCTCTACAAATTTCTAAAAAGCTCTTATGGGAAGATAAAGGGATTTTGGAAAGATTGAATCCTAGTGAAAAAAATCAACATTTACAGAAAAGTACAGAGGCAGCTTACAAAACCTCACACATCAGCCAAACTTCAAAATTATTTTACAAACAAGAAAGGGAGCATTGGTTTGAGGTCAGCATGATTTGTGTCTTGTTTGGGTTTCTCTCTGTCTGGTGCAGATAAGTTGGTAAGAGAGTTCATTGCAAACAGATTTTATATCCACTTAGTACTGATCGTGCAGCACTGGATTATATATTTAATTAATTCTGATCTTTATCTTAGGTTATTTTAGATTACTTACAGTGTGGAAACAGGCCCTTCGGCCCAATAAGTCCACACAGACCCGTCGAAGCGCGACCCACCAATACCCATTCCCTTCCATTTACCCCTTCACCTAACACTATGTGCAATTTAGCATGGCCAACTCACCTAATCTGCAAAGTTTTGGACTGTGGGAAGAAACCGGAGCACCCGGAGGAAACCCACGCAGACACTGGGAGAATGTGCAAACTCGACACAGACAGTCGCCTGAGGTGGGAATTGAACCCGGGTCTCTGGCACTGTGAGGCAGCAGTGGTAACCACTGTGCCACCATGCCGCCCAGCTCAACTTCAGTTTTCCTGTGGCTGTGATGGGTGTCCTATTCTATGAAGTGTCTTGTGATGACAATCCCAAACTGCTGCTTCAGATCTGTTGGTGCTGAAATATCTGGAGATTTTGGTATGCATGTGTTTTCAGGGAGAGGTCTTAACATTTTTCCTTTTGGGAGTGGGTGGGGGTGGGGTGGAGTTTGGAGAGAAAAAGAGGTTTGGTGGAAAAGAGCACACATATTCTAATGTCACTCTGCTTTCCCTTTGTAGTGTTTGACGATTTGGGTCTGTAATACCAGTTTGCAGCAAAGAGAATTAACAATCTCACTCATCTGACAGCTATTCAACTTTGATATGCAAATATTGAACAGTTTCAGACTGCCTCATTTACAGCACAAAGGCTTCACACAAGCCACTGTGCATTGGGTTCTATACCATTAGTATAATGATCTAACCCAGAGTGTTTCACTCAAAGTATTTTTAACAGCTACAGAAACAAGTGGCTTTTCAAAGAAATGCTTTTTTATCTAGTGTCCTTCCACTTTACATCTAGTTAAGTACAAAAGGTGCTCACTTTTTTTTTAAAAGTCTGGAAACAGCACAGCAAAAGGTCTGCATCACAAATTTTTAAATAAATTGTATTTTAATATGAATGTAGCTATTACAGCAACAGGAACTGGCACCGGGAGCTCATGAGGAAATGATTAGCCTGAATATTTGAGCTCTAGTTTCATTTGGGAAGCACCGGGAGTTAGTTCCTGATGTATGTCATTGTAAATTATGTGCACACAGTATAAATTTTCTCACAACAGGTATAAGTATGTTCAGGAAAGTTAGGAAAAAAGGGATGATGAGAGGTGTCATTATTGATAAAATAAAACATTGCCGTGTTGGATGGGGAGAGGGGATATCCCAGATGAGTCAAGGAGAGGATCTATTTGGCTAAAACTTAGGAACAAAAAAGGTGTAGTTACATTGCTCAGATTTAGTCTATAATCCACCAAGTAGTGTGAAAGGTAATGAGGAACAATTTGCAAGAAAGTTACAGAGATCTGGAAAACTAAAGATCAATTTTCATAAAATACTTCAATTATTTGATGTTGACTGAAATGGCAATGGTGTCAGGTTTCAAGAGCAGAGAGAGACGAAATGTTCCTAAAATACATTCAGGAAAACTTTGAACAACTATGTTTCCAGTCCAAAAAAGGAGGCCCTGCTAAACCTTTCTCTTGGGATAGAGATTGGCCAAGTGCTTCAAGGGTGGGGGATTGTTTAGGACACAAATGCCAGGCAATCCATCTTCAACAAGAGTGAGTCTGACCATTTTTTGACATTCACTGGAATTACAGTCATCTACCATCACAAACCTGGCGTTACATTTTAAGCTGAAACTTAACTGGGACAGCTATATAAATGCTGTGGCTACCAAAGTAGGTCAAAAGCAAGGAATTCTGCAGTGAATAACTCATGTATAACTCCCAAAAGCCAACATTCACAAAGCACAAGTATGATGAAGTATTCCACACTTGCCTGGAGAAGTGCAGCTCCAACAACAATCTAGAAATTCTGACACCATCAAAACAAAGCAGCCCATTTGATTGGTATCCCATCCACGACCTCAAGTATTCACAATCTCCACTGCTGACACACAATGGTGCACCATCTATAAAATACACTGCAGGTACTCACCAACGCTCCTTCAATAGCACTTTCCAAACTTGTAATCTATACCACCGAGAAGGACAAGGGCACCAACAGCACCTTCAAGATGCGCAACTCTCTGACTTGGAACTAGATAGCTATTCCTTGACTAATACTGGATCAAAATTCTGAAATTCCTTTACTAACAAGACTGTGGGTGGACCTGCTCCCTAACAGATAGCTTACCACCACCTTCTCAAGGGTAGTTATGGATGGGCAACAAATGTTGGTCTTGGTCATAACATCTATAGCCATGAATGAATTAGAAAAAAGAAAAACCAAGGTGCATTTATTAAGGGCAAATCATGTTTTGTGATGGGGGAACAAGGCTGTTATGGTTTCCATGGACTTGGAAAAGACATCTGGTAAAGTGCTACACAACAGATTTGGGCAAAGTTGGAACTCCTACAGTAGAAAGGACAAAAACAATGTGGGTGCAAAACTTGGCTGAATGACAGAAAATGGTTTTAATGGATACTTTTTTAACTGGTAGAACATTTATAGTCAAGAATGCCGATTTGAGGTTACAAGCAGATAAACCAGGATCTCATCCAATGGCAGAGCAGACTCAAGGGGTTGAATGGGCTACACCTTCTAGTTCTTATGTTATACAACAAACAGGAGAGAGACTCCACAAATATCTCATCCTCAATGATGGGGGAGTCCAACACATCAGTACAAGAGACAAGACTGAAGTATTTGCACCAATCTTCAATCAACAATGTTGAATGGATGATCCATCTCTACCACCTCCCAAGGCCCCCAGCATTCTAGATGTCAATTCAGTTCACTCGGTATGTTAGCAAGGAACAATTGAAGACACTGCAAAGCTATAGACCTTGATGACATTCTGGCATTGGCACTGAAGACTTATGTTCCAGAAATAGCTATGCCCTGAACCAAGATGTTTTTGGCATCTACCTAGAAATGTGGAAAACTGTTATATCCTGTTCACTAAAGGCAGGATAAATCCAATCTGGCCAATTATTACCTGATCAGTTTTTCTTGATTATCAGCAAAGACATGAAAGGTCTCACTGATAATTGTATCACGTGGCATTTTCACAATAATAACAAGCTCACTGATGCTCAGCTTGGATCTATCAGGGCCACTTGACTCCTGATTTCATTGCAAACTTCGGTCCATACACAAACAAAGAGTTGAATGCCTGAGATGGCACGAGAGTAACTGTCATTGACTCATGGTGGCATTTATCAGGGCTTTTTTTTATTTTTAAATCACAGAATGTAGTCTTGTTGCTATGGCAGAATTTATTGAACATCTCTAATTGTCCTTGAGAAGGTGGTGTTAGTGAGCAGCATCTCAAACTGGTGCAGTCCATTGAATGTTAGAGAAGGAGTTCCAGGATTATGATTCAGTGACACAGATGGGATATTGATAGATTTCCATGTGATGATGTGGAGTGGCTTGGAGGGGACTTGCAGGTGGATGTGTTCTCATGTATATGATGCCCTTGTCCTTCTAGATGGTAGTAGTCATGAGTTTGAAAAGTGCTATCTAAGGAGTCTTGATGAACGTACACACTACTGCCAATGAATGTGGCAGTACAGGTTAAGGGGGTGGCTATTTAGTATCCTAGATATTGTTAATAGGACCACTAAGGACAAAAGCGAGAAAGTTATGTTAAATTTGTATAGAACACTAGTCCAGTTTCAGGTGAAATATTGTATCCAGTTCTGGGTGCCACACTTGAGTAAATATGTGAAAGCATTAGAGCAAGTGTGTACATGAGATTCACAAGAATGGTTCTCGGATGAGGATCTTCAGTTAACTAAAAATATGGAAAAGTACATGTTATTTGTCTTTCAGAAGAAAAGGTTGAAAGGCAATTTGATAAATTGAGGTATGAGGACAGAGTAAGCAAGGATAACCTGTTTCCATTCATGGAAGGATTGAGACCAAGACACACATTTAAGGTAATTGGCAGAAGAAGTAGTGACAAGATGAGGGATGTGGTGTGTTATACCCTGGAATATGGTGTCTGACTGTGGCAGAAGCAAGTTCAAACAATGCATTTTAGAGTGAATTGGATTATTATCTGAAACATTCTACAGGCTACCGGCAGATAATGGGCGAGAATGGCACTAGACCAATTGCTGTTTTGGAGAATCACGAAAAACGTGATGGGCTGAATGGCCTCCCTTTCTGTGTGATTCTGATTCTGATTATGCATGTCCAAGCAGAACAGGTTTGAGGTAGATATTTGTATGCAACAGAAGTGCAGTCAAAATAAGAACAAGCTCCGTGTTTGTTTATGTTTGGTGTTTGAAAAGTAAGTTAATTAAAAAGAAAATGTCAGTTTTATTTTTCTTTGCACAACAGATGTTGTTTTCTAAATTGGGTAAAATTGTAGATGAATATTCTTAGGTTTGAAGACATTTATCTGACTTTCAACAAGTCTCCCAGAGGGGAAGGGGCATCCCATTATATCTAACAACATCCACAGTGCTAGCTTGTTATGCAGGCTGTAAACCAAGATTTTGTTTTATTGCATGTGCATATAGCTGAAAACTGGGTTTGTATTTAAAATAGAGAGAGGGAGGGAGGGGGGTGTGGGATGTTCTGTTTTAATCCCCCAGCATAGACAAACAAGCAGATGCAGGGAGGCATGACTATCACATACTCCTGAAGTATTTCAACTGATGCAAGAGAGAGACTTGTGATATAACTCAGATGAAAGGTGGAAGAAGGTTTATTCAGCATGAAGTCTGTTGTCAAGTGTTTCTTTGCTCACCTTCAGCCATCTGAAGGGGAGAGGAGTGAGTGAGTGTGTGTGTATTATATATATGTTGGGGGGGTGGGTGGTCATACAATGGAAATTGGAATCAAATTATTATCAGAATTCTTGCAGTGCCTCTTGTTTTCTTGCACACTAAAGTTGTTGGAAAGTGCATGAATTTGCCTTGGAAAAAGAAGTGGAGACAGTTGGACTCATTTCATAGCAACAATCTAAAATTTCCAGCTCCTAAGCTATGTATATGAGGGCAAAATTAGGCTTGATTGTAATGTTTCCCCTCTTGTCTCAAGCCCCAAAATTCGAAGAATATCTTGCCAATATTCACAGTCCAGATTAATATGTACAAAATGGTCACTTTAAGGCAAGAAATGGCATCTAAAACATATTAATTCATATTTCAACATGAGCTTGCACTTTAAGGAGAGCAGGGAAGATGATCTTCCATCTTCCAATGAAATATCTTTGCTTTAAACATTCCCAATCCATTCTGTTTTCGATCAGATTACACTCTTTGCATGTTGGCAGTGCCTGTCTCTAATTGAAAGCCATCATGATTAAAAATACCCATTGTTTTATAAAAATAATTTTTAAAATTGCCAGCGTGTATTCATCTTCTGACATGGTCAACCGGTTTAATTTGATGAAATCATTGGTCTCTGAAGTCTGACTACCGTGCTGTTACTTTGTCTTGGTTAGTTTGTTTTACGGTTCTAGTTCAGCATCTTTTTTTTTAAATTGCACTGAGATTCAATCGCCTCTTCTGCACATGGCATCATATCATTCAGAATTTCTTTTGACCATCCTTGCTAACATTCTGTGATGCACTTCTCTGGCTGACTCATTGTGTGTCACTTTTTGATATTTTCCTAATCAACCTACTCAGATGTTATGACACAACTCCAGAGAAAGTGGGATTTGAACTCTGGCATCCTGGTTCAGAGGTTTGGAACATTGTGTGTGGGAAGCTCTGTCACTGTTAAGGTTTCGTCATGTAACCCCAGTATGTAAATGGGTGCAGTGTGTCAGTATGGTTAATGTCTCATTGCTGAATCATTCATGGGTTGAGCCTAGCTGCAGGTGGTTGCTGTGATTTTGCTGTAGTGGGAAAAAAGGAACCTTTACACCTTTGTGCTTTATCTGACATTAAAGGCTGAGAAGTTACCTAATTCCATGGACTAATTTTTCAACTGCAAGCCCAGAAGTAGGTTTCAATGCATGAAATCCACACTTTGCAGTCTGCCTCTGCATTCCCAAATCTGTGCCATTTTTGTTTGCTGGTTTCGCAAGGTAGTAATATCTCAGTGCAAAATGCCCATCAGTTCCCACTGTTGCACATTCCCCTCTGTCGAAGGAGCACAAATGTTGTCTCATGAGATGTTGATGGTGCAGTCTCAGACTTGGACTCAGCTTGTTATCAGTTGAACTTTAATGATTGCCCCACCATCAATGAACCTGTGGGAACAACCTATGACAGAGATGAGCTGAGGTTCTGCCCATCATCCATCCTCCCACTCCTGACATGGCTGTGTCACCAGTCAACACCTCCAAACTGACACAGCTTTTCTAAGTTGGTGGGGAACATTACTCTCAGCTGTTGTGCTGACTATCATCCCTTTTCCCCCAACCCCATGTATATCTTTGGATCTCCATTGTTTCTCATTTGTGACCATTTAGAAAGTGACTCTGACTTGCTCTGACCTATGTAAGTTTTATGAATTAGAGCTGTATTGTGGCTAACAGGTTCAAATTTGGAATTCTATGGAGCCCTTGCAGATTTAGTCCTGCCCACTTATGTGGGGCATGTTGGGCTTTGAGATCGGATGTGTGACCTTCCTGGAACTGGGCACTTCTCTGCAAATATTGCCCCAACAGCCTGGGAGCTCTGAGGTGTTAATGTTTTGCCAGAGTGTACCTAGTTCTGTCCTTCACTTGCAGATACCAGGACCACTTATATAACAAGGTAAAAACAATGACTGCAGATGCTGAAAACCAAATACTGGATTAGTGGTGCTGGAAGAGCACAGCAGTTCAGGCAGCATCCAACGAGCAGCGAAATCGACGTTTCGGGCAAAAGCCCTTCATCAGGAATAAAGCGGCTTTTGCCCGAAACGTCGATTTCGCTGCTCGTTGGATGCTGCCTGAACTGCTGTGCTCTTCCAGCACCGCTAATCCACTTATATAACAGTTGTGGCAGAATTCAGGAGACAGTAGTCAAGAATCATGGAAGTTGGGAATCCAGAATTTCAATGTCATGTGACTCACAGGACAAGCATTTAACTGGCAAAGGAGAGTGGATTTGGGTTGAACAAGTGTAATGTTCCCAAAAGGTACATTGCATCAGAAACCTAATACAATCCCACTTACTTCCAGCTATTATCAGAGCACTTCTGAATGTGGATTGATTGCCCTGTGAAAGTATCAAGTCTCTCAATTAAATATGCAAACAGGCAATGGAGAATGCAAAAAGGAGAATGCTGAGGAAGTTGACAGTATGACAGTGGTGTGCCACTCATCTTTTTTGGCCCCAAAATGTCATTGAAGCTCTTGTCATTCTGTATCCAAGTTCAGGGGTCCACACTTACGCTGCTTAGCCATGTATTATTCATGCCTGCAGAGTTTGAGAGGCTGCTCTGTTTCACCAGTCAGAGAAACCACAGTTCCATACATTCTGTAGCAGAATGTGTAGAGAAGAGCCCGACAACCAGAGGAAAAGCCTTCCCTCGGTTGACTGCCCTCCTTGTGGATGCTGAAGCCTCCAGAATCAATATAGTGTCCACCTGTTCACCCTGCTGAGGCCCCTTTAGCAAAAAAAGTCCCTTCACTGACAATTATGGAACATTATCAGGCTATGTACTTTTTGGGAACATTACTCTTGTTCACACCCAAATGCACTCCCTTTTGCCAGTTAAATGTTTGTCCTGTGAGTCACATGACATTGAGACTCTGGGCTCCCAATGTCCGTGATCCCTGATTACTGTCCCATGAATCCTGTCACTCTTGACAAGATGAGAAATATGAAGAAGCATGAAAATTTGTTGTGGGGTTATCAGCAAATCTAGAACCAATAGAGTTCTTGAGCTGTGCCTGGGCTGATTTCATTAACATTCTGCCCATCTACTGACTTGAAGTACTGACTTGTACTTACAGGGCTGGTATTTTGATTCCTGTTAAAGCAAAATGTCATTATAATGTTATTATTGAGCTGTAATCAGAGACTATGGTGAGAGCAGAGAGCAGTGAATGAGTTACATCACTGAGACTTGGACACCAATTCTGTAGATACTGGATTAGTGGTGCTGGAAGAGCACAGCAGTTCAGGCAGCATCCAACGAGCAGCGAAATCGACGTTTCGGGCAAAAGCCCTTCATCAGGAATAAAGGCAGTGAGCCTGAAGCATGGAGAGATAAGCTAGAGGAGGGTGGGGGTGGGGAGAGAGTAGCATAGAGTACAATGGGTGAGTGGGGGAGGAGATGAAGGTGATAGGTCAAGGAGGAGAGGGTGGAGTGGATAGGTGGAAAAGAAGATAGGCAGGTAGGACAAGTCAAGGAGACAGTAACTGAGCTGGCAGTTTGAAACGAGGATGAAGTGGGGGAAGGGGAAATGAGGAAGCTGTTGAAGTCCACATTGATGCCCTGGGGTTGAAGTGTTCCGAGGCGGAAGATGAGGCGTTCTTCCTCCAGGCGTCTGGTGGTGAGGGAGCGGCGGTGAAGGAGGCCCAGGACCTCCATGTCCTCGGCAGAGTGGGAGGGGGAGTTGAAATGTTGGGCCACGGGGCGGTTTGGTTGATTGGTGCGGGTGTCTCGGAGATGTTCCCTAAAGCGCTCTGCTAGGAGGCGCCCAGTCTCTCCAATGTAGAGGAGACCACATCGGGAGCAACGGATACAATAAATGATATTGGTGGATGTGCAGGTGAAACTTTGGGTGTGGAAGGCTCCTTTAGGGCCTTGGATAGAGGTGAGGGAGGAGGTGTGGGCACAGGTTTTACAGTTCCTGCGGTGGCAGGGGAAAGTGCCAGAATGGGAGGGAGGGTCGTAGGGGGGTGCGGACCTGACCAGGTAGTCACGGAGGGAACGGTCTTTGCGGAAGGCGGAAAGGGGTGGGGAGGGAAATATATCCCTGGTGGTGGGGTCTTTTTGGAGGTGGCGGAAATGTCGGTGGATGATTTGGTTGATGCGAAGGTTTGTAGGGTGGAAGGTGAGCACCAGGGGTGTTCTGTCGTTGTTACGGTTGGAGGGGTGGGGTCTGAGGGCGGAGGTGCGGGATGTGGACGAGATGCGTTGGAGGGCATCTTTAACCACGTGGGAAGGGAAATTGCGGTCTCTAAAGAAGGAGGCCATCTGGTGTGTCCTATGGTGGAACTGGTCCTCCTGGGAGCAGATACGGCAGAGGCGGAGAAATTGGGAATACGGGATGGCATTTTTGCAAGAGATAGGATGGGAAGAGGTGTAATCCAGATAGCTATGGGAGTCGGTGGGTTTGTAAAAAATGTCAGTGTCTCGTCGGTCGTCACTAATGGAGATGGAGAGGTCCAGGAAGGGGAGCGAGGTGTCAGAGATAGTCCAGGTAAATTTAAGGTCAGGGTGGAATGTGTTGGTGATGTTGATGAATTGCTCAACCTCCTCGCGGGAGCACGAGGTGGCGCCAATGCAGTCATCAATGTAGCGGAGGAAGAGGTGGGGAGTGGTGCCGGTGTAATTACGGAAGATCAACTGTTCTACATAGCCAACAAAGAGACAGGCATAGCTGGGGCCCATACGTGTGCCCATGGCTACGCCTTTGGTCTGGAGGAAGTGGGAGGATTCAAAGGAGAAATTGTTAAGGGTGAGGACCAGTTTGGCCAAACGAATGAGTGTGTCAGTGGAAGGGTACTGTTGGGGACGTCTGGAGAGGAAAAAACGGAGGGCTTGGAGGCCCTGGTCATGGCGAATGGAGGTGTAGAGGGATTGGATATCCATGGTGAAGATAAGGCATTGGGGGCCAGGGAAACGGAAGTCTTGGAGGAGGTGGAGGGCATGGGTGGTGTCTCGAACGTATGTGGGGAGTTCCTGGACGAGGGGGGATAGGACAGTGTCAAGGTAGGTCGAGATGAGTTCAGTGGGGCAGGAGCATGCTGAGACAATGGGTCGGCCAGGGTGGTCAGGCTTGTGGATCTTGGGAAGGAGGTAGAACCGGGCAGTGCGGGGTTCCCGGACTATGAGGTTGGAAGCTGTGGGTGGGAGATCTCCTGAGGTGATGAGATTCTGTATGGTCTGGGAGATGATGGTTTGGTGATGGGGGGTGGGGTCATGGTCGAGGGAGCAGTAGGAAGAGGTGTCCTCGAGTTGGCGTTTGGCTTCTCACCTGCACATCCACCAATATCATTTATTGTATCCGTTGCTCCCGATGTGGTCTCCTCTACATTGGGGAGACTGGGCGCTTCCTAGCAGAGCGCTTTAGGGAACATCTCCGAGACACCCGCACCAATCAACCAAACCGCCCCGTGGCCCAACATTTCAACTCCCCCTCCCACTCTGCCGAGGACATGGAGGTCCTGGGCCTCCTTCACCGCCGCTCCCTCACCACCAGACGCCTGGAGGAAGAACGCCTCATCTTCCGCCTCGGAACACTTCAACCCCAGGGCATCAATGTGGACTTCAACAGCTTCCTCATTTCCCCTTCCCCCACTTCATCCTAGTTTCAAACTGCCAGCTCAGTTACTGTCTCCTTGACTTGTCCTACCTGCCTATCTTCTTTTCCACCTATCCACTCCATCCTCTCCTCCTTGACCTATCACCTTCATCCCCTCCCCCACTCACCCATTGTACTCTATGCTACTCTCTCCCCACCCCCACCCTCCTCTAGTTTATCTCTCCACCCTTCAGGCTCACTGCCTTTATTCCTGATGAAGGGCTTTTGCCCGAAACGTCGATTTCGCTGCTCGGTGGATGCTGCCTGAACTGCTGTGCTCTTCCAGCACCACTAATCCAGTATTTGGTTTTCAGCATCTGCAGTCATTGTTTTTACCAATTCTGTAGAGTCTGCTTCCATACCAAACATTTCTTTTTGTGAATACAGTTTAAAACTTTAGTTTCTGCTGAGAAAGTTTGATCCCTATTTAATTGTTTTCTCTCAGTTTCACAACATGTTCTCTGAGGGTTTTTATGGAGGTACAGCTGGTTTTATTTCATTTGGGTTCTGACTGAGAATGACTGAGAAAGCTGAATGAAAGCTTTCAGCGTATCTGCAGTGGTGTCATGTAAGGGTCTGGGTTGAGGCCTTAGTGTTCTGATAAAGAGTCACTGGATGTGAAACATTAACTTTGTATTTCTTTCTCCACAGGTGCTGCCAGACCTGCTGAGCTTCTGTAGCATTCTGTGCTTCCGTTTCAGATTTCCAGTGTCTGCTGTGTTTTGCTTTTATTTGAGGTTTTGGCTTATACTAGGCCCCCTATTATACAGGTTTGGCACAAGGTCAAGGAGCTGTAACTCTCATTTCATTTATTTAAAGAAGAATCCAAAACTGAACAGTTGATTTAAAATAATTGGACAGTGTAAGGTGGTAGTTATGGGTTTGGAGGCTACTATCGAAGAAGTCTGAATGAGTTGCTGCAGAGTATCTTGTGGATGTTGCTGACATTGTGCATCATTGATGGAGGGAGTGAATGTTTAAGGTGGTGGAAGGGGTGTTGATCGAATGGTGGAAGGGGTTTGATTGAATGGATTGCTTTTACCTGGAGAGTGTAAAGTTTTTTGAATGTTGTAGGAGCTGCATCCATCCAGGCAAGTATTCCATCACACTCCTGACTTGTACAGTGTAGATAATAGACAGTAAATGAGCAGTCACAATGTCGAAAGCATCACAAAATGTCTATTCTCTAACTCGCTCTTGTAGTCACAATATTTTTGAAGCTGAGTTGAAATGTGTGTTGCTGGAAAAGCACGGCAGGTCAGGCAGCATCTGAGTAGCAGGAGAGTCGATGTTTCGGGCATAAGATCTTCATGAGGAATGGGGGTGGGCACCTGGTGGGAAGCAGGCTGGGAGATCAATAGGAGGGTGTGGGTGGGGCTGGTGGGAGGGTAGCTGGGAAGGCAATAGATGGAAGCAGGTGGGGAGTGATGGTGATAGGTCATTGGGGAGGATGGAGTGGATAGGTGGGAAGGAAGATGGACAGGTCAAGAGGCCGGTGCCACGTTGGATCTGGGAAGAGGTGGGGGAGGGGAGAAGCTGGTCTACTTAAGTGATCCTCAGAATGATGATAGTGAGGGAATCATTGATGGTACTGCAGTTAAATGCTAAGAGAAAATAATTAGATTCCCTTGCTGGAGGTGGTTATTTTCTGGGAGTGGGGTGGTGTGATTAGTATAGGCCACTTACCAAACCCAAACTTAAATTATATCAGGTCTTGCTGCAGTTGGTACTGACTGCCTCAATATCCGAGGAGCTGCAAATGGAACTGATCATTAGCAAACAAAGTTATGACCCCAGAGCACATTGCCAAATTTAAGTTGCAAATAAACACAGCAAATAAAGGAAAAACTCAGCACGTTGAGAGAGAAACAGAGTTAATATTTCGAGTCTGGGTACAACCCTTTCTCAGAACTGATTTAAGTTATATTTAAATTGTAGTCAGGACTAGGGATCAGTAACATTTTTCTTTAAAGTAAACAAAGTGTGAGATCCAGCGGATTTCCTAAAAGGATAAAGTCAGAAGACTCCAAGCTTTTGAACAAACAATAAGAACAGTATTACAATCTACCAGATATGTAAAATTTATTTACGCTACCCCAAGTTAACATGTGGTAAATTACCAATAGTCTATGATTGAACACTCCAATGTCCTTATCAAATAGTTAATGCAACTAAGACAGATTCCATCAGTTCTTCAACAGTACGCTCAGATATTAATAACATAGTGGATAATCAAATCTCATGAAACGTCACAGGGAACGCAATTATTTACTTTGCCAATCTGGCCTTGAAACTCCCTCTGGAAAGCCATTTTGTTATGGACTACCTCAATGATTGTTCCCTTTCTGTTTGGGCACCCTCCTTTCCTGAGTTTATGTTCCTTTGGACCTTGAAACCGCACTCCAATATCCTTCAAGAAGGAGATTAAAAAGCTGGAGGCGTATTCCAGAGTTTAGGTGGGAGAAGGGTTGGACAGATAGCTGAGGGCATGGTCACCCAAGAGACTGTGTCTGTCCCTATCTCACGTGGACTGCAGCAGTTTAAAAGGGCAGATCATCTCCACTTCTAGGGCAATTAGGGATGGACAATAACTGTGACCTTGCAATAAACGCCCACGTATTACGGGATAATAAATTGAAATGCAAACCATGATGGATCATTGAAAGAAGGGGATGTGTAAAAACTAGCATTGGAGAGCACAGAGATCTCAGTGTTGTAAGGCTGGTGGAGGTTAGAGATGACATTGTGGAAACCATGGGGGTATTTGAGCACATGGATGAGACTGTTAAAATTGAAGTGTTTACAGATCTTAAATCATTTATTGATTTCATCTTCTCAAGATCTCTGCTCAAAGGCAGGTCGCTGATGTCTCAGTCACCATTCTGTGGAAGAATAAGGATCAGGTCAAAGAAGCAAGCTTCAAATCCACCTCAGCCAGAGTGGTGATTGAACACTGCATTGTTTGAGACAATCAGGTCAACACACTCAACTGGATTCTTTGACTGCAACCCCTCTACCCCTCAAAGAAATCTGAGCTACTATGGAAATGTGCATTTTTGCATGTTCCAGAGCCATGGGTAGTGATAGTAGAGACTCTGATTTTCTTCCCATTGCATGACTATTGGCAGATGTTGGAAAATTTTGCAAGTGGGCACTCAATCTGCCTGGCTGTGATATGAACACATCTTCCTTGGCAATCGAGTTGTTAGGTGGCACTGCGATCTGAAATCTGCAGGCAAGGTGGATTAGCCATGGGAATGCAAATGTAGGGTAGAGGGGTGGGATGCTGTTCAGAGGGTCAGTGTGGACTCGATGGACCAAATTGCCTGCTTCTGCACTGTAGAGATTCTATGATTCTATTAAGCAAGAAAAAGTTAAAGCTTGTAACAGGGACAGTTTATTAATTGTACTGGCCTGCCATCTTCACATAGACTGGACAAAGCAAACTAGAAAACGATAGTTTAGAAGTTGAGTTTTTAAGAATCTTCATGAGAGTTTCCAGGAAAATTGTATTGTGGAAACACCGAATAATTAAATTGTTTTTGTGTTGTCTTAAGGCAGGATTAATTAATGGCGGAATAAAAAGTGATGATAATATTATCAAATTTCATATTAAATTTGAAAAAGAGCTACTTTAATGTAAAGCCGTAATCTTAAACTTATTGTTAGTTTTATAGTACAGAGAGAGTTGGCTCATTAATTTGCTATACTCTACATGTTGTGATAAATAAATAATAGGAAATAATTAAAGGAGCAATCTAAAATGCATTCTCATTGTGGAGTTTGCACATTCTCCCCGTGTCTGCATGGGTTTCCTCTGGGTGCTCTGGTTTCCTCCCTCAGTCCAAGGATGTGCAGGTCAGGTGAATTGGCCATGCTAAATTGTCCATAGTGTTAGGTGCTCCAGTCAGAGGGAAATGGGTCTGGGTGGGTTACTCTTCGGAGGGTAGGTGTGGACTGGTTGGACCGAAGGACCTGTTTCCACACTGTAGGGAATCTAATCTAAAAAAAATCCACCAGAAAACTCAATCCTTGGCTTACCATAGAAGTTAGGATAGTATTATATTTTAAAAAATGAATAATGTGTCAAATGGTAATGTTGAAAAGAATGGAAAAAATAGAGTGAGTGAACTAGTGAGAAATAGAAAAACAGATATAAAATGTAGAATAGCAAACTGTAGAGTAGTGTAAGGTTGGTCCCTTAGAGGTAAAGGCAGAAACTATTATTTTGGGCAGGGCCTTTGAACGAATGTTTTGTCTGTCTTCAATGAAAAAGACACAAATTACAAGCAAGAAATAGATAATTGATATAAGCAAAGAAATTGTGGCACGGTGGCTCAATGGTTAACACTGCTCGCTCACAATACCAGGGGCTCAGGTTCAATTCCAGCCTTGGTTGACTGTCTGTGTGCAGTTTGCATTTCCTTCCTATGTAAGCATGAGTTTCCTCCAGGTGTTCCAGTTTCCTCCCGCAGTCCAAAGATGTGCAGGTTATGTGGATTGGCCATGCTAAATTCTCCATAGTGTCCAGAAAGTGTAAGTTAGGTGGATTAGCCATGGGAAGTGCCGGGTTACAAGGGGTAGGGGGGTGGATGTGGTTGGGATGTCTCTGAAGGGTCAGTGTGGACTAGATGGGCTGGATGGCCTGCTTCCTCACTATAGGGATTCTATGAAATTGCATATATAAGAAATTGAAAGCCAACATGTGGCCAGGACTAAAACATTTTCTTATTCATTTATGGGATCAGGGCGGTATTTCTTGCCCATCCAGAGGGCAGTTAAAAGTCAATAACATTGCTATGAGTCTGGAATCAGATATATGCCAGACCAGGTCAGCATGGCAGTTTCCTTCCCTAAAGGACATTAGTGAACCAGATGGGTTTTCCTCACAATCAACAATGGCCACCATTAGACTCTTAGTTGCAGATTTTTATTGAATTCAAATGCCACTATCTGCTACGATGGGATTTGAAAATGGTACCCTGAACGTTACCTGGGTTTTTGGATTAACAGTCCAGTGATAATACACTAGGACATTGCATCCCCTTGAAGGGAGGTAAATGCAGGGAATTGAGAATACATTGAGAATAATGATCAAAAATTGCCTAGATTTTAAAATGATCAAAGCAGTTTGGAAGTTAACAAATGTAACACTGTTATTCAAGTAGGAAAGAGAAAGAAAAGTCAGAATTGCATACCAATTAGTCTGACATCAGTAATTGGGAAAATACTGGAACCTATTATTGAGAGTCTTAACAATGCACTTAGAAAATTGTTATTGAATCAGATCATATAGTTTTACAAAACAGAAATTGTTTGACGATAGATTTTTGCTTTGAGAGTATGACTATTGTCATCTGTCCATCTTTGGAAGCAATGGTCTGCACCCACTGTTTGTGTCACTTCTAGACTGGATTTCATCTGTTATAGCTGTATAACAGCTGTTAGAGTTGATTTCTGAGTGTCAGCACCTTCTGCAGCAGGCACAGACAAATAGCATCAACCAGAGGCCACCCGATGTTTATTCCTTCCAGTGGGTTCCCTTTTGTAGTATCTGGTTATTTCTATTGACCTCTGCTTTTTCCATATTTTCTGACTTCTTTTGAACACTTCAGAGAGCAGTGAGGACTTTGTAAGGAGTGAGCATTCTATTGGCTTACTTCTTCTTGTGTTTTATTATTGTATTCATTGAGTGTGGGGGTAAGGAACTTAACAATGTTCTTGACCATAGGGTTTTTAAGTGCAGAAGTGTGTGTCAAATGCAGTGCAGTGCCGTGGCTGTAATGTACTTGACGTTTTGCTTTAATGCTGAAAGTAGAAGTGAAATTGAATGAATTGTCTTCAGAAATCCTCATATCTGTCTATTTGACATCCTGGATTTGGGGTCACACTGTCCTAAAACTCCCTGAAATACTAGTTTGTCTTTGTGTCACAAGCAGCATCTACAAAGATGTTTGCTGTTGCAAGAGGAAAGCCATTGTTCCGATGCTGCATTGTGTTGTTTGAAGGAGGTTGGAAGTGGGCAGCTCTTGTCAACGCATCAGTGAAAGTTTAGACTTTGCAGGAAGCAAAATGAAATCTCTTGATATGCTCACCAGCTGTAAACCTATCTCACTGTTGAAGAACAGATTATGTCATATTGTTTTAAATGCTTTTTATTTAAACATTGAAAGAATTGAAATCATATTCAAGCACACCGCGCCCCCCCACTCCAATAAAGAGCAGTAAACATCCTACTTCCTTCCCATTGGATGTCCCGTTCCTGTTTCCAAGTAATGAACAGTTCATGTGGATTTTCCAGCACCATCATTTTCACTCTGGGGCAGTGTTGTGTTTATTGAAATCATTTTTTCTACAGTGCTACAAAGTATTTACATTTACTAAGGTTTTCCACATTAAAGATATTATAGAAATACTGTGATCAGTCTAACAAAAGGACAGTTATTTAAGCCCAGCTGTTGCCCAGGTTTTTCAAAATTTTCTTCCTAAATATTTTTGAAACCCCTTGAACTGGGGTCAAGTTATCACCTGGTTTGAATATTGATGGGAAGAGCCATTCGAACCAAAACATTAACTCTGATTTCTCACCACAGATACTGCCAGATTTGCTGAGCTTTTCCTGCAATTTCTGTTTTGGCCTAGAGGTAGGGACACTACCATTGTGTGACATGAGCCCCTCAAGTGTTTAAGTTTACGGACAGGTGACTGTTAAATGAAACTCGTAGCTCACCTTGTGCATTATGTTGGACTGATGTGAAAGTGAATGGTGAAAGCAAGTTCATAGCTAGGAAGTGTGAACAAATATAAAAGTGGTTAATCCTAGTTCTTGCATAAATTGGTTTGAGGTTTGACTCTTTGCATTGGTAAGTGCCCTTTCTTTTGAAATGTAGAACTGAGTATCACTGCTGGTGACAGCTTGCACGAGTCTGTGTGCTCTGAGCATATGGCAGTGACAAGAACATCAATTCTAAACAGAGAGTAGACTCTAGATGATCCTGCATCCTCCTCAATTAAACATAGGTTTTCAATGATTAAATCATTTTCTCCTAGCAACTGTCAGACAGTGTACAAAATGAAATATTCAATTAAGAAATATTAAAGCTACATTATGTGCAATACTTAAACCATTCTCTGATGTCACGCCATGACAGTTGATGAGTAGGATGCAGAAGGGGATTTATGTTACTATAGGTCAAAGGAAAATGTTAAGAAAAATGCTCATAAAAACATAGTGTCTGCCTGGAATTCCAGAATTTTCTTTGATGTGATGCCACATCAGTAGAACATTAATCTGCTTAAAGATCACAATCTTCTACACATCAACTGCTAACTACACAAAGTGTATTTTTAAGTAATCTTCAGAATTCCTTGAAATAGGTTGTATTTTTCAAAACTATTCTCTGCTTTAATCTTCAGTCCAGCTCTAAATTTCTATGGTCTGAAATAGCTGGGTGAGCGTGTTGCAATAAGATTAGTGAATATAAATGTCTGTGTGATTTTTCAACATTGTAGTGGTTTTGAAGGAAGATAGTTGTCAATACTGGTGAGGGTGATGATCCCTTTGGGAGTGGAGGCAGAGCAACTGACAGGTGCTGCTATAGACTCCAAAATGGGGTGCTGCCCTCCTGGTGCCAGGTCAAGGGCCGTCTGAGGGGATGATGAGGAAGCGAACTGTCAAAGCTTGGAGTACATATTTGCACAAATGGCACAGGCAAAAACAGGGTGCAAACAGAGTTTGGACAGGGATTATAAAGTAGGACCACTAAGATGTATTTTCTTGATTAAGCATTAATAAGTACAAGCATAGGAAGACCGAGCTGATGAATACACACATGGGGTGACAGTGCAAGAGGGAGTACTATGCAACTATTAAGTACTAGAAACACATCTCAGGGAGATGGGACCTGAACAAGCTAGAGATTTTAATTCTCAAAAAGACAAGGACCAATATCCATGCAGAGAGTTTTGCTAGTGTTGTTGGGGAAGATTTAAACTAGCTTATCAGTGTACTGCAAACCTGACAGTAGATTCAGAAGGAGAGAAGAAAGGTTGGAAATGGAAGACAGAAAATAGGTAAGCATGTTTAAAAGGCAGAAAATCAAAGACAAGGGAGTTTGGCAATGCTAGTGGTGTGTATGTCAATTCAAGAGGATAAAGGAATAAGGCAAATGGCCTGAACATACATTGACCAGTGGAAGTATGATATTATAACTACTCCTGAGACATGAGGGAAAGAAGGCATCTACTTTAAGCAGTGATGAAGCAGTGGGTTTTGAGTAGATTTGTAGCTCTGGCTGAGGTTCTGGATGTAAGTTTGCTCGCTGAGCTGCAAGGTCCATTTTCAGACATTTCATAATCATATTAGGTAACATCATCAGTGAGACTCTGGTGAAGCATTGGTGTTATGACACACTTTCAATTTCTGTGTTTAGGTTTTCTTAGGTTGGTGATGTCATTTCTGGTGGTGATGTCACTTCCTGTTCTTTTTCTCAGAGGGTGGTAAATGGGATCCAAGTCAATGTGTTTGTTGATAGAGTTCCGGTTGAAATGCCATGCTTCAAGGAATTCTCATGCGTGTCTCTGTTTGGCTTGTCCTAGGATGGATGTATTGTCCCAGTCAAAGTGGTGTCCTTCCTTATCTGTATGTAAGGATACTAGTGAAAGTGGGTCATGTCTTTTTTGTGGCTAGTTGATGTTCACGTGGCCTGATGGCTAGCTTTCTGCCTGTTTGTCCAATGTAGTGTTTGTTACAGTTTGCGCAAGGTATTTTGTAATAAAACCGTTTTGGACTTGGTTTTAGTGAATGAAGTTGGGGAGTTGGTAGGGATATCAGAGAATATAGAACATAGAACAATACAGCACAGAACAGGCCCTTCAGCCCTCAATGTTGAGCCAACCTGTGAACTATTCTCAGCTCGTCCCCCTACACTATCCCATCATCATCCATGTGCTTCATCCAAAGACTCTTTAAATCTCCCTAATGTGGCTGAGTTAACTACATTGACAGGCAGGGCATTCCACATCCTTACCATTGTCTGCTTCTGACATCTGTCTTAAATCTATAACCCCTCAATTTGTAGTTATGCCCCCTCGTACAAGCTGACGTCATCATCCTAGGAAAAAGACTTTCATTGTCTAACCTATCTAATCCTCTGATCATCTTGTACGTCTCTTATCAAGTCCCCTCTTAGCCTTCTTCTTTCCAATGTGAACAGACCAAAGTCTCTCAGCCTTTCCTCATAAGACCTTCCCTCCAGACCAGGCAACATCCTGGTAAATCACCTCTGCACCTTTTCAAATGCTTCCACATCCTTCCCGAAATATGGCGACCAGAACTGTACACAATATTCCAAGTGTGGCCGCACTAGCATTTTGTATAGTTGCAGCATGATATTGCGGCTCCGGAACTCAATCCCTCTACCAATGAAACCTAACACACCATATGATTCTTAACAGCACTATCAACCTGGGTGGCAACTTTCAGGGACCTATGTACATGGACTCCAAGATCCCTCTGCACATCCACACTACCAACAATCTTTCCATTGACCCAGTACTCTGCCTTCCTGTTATTCTTCCTAAAGTGCATCACCTCACGTTTAGCTGCATTGAACTCCATTTGCCACCTTTCAGCCCAATTCTGCAGTTTATCCAAGTCCCCCTGCAACCTGTAACATTCTTCCAAACTGTCCACTACTCCACCAACTTAAGTGTCATCTGCAAATTTACTAATCCATGCACCTATGCCTACGTCTAAGTCATTCATAAAAATGACAAACAGCAGTGGTCCCAAACTAGATCCTTGTGGCACACCCACTAGTAACCGGACTCCAGGCTGAATATTTTCCATTAACCACCACTCGCTGCCTTCTTTCAGAAAGCCAATTTCTAATCCAAACTGCTAAATCACCCTCAATTCCATGCCTCTACATTTTCTCCAACAGCCTACCATGTGGAACCTTATCAAAGGCTTTGCTGAAGTCCAAGTATACCACATCAACTGCCCTACTCTCATCTACATGCTTAGTCAGTTGGGAAGTGTTTTGGTGGAAGTAATCATAATTCAGTTAGATTTGGGCTAGATGTAGAAAAGAGCAAATCTAAAGCAGGAATAGAAATTTTCAGTTGGGGAATGTTAAGTTTATATCAAATAAAGACTTGATCTTGCTGAAGTGGATAGCAATAGCAACTTGAAAGTAGGCCAGATCTCGATGAGAAAATTAAAGAAGAGAGAGTGAATGTTCAGAGCAAGTATGTTCACTTAAAATAAAAAGTGGGATTGACAAATCCAGAGTCTGCTGCATGACCAGGTGTTTAAAAGAGAGGATTAAGAATAAAAGGCTTATGATAGATGCTGAAGATTCAAACTCCAGAAACTGTAGGGGTGAAATTAAATACATTATGAAAGCAAACAGAGGGCAAGCAAAATTATTGGCAAGTAAAATGATGGAAGGTCTTTTAATAAACACATAAACAGCAAGACGATAACTGAAGAAAGAGATGCTTACTGGGGACCAGAACAGTAGTGTGTGTGTATGTGTGGAGGCTGATATGCATGGGTATGGTTGTTGATGAATACTTTGTAGGAGAATACGCAGTAAGGCCAGATACAGTGTGTCTAAGGATGTTGAGGGAAACAACAAAGAAATATAGAAGGTTTGGCCTGATTCCAATCCTTTCTGACTACAAGCGTGGAGCCAGAGGATTGATGATGATGATATTGTAACATTGTTTTGAAAGGGATTGACCAAATAATTACAGACCAATCAGCTTCACCCCAGTCATGGGAAAATTACTAGGAGAAAGTTCTGAAGTTCATTTAGCAAAACACATACTGTCAAGGATAGTCAACGCAGATTTGCTAAAGAACTAAGATGGTTGGATTTTTTGAGGAGGTAACTAGGAGGGTTGCTGCGGATAATGCAGTCTTTTGGATTTTAGTAAGATTTTTGTTAAAAAGTCCCAAACGACAGTTTGGTTGCAAAAGTAAAATCCCATGGGATCTAAGGCAAGTGGCAAGTTGGAGTCAAAATTGACTCAGGTAGCAAATGGTGGTCGATGGGTGTTTCTTTAACAGTGAGACTGTGTCCAGCAGAGTTCCTTACAATTCTGAACTGAATTCTTTGCTTTTTGTGGTATACATCAAAAACATCAGTGACTTGAGTTGAACATAGGGGGCATCTGGATGTAAGTTTGCTCACTGAGCTGGAAGGTTCATTTTCAGATGTTTCATTACCATACTAGATAACGTCATCTATGAGACTCCAGTGAAGCATTGGTGGTATGGCCCGCTTTTTACTTCTGTGTTTAGGTTTCCTTGGATTGGTGACTTTATATCCTGTGGTAATGTCATTTTCTGGGGTGATGTACTTTCCTTTTCTTTTTTCTCAGGGAGTGGTAAATGGGATCCAAGTCAATGTGTTTGTTGATAGAGTTCCGGTTGGAATGCCATACTTCTAGGAATTCTCGTGCGTGTCTCTGTTTGGCTTGTCCTAGGATGGATGTGTTGTCCCAGTCGAAGTGGTGTCCTTCCTCATCTGTGTATAAAGATACTAGTGAGAGAAGGTCATGTCTTTTTATGGCTAGTTGATGTTCATATATCCTGGTAGCTAGTTTTCTGCCTGTTTGTCCAACATAGTGTTTGTTACAGTTCCTGCATGATATTTTGTAAATGACGTTGGTTTTGCTTGTTGCCATTATAGGGTCTTTCAAGTTCATTAGCTGTTGTTTTAGTGTGTTAGTGAGTTTGTGGGCTACCATGATGCCAAGAGGTCTGAGTAGTCTGGCAGTCATTTCCGAGATGTCTGACATAGGGGAGAGTGACTAGGGTTTCTGGACATGTTTGTCTGCTTGTTTGGGTTTGTTGCTGAGAAATCATTGGACTGTGTTCATTGGGTGCTCGTTCTTTTTGAATAAACTGTATAGGTGATTTTCCTCTGGTCTTTGCAGTTCCTCTGTGCTGCAGTGTGTGGTGGCTTGTTAAAATATGTTCTAATGCAGTTTCGTTTGTGGATATTGGGATGATTGCTTCTGTAGTTCAGTATTTAGTCCATATGTGTTGTTTTCCTGTAGACGCTGGTTTGAAATGTCCCATTGGCTGTTGCGACATCTCGGAATGGTAGTTTGTTGTTTCCCTCCTCTTTTTAGTGAATTTTATCCCAGTAAGAGTATTGTTGATGGTCTTGAACTTGATTAACTTGAAAGACCCTGTACAGATAACAAGCAAAACTAATGTCATTTCAAAATACCTTGCAAGAACTGTAACAAACGCTACATTGGCCAAACAGGCAGAAAACTAGCCACCAGGATATACAAACATCAACCAGCCACAAAAAAACATGACCCAGTCTCATTAGTATCTTCTCATACAGATGAGGAAGGATACCACTTCAATGGGACAACATATCAATCCTAGGACAAGCCAAACAGACACGCATAAGAATTCCTAGAAGCATGGCATTCCAACTGGAACTCTATCAATAATCACATTTACTTGGACCCCATTTACCAACCTCTGAGAAAAAGAACAAGAAATGGCATCAGCATAGGACATGACATCACCAACCCAAAGAAACCTAGATACAGAAATAAAAAGCAGGCCATACCACCATTGCTTCACCAGAGGCTCACTGATGATGTTATCTAGTATGGTGACGAAACATTTGAAACAAGCCTTCTAGCTCAGGAAACAAACTTACATCCAGAACCTCAACCTGACCTATAAATCTCATCAAAACTCGCTATAAGGACATGTTTAAAATGTTTAACCAAAAAAAGAACCATGTTTTGATAGTGAAAAGGAAAGCTGTAGATGTATATTGAGGAAAGATTGGATAGACTCAGGCATATTTTGGATCAAAGAGGAGAGATCTAATTAAATTGCATAAAATTATGAAGAGGCTTGTTAGATGGATAGGAAGGCTTTATGCTCTTTGCTTAAGGCGTCCACAATTCTGGGACATTGAAGTAGGAGTGGTAACAGTGCCTAAAAATAAGGTTGAGGTGAAAGTTCTCAGCATCTACAAAGTGCTCAGAGATGCACTTGAAGTGTTGTAACTTATGAGACAATGGATGAGAGCACAGAATTGATTTAAGCTGGGTTTGATAATTTCTTGTCAGTCAGTACAAACACAGTTGGCTTATTGGTGGTTCCTGTGTTGCACATTTCTATGATTTCAACACAAAGGCTGTGTGTCTTTTGCTTGTGGGCATTTTTGCTGAGTTTATTTCTCATCTTATCTGATGTCTACATACATATTGCATAACAGCTTTTTCATTCTCACTTTCTCCTCTTTCTCTATGTTTCTCTTTTGTCCACAGGTCACCGTTCTTTCGAGAGGAGTCATTCAGTAGTAATCATGAACAACAAGCTAACCAATTGTCTCACACCTTTATATGACCCAAAAGCATTTGAATCCCAGCTACTGGCCTAGCAGAAGTCCATACCATTGGCACAGATGATGTATGGCACTAGGCAGTTTCATCGTCTATATATTTCAAACTCGCAGTGCATTTATCAACTGAGCCCTGAGGAAGCAGTGTTATCTCATTGTAAGGTTGTTAATTTGTTACACTCCTGTTTAACTGCTTTCACAATTCCTTGGCTGAGAGGGAGAAAAGGTCCAAGCTTGAAGGCTCTGTCATTCTTCTTTGCAAAGAGCACAATTGTCTCCATCATGTAGTTTCATGTTTTTAAGTGACAATATAGCCAAATGATCATGAGTGTGTAATCATATTGCAACATTGGTGAATACCTGTAAATAGCCTAGTTGTTTCTATTTTGAATCCTGTAGCCTGCTGAATGTCAGTGCTTATAGAGCAGCAAAGTCTTTGTATTACCTGCTCCCCTTCTTAAGGGAAAGTCAGTCCTTGTTCTAGCTGATAATTCATAGCCTGCCCTAAGCATGCTGCTTGTAAGATTCCATCAGGATAACCATTTCTAAAAAAGTTATTTATGATTTGGAAGGCTGTTTGAACTGAATGCCTGAAGGAAGTGTAGAAATGTGTGTTGTGTGGACAGCTGGATTTATGACAGTAACGGGAGGAAAACCTTTTAATGTTCAAAGCATCTGTTAGCAACTGTAATGGGTTAATAATAGACCTTACGGCAAGCAGGTGCAGGTCAGACATCTTGAGAAATTTGTTAAAACAAGGAGTGCAGTTCTAGTATTTGGAATGTGGCAGTTTGGAAAGAGGAAATCAGTCATTCATTACTGCGAGGTTACAGTAAGGTAACTCAGCAAAGGACAGTATCCCACAATATTCTGCAGTGCAACCAGCATATTCATATTTATTCTGCAAATTAGAGGAGACATTGAGGTGTGTCGGGAAGGAAAGGACATCTGAATACTAAATGATTATTAGAAAGTCTTATGGATTCATTTTACAGTTGGAATTGCTCATTATTGTTCAGAGTTAACCTATATTACAACATTGCATACTTTAAACATATTCAAAGGCTGTGAACAGCTTTGTAATGTCCTAACCTGTGAAAAGCATTATGAGTGCAAGGATTTCCTTTCTTCCATCCATGTAACCGACGTAAGAATCCCTGCGCTGTGGAAACAGGTCATCTGGGCCAACGAATCCACATTGACCCTCCAAAGAGTATCCCACATAGACCCATTCCCTCAACCTATTACTCCACATTTGCCCTGACTAATGCACCTAGCCTACATATCCCTCAACACTATGGGCAATTTAGCTTGGCCAGTTCACCTAATCTGCATATCCTTGGACTGTGGGTGGCAACTCATAGGAAACCCATGCAGACACAGGGAGAATGTGCAAACTCCACACAGACAGTCACCCGAGACTGGAATTGAACCCAGGTCCCAGGCGCTGTGAGGCAGCAGTGCTAACCACTGAGACACCATGCCTTCCCTAACCACTGAACCACCATGCCACCCCTAACCACTGAGACACCGTGCCGTCCCTAACCACTGAGACACCGTGCCGTCCCTAACCACTGAGACACCGTGCCGTCCCTAACCACTGATACACGGTGCTGTCCCTAACCACTGAGACACCGTGCCCCCCCTAACCACTGAGACACCGTGCCCTCCCTCACCACTGAGACACCGTGCCCTCCCTCACCACTGAGACACCGTGCCCCCCCTAACCACTGAGACACTGTGCCGTCCCTAACCACTGAGACACTGTGCCGTCCCTAACCACTGAGACACCGTGCTGTCCCTAACCACTGAGACACCATGCCCTCCCTCACCACTGAGACACCGTACCCTCCCTCACCACTGAGACACCGTGTCCTCCCTCACCACTGAGACACCGTACCCTCCCTCACCACTGAACCACCATGCCACCCCTAACCACTGAGACACCGTGCCGTCCCTAACCACTGAGACACCGTGCCGTCCCTAACCACTGATACACGGTGCTGTCCCTAACCACTGAGACACCGTGCCCCCCCTAACCACTGAGACACCGTGCCCTCCCTCACCACTGAGACACCGTGCCCTCCCTCACCACTGAGACACCGTGCCCCCCCTAACCACTGAGACACTGTGCCGTCCCTAACCACTGAGACACTGTGCCGTCCCTAACCACTGAGACACCGTGCTGTCCCTAACCACTGAGACACCATGCCCTCCCTCACCACTGAGACACCGTACCCTCCCTCACCACTGAGACACCGTGTCCTCCCTCACCACTGAGACACCGTACCCTCCCTCACCACTGAGACACCGTGCCCCCCCTAACCACTGAGACACCGTGCCCTCCCTCACCACTGAGACACCGTACCCTCCCTCACCACTGAGACACCGTGCCACCCCTAACCACTGAGACACCGTGCCACCCCTAACCACTGAGACACCATGCCCTCCCTCACCACTGAGACACCATGCCCTCCCTCACCACTGAGACACCGTGTCCCCCCTAACCACTGAGACACCGTGTCCCCCCTAACCACTGAGACACCGTGTCCCCCCTAACCACTGAGACACCGTGCCACCCCTAACCACTGAGACACCGTGCCACCCCTAACCACTGAGACACCGTGCCCTCCCTCACCACTGAGACACCGTGCCCCCCCTAACCACTGAGACACCGTGCCCTCCCTCACCACTGAGACACCGTGCCCTCCCTCACCACTGAGACACCGTGCCCTCCCTCACCACTGAGACACCGTGTCCCCCCTAACCACTGAGACACCGTGCCCTCCTGCACCACTGAGACACCGTACCCTCCCTAACCACTGAGACACCGTGTCCCCCCTAACCACTGAGACACCGTGCCCTCCCGCACCACCGAGACACCGTGTCCCCCCTAACCACTGAGACACCGTGCCCTCCCTCACCACTGAGACACCGTGTCCCCCCTAACCACTGAGACACCGTGCCCTCCTGCACCACTGAGACACCGTACCCTCCCTAACCACTGAGACACCGTGTCCCCCCTAACCACTGAGACACCGTGCCCTCCTGCACCACTGAGACACCGTGCCCTCCTGCACCACTGAGACACTGTACCCTCCCTCACCACTGAGACACTGTACCCTCCCTCACCACTGAGACACTGTACCCTCCTGCACCACTGAGACACCGTACCCTCTCTCACCACTGAGACACCGTGCCCTCCCTCACCACTGAGACACCGTGCCCTCCCTCACCACTGAGACACCGTACCCTCCCTAACCACTGAGACACCGTACCCTCCCTCACCACTGAGACACTGTACCCTCCCGCACCACTGAGACACCGTACCCTCTCTCACCACTGAGACACCGTACCCTCCCGCACCACCGAGACACCGTACCCTCCCGCACCACCGAGACACCGTACCCTCCCTCACCACTGAGATACCGTACCCTCCCTCACCACTGAGACACCGTGCCCTCCCTCACCACTGAGACACCGTGCCCTCCCTCACCACTGAGACACCGTGCCCTCCCTCACCACTGAGACACCGTACCCTCCCTAACCACCGAGACACCGTGCCGTCCCTAACCACCGAGACACCGTGCCCTCCCTCACCACTGAGACACCGTGCCCTCCCTCACCACTGAGACCCCGTGCCCTCCCTAACCACTGAGATACCGTGCCCCCCCTCACCACTGAGACACTATGCTGTCCCTAACCACTGAGATACCGTACCCTCCCGCACCACTGAGACCCCGTGCCCTCCCTAACCACTGAGATACCGTGCTGCCCTGGGATTTAATGTAAGAATAGCCTCCAAAAATACAAAAATGTGGAAAAAAAACGAAGGTGTAATTTTACAGACCAAAACTGTTGAACTGAGTTTTAAGTCTATAAGGCTGCCAGGTGCTGAGCTGTTCATTAAGCTTTAGTATGAGCTTCACTGGAATATTACCAGAGGCAAGGGATGTAGTGATTGCAATTGGGTCAGCCAGGTGGATCTCATGGTTTGAGTTCCCTAATTGGAGCAGTTAATCTGGATAAAAACAGGAGTGTCAGAGGTTCTGCTCACTCTAAGAGCTGGCTCTGAGGGAGCTAGTAGTCAGTGTTAAGAACTCTCCACATGTAAATAAAGGGTGACTTAATGACAGGATATCAGTCTTTGTGAAGTTATTTCAAGGGACAGAGAGGTCAGAGCAGGAACAAAGTGGAGGTGTAAAATGACATGTGACTTGAAGCGCAGCGTAATGCTAGTGGGGTTGGTTGAAGTGCTCTGCAAAGTGGATACCCAGTCTGCATTAGCTCTCCACAATATAGAGGTGATTATATTGTGAGCAGTAAATACAGTCGACTAAATTGAAAGAAATACAAGTAAATACTAAGTTGGACATGAGTGCCCAGGTGAGGTTGAGTGCCAATGGGAGTATAATCAGATTCCAAGGGTGGATGTAAGAGAGTTATTGAGTCAAGTGCTCGTTCCTGTTTTTAATGTAGCATTGTTTACACAGAAGTTCCAGGAAATGATCTGGTTCCTGACTCAGCATTGCCCTTGCATTTTTCTCGTAATCTTGTAATCAGAATTGTAGAAAATGTTATCCTGCCACATCAATTACATTCTCAGAATTTGAAAGAAATGAAATGTAAAACAAAATCTTTAATCACAATAAATTGCGCCTTTTTGGGAGTAGAATAATGGAATAATCACCCCAACAGTGATGGCGGTATCCAAAGTCTCTCATTGTCAAACTTTGTCTGGCATTTGCTGATCGATCGAGTGAAATGAATTAGTTAAAAGAAAACCAAGTATCGCATGTTGAAGTGAGAGTTTGACTGAAATTTGGGCCATGATATTAATGAGCAGCTGGGGTGGGGGGTGGGGGGGTGTATTGAGCAGAGGTCAAGGCTTTTGATTTTGTGTTTAAAATATGGTCTCAGATGGTGTCTGGGGTGAGTTACGTTGTGTGCGATCACATATTTCGCAGTTCATTGATGAAAGTGGAACGTTGAGCAAGTGGGTTGAAAGTTCTTGCCACTGATGAGACCTTCTCTGATTGAATATCTTGGTGCCATATTGAAAAGCAAGTTGGACACCATCTTTCATGCTGCAAGACAGGAACTAATGGAGGAAGAAATGTACAAGATCTCTGAGACTGAGGGCTGCTTGAAACTAGGCACCTGCTGGGTCACATAGAATCACATAGCACAGCAATAAATTTTTCAGTCCAATTCATCTGTGGTGACCAGACATTTCAATCTGATCTAGTTCCATTTGGCAGTATTTGGCCCATATTCCTCTAAACTCTTCCTGTTCATATACGTATCCAGATGCCTTTTAAACGTTGTAATGGTACCAGCCTCCACTATTTCCTCTTGCAGCTCGTTTCATACAAATAGCATCTTCTGTGTGAAAAGGTGCCCCTCAAGTCCTTCTTAAATCTTCCCTGTCTCACCTTAAACCTATATTCTTTAATTCTGGACTCCCCTATCCTAGGAAAAGATGTTAGCTATTAACTCAATGTATTCCCCTCATGATTTTATAAACCTCACCACACAGTCTCTGACAGGGAAACCAAGAGGCAGCGAGAAAGGCAGGGGAACATCAGGCAGCTGTTCTAGAGGCCCTCTGTAGGCTGGAACTGGAGATGGAGGAATCCATCCATTTTCTCACTGCTATCTGACTCTGAGAACCAACCTTGGCTGGTTCCATGGAAAGGGTGGTAGCTTCCAGCTCCAGCTCTGCAATCAGATGCTGCCTGATTTGCACTCAGATCCATGTTCCATTGCTGTAACTATAGGTGCTAAGCATGAATAGCAAGGGAAGGGGGTGCTGAGGCTCAACCTCACATCAAGTACCTCTTTTCCTCAAGGATCCAGGATGGTGCCAGCAGGCCAATACCTTGGTACCTTCCTCTCTGAACTTTGTAGAGCTGCTGTGCCCCCCTCCTCCTCTCCGCCAGTGACCCTGTAGCCTCCAGAAACCCAGGCCAATGAAGGGGCACTTGCACCCTCTAGGCCCCTCAGCCCTCAGAGACCTGTCAAAATCCCCAGACCACACCTGTCAGCAGGCTCCTTCCACCCTAGTTGGGGATGTTGGGTTTGCACCAGGAGGAAGAGGGAAAGAAGCATTGAAGGGCCACCTGTGGTCTGAGTGTTCAATCACATAATCTGCACAGTTGTAACTGATATTCATTTGCACTGTTCCAGCATCTGTAGTGGTCTTATTCTCCCAGTAGGACATGAGAAGGTTCCCCAAAGTGGAAGATACAGAATGTATTAACGAACTGCGGGATGTTCTGCATATCAATCAAGCAAATTGGAACCTTGCCCGTAATCACAGCAAAGTGATTAAAGATTACCTCGTTCATCACACAACCACAAGTTAGGGATTGTAGTCAGGATGTGACAGATAAATGTGACGATAAAGTCCAGGGGAGGAACCAAGACCTGGGATGGCCAGTTGATGAACTCTGTTAGCGCACCTTATGGGAGTGATGGTGGAATCTGTCATGTATCTACAGGCTCTAGGAGGGAGAACTCTGCCCATGTCTGGGGCGCTCAAAACCATGCTACAACATGGAAGGCTGTGAGATTGACAAAGTCTAAATCACATGTCAATTTACCATAGAGGTGAGCCGAATAGAGGGCACAGTTCACAGCTCATTGTACTGGCAGAACTGCCAGTGAGGTTACTCAATCATTGACGGGTACAGTAAAGGATTGTTGCATTCTACACCACTGCAGGGATAGTGAAGGTGTGTGTCACATAAGGAACAAACACAGGACGTGGAAGCACTGCAGGGTTTGAATCCTGCCATGACAGATGGTGGAATTTGAAGTCAATTTAAAAAAAACAGCTTAGAATTAGGAATCTAATGATGACCGTGAATCCATTGTCGATTGTTAGAAACACCCATTTGATTCACTAATACACTTTAGGGAAGTAAATGGCAATCTTTACCTAGTCTAGCTTACACATGACTCCAGCCCCACAGCCATGTGGTTGACTCTTAACTGCTCCCTGGGCAATTAGGGATGGGCAACAAATGCTGGTCTAGCCAGTGATGCCCACATCTTGTGAATTAGTAAAAATAAACTCTATCGTATTCACTAGCAAATGGAGTTCCTGATCTGACGTCTATGTCTTCAGTGCAAGGTCCATTTTAATGCAAACACCCAGGAGTATGAGGTAGAGGGAGTGCTCGCTGTATGACAGCTGTGTTAGCACTAACATTGGTCCAGGGCAAGGTTTGTGTACATGCTTCAGTTTTCACAGAGGTGAGGACATCAAAAGCATAGTTAAAATTAAAAGTCAACATTTTATTGCATAGCTGAATCAAATAGACAATCCTTGAGGAATGTAGCACACAGCACGCAGAGGGCTGAAGATCGATTGTACAATTGAAATATTAGCAAGAACACAAGTATCAGTGCAGCTCTCTCATTCTGGAAGAGGGTGACTATCAGGTTCCCTCTGGCTGCAGGCCCTTTGGTATGAGTTTTTAAAAATCAATCTGTTCGAATATGTTATGACACATTCTCTGCGTAGATGGGAAATGAACTCGTACCTTCTTTCCCAGAGGTAGAGACACCACCAATATACCACAAGACCCTTTTGGGATGTGATAAAAGGTATCTATTTCTTTCTTCAAATGATTCAGCCCTTTCACTTCCATGGCAAGTGGAACTTGAAACTAGATCATCTAGGAGTTGAATTGAAAACAAATGAATAACATTTGTCATCACTGGACTTCTGGTAACTTGAGTAACTCTTAAGGTAGACTTGTATTCTAGTCCTAAAACTGTGACCATCCAAAAAGACCTCCCCCAGTTTTGGATGTTGCTTTGTTAATATGGAAAGTTTATTGTGTGGTTGATTTTTGGATCAATATGGTGATCTTGAGAATTTTCATTTGCTGCAGTGACTTGCGGGCTGTATCTGTGATCCATGGTATCTTCTGCCCACTCTCCACTTCTTGTCCTGTATAATGGTCCCAGATTCCCTTCTCCTACCCTCGTTTCAGTTGAGCCTATCAATGTTACCATTACAGTTCCCATTTTAGGCCTGGAGTCCATGACTGTTGATGCTTTTGTTGACTCTACTCTCCCAATCAATCCCACCCTCCCAGGTTGAACCCAAAGTGACAATGGATTGATTTTAAACACCCTCACATTTTAAGACTGTCCAGACCTCTGCCTTATCCCACCAGATCCCGCCCTTCTATATTGACTTGACCCTATGACTAACAATTCCCTTGGGTAGTGAGTACAATCAGGCTATTCCCAGACTTGAGCTGTTCCATAGCTCCAGCAACAACATGGACAAACCCTAAAATAAACCCAGATTATATATGACTCATTCTCAGGACGAGCAGCAGTCCTTACCCTCTGCAGAGTTTGCAGGATAGCTCTAATTGACAGCTGCCCATTCCCTGGACTGAACATGCAAGAAGAAGGACTTTTGCCCGAAATGTCGATTTTCCTGCTTCTTGGATGCTGCCTGACCTGCTATTCTTTTCCAGCAGCACTCTAATCTAGTGCAAGAAGAATCAATTGACCAACCAGCAAGGCCCAGATTGATTTTGATTGTCTACCAGGATTTACCATGGAGCAATCCCATGACTGAAATTTAGCCAATTTCACAATATGCATTGGGCCAACCCCTGATCTAGAAATGGCCTAACCCCTGGACTAACTGTGGCAGTATTCCCTGACTGACTGCTTTACTTTCTACACAAAAGTGACCCTCTCAGCCACAAGCTGCCTGTCTTGTCTTCTGCTTCAAAGTACTATTTGAAGCACAACTTGCCTGCCTGATCCTGTCCACCTGGTGTGTTGCTGTTCTTGAGTTGGGTGAAGTGATGGTCCAGGGATATATCCTCCCCTGGACTGCATGGAGTTAATTCTCTTGTGTTATTCATGAGATGCAAATGTATGAATATAGGATACAACTCACCTCATGGCAAAAAATTCATCTCATTATCTAAGCAAGATGTTGCCAGGGTTGGAGGATTTGAGCTATAGGGAGAGGTTGAACAGGCTGGAGGGCTGGAGCTGTTTTCTCTGGAGGTTCGGAGGCTGAGGGGTTACCCTCCCTTCAGTTACCATGTTTCCTGAACTCTGAGAACCCCAATCTGCAGCTGCTAAAATCAAATGGATTCCAGAATCTGAGGAATGGAACTTAATTTAAACATTATATCAGGGAGCCAACTTTCCACAGTGAGTTAGTGGATGCTCCCAATTTTACTGCAGCTAAACTGGGAGTCAGATATTTTCCATTAGTTTGGGATCATCTTTCATCCTTTCATCAATTTAACCCAATCTCCCCTGAGCCACTGAGGCAGGCAGTAACAATTCTCATTTGATGCTTTGATAATGACTGTTTCTGTGCTATTAGGGTAACCTTCCATATTGCATTCAATCCTCCCACCCCCCCACCCCCAAAAAAGCTTCCATCTTTTGTAGCATTTTCATTGAAGTACCATTCTCTATAGTGTTTCTATAGTGTTGTTAAATTTTACTCGGTTATATAATAGCCTGATTCGATTGAATGCAAATATGCAACTGGTACTTTAGAGAGGGAAAGAATGCCGGTGCAGCCACTGTTGGATAAGTGATTTTCTGTGTCACTGGCTCTGCTGTGACACAAACATGTTTAGAAGAATTCAGAAGAATTGTTACTTAATGACAAGGAACAGATTGAGGTGTTGATGCTTGCATTTAATTTAGTATGTTACAAAACAACAGCTACGTGTGTCAACCAATACTTATTTCAGGTAATAACACTCAAGCTGATGGTGGGGAAGTGAGTGCTGTGAGGTGAGAAATAGATCGATCTTTGCATCTCAAGACATCCTATTGACTTGCACATTTTAAAATCTCTGGAGCTTTATTCACCAGGTACTGCTTTAGATGTAACTTATTGTTCTGTTGTCTGCATTCAACAATTCATTACTTTGGAATGTGCTTCATGTCATTGTCGTGTTGTACAGACAGAGTCCATTGCATTAAGTACATGCACAATGATCTCTGTTCCATGAATTGTGACTGTAATAGCAGGAATAAATATGATGGAGACATCTTCTCAACAGTATTGTAACTTCATGAACTAGGTTGATTACAGTGCTCTTTTATAGACAATGATGATATTTTAATAACAGGAATTGTAGCATGTGGAGACAGTGTAATAGGATCCAACAATGACTTACAGAACTTTTTGATGTTGGAAAGTCCTTCATGGAAAAGAAATCAGACAAAATCAGCTAAATGGTTAGGTTTTAAGGAAGATTGTAAAGGAAAGCAATGGAAATATTTTTGGAGAGAATTCAGAAACCAGGACTTATACAGTAAAGGAATGGATACCAGTTGTAAGAAACACAGGAATGTGGATACACAAGTATCCAGATGTGAGGAATGCAGATTTTTTGAATGGTTTTAGAACTGGAGAAGTTTTGAGAGGGGTGTGCTTTGAGTGGATTTGAACACACGGTTGAGAATTTTAACATTAAAAGTGTTAGCAAATCAGGAGCCAATACAGGTAAGCACGTGGGTGATACATATTGATATTTAGTGCGAGTTAGGTTACAGGTAGCAGAATTTTGAATGGTATTTGCTGAAAGGTGATGAAGATAAGGATGTAACTGAGCAAATCCATGTAAGGAAATCTTCCTGTGAACAGAAATTACTAGAAATACAGCAGATTTTGCAGCATCTAAAGCATGTAATGTTTCAAATGTTTGACCTTTCACTAATTCTGATGAAACTTGCTTTTGAAGAAGAGGCTATAGTTTCACTGTGATGATTGAATTTCAAGCAAATTGCCACTGATCTTAATGCCACTTGACTTCTCAACTAACTTGATTGCAGTCCATTGACCATTGACAGGTGAATTTCTGGAGAAATCAAACTGCATGTTAAAATGGGTAATTATTCATTTTTAATTGCATTTTGACTGAGTGATTTGCTTTTAAAATAAGGAAGTACTCAAAGTTGAAATAAGTTCCCTCATAGAAATCTCCTCTTTCCTTACAACAGCCCAGCACACTTCCGCAAGGCACCATCAATATGAATCTCTCCACTGATGTCACTGATGGTGAGAGCAAGACAGCTCAGAAGAACTCACTTTGTATTGTCACGCCAGAGAAGCACCACTTCATTCGTGCAGAAAACAAAGAGACCATAAATGGGTGAGTGAATGCTGTTTCTGACATTATAAATCACTTGTCTCCTGGGTTCGTGACTGACCTCTGCATCTTTTTGAACCAGTTGGTATGCTGGTTTCCTTCATACACTGATGACGCTTGATTCGTCAAGTACCAGATGGATCATCTTTGAATTAAATAGATCTGAATTAATGATAGAAATCATACGGTTCCTAACAGCCCTTTGTCCCATTCAGTCTGTACTGCCAAAAATACACTAAATCAGTACTAGACCCTTTTTCCCCACACAGAGTTCATAGCCTTGAATGTTATTAAATTTCAAGTGTTCATTCAAATATTTTTTAAAGGTTGTGAGGTTAGCTGTGCCCCCCACCATTCCACTGCATTCCAGACTCCCATCACCCTCTGGATGAGAATACTTTCCTCAAGTCTCCTCTAAACCCCTAGTCTTTCACCTTAAAATTAGGGTCCCTACCCCACCCCGGTTATTGATCCTTCAACAAAGGGGAAAAGCAGCTTTCCACTCAACCTGTCCATGCCTCTGGTTACCTCACGTTAGAAATAGGAGCAGGAGTAGACTATCTGGCCTGGCAAGCCTTCTCTGCCATTCAGTAAGATCATGGCTGATCTTTTTTGTGGATTCAGCTCCACTTACCTGCCCACTGTCCATAACCCTTAATTCCTTTATTGTTCAAAAATCTATCCACCTTTGCCTTAAAAACATTCAGCGAGGTACCCTCAGTTGCTTCACCGGGCAGGGAATTCCACAGATTTGGGTGAAGAAGCTCCTCCTCAATTCAGTCCTAAATCTGCTTCCCCTTATTTTCAGGCTATATCCTCGCATTCTAGTTTTACCTGCCGGTGGAATCAGTCTCCCTGCTTCTGTCTTATCTATTCCTTTCATAATTTTATATGTTTCAATGAGATCCCACTTCAACCTTCTAAATTCCAATGAGTATAGTCCCAACCTACTCAATCTCTCATTATAAGCCAATCCTCTCAATTCTGGAATCATCCTAGTGAACCTCCTCTGCCAGTATTTCCTTTCTCAAGTAAAGGGACCAAAATTGTACGTAGTACTCCATGTGTGGCCTCACCCTGTACAGCTGCAGCATAACCCTTCCTATTTTTAAACTCCATTCCTCCTACAATGAAGGACAATATTTCATTTGCCATCATAATTACTTGCTGCACTTGCAATATATCTCAGTAAGGTTCCCACTCAACCTTTTCTGCTTCAAAAAAAACCCCGAGCTTATCCAGCCTCTTTTTGTACCTAAGATGTTCCGTTCCTGGCAGTATCCTGGTGAGTCTCCTCTGCACATTCTCCAGCGCAATCACATCCTTCCTATAGTGCAGTGACCAGAATTGAACACCGTATCCCAGCTGTGGCCTAACCAAAGTTCTCTACAGTTCCAGCATAATGTCCAACTCTTATAATCTATGCTTTGACTGATAAAGGCAAGTGCTCCATATACCTTAACTGCCTTATTAACCTGATGCACCGCCTTTGTAAACAAGCACCCCAATATCCCTCTGTTCCTCTTAGCTTCCTAGTGTCCTGTTGTTCATTGAGTACTCCTTTGTCTTGTTACTTCTCCCAAAGTGTATCATCTCGCACTTAGCGGAGTTATCTGTCAATAGTCTTACCAATAGCTGTGGTAAAATAAATACAGATTTGTGTTTACATAGTGCCTTATCATATCTCTCAGAAGCATATAAACATATTTCACATTTAATTAAATACTTTGAAAGGTAGCAAGTGTTCTGTTTTCTGTTGTTTTATCCTTGATGTGAAGGTTCAAATCCCTACTGCCTCTGAGACTTTTAAATGCGTAATGTTATACAATTCAACTGTAAGAATAGAGGACAAGGGAGACCATGGTTTAGTTCACCACAGATGTCAAAACAATGAGTGATCCCATCCAGTGGGAGCCAACAGTCCACCCTCATTGCAACCAATTGCACTTTCAATTATTCTATCGTTTTTCTTTGTTTGCCTGCCTCTCTGATCATTCCAGGTCTTGACCAATGTTCATGTGAAGAGCAGCTACCCAAAAACAGCATTTGCTTGCCTTCTGGTGTCAGCTGTGGCTCAGTTATCTCTGAATCACAAGATTCTAAGTTCAAACTCCAATTTCAGGGCTTCAGCACAAGAAAATCAAAGATGGCCTTGCAGTGTATTATACTGAGAGAGTTCTACAGTGTTGGAGGTACCATTTTATGGATGAGCTATTAAACCAAGGCCCCGTCTGATGGCTCAGGTGGAAGTAAGAAAAATTCCATGGCACTATTTTGAAGATGAGCAAGGAATTATTCCCAAGTCCTGCATAATCCACATCTATTAATCAACATCACAACAAGTTGGCATCCTTCCGAGTGCAACAGTTGACCAGAAAGTAGCCTCTGACAATTGAGAGATCAGACAAGATCTTCTGCTTATCTTTTAATGACTGAAAAGCTGATTCAACTAAGACAACGCCTGCCACAAGTGTACAGGAAGTTGTCCCATGCCGGAGGAAGATCTTGATGATACTGATTTTTTTTATTCATTCACAAGATGAGGGCATCTCTGGCTAGGCTAGCATTTGTTGCCTATCCTTTATTGCCCAGAGGGTAATTAAGAGTCACCCACATTGTTGTGGGTCTAGTGTCACATGTAGGCCAGACCAGGTAAGGATGGCAGTTTCCTTCCCTAAAGGACCAGATGGGTTTTTCTGACAGTTGACAATAGATTCATGATTGTTGTTAGACTCTTAATTTCAGATTATTCATTTGAAGTGCTGCCATTATCTTTGAAACTTCTGAAATCTCATGTTATTGTGGTGGTCATGATTACCTGCCCAGAGCTGATGCTGTCATTTGCATTGATTTCCAGCAAGGGTCTTCCACTTGATTATTGAGGGCTTTCATGTTTGATGCCAGCATCATTGATGCAGAGCTTTGGAAATCTCATTAACGTCTTGGCATTGGCTGCCAAAGCACATTGTATATCCTTTGAGATGGAACCACCTCCCGTCCTGTGTACAGTGAGGACTCTTTCCTTGGGCTTAACCCAAAGACTGCTTCACTGATGATTGTGGTCTTTCGAAATGATGCTGACAATGTGTTGTGGAAATTGCAAAAAGCAGATTTTTCTGGTCATTATCAGATTACTGCTTGGGGGAGTACATTGAATGCAAATCAGTTGCTGGGTTTCCTTCATAACAACAATGATAACACTGAAGAAAAGTGCTTCATTGGTTGTACCTAAATGGTAATGAAAAGTGCTACATAAATGTATGTCTTTTATTAGTCTGTTCCCTTGACCCCTTACCCTGTAGTCATGGTTTGTCTAGCAGTAGCTGTAATTAACTTCCTCTTTTTCTGCTTATTATCTCCTGCATCTCTTTGTTTATTTTCTTTATGGGATGTCTGTGTCACTAGCAAGGCCAGCGTTTGTTGCCTGTCTTTGCTTGCATGAGTGACGAGTTCCTTTTTCTTACTCTGCTGTCGTAGTCTGGTGGAGGTGCACCCACAGTGCTGCTGAGGGGGGTATTTCAGGATTAAAGCCCAGTGACATTGAAGGAACAGTGATTTCGGTCCAATTAAGGATTGTGTGTGATTCGGTGGGTAAGCTGCACGTGCAGGTGTTCCAAGTGCCTGCTATCCTTGTTCTAGATGGTGGAGGTCATGGACTTTGAAATGCATTGAAAGAACATTGATAAGTTGCCCACTGGTCGGAGGTGGTCATTACCAAATCTTTGTGAATGTTACTTGGCCATTTTCAGCCTAAGCCTGAATGCTGTCCAGAAGGACATATACTCTTCAGTATCTGAGGAGTTGCAAATGGTCCTGAAATCACTGCAATCCTCAACAAACAGTCCTATTGCTCGCCTTGTGATGGAGATAAAGTAATTGACATGGCAGCTGAAGATACTTGGACCTGTTACATCTGCTGAGGACTTCATGGAGCTGAGACAATTGGCCTCCAACAAATATAACCATTTGTGCTGGGTAGGACTCCAACTGGCAGAGAGACTTCCTGAATGCCTCAGACATTCAAATACTGCTTTGATGTCAAAAGCAATCACTTTCTCCTCAATGTTTTTAGCTCTTTTGGCCAAGTTCCCTTAGCAGAAACCAAATTGGTGGGCAGGTTATTGCTGTCAAGTGCAGTTTGGTAGCTTTTTAAATTTTACCCTCCATCACTTCATTGATGATTAACAGTAGACTGATGGGGACAAAGCACAAAATATTTATAATTTTTGCAAGGGTGCCTTTTGAGCACAACTTTATCATGCTCAGTAACTCCCGTGTTAGGTAATGCAGGTATGTAGTAACATTACCTCTGTATCTGAATTGGCATATAGGATATTTGGACTTGCACAGAAACAAAAATAGAAGAATTCACCAATATTCTTGAATTTTCATCCCATTAAACTTAAAGTCACAACACACGGGGAAAGCATTAATTTCCTAAGTGCAGCAGTATTGAATCAGCACAAGACATGCTTAAGTTAGCAAAAGATCTTTCTGTAATAACAGACACATAAAGCCATCACCATATTATCCATGGACCAGTGAGATCAGAGCTAATGCTTTTCCATTGCAGATTCACAGCATATTTGGCAGAGTTGGTGGTGTCAGGTCAGGGGTTTAAGAGGTTTAGGCATTTTTAAGGTAAGCATGATGCTTTTTAAATCATTTATCAGGAGTTAGACCATGTATTTTATAGGTTAAAGTTTTCTGATTGACTATTTTATTTAATTTCATTGGATCCCTCAGGTCACTGATTAAAATTGAGACTTTTTAAGGGTTCCAGTCCAAGAGGAATTCAAATAATTTACAATGAGGATTCCACTGGATCCCTCTGTTCACCTGCTTCTGGCGTGTGGCATGTAAAGTTGCTCAGGTGATCATGATTTTGGCGTGAAAATCCAACCACCAGTCTTGAAGATGGATAGCATGTAAACTCACCCATAATAAAAGATTTGGTGAAGAGCAGCAGTTGATAGCCCCATACATATGAGAAGCTTGATCTTGGAAAAGCTTGAGGGAAGTGCTTGCTGAGGAGATGCCTGCTGAATGCAGCCTGGGGAGCTGGGATTATAGCAGTATTTAGTTGCAGGGGAAGTAGCCTTGAAAACCAGTCTTGGGAGAAGTGATTGAGCAACTGTGAGGTGAGCAATCGGGACAATTTGAACTGGAGTCTTATTGTTTGTCAACTCCTTACATGTAGAGGGGTATGTGGGCCTCCAGGCTGAGTTGGAGTTGTTGCTGGATGGAAGTCAGATGCTAATCAAAGAAGTGAAGCTGTAATTTCACTTGTGAAAGGTAGAGTTTGAAGGATTTTTATGGTTCTTATAGATCACTGACATCTGGTACACTGCTGAAAAACTCATGGAATCTCTCTTGGTTGTGTTTAAATTTGGTGCACAGTTCGTTACTTGTGCCTGATAATTCAGATATTTCTGAATGTTTGAATTAAGATAGATAGTTTAGACCTTTTGCTTTTTGTTTTTTACATAGATAATTCCTCCTATTTGTTTAAAACAGTGGAATCTTATGACATTATTCTCTCAGTATGTAGAGCTTCCAATCTTGCCCACCTTTCAATTGGCCCTTTAACTGTACTGTAAAGTGTGTCTCGGATAAATTGACGAGGGTGAAGCCAAGCAGATCTTTCCCTTTGATTCCATCATCATCTTCCACAGGTTAGTCAATGCTTCAAGACTCAGCCAGCTCCCTTAACTTAATGTTTCAGAGGCACTTTTAATGATAGGTATCAATGTCCCCTACGCAAAGTATGTTGTGTGCCCTCGTAGTGCTTCTTCCAAATGATATTCAGTGTTGAGTATTGGTTCATATGCTAAGGGTTCGCAGTAGCTGTAATCTGCTAAAAGGTTTCCTTGTCTGTGTTTGATCAGATATCAAAAGACCTCATAGGGTTCAGAATCAGTGGCTCAGGGCAGCTCCCACCTGACTGTATCCCACCGTCAGTGGAGGACTTTGCAATGTCATGGGGAAGGTTGCAGTATTGAGGTTTCGAGTGCCTACTCTGGTGTTGGTGGTCCGTCCAGTTTTATTGTTTTTCAATGTTTCAGCAGCATTTTGACACAGTTGAGTCACTTGTCCTACCATTTCAGAGGGCACTTAAGAGTCAACCATGCACCTATATGTCTGTAGACCGAAACAGGTAGCAATAGCAAATTTCCTTCCCTCGAACGCATTCATGAAGTTGGGTTTTATGACAATCTGATAGTTTAATGATCACTGTTATTTAGTCTGGCTTTCAATTCCAGATGTATTACTTAATTGAAATTAAATTCTGCCAGCTGCTGTGTTGATATTTGAACTCATGCCCTAAAGTATTATTTAGAGTCTCTGGATTACTCATCAGATTACATTACCAAAACTTCCTTGTTTTCATAAGACATCTTTTGATTCAGCTACATTCAAGGCTGAAGTACCTTGAGGTTTTGTTTGCTGATTTATTCACATGAATAACTGTCTAATCTCTTCAAGTTGCCTAATATGTGTGTCGTGGAACCATAACTCTGCCTGTCTAATTCCTTTTGTAATCTCTTGATTGTTGATTTTTCTTGCCACACTTCCTTAGTATCATCTGTAAACTTGACCAAGCTGCATTGATCTTTTTGAATCTGCACAGCTTCTGACCAGCAGGGATCCTGTACACAAATCCTTTGTGCTTCTTGGAGAATGTATTCAAGCACAACTGGCTCCTTGTGAAACTGCAGGAGAAAATCAGTAGCTTCAGACAGGAGAGGAGAAAATTTGTAGTAAAAGAAGGATTATAAAAACAAAGTTCCTGTGGGATTACTTTGGAAACCTGAGACATGGAATGCATCTATCCAGTAAGGGAGATGTGTTGATCTCTGGGTTAGCTTACAAGCTTTGAGTTTTAAAATGCGTTGTATTACATAGACTCCAGTTTAGATCTCTGACACAACCAGTTTGGAGTTTGCTCTCTGGTGTTCATTCCATAGGCTCAAAATTTCTGGCAATAAAAGTTAAACTCTGTAATGTTTATCTGACATGCTTACTGTGTTTTAGTTACGGTTGTTATACTGAACCTTTGCCAGTTGAGTGCCCGTTTATGAACCTCAAATGAGCCAGTAAACTCCTTGATGTTTGTCTGGATTGCAGAACAGTTTAAAAAAAGCTCCACAATTTAGTACAATAGATTAAACAAATAACTTGCCAAAGATCACTGTTAAAGAGAGACATGAGATGAAGTAAATCCCAAAGAATTAGCCCATATTCAGACTGTAGTTATGTCACCCTGAGAGGTACTTTATGTAAAGTTCACACATTATCATATTGTACCCCTGTATTTTAGGTTTAATTTTATATGCTATGCTGTTTTTGCCATGTCATTTTTAAAAATGTTGTATCCCACTGCAAATTTTGTTGGAATCTTTTTGGAATAGTGTGAGATATGATGATTTAAGGACACTGTTTTCTCTGATGGTAGTCATTTCTGCAGGAACAGGGTAAAGCATCAAGCTGTGGGAGAATGCACAGAGCTACCTCTCAGAAAAATGAGCTGCAACCGAGTAAGATGTGTGCAAGAGTCCAATATTTCAAGAGGAAAGGAAGCTGATATTGTCAGTACCAAAATGGAAATGAGTGGAGATGAGTGAGCCAACAAATTAGACAACATTACAAAGAAGTATCATTGAATATAGAATCCCTTCAGTAAGGAAAGTGGCCATTTGGCCCATCACATCTGCACTGTCCCTCTGAAAAGTATCCCACACAGACTCAGCACCATCCCTCCGATTCTTCTAATCCCATGTTTCCTGTGGCTAACCCACCTAACCTGCACAGCCCTGGACACGACAGGGCAAGTTAGCTTGGCCAGTCTACCTAACCTGCACATCCCTGGACACTATGGGGAAATTTCCCATGGCCAATCCACCTAATGTGCACATCTTTGGACTGAAGAGCACTGACAAAAAGCAAGACACAATAGAAGATATTTATGTTAGATTGTTTAGATCAGATGGGATTAATTAATTTGATTTAGTTTTATGTTCAATATTTGTCAACTAGATTTTGAAAGGACATGTTGACTCTCTTTGGATAACTGGGGTTCTTTCTGGGGAAGGTGGGACCTCTATAAACAGGATGGTCTACACTTGAACCTGAGGGGCACCAGTATCCTTGGGGGAGGTTTGCTAGTGCTCTTGGGGGCGGGGGGTGGGGTGGTTAAGCTAACTCTGCAGGGGCATGGGAACCTGGCCAGAGCTTTAGGGTGGAAGACCTGGAGTGTAGGGAGGTTAGGAACATGGTGTCAATCTCAAAGGAGGGTGCCTGTAAACAGGAAAGTGGCTTGAAGTGTGTATACTTCAATGCAAGAAGTATACGAAATAAGGTAGGTGAACTTGCAGCGTGGGTTGGTACCTGGGATTTCAATGTTGTGGCTATCACAGAGATATGGGTAAAACAGGGACAGGATTGGCTGTTGCAGGTTCCAGGGTTTAAATGTTTTAGTAGGGTCAGAGGTGGGGGTAAAAGAGGGGGAGGTGTGGCATTGCTTGTCAAGGATAGTATTACAGTGGTGGAAAGGACGATGGATGAAGACTTGCCATCTGAGGTAGTTTGGGCTGAGGTTAGGAATAGGAAAGGTGAGGTCACCCTGTTAGGAGTTTTCTACAGGCCTCCTAATAGTCCAAGAGACGTAGAAGAAAGGATTGCAAGGATGATTCAGGAGAAGAGTGAAAGTAACAGGGTGGTTGTTATGGGGGTCTTTAACTTTCCTGATATTGACTGGGAAAGCTATAGCTCGAGTTCGTTACATGGGTCGGTGTTTGTCCAATATGTACAGGAGGGTTTCCTGACACAATATGTAGACAGGCCAACAAGAGGTGAGGCCATACTGGATTTGATTCTGGGTAATGAACCAGGCCAGGTGTTAGAATTGGAGGTAGGTGAGCACTTTGGGGACAGTGACCACAATTTGGTGACTTTTACTCTAGTGGTGGAGAGGGATAAGTGTACACTTCAGGGCAAGAGTTATAGCTGGGGGCAGGGAAATTATGATGCGGTGAGGCACGACTTAGGATGCGTGGTTTGGAAAAGTAGGCTTCAAGGCAAGGGCGCAATTGATATGTGGAGCTTGTTCAAGGAGCAACTATTGAGTGTCCTTGATAAGTATGTACCTGTCAGGCAGGGAGGAAAGGGTCGTGTGAGGGAGCTGTGGTTTAATAAGGAATTGGAATCCCTTGTTAAAGGGAAGAGGGCGGCCTATGTCAAGATGAGGCGTGAAGGTTCAATCGGGGCGATTGAGAGTTATAAGGTAGCCAGGAAGGATCTGAAGAGAGAGCTAAGAGCAGCGAGAAGGGGACATGAAAAGTCCTTAGTTGGTAGGATTAGGGAAAACCCAAAGGCTTTCTATAGGTATGTCAGGAATAAAAGAATGACTAGGGTAGGAATAGGTCCAGGTAAAAACAATGACTGCAGATGCTGAAAATCAAATACTGGATTAGTGGTGCTGGAAGAGCACAGCAGTTCAGGCAGCATCCAGCGAGCAGCGAAATCAACGTTTCGGGCAAAAGCCCTTCATCAGGAATAAAGGCAGTGAGCCTGCAGCATGGAGAGATAAGCTAGAGGAGGGTGGGGGTGGGGAGAGAGTAGCATAGAGTACAATGGGTGAGTGGGGGAGGGGATGAAGGTGATAGGTCAAAGAGAAGAGGGTGGAGTGGATAGGTGGAAAAGAAGATAGGCAGGTCGGACAAGTCAAGGAGACAGTAAGTGAGCTGGAAGTTTGCACAACATGGTTGAAGAGCTTCAGAGCAGAGGACCAGTCAAGGATAGTAGTGGGAAGTTGCGTGTGGAGGCTGAAGAGATTGGGGAGACACTGAATGAATACTTTTCGTCAGTATTCACTCAGGAACAGGACATTATTGCTGATGAGAATACTGAGTCACAATTAATTAGAATGGACGGCTTTGAGGTATGTAGGGAAGAGGTGTTGGAAATTCTGGAAAGGGTGAAAATAGATAAGTCCCCTGGGTCCGATGGCATTTATCCCAGGATTCTCTGGGAAGCAAGAGAGGAGATTGCAGAGCCATTGGCCTTGATTTTTATGTCCTCGTTGTCTACAGGAATAGTGCCAGAAGACTGGAGGATAGCAAATGTGGTTCCCTTGTTCAAGAAGGGGAGTAGGGATAACCCTAGTAACTATAGGCCAGTGAGTCTCACTTCTGTTGTGGGCAAAGTCTTAGAGAGAATTGTAAAGGATAGGGCTTATGTACATCTGGATAGGAATAATGTGATCAAGGATAGTCAGCATGGTTTTGTGAAGGGCAGATCGTGCCTCACAAACTTTATTGAATTCTTTGAGAAGATGACTAAGGAGGTGGACGAGGGTAAAGCGGTAGATGTGGTGTATATGAATTTTAGTAAAGCGTTTGATAAGGTTCCCCATGGTAGGCTACTGCAAAAAATATGGAGGTATGGCATTGAGGGTGAGTTGGAGGTTTGGATTAGGAATTGGCTGGCTGGAAGAAGACAGAGGGTAGTAGTTGATGGTAAAGGTTCATCTTGGAGTGCAGTTACTAGCGGTGTTCCGCAAGGATCTGTTTTGGGACCATTGCTGTTTGTCATTTTTATAAATGACCTGGAGGAGGGGCTAGAAGGTTGGGTGAGCAAGTTTGCGGATGATACGAAAGTTGGTGGAGTTGTTGACAGTGAGGAAGGATGTGTCAGGTTACAGCAGGATATAGATAGGCTGCAGAGCTGGGCAGAAAGGTGGCAAATGGAGTTCAATGTGGGTAAGTGTGAGGTGATTCACTTTGGTATGAGTAACAAAAAGATGGGGTACTGGGCTAATGGTCGGATACTTGGTAGTGTGGATGAGCAGAGGGATCTTGGTGTTCATGTACACAGATCTCTGAAAGTTGCAACCCAGGTAAATAGTGCTGTGAAGAAGGCATATGGCGAACTGGCTTTTATTGGTAGAGGAATTGAGTTCCGGAGTCCTGAGGTCATGTTGCAGTTGTATAAGACTCTGGTGCGGCCGCATCTGGAGTATTGTGTGTGGTTTTGGTCGCCATACTATAGGAAGGATGTGGAGGCACTACAACGGGTGCAGAGGAGGTTTACCAGGATGTTGCCTGGTATAGTAGGAAGATCCTATGAGGAAAGGCTGAGGCACTTGGGGCTATTTTCATTGGAGAAAAGTAGGTTTAGGGGTGACTTGATAGAGGTGTACAAGATGATTAGGGGTTTAGATAGGGTTGACCATGAGAACCTTTTTCCACGTATGGAGTCAGCTATTACGAGGGGGCATAGCTTTAAATTAAGGGGTGGTAGGTATAGAACAGATGTTAGGGGTAGATTATTTACTCAGCGAGTCGTGAGTTCATGGAATGCCCTGCCAGTAGCAGTGGTGGACTCTCCCTCTTTATGGGCATTTAAACGGGCATTGGACAAGCATATGGAGGATAGTGGGCTGGTGTAGGTTAGGTGGGCTTGCATCGGCACAACATCGAGGGCCAAAGGGCCTGTACTGCGCTGTATTCTTCTATGTTCTCCTCATCCATGACTTGGTGTTTTAGTATCAGTAGACTAATGCATCTGGTCAAGTATGGGACTTGACAGTAAACAAATTACTGCCAATGCATTTTGCACACTGGTGGGGGTAATAGATGCTGAAAAACCATCCCATAGCCTCAATGAAGAAGTGAAATCAAATGAAATAAATGCCTTTTTTAATGTTTTGCTCAGCTGAGCCTAATGCCTGACTGCAAAAAAATCTACAATATGATGTATATTCTTTCCCTATGATCATGCACTACCTCACTTTTCTGATTCCAAAGAATTTTAAGTGCAGATTTGCAATGATCTAATATTGTTAATGCACATGGTTAACTAATTACAGTCAAGCAAGTGAACAATATGAGTGCAGATGGATTTCTCATTGCTTGTCTCGCTAAGGCTACCGTACCCTTCGTAGACATTACCTTTTTGGGATATCGGGAGCAACAATTGTAGCCACTGATAACCTCTCTAAACTTACATATCAATTTATCAAGTCAAACTGCCATTCCCAGTTGTGAGGTCACTTTGGAGCCATTTTTCTCCCTCTGAAACCTCACCTGTGTCCCCTTTTCAAGAGAAGTGAGTAAGCAGCTTCATGAGTAAGCAGACCTGAAACAAAACCAAGTATGAATGAATTTGTGTTCGGGTTGTGAAACTCCTGCAGGGATTTTAAAATGGGAAAAATTCTGCTGGGAATTTCAAAAAGGAAGATTTCATGCGAGAACTTGGCAAAGTGTGGAAGGAGAACCAGAAAATAGCAGAATGGAGATCAGAGGACCAAGGTATAAGCAGCAGTAAATTATGAAATATCCCAATGTGTGCAAGGCATAAGTTTTTTTTATTCATGCAGGAGATGTAAGTCTTGCTGGCTGGAGCAGTAATCATTGTGTTCATGAAAATAATGAAAGTGAGGAAGGAAGTATAAATTATATGTATGTCAACTTCACAGTGTAAATAATCAAGTTGATTATTTGATTAGGCATAAATTGTTACATGAAATTATGATGTAGTCACAATAAAGAGGCATGGCATAATCAAGGAATGAATTTTAAACATCACTGGTTATCAAACTTTCAGGAATGATGAAGAAAGGAAAAAAGGAGGGGGCATGGGAATATTTTTGAATGGTGTACCAGATGGATATTCATAGCTCTGTGAAAGTGGAGTTGCAGGTAGATAGCATAGTGAAGAAGGTGTTTGGTATGCTTTGCTTTATTGGTCAGAGTATTGAGTACAGGAGTTGGGAGGTCATGTTGTGGTTGTACAGGACATTGGTTAGGCCACTGTTGGAATATTGCGTGCAATTCTGGTCTCCTTCTTATCAAAAAGATGTTGTGTAACTTGAAAGGGTTCAGAAAAGATTTACAAGGATGGTGCCAGGGTTGAAGGATTTGAGTTATAGCGAGAGGTTGAATAGGCAAGGGCTGTTTTCCCTGGAGCATCAGAGGTTGAGGGGTGAACTTATAGAGGTTTATAAAAGATATAAAAGAAATGTAAGGGGCAACGTTTTCACTCAGAGGGTGGTACGTGTATGGAATGAGCTGCGAGAGGAAGTGGTGGAGGCTGGTACAATTGCAATATTGAAAAGGCATCCAAATAGGTATATGAATAGGAAGGGTTTGGAGGGATATGGGCCAGGTGCTGGCAGTTAGGACGAGATTGGGTTGGAATATCTGGTCGGCATGGACGAGTTGGACCGAAGCGTCTGTTTCCGTGCTGTACGTCTCTATGACTCTGAATATATTTGAGTTTAGGAGCAGAGGAGGAGCTGTGCATTGCTGGAAAGTTCTTCTAAAGATGCCAATGAGTGGGCAGAAATGCATAAGCAAATTTCAAAGATGTGTACCAAAAGTAAAACAGGAACATCAGACTTCAATTAATTTGATATGAAGTGGAGAAAATATATTGCTAAAGATAGGAAAGGAGAAAAATTTCTGATATATGGATATGAGAACTCAATAAGTAACTAATAAATATGTCTCCATTCCAATAAGGTAGGAGACAGTATTGAATCTAGTTCTGAGGAATGAAGTAGGACAAGTGGAGTGTGTTACAGGATGAGACCATCCATTTGAGAATGACAACAACATAATTCAGCTTAAAATGATTTTAGAAAGGAGTTCAGAAATATCAATGATAAAATTGCTCAGTTGGGTAAAGATAAATATCACTGATTTAAGAAGGGGCCTACCATAGATACGTTGATAAAGGTCATTGTGTGTTAAATCAGACAGAACCATGGAGAATATTCAAAGGAGAGATAATTCAAGTGCAAATTTGACATATATTCTTTTGAAGGGGAAAGATCGAGCATTCAAAGTTAATGTTCTCTGGATAACAGTGGAAATGAAATTTAAAATAAAACGTAAAAAGGAAGTATATGACAAATGCCAAGCATGATTCAGTTCATTGCAGAAGCATTGAAAGTACAAGAGAGATGAGAAATTAATAGCGGAGGCAGAGAGGTTATTAGAAAAGATGAATAGGTATTGTTAAATTGAACTTTAAAACATTTCATTGCATGTAATTCAGAGAGGGCAGTTTTCTGTTCAGGCAGCAGGCTAAATGGCCAGAAAGTGCTGGTGTGTTAATAAACCAATAGGAATCCTGTCAGGCTTCCAGACTGAAGGCAAGAGGACTTTGGGATTGAGAGGCTGAGCAGTAACTACTTTAAAATACTGAGGGATGGTAATTGCTTTCTTCCCTAAGTAAAAGGCTATTCCTTTTTTTTTTGTTTTAAGAATGTGCTTTTATTATTATAGATGCAATTTTCAATACTTTGGACATCATTTTTGCTACTTTTGCAGTTTTATTTGCTTTATTCTGGATTTAGCAGCTGTGAACCTTTTCTCAGCAGCATGGGAGCCATTTACTCAGTTTTATCTCAGATCTCTGATGAGGAATTAGAAAAACTGGAGAATTAAGAGGCGGCGGGTGGTGGGCATTCTGATCTCAACTCTGCTTCTTTCAGCTTTTATCTAATTCTCCTCCCACATTTCGCCAACTCCTAGCACGAAATCTTCCAGATTAAAAATCCCTGTAGAAAATTTCCCATCTTAAATCCATGACTTTAGCTTTATAGTCCAGATTTGTTAGTTGAATATAGATTCCAAAAGCTGCAGAGCAGGAATTCTTCAGAACTCTACTGTGAACACATAATTAACATTATCACTGCACCAGCATCTTCCTGATTGATATGAAATGTTAACTAAGTGGTATTAATGCTGGACTATTAATCCAGACACCCAGTTAATGTTCTGGAGACTCCAGTTTGAATCCAGCATGATGGAATTTGAATTCAATAATATAACACTGAAATTAAGAGTCTAATAATGACTAAGGAATTGCTGGCAAAGCCTATCTGGTTCACTGATATCTTTTACAGAGGGAACCCTTACCTGTTTTCGCCTCTAGGTGACTCCAGACCCATGGCAACGTAGTTGGATAGGCAATAAGATGCTAACCCAGCCAAAACCCGCATCCTGTGAATGTATGAATAAAGAAAATTCTCCCTTTTACAGATGCTGTCAGACCTGCAGGTTATTTCCAGCAATTTCTGTTTTTATTTCAGATTTTCAATGTTTGCACTATTTTGATTTGAAACAGCTGCTGACTCCTGTGAATAAATCTCCTTGAGATCATTGACCTTATTGCCACTTGAAATTCTGATCTTTTTCTTCTCAGCTGGTTTGAAATGCTGATCGTGTATCCACGCACGAACAAACAAAATATGAAAAAGAAAAGGAAAGTGGAACCCGCCACACCACAGGTAAATAAAATGTGGGAAGGCAATGCGTAAATAAGCAAAATCAAATGATGTGAGATATGCATGGTATTGGGTTGGATTTAACCTGATCATCAGTGGTACCTAACATTAATTAATTATGTTTAAAAATGTTCTTCAGTTACACTAAAGACTAATTTTCAATAAGAATTAAGTTTGTTCTGAAGAAAGGTCAACAGACCCAAAATGTTAACACTGCTTTCTCTCCACAGATACTGCCAGGCCTGTTGAGTTTCTGTAGATACTTCTGTTTTTGTTTCATGAGCTGTGTGGGGTTGGGTTGCCTAAAAGAAAGGATGAATGTAAAATATAACACATGAATTCAGAACATTTTAAAAAGCTTCCCAATCAATCCCTTGCACTTGCAATATGGTCACTGTAATCTAAGGTGAAGTAGCAACCAATTCACCTTAGTACAACCCAGCAAATACCCATGAGATAACTGACCAATTGAATGTTTTATTGGTTTTGGTTGAACAGTCAATGTTGGCCACAATAAAAGGAATATTCCCATCAGGGATAAAAGCCATAAAAATGCAGGTTGTACGAGTAAGCAGATAAGCAGAAAGTCATAATATTCATTTCCTTCATTCTCTCTGTCTTTATTGATGGAACTGCTACTTCCTGCGGTATGGTTTTACCACAAATGGCATTCTGTCAATTTGCTTTTCCTAATGTGAGCTGAGGCGGTGAATGGCAATATATGTTTAACATGCCCTTTCCAACAGTTGTCACCAGTAGCAAACAGGAGTCTGAACTATAGCTATTTTTTCTCTTTCCTAGTAGCAGCACAAAAGTCCTCCCTATCCCAGCATTTGTTAAAACCACTTAACAGATCACAGTGCAAAAATGAAACTAGCACCGTTTGAAATGTGTGGTTAAATATATCACTGAAACTTGCATTTATATTTATAGTATCTGAAAATCTTGCAGACAGTTTTCAATGGGATCTTTGTATCTTATTTGTTTATTTCTTATGCATGTCTGCTTGTTGTGTGCCATACTATGCAGTCAGCTCTGATTTGTGTAAATTCAGTTTGTTTGCTGTCAACTTTGAATGAGGCGCAACAGATTTAATAGTGTATATCATTGTTGCTTTTTGATGTGAGCAAAGTAGGTTTTATTTCTTAAATATGATCAGCATCAAGTTCCTGGAGATTATTTCAACCTGCTTGACCTTTATTGAGAGAGTTGACCTTTGAGAGGCCAAACAGATTGAATTTCTGCTAGGCCAAGTCTCCTTGGAGACCCATGCACTGGTTTGGCTCTGACACTTGAAAGAACAATGCTGCACAAGACCATTAATGTATGAGAAGAGGAAATGCTGAGGTATGGGGGAAGGCTTTATTTATATCACGGAATATTGATATTCTCATTTCTGTCAGTAGATTATGGATTTGAGTCTCAATTCAGACATTTGAGCATTTAAATCTAAGCTGAACTCCATTGGACTACTGAGGGAAATGCTGTTTTTCAGATGAGCTGTTACGCCATCTTGTCTGATATTTTGGATGGATGTAAAAGATCCCGAGGCATTGTGAAGTTCTCCCTGATGCATTGTCCAATCTGTATCTGGACATTATCACTGTGCCTTTTGTGGAGCCTGCCTGTCTCTAAATTGGCTGCTGTGTTTCCCATGTAACACTGTAAAATTGAGACTGTGAAACACTTTAGGATTCCTGAGATTATGCAAAATGTTGTGTAACTGCAAGTTTGTACTTTTAAAACAGGTGTTCTGGCCTATCCACTTTCTCACAATAATAAATTTTGTTTCTTTGGGATTTGAATCGCTGTCATGGATTGTATTTGGTTCACTTACAGTTTTGATGAACTGATATGTATCTCAAGGTCTATTCAGGAAAACAAAATGTAACTTGAGAATATCAGTTGCAGATGATGAATGTCAAATTGAGTATCTCTCTTCATTGACGGTGCTAGTTATGTCTGCATGAGTTTTTGTTGTAGACGATGCCTGTGATCCCTGCAGTGATCAGTGCTGATCTGCTGCACCAGTTACCGCTACTTTTCTGCTTAGTTAATGGATGTTAATGCTGATATGTTTCGTGTCAGTCATCCTATTGCCAGGATTGGTAATGCAAATAAGTTGTGTTGCCAGGGCTGAATATTGCAGATCAGCCTTGCCAATGACTTTGAGAACTGTAGCTCATACAGTCCAGAAATAATAATCTGATTTGGCATAGTGTGGCTTGTTACATTTTCAAACAGAAAGAAACTTAAGAGTAATGTTGGGACAGACGGTGCTCCATAGTTTGATATTCTGCCAATACTTGTCATATAAGTTCATAAATGAAGAATGTTTACTTGAGTGAAATACTAGAGGGGGTGGGCTAACATGCCTGATAAAGATTCCCAGCAAGAGTCAGGACCTTGCTACGGAGAGATCACAACCTTAACAGGGGTTAGATTAGATTACTTACAGTGTGGAAACAGGCCCTTCGGCCCAACAAGTCCACACCGCCCCGCCGAAGCGCAACCCACCCATACCCCTACATCCACCCCTTACCTAACACTATGGGCAATTTAGCATGGCCAATTCACCTGACCTGCACATCTTTGGACTGTGGGAGGAAACCGGAGCACCCGGAGGAAACCCACGCAGACACGGGGAGAATGTGCAAACTCCACACAGTCAGTCGCCTGAGGCGGGAATTGAACCCAGGTCTCTGGCGCTGTGAGGCAGCAGTGCTAACCACTGTGCCACCGTGCCGCCCACTGGGCAGGGACGAGGTTTGGAAAATCTTAGTCAAAGTTACTGTCATTTTACTGTAACTAGTGTTGAGTGGTACAGCTGAATTTGAATAAAGGATTTTGGAAGAGGGAAAAATAGTATCATTAGATCACTGTTGTTTAAAATCTGATATTAATTATTTTACAATAAACAGCCAGGCAAAATCTTGTTACTTTTTTTATCCAGAAACCATAAAGGCACTTTGCAGCAAGAACTACTCTCCTTTGGCCAAGAATACTGCACACCCACTTTAAAGCATATTGACCTGAACTATGATTATCTAACTCGGCAAAGATCAAGGGTGAACGGTTGGGTTTTCAGTTTGTTTGGCACAGTACCATATTTCAGAGTACATTGTTATGAGATGAAAAAGCTATTGCAAATTGAAATGTGCTTCAGGATTTTAACTTGAAATACTACGCCTCATGTGAACCATGGACATCTGCAGGAGGAATTCCAGGCTGTTCACTGATGAAATGGTGTAAAATGGTACCATATTGGACATAAGACTGGAGCAGTAATCCAATGATCCAGAGGCATGAGATCAAATACTACCACAGCTGCTGGAGAGGTTTTAATTCAATTACTGAGTAAACCTAGAACAAAAATGTTAACTTAGTTAACAGAGATGATAAGATTACAGATTGTTCTAAAATACATATGCTTCACTAATGTTCTTCAAAGAGGAAAATTGCTGTCCTTACCAGGTTTGGTCTACATGTAACTTCAGACTAACAGTAATGTACTTGATTCTTAGCTGCTTTTGAAATGGCTAAGTAATCCACTTGTTTGTATCAAACCATGACAGAAAAGTTGAATAAGACTAATACCCGTTCAGCCAGATGGCAACTACCTAGGACCCTTAAAAGACAAAAACATATCCTGCTTATTTAATCCTGAATGTCTTCCATATTAACATCTATGACTGACTTGTGCAAAGTTGTAAAAGGTGTCTAAGAGGCTAGTCAAACAATACCTAATATAGTTATATGTACCATATCATATCTTGTAGGCAATATCATAGACTCTTCCTTCACTAAGTCTGGGAATGTCATGTCACACAGACAGGAAATTGCAGCACCATGGTTTACAGTCAATAGGGAATGGGAGTGGTCTGGGAGTCCTCTACATTGATTCTGGACTCATGACATCTAGTGGCATCATGTCAGACATGGTCAACAAATCCTCCTGATTACCATGTACTGCCCTCCATGTTTCATGTTGACCATCAGTTGGAAGACGCAAGAGAACATACAGTAATCTGAATGGGAAATTTCACTGTTCATTGTCAAGAGTTACTCAGAGGCACTAATACAAACTGAACATTCTGAGTCCTGAAGGACATAACTGGCAGATTGATCCGTGGAAGGCGATGAGAAAACCAACATGAGGAGGAAAATAAATCTAGTTGACCTTGTCCTCACTCATCTATCTGCTGCAGATGCATTTGTTCATGGTGTTATTGGGAGGAGTGTCCAAAGTTATTTTGGATGGAAAGAACTGTCTTCACATTGGTGTTTAATCTCATGTCTCTTGGATCATTAGTTGGAGTCTTTGGATTACTAATTCAGTAACATTCCATTATGGTACTGTACTCCATTGTGTTTGTGAAACTGCCATTGTGCTAATTAGAATAGATTTAGAGTAGAACTGTCAGCTTGAAAATCCTCATTCATGAGGTGATGTGGGCAGAGTTATAATTAGCCACAGACTGTAAACTAATGGCTTCATATATTGTACACTCTACCATTGCCATGAATCTAGAAGACAAACCCTGATTCAGTGAGTGCCCTTAACCTGAAGGAAACATTTGTTCACGACTGGCTTTCAGGTGCTCCAGCAACACTCAAGAAGCTCAACACTACCCAGATCTAAACAGTCCACTTAATTGGTACCTGATCCTCAACTTTATATATTCAATCCCTCCATACCAGTGCACAATGGTAACAGTGCTTTCCTTCAACAGCACCTTTCAAACCTGTGACCTCTACCACCTAGAAGATCAAGTGCAGCAGATGGTCTCCAATATTTGAATAAGAATCTTTTTTATGGTCAAAAATAGTTTTGCAAAATGCCAGGAAATTTCATTTAATGTCCTTTTCCTGAACTGTAGTACTGATAGCCACAGAGTGTGTGTTTAAACAATAGCAGGAATTACCACATAAGCACTTGGTATTTTTAGAATATAAAGGCAGTCAAAGAATTTTTTGTTTTTGTTAGAATAGAATCACATGGTTGTTACCTGAAAATAGCAGCCAGGTTTGTCAGTTAATCTACTTATTTGGTTGCTGTCCATATTCTACTGTAAACTGGATGAAGTATTTTCCCAGGACTGATTTTTCACTCCGTATAGTTACAGAATATTTTTAACATGCTTTGGTCTGATCCACGAGAGACACAGCACTGTTTAAAATTAAAATGGATTTTGAGTATTGCATGTATATTATCAATGATTCTTGTTCCCATCAACAATCCTTTGTCGGTGTGACACTGTGGTTAGGGGTTTGGCATGTTTGATCATGGCAATAAACCCTTATACAATGTGTAGCTGTTTCTTGAAATATCTTAATTCATTGTAAAACAAGCATTTTATCATTGAAATTGTAGTGATTACATGCAAGCATAAAAGACCGTTTGTAATCAACAAAAATCCATATGTAGCAATGAGTTGAATAAGCAGTTAATTAGCTTTTGGTTGAAGGAAACATGTTGGCCAAGACTGTTGGAAAATACTTTTTTTTGCCTCTGAGCAAGTTGTTCAAATCTAGGTTTATTGCCTTTTGTGAAGGACAATACAGCAATTCCTCTGTATTCCATTGTAGAGTGCTGAAGTTCTGAATTCACAAACTTCTCACTCAGAAATGAGGGCCCCTGTGATGCAGTGGTAGTGTCCCTTCTTTTGGGTCAGGGAGCTGTGTACCAGTGGTGTGTGATAACAGCTCCTAACAAGTTGATTTGAAACATACCTAACTCAGAGATGGGTTCTGTCAACTAAGGCAAACACACTGATTGATAGTTTGGTGCACTTCATATCATGACTACTCTTGGCTAAATCAGATTAGATACCCTACAGTGTGGAAATAGGCCCTTCTGCCCAACAAGTCCCACACCGACCCTCCGAAGAGTAAACTACCCAGACCCATTTCTCTCTGACTAATGCACCTAACATAATGGGCAATTTAGCACAACCAATTCACCTGACCTGCACATCTTTGGATTAGGGTGGAAACCCATGCAGATGCAGGGAGAATGTGAAAACTCCACACAGACAGTCGCCCAAGGCTGGAATTGAACCTGGGTCCCTGGCGCTGTGAGGCAGCAGTGCTAACCACTGAGCCACTGTGCCACCTTGGATTAATCTGACTGCTTGTTTAATCCCTGGAGCCCTGCTGCTTTAACAACAATCTGATTGTTGACTAGCAGTCCTCACTCTCTCGGCGGAGCAGGTAACGGCTGTCTGATGGTGTTTTTTTTAAGTCGCGGTATAGTCCAGTTATTGTTTTTATAATGGCTAAAATTTAAAGTTTTTTTTAAGCGCCTAGCGGACCCGGAAGCTGGTGTCGCGCTAGTTTACCTGGGAAGGCTTTTTTTTTCTTATAAAAGCGCGCAGGCGAGGAACCCGAGGCACTACAGGGGTAGAGCCTCCCACCCGCCCTCCTCCTCTAACCTAATAATAAGACCCATTGTGACAAGCAGGTAAGTGCTGTATTTTGCTTGTTTGTTTCTTTAGATCTAGTTTTTAAAGTTTACCTTTTAGAGGGATGGCAGCGAAGGCAGTGCAATGTTCCTCTCGCAACATGTATGAGGTGAGAGAAGCCATTGGCGTCCCTCCTGATTACACTTGCAAGAAGTGCACCCATCTCCAGCTCCTCCAAGACCGTGTTAGGGAACTGGAGCGGGAGTTGGATGAACTGCGGATCATTCGGGAGGCAGAGGTGGTCATAGGTCAGAGCTTTAGGGAAGTAGTTACTCCGAAAGTTATAGAGAGATGGGTGACAGTGAGGGGGAGTGGGAGGAAGCAGCCAGTGCAGGGACCCCCTGCGGTCATTCCCCTCAAGAACAAGTATACCGTTTTGGATACTTGTGGGGGGGAATGACTTACCAGGGGTAAGCAACGAGGTTCAGGCCTCTGGCACGGAGCCTGTTCCCGTTGCTCAGAAGGGAAGGGTGGTGAAAGGTAGAGCGATAGTTATTGGGGACTCAGTAGTGAGGGGCACAGATAGACGGTCTTGCGGGGGCGACAGAGACTCACGATTGGTATGTTGCCTCCCAGGTGCAAGGGTACGTGATGTCTCTGATTGTGTTTTCCGGGTCCTTAAGGGGGAGGGGAAGCAGCCCCAGATCGTGGTCCACGTTGGCACCAACGACATAGGTAGGAAGAGGGGTGAGGATGTTAGACAGGCTTTCAGGGAGCTAGGTTGGAAGCTCAGAGCTAGAACGAACAGAGTTGTTGTCTCTGGTTTGTTACCCATGCCACGTGATAGAGAGTCGAGGAATAGGGAGAGAGAACAGTTAAATGCGTGGCTACAGGGATGGTGCAGGAGGGAGGGATTCCGGTATTTGGATAACTGGGGTTCTTTCTGGGGAAGGTGGGACCTCTATAAACAGGATGGTCTACACCTGAACCTGAGGGGCACCAGTATCCTTGGGGGGAGGTTTGCTAGTGCTCTTTGGGAGGGTTTAAACTAACTCTGCAGGGGCATGGGAACCTGGACTGTAGCTTTAGGGTAGAGGACCTTGAGGGAGGTTAGGAACATGGCATCGATCTCGAAGGAGGGTGCCTGTAAACAGGAAGGTGGCTTGAAGTGTGTATACTTCAATGCCAGAAGTATAAGAAATAAGGTAGATGAGCTTGCAACGTGGGTTGGTACCTGGGACTTCGATGTTGTGGCCATTACAGAGACGTGGGTAGAACAGGGACAGGAATGGCTGTTGCAGGTTCCATGGTTTAAATGTTTTAGTAGGGGCAGAGGTGGGGGTAAAAGAGGGGGAGGTGTGGCATTGCTTATCAAGGATAGTATTACAGCAGTAGAAAGGGTGATGGAGGAAGACTTGCCATCCGAGGTAGTTTGGGCGGAGGTTAGAAATAGGAAAGGTGAGGTCACCCTGTTAGGAGTTTTCTACAGGCCTCCTAATAGTCCGAGAGAAGTAGAGGAAAGTATTGCGAGGATGATTCAGGAGAAGAGTGAAAGTAGCAGGGTGGTTGTTATGGGGGACTTTAACTTCCCAGATATTGACTGGGAAAGCTATAGCTCGAGTTCGTTAGATGGGTCAGTGTTTGTCCAATGTGTGCAGGAGGGTTTCCTGACACAATATGTAAACAGGCCAACAAGAGGTGAGGCTATACTGGATTTGGTTCTAGGTAATGAACCAGGCCAGGTTTTAGACTTGGAGGTAGGTGAGCACTTTAGGGGCAGTGACCACAACTTGGTGACTTTTACTCTAGTAATGGAGAGGGATAAGTGTGCACTGCAGGGCAACAGTTATAGCTGGGGGCAGGGAAATTATGATGCGGTGAGGCATGACTTAGGATGCGTGGATTGGAAAAATAAGCTTCAAGGGAAGAACACAAATGATATGTGGAGATTGTTCAAGGAACAGTTAATGGGTGTCCTTGATAAGTATGTACCAGTCAGGCAGGGAGTAAAGGGTCTTGTGAGGGAGCCGTGGTTTAACAAGGAATTGGAATCCCTTGTGAAAGGGAAGAGGGCGGCCTATGTAAAGATGAGGCGTGAAGGTTCAGTTGGGGCAATTGAGATTTATAAGGTAGCCAGGAAGGATCTAAAGAGAGAGCTAAGAGCAGCGAGAAGGGGACATGAAAAGTCCTTAGTTGGTTGGATTAGGGAAAACCCAAAGGCTTTCTATAGGTATATCAGGAATAAAAGGATGACTAGGGTAGGTATCAGTCCAGTCAAGGATAGTAGTGGGAAGTTGTGTGCGGAGGAGGTTGGTGAGACACTAAATCAATACTTTTCATCAGTATTCACTCAGGAACAGGACATTGTTCCCAATATGAATACTGAGTCACAATTAATTAGAATGGACGGCTTTGAGGTATGTAGGGAACAGGTGTTGGAAATTCTGGAAAGGATGAAAATAGATAAGTCCCCTGGGCCCGATGGCATTTATCCTAGGATCCTCTGGGAAGCTAGGGAGGAGATAGCGGAGCCATTGGCCTTGATTTTTATGTCGTCGTTGTCTACGGGAATAGTGCCAGAAGACTGGAGGATAGCGAACGTGGTTCCCTTGTTCAAGAAGGGGAGCAGGGATAGCCCGAGTAACTATAGGCCAGTGAGTCTCACTTCTGTTATGGGCAAAGTCTTAGAGAGAATTGTAAGGGATAGGATTTATGAACATCTGGATAGGAATAATGTGATCAAGGATAGTCAGCATGGTTTTGTGAAGGGCAGGTCGTGCCTCACAAACCTTATTGAATTCTTTGAGAAGGTGACCAAGGAAGTGGATGAGGGTAAAGCAGTAGATGTGGTGTATATGGATTTTAGCAAGGCGTTCGATAAGGTACCCCATGGCAGGCTAATGCAAAAACTATGGAGGTATGGCATTGAGGGTGCATTAGAGGTTTGGATTAGGAATTGGCTGGCTGGAAGGAGACAGAGGGTAGTAGTTGATGGTATAGGTTCATCTTGGAGTGCAGTTACTAGCGGTGTTCCACAAGGATCTGCTTTGGGACCATTGCTGTTTGTCATTTTTATAAATGACCTGGAGGAGGGGCTTGAAGGCTGGGTGAGCAAGTTTGCGGATGGCACGAAAGTCGGTGGAGTTATGGATAGCGAAGAAGGATGTGTCAGGTTACAGCGGGATATAGATAAGTTGCAGAGCTGGGCAGTAAGGTGGCAAATGGAATTCAATGTAGCTAAGTGTGAAGTCATTCACTTTGGTAGGAGTAACAAGAAGATGGATTACTGGGCTAATGGTAGACTACTTGGTAGTGTGGATGAGCAGAGGGATCTTGGTGTCCATGTACACAGATCTTTGAAAGTTGCCACCCAGGTAAATAGTGCTGTGAAGAAGGCATATGGTGTACTGGGCTTTATTGGTAGAGGAATTGAGTTCCGGAGTCCTGAGGTCATGTTGCAGTTGTATAAGACTCTGGTGCGGCCTCATCTGGAGTATTGTGTGCAGTTTTGGTCGCCATATTATAGGAAGGATGTGGAGGCATTGGAACGAGTGCAGAGGAGGTTTACCAAGATGTTGCCTGGCATGGTAGGAAGATTGTATGAGGAAAGGCTGAGGCACTTGGGGCTATTTTCATTGGAGAAAAGAAGGTTTAGGGGAGATTTGATAGAGGTGTACAAGATGATTAGGGGGTTAGATAGGGTTGACAGTGAGAACCTTTTTCCGCGTATGGAGTCAGCTGTTACTAGGGGACACAGCTTTAATTTAAGGGGTGGTAGGTATAGGACAGATGTTAGGGGTAGATTTTTTTACTCAGCGGGTTGTGAGTTCATGGAATGCCCTGCCAGTAGCAGTGGTGGACTCTCCCTCTTTATGGTCATTTAAGCGGGCATTGGACAAGCATATGGAGGTTATTGGGCTGGTGTAGGTTAGGTCGGCTTCGGTGGGCGCAACATCGAGGGCCGAAGAGCCTGTACTGCGCTGTATTTTTCTATGTTCTATGTTCTATGTTCCGAGCCTTGGCATTGTGGCAAAACAACTTTTAGTTTATCTGAATTGTTTTAGGAAATCAATTTTCTTGACATCAGTTGACACAGACTTTGAACTCCCCTTCTTGTCTTAATGACAGTGGACAGGCTTCCTTGTATGGTAGGTCCAATCAAAGGGCAGTAACCTTGGCGACTCAGCACTAGGTAAGGTGGAGAACACTGAGGTAGGCAAGAGCCTTTTGGGTACTCCATTTAAATAAATTAAAAAATTAAAAGAAAAATAGGGGACAGAAAGTTTGGGGGAAATTCCTCTGTGGATGTTGGGGGCCACTGGGGGCCTGACGTTCCTGCCTGTGACCGTGGGATCTCTCACCTTGTCGACCCCTTGGGCTGCCATTTCGATTAGGCTGGTGACCTCCCCATGCAGGAAGGCATAACATGTTTCAGAATTTATCAGAACTCCATCTGGCCCAGCCCCACACATGTCTGTGCACACACACCTGCATCGGCATAGTAGTAGCGTGCTTCCTGAAGGCTGGTAGAGTGGCCTTCAGGTAGTCAATATTGCGTAGATGGGGGGGTGGGGGGCGGTATCCTGCCCATTGAGTCTATGCTGACTCTTTGTAAGACAGCCCAGTCAATACCATTCCCCAACTCTGTCTCCATAACTCTGCAAGTTCCCTCAAGTGCCGAACCAATTTTCTTTTGAACTTGTGGATTGTTTCCATGTCTAGCAGTCTTATAAGCATTGAGGCCCAAATCACTGCTATGCCCTTTTGTAAAATTCTTCTCTCTCACAAGCCACACCTCTCTCCTAGTGTCTCTGTCCAAAACTGAAACTTGTATCATTTGGTTCGTGTACATTTTGCTAATGGATGCAAACCTTTATTTGCCTTATCTAAATCTATTATAGTCTTGTATTCCTTTACCATATCCTCCCTGAACTTGGTTTGCTCTAAGGAGAATAACAGCAGCTTCTCCAATTTAACTTTGTTGTCAAATTCCCTCATCTCTGGACCATTCCAGTAAATCTCTTTTGTACCATTTGAAGGACCTTCACACTTTCTATCATTTGAGAAAAGAGGGAGACACTGTCATTGGGAAATAATTGAATCAATTATTAAGGATTTGGAGGTGCTGGTGTTGGACTGGGGGGGTAAAAAGTTAAAAATCCCTTTTTTAGATTAGATTCGGTCTGAACATTGGGAGACGGACAGCCTCACACAGGGCACCTCAACCTTCAATGCATTATCTGGGCTGACATGGCACCTATTGTTAAAGTTCACTTGGGAACGTAACTTTAAAAAAGTTCTGGGATTTACATATGAAAGAACTGAAACCAACCTGGTCATTCTAAAAGATGAGAGACTTAACAAACAATGCAGGTCTTTTTCAATATATAATTTCAGTTACATTACACTGTAAACTTTTGTTATAAATTCTGTGTCTTATGATCTTATACTCCACAACCATCTAATGAAAGAGCAGCACTCCGAAAGCTAGTGCTTCCAAATAAGCCTGTTGGACTATAACCTGGTGTTGCATTATTAAGGAGGTATCAAAAAGACATTTAAAAAATAGTATTAGTCAACCGCTGTGCAAGAGAAATCATGTTGACTAATTTATGAGTGGATGTGAAAGCAGGGTGAACAAAAGGGGACCAGTAAATCTAATGGCATTTGGAAGTTCAAAGGTATTCAGTATAAAGTGTCACAGAAAGATAAGAGCTTATAGCATTAGGGATAGTATATTAAAATGGAGAGAGGATTGTCCAACTGTAATAATGGAATTCCATAAGGCTTAGTGCTGGGGTCTCAAGGTTTATGATCTACATCAATAAATTCGATAGTGATCTACTAAATTATAGCCAAATTTGCTGATGCTGTGAAGATAGCTAGGAAGGGTAGCCACATTTATGATGAGGAACCAAAAAGTCTGCAAACATAGGTTAAACTTTGGTTCAAAACTTTGGTACTGGGGCATAAAGCAGGAAAACGTGTTCACTATAGCAGCAAGAACAGATAAGCAGAGTGTTATTTCAATGAACAGAGACTACAGAAACCTGTGGTACAAAGGTGAGCATCTGGTGCAGGAAGTAATTAGGAAGTAAATGGAATGTTGCCTTTAGTGCAAACCATGATAAATGTTAAAGTAGGAAAATCTTACTATACTTGTACAGGCTTTATTCATACAGAATTTAGAGCACTGTGTACAGTTTTGGTTTCCCCTGACATAAGGAGAGATATCCTTGCATTGTAAACAAGTCAGGAAAAGTTCATTAAGCTGGTTTCTGGGACAGAAGATTGTCTTATGAAGACAGGTTGAGCAGTTGGAGCTATATTTATTGGAACTTAGGGGTGATCTTATTAAGAGAGAAGATTCTAAGGTACATACTGAAAGCATATTTTGCCTTGTGGGGGAATCTGGAAAATAAGGGGGGTTCAATTTAAGATGCAAATGAGGAGCAACTTCTTCTCTTTCAAATCATTAGTCATTTGAATTTTCTTCCAAAGAGATCTGCAGTGGTTGGGTATATTTAAGGCAGAGTTGATTTTTGATCTCAGTGGAAGTATCAGCTATTTTGTGCAGGATAAGAAAATGGATTTGGGGCCATAATGAGGTCAGCCATAATGTGATTGAAATGCAAAATGTTGGAGCAGTCTTGATGGGCTGAATGGCTTACTCTGATATTATGATGTTCTTTTAAAATCTGGTGGCCAGAGCTGGAGAAGTACTCTTGTTATGACTTCCGTAAATTTTCAGCACACCTTTCCTATTTTTGTACTTAATATCTCTTTTGAGCCCAAGATCCCAATTGCTTTTCTAATTATTTTCTCGGCCACCTTCATAGATATGAACTGTGTCCCTACACAATCCTTAGAACTGTGCTGACCTAAGTCCATAGCACCTCTTACTATCCTGTCTACTAATATTTATCTTTTCAGGCTTCTCTGTATTAAATTTAATCTATTTGTCTTTTCATTTAGTTAAACTTATGTTGTGTTGCAGTTGAATGGCATTATTCTCACTGTTTACCACACTTCCCAAGTTTGGAATTATCCACAAATTTTTAAATTTTGCTGAAGTCCAAAGATGATTTAATTAACTTAGACTATAGCCAATGTGGTGTGTCGGAGGTGCAGGAGACGGCAGTGTCTCAGTGATGTGAGTTAATGACTGATGTAATTTGCCAAAAGAATGGTTCCATCCTGAGACCACAGTGCTGTTGGTGTTAACACAAACCTTGATTCTGCTTTATTTGTCTCTCAACCTCCTTTGTTGAGGAACTGATTAATTAGATGCATTGTGATAGAGCTGTGACTAGGTCATTCTGAATTATACTGCCTCAGATTTTGTGAAGCCCAGTAGTAGAATCTGAGTGGATATTGTTCACGAATTTTTGGATAACCAACCAGGAGTTTCGTATAGGTTCACCTGCCGAAGTCTCGCTCTTGTAATTATTGGGATTGTTTAGACTCCGTTTGTCAAGTCATTCTTTGGTATCCATTATTATTTTATATGCTTATCATAACTTTTTAAAAAATTTAATGTAATTTAGTTTTTTAAATTTAATATGAGTTTAATAACAGGTGGATGTTGTTTTGCTTATGACAGGAACCGGGACCTGCTAAAGTTGCAGTTACCAGTAGCAGCATGCCAGCCGCTGAGAAGGTCCCAAGCACTAGGTCAACACTCTGGCAAGAACAAGAAGATCTGAAAAATAAAGAGCTCCATGTCATCAGTCCCATGATGAAAAGCCCTTCAGAAAACCAGTCTTCCATTGTTCCGTCTTCTGAACCATCAGCAGTACTGAAAGAAGGTTAAAAGATATTAATGGGAAAAATAGGATGAGAATTTGTTTTGTATTAATTCATGGGATGTGTGTGCCGCTGGTTAGACAAGCACTTATTACCCTAATTGCCCAAAGGGCAGTTTAAAGTCAACCACATTGCTTTGGGTCAGGAGTCAAATGTAGGCTAGACCAGGTAAGGATGGCAGTTTCCTTCTGGGTTTTTCTGATAATCGATGATTCATGGTCTTCGTTAGGACTCTTAATTCCAGATTTTTATTGAATTCAAATTTCATCATCTGCCATGGTGGGATTCGATCTCTAAAGTTTTCTTTGTGTCACACCTCACTAGAGTAGTGTGCCGAAACTCAAGCCCCGCTATTCCCAGGACCATCACAAGAGTTAAAGATTTTAATAGAAACAATAGAATCTGTGCAGTTTGAAAGCAGGCCATTTGACCCATCAATATTACACCAACCCTCCAAAGAACATCCTACCAGACCAATCACCTACCCTATCCCTAAGAGTCTATATAAGTATGCAGAACTCGCCAGTTTATCTGACTTTTACATTAGGTTTACAGAGAGCTTGGACTAGGTTTCTGTAATGGACAAGGATTCTATAAACCCCCTATAAAGGCTCCTTCAATCTCTCTCTGTCTCTCTCTCTCACTCACACACACAGACACACACACAGACACAGACACAGACACACACACACACACACACACACACACACACACAGTGTTATAGGTGGAGGGAAAAGCTGGGAAAGCAGATCTGTAGGCCTTGTCCAGAGGCTCCACTGAGGTGGTTTTGTGCTGATCAGAACACTGAGTTGACCTTTTCTACATATTTCCACTGGTTAGATGGTTGGAGGCACAAGGCGACTGATTCACACTTAGAAAGGTTTTATTAATTAAACCATAGCTTTCAGCAATTGTTGAAGAGAAAGCTTCTGGCTCAAAATGATTTTTATTGTGAGGAACAGAGAGCTACTAAGCTGGTGAATGTCTGAAGGCTTCTCACCATCTTGTTCACAGCCCCACGCTGTTTAGTTACCTGAGAACCAATCACACAGTTAGCAGGCAAAGGGGCTTTGTCACAGAGAACTGGTTACTAATCCACAGATCAATTAACTCCTTGTCACTGGCTGAATCTCCATTTGTACACACTCTTGGATCCAACTCATCCACAAACTACACTTCAACTACTGCTCAAACAAGCAGCTGTGTAAATGGTGCTTCCAATGAGTGTCAGGCTTCTTGCTTTTAAATATTGCAGTAATCCTTCAGTAGTCTTTGATTTCTAAAACAGTTCTTTTTCCATTTCAGCCCACAATCAAAGCTATAGAAAAATACTCTTTACCCATGTGGTCATTGTCAGATTTCTGAAACCTCCTATTTTAGAATTGAACCATTTTCCATGTTATGCTGCATATCTAGTAGCTAGGAATAGTGTGAGAACATAGTTTAAAAAAAAAGACCCATACTATGCATTAGAGTATTTCTGCAAGTAAACACACCAGAACTATACAGTTTGTAGATATAGTGAGCACTTGTTTAAAATACACAGCTGCATTTAAACAGGATTTGGAGATGCCGGTGTTGGACTGGGGTGTACAAAGTTAAAAATCACACAACACCAGGTTATAGTCCAACAGGTTTAATTGGAAGCACACTAGCTTTCGGAGTGCTGCTCCTTCATCAGGTGATTGTGATCACCTGAGGAAGGAGTGTCGCTCTGAAAGCTAGGGTGCTTCCAATTAAACCTGTTGCACTTAAACAGGTTCGACATTTTAAACATGTGAACTTGCCAGAAATCCTTCTGGTAATATTTCAAAAAATGTTTGTGAAAGTTAAACCACTGAGGAGTGATTTCAAAGTGCAGTGGAACAGATGATTGGAATGATTTGTGAGATGATTAATCATTAATGATACGAAAAGTAAAATATGGAACTAGTTGATTGCTAGTCTCTGGAGTTCACTAAGTCAGATCTGTAGATGAACAATCTGGATTGTCCCCAGGCAGTGGATGGAATCTCTTTTGACAGGTGTCTCTGTGCAGAATTGATTGTGTTTTAACAAAATAGCTCACCTCTGTTTTCATCCAGCTGGAACTGGTCTAGTCACTGAGTACAGTGACATCATTGAAATTTCTGAGCTTTGCTTTGACAGAGCACAGGTGCACTTTCAGGTTTAAGTAAACTACCCAAACATTGTTGCCTGTTTTCTTGTCCACATCCCCATTGTCCATAACTGTGTGATTACAGCCAACTTTTTGTACAGGAGCATTGGGTTATTTTTGCAGCTTCTGCCAATTTGTGAACAATGTAGTGTGCAAGTACAATTGATAGAGTAATACACTTGCTTGATTAGACCTGGGGTGCTGGGAGGTGCCTTTTCTTTCAATGATGGTAGAGTTGAAGCATATTTTCACTGTCCACATTGCTTGGAAGGTCGTGGTGGTTCTGTTGTAAATCCTCGTAAATGATTGTCTGATTCTAAACAAGTTCTGTCTTCTACCTGAACAGCAGCCCAGAGTGTGATTGATATTAATCAGATGGACAGTCAGCAGAAAAAGCGTGTGGAGAGTGGCTACTTTTCTCTGGAGAAGCTGAAGTCTGAAACAAAGCATCCCATCACCCCTCCAAGAAGCAGCATCACCAGCAGGTAAAGTTCCTCTGAGAGTCGCATGATAATACCATGCCACTCTAGCTTGTATAGCAATCCTTTCCCTTCTACAGGTAACCTTTACTGCAGCAGTTCTTGTGTTAGCCCTTCCCAGAGCTCCTTCGATTCACAGACCAGTGGTGCCACGCTGTCGAGCATTGAAAGTTCAAGCAGCAGGGTTGGGGAAGGGTCAAGCCATTCTCCAGCTACACGAATAAATCTGGACTATGCCAAAATGGCAGATGTCCCTAAAGCCAAGAGGATCAGCGACAAACAGGCCTTCCAAGCAAATAAGGACCAGGAGCAGCGATTTCGTACCTGCAGTCCTGGCAGAGCGGAGTTGACACGTTTGTTTGGCTCAGAACGAAGGTAAGACACTGAAGGTGGAGGAAACTGATTGTGGCTTTTAAGATCTGACTATCTCTTATTACATACCTATCCCATAATGCAACAGTTTCTGACCAAAGCCTGGCATTAAACCACTTTTCTTCTAATTTCAAGCACAAACTGAATCTCAAAGTATTTGGCTACTAGAATATAACTGCATTAAGTTACAAATTTACTTTATCAAGAAAATATGAGAATTAGAAGGGGAAATAACAAAAAATGTTCAAACATGGTGTTCCTACTTCCTGATGCTTTTTGAATCTTGCATGTGTTTTAGATGACTGCTTCTTACAATTTCTGTAATCTCTCTTTTATTCAGATCTTCTTTTCCAAGCATAATTCTGTGTTGAGATGGAAGGTCAGAACTTATTTCCAGTTTGTTTCAATACTGACCACATTGAGTGCTGTCTCTACATTGTACTGTGTTGTATGCTATAACTGCCATGTTCATTCCCCATTTTTAAGTTTGTTGAGTTCAATCCCAGCCTGTTCATGACACTCAAGGAACTGATATTCCAGGAGTGTTGTTGGTGCTGAGTCCCTGATCTGTAAAGGAAAGCATTTCACTCTGCTACTCACTTACTGCTGGTGGACTCTTATTTTTGGTATTACATCAGCAGTTGTCAAAGATACTTGAGAATTTTGCTAGTACCATGAAGAGATTTAGAAAGCTTCAATTTATTCACACAACTATGTCCATAATCTATTATATTCTGCCATTCATATTTCACACAGTAGATGGCAGGGTATCTGGCCTCTGATTTGCTGCCAGTCCTCTGATCTTAGCTCAGTTAATCAACAGATTTATGTTTTGATCTAAAATTGGAATGCAAGCAAGTGTAACGTATTGAACTACTATGTGACTGTTATTGGCTTACTCACGTGATTTTTTTTAACTGCTGTGCTTTCGTTTTAACCAGAAGAGATATTAACTGTTCATTGCCAAAATGTGGACCAACAAGCATCTTGGAGGAGACTGACTTGAAAGAACGAAGTACATTTATATAGCATTTTTCACAACCACCCCATGCTTCAAAGTGCCTTAAGGCTAATGAATTACTTCTGTGAAGTGTAGTCACAGAGGAATTGTAGGAAAAAGAACAACTAATTTATGCACAGCAAGCTCCCACAATCATCAATGACTAGCTAATTTATTGTCTGTTGTTGTTTGAGGGAACATTATTAGCTAACACAGACAAGATAACTCCACTATACTTCAAATTAGTGCCAGAGGATCTTTTACATCTGCCTGATTAGGCGGACGTGGCCTTGGTTCAGTGTCTGAGCCTAACGATGGAACCTCTGACAGTGCAGCACTCAGTTAATTCTGCAACCTTCATTTTTGTGCTCAAGTGAAACTTGTATCTTAGAGGAAAAAAAAGAAAACAGAACAGGCCTAATCGCTGTTGTCTGAAACTGACTGTAAGGCTTGTAATCTTGTAGGCTTGGGAAAGCATTGGGCTGCACATTTTGCACCATCTGAAACGAACATGTGACTCATGCGTGACTTTGTTTGAAATTATTGCCTTTTTGCACGCACATTTAGTTCACAGGGTGCTTGCTAGCCCCAATGAGATCTCTTGGGGTGTGGAATTGGGTTGGCAAGAAAGCCTACTTTACTTTTCTGAAACAGTAACCCTAACACCCAACATTGTTTGAAGGCCTGAACCTCACCCCCATTTTCTTGCACTCCAACAAACCCCTCTGGGGTTGTTATTTCTAAATCATTTGGATTAAAAATTAAACCAATGACAATCTAATGAAATTTTGAATTCAAACACATTATCTTTGATACCAAAAGAAATTACTCCAGAGCAAAAACATTGTCCCTATTAGATGTGTGAACAGACCAGAAACCACAGCAAGGGTATTCTGTTATTAGAGTCTGATAAAGTTTCAAGTTTTCTTTGCTCATTAGACCACTTGCTGAGCTTGAAACCTTTAATAGGCTTTGAAATCTAGCCACACATTCATATTGGCGACAGCTCCCATAACAATAACTTCCAGCTACCTTCCCTGAGAATGACAGATCATAATGGTGTCCCATTTTCCCTTTAAAGAGTGCCTGTCAATCAATGCAGGGGAACAGGATCAGTTATTTTCTCAATTTTTAAGCAGCCAGAGAAGGCAGTTGATTTAAATCACAGCACAAAACATGACAGTAATGGCTGGTAAGGCTTTTATTTTAACACGTACTTTTACAGAATAGACCCCTCTGATGAATCACTGCACCAAAAATAAAATCTCGTGTATATTACACTGCAGCATCTAATACTGACAGTATGTTACTCTTACCTTTTAAGAATATTCCCAGACTAGTTCTCAGCAGCCTTCCACCAGTGGTCACAAACTCTCTAAAGAGATGTGCAATTTTAGGACTTTCAGAACACTTGCAAGTATTTGAAAACTGTGTGCAGCAAGAAATAAACGTTTCCTGCAGCCCCACAATTGGGACTTCAGCCTTGGAAGAGGTATTTGTGTGCATTGCATCTGAGACCTATAGATCCATGTAAAGATCACATGAAAGTGATGTGGGATTGGAAAAGCAGAAGGAAATTCTTTTTACAAAGCATTTTGTGATCCAGTTTGCACCTGCACGGGAGACAAAAATCCAACCGAATAATCTTACTGGAGATTGGAGACACTGGACAAAGGGTTAACCTTTCTTTCTGAAATCATAATAAACATGAAAAGGATTCCTGGACTGTATACACTAAGGTCTCAGTTGTGGCACTTTGGGTTTTTCTATAGGTTAGTCAACTTGTGTCATGATTAAAGCAAATGCACATTGCATCCCTGAGAGCTTGGTGCAAGTGGAGGTGACCAGCGACAGCCAGCATGTATGGCTGTGTGTACAATGAAAAAAATCAAGTTGGAATTCTGCCAGTGATACTGAGTTTGCTGTTGTCTTATGGAGGGTGTTACTTGCTTGGCAGGTTTGGCCTAATTTTTTACCTTGAGGACAATTACAGTGCAATAACATGACTTGATATGTGTACAATCTAACTTTCAAACACTTTAAATTGTCATTAAAGAAAATTCCTGTCGATATCAGCAAGCTTTAACATTGTTCTGGAAAGCCCCCTTGAGTTTAGTGCTGTCTGAATCAAAACTCCCATGAAACAGATTTTGGAGTGACTGGCCTTAACTAAAGGTCATTCTTAAATACCACTTTGGCTTTCTTTTGGGAGGAAAATGATCTGTCTTTACTGTTTTTACTTATTTTCTCTTTAACAAAATTAGAAAGATCTCCTGATTCCTTATTCACGTCCTAGCCAAAACTGGATAATCAGGGCAGTTAGGTAGAGCAATCCTTTCAAAGTCATTATGCTAAGATATTTGTTTAATCGGATACACTTGAAGATCCCTTGCCCTTTATTTATGAAGTAAGCCTTCATAACTAAGTTAGTATCACTCCCTATCATGTTCAGATTTAGTCAGAGTCATACAGCATGAACATTCCAACTCGTCCAAGCCAACCAGATATTTAGGGTGGCACGGTGGCTCAGTGGTTAGCACTGTCGCCTCACAGCGCCAGGGCCCTGGGTTTGATTCCCGCCTCAGCCGACTGTCTGTGTGGAGTTTGCACATTCTCCCCGTGTCTGTGTGGGTTTCCTCTGAGTTTCCTCCCACATTCCAAAGAATTGGATTGGCCATGCTAAATTCCCAAAAATGTTTGATGCATTAGTCAGGGCTAAATATAGGGTAGGGGTGTGGGTGAGTTCTCTTCAGAGGGGTGGTATGGACTTGTTGGCATGAAGGGCTTGTTTCCATATTGTAGGGAATCTAATCATATTCCAATCTGACCTTGCCCCATATCCCTCTGAATCCTTGCTATTCAAGTAGCCTTCCCGATGGCTTTTAAATGTTGTAATTGTACCAGCCTCCACCCCTTCCCCTGGCAGCTTGTTCCATACGTGCACCAACCTCTCTGTGAGAAAGGTTACCCCTCAGGTCCTTTTTAAATCTTTGCCCTCTCAACTTAAACCTATGCCATTTAGTTTTGGACTCCCCTCCCTAGGGAAAAGACCTTAGCTATTCACCCTACCCATACCCCTCATGATTTTATAAACTTCTATAAGGTCACTCTTCAGCCTCTAATGCTCCTGGAAAAAAATTCTTTTAAATGTTGCCATTTTTAAAACTTATTCAATGTGACAGTACAGGGCCTTCCTTCTGCCAACACTGCAAATCATACTGCATTAAATACTGACAAGTAGTTCCCACCTGACCCCTTTAATGTGGGGTCTTTAGATGGTAGTGGAATGGAAAGAGAAAATGACAGGGAAATGTTGCCCTGTCTTCATTTTGTGTATTTTTAAGGCGGAGGCAGATAGATTCCTGATAAATGCAGGGGTGAAAGGTTATCTGAGGTAAGCAGAAATGTGGAGCAATCAAATCAGGCCTGATCTTATTGAATGCCATAGAAGGCTTGGAGGGCCTTGGCTTCTTCTCGTTCCTAATGTGTATGTTCATTTTGTAGAAGGATCTCTGAAACTTGACCGTTAGAGGTGATTTTGCGAAGCATTTCTTTACAATGAGTAATGGAGATCAGGAATTCTTCCCTCGCGTACCATCCTAAGATTCTGCAGTCTTTGCCATCACAGGAAGGTGGTGGTGGTGGTGATGGAATGGCCAGGCATTCCTGCAGTGTCCTGAGAGAATGTTGCTGGGGAGCCTCTGGGGTGAGGTTGAGGTTCTTCATCCTCCTCTTGTCATCTCATTGATGCTGAGCGCCACTGTCTAGAACAATGGAGAACACATATATCCAACTGGACCTGGTTCTCCGTGATGTTAGCCAGCCTGTCCACGAAGACAGGTATATGCCTGCTGGAACCAGCATGTCACCGCTAACATTAATGGACACCCTCAACCTTTGATCAAGTTTCCCAGCTGTCTCTGACAAACTTGCTGAGCTTGTCCATGTGTCTTGGCGATGTCAGTAATGAGCAAGACCCTGCCATTGTTGTCTCCTGGGACTGAGCAGGTACCAGTTCTCAGCGGTCCTCTGTGTACCAACAACCCTTGGGCATTTTTTCCTCAACCAGCTACAGGGATGTCCCGAGTGATGTGCTCACCAGGTTGTGCTCCTGGATCTCATCTAGAAAGACAAGTCTCTGAGCTGTTGGGGATGTGGGTCAAAGTCTTGTCCAAGATTTGAGCAGCTTCCTCCTCAGAGTTGGAAGTAGAGCTCACTGGCCTCCTTGTTGTTTGAGGTTACTGGATCCTACTATTACCTGCATGAGAGAAGAGAGGAGATTCATTGCGAGAAAGGCAGTAATAGTTTGTTTACATTAAAAATGAGTTAGCACTGGCATTAATGGGAGAACAGCATGGTAGAATGAAGCTCACTCAGCTGGTTGGATAAGGAAGTTTTGGTTTCCCCAGTTGAGTGGTTGCCATCATCACTGGTCACCTGCGGCATCTTTTCCTCCGATGTGATGAAGAACCTGACATCCACCACCTTGTCTGCCAGTCTTTGTCCTCGGCGCAGTTGTGTGATGTTATTTTTCTGTAGTGACACATAAGGTGGGATTGAGTACAGTGGAAGTGGGTGGGAGACACTGAGTGGACGTAATGTATGAAATATTGAGAGTTGTGTTGCAGTAGCAGAGTTAGAATGAGTGATAGTAGTCCTGTGACTGAGGTAGCAGAAACAGAATGATGCCGCTTATCCTTGTGGTGCACAAATCATTTACCTTTGTACAGCGTTACTAGACCTTTCCTTCCATCCTGGATATCTATATCCAGGCAGGCTACAACTGGTGGCATGGTCTCCTTTGTTAGTCTGGAGGGAAGAACACGCTCCTTCTGTTGACCACCTTGTCCATCAGGACACCTCGGGCCCAATTAGAGAAACAAGATGCCAGCCTCCCCTTCTGGGCTATTTGCTCATTTGCAAGCAGAATATGAAGGCTAGTTTGTGCCTTGTGACGTCCAAAGTGTTGTGGAGCTGCATTTCAATACAGTTCCAGCGATATGAATGTTACAATGTGCTGGCACCCTTGAGCATGTCAGCTGTCCCTGTGATACAAATACTGAGTCAGGCACTGTGGAGGCTGGTTCCGTCATTAATGAACTGCAGAGCAGTCGGTTGCTTGGGGCTGGACTTTTTTTCACTGGAGCGTAGGAGGTTGAGAGGCAATCTGATAGAAGTTTATAAAATAATGAGAGGTAAAGTTAGAGTTAATGGTAGTTATCTTTTCCCTTGGATGGGGGAATTCAAGACTAGGGTCACATTTTTAAGGGAAGAGGAGAAAGATTTAAAATAGACGGGAGGCAAGATATTTACACGGTTTGCGTAGGGGATGAGCCTGCTGAGATAGTGATGTAATTACAACATTTAAAAGACATTTGGATAGATACATGAATAGAAAAGGTTTGGATGTATGTGGGCCAGGAGCAAGCAGGTGGGACTACTTTAGTTTGGAACTATATTTGGCATGGACTGTTTGGACCAAAGCATCTGTTTCTATGCTGTATGACTCTGTGGCTCTATGAGCTACAGCAGAACATCCAGCATGGATCTCCTTGAAAATGACACTTCCAAAAAAAAGGGAAAAATTCAGTCCATTATTGTATCTGAATTGCTGGGTGATTTGTTACCCCCTGTGGTGTTTGGGCATTATTACAGCTGTGTTTACCTTGCAGACCCCTTTATTGTTTATGTAATTAGCTAAACTTCAATAAAGCTTATTTAATTGTTCATTATTGAGATTTGGAAGTCATTAGAAAGGTTAACATTTATTGCCCATGCCTGGTTACCTTTGAGGAAGTGGTGATGGACCTACTTTTTGAGTTATTCAGTCTGTGTTGTAAAAGTATTCTCACAATGCTGCCAGGATTGCAGATCCAGGATTTTGGCCCAGCGAAAATGAAGGGACAGGGCTTTGCCCCCCCATGTCTGAAAGAGGTGTAACGGTGTTTGCATGCACCAGTTGCCGTTATCCTGCTGGCTGGTGGAGATTACAGGCTTGGGAAATGAGGTCAAGGAAGTCTTGGTGAGTTGCTACCGTGCTTCCAATAAAGGGTACATATGGCAGTCATGGTATGTAAGTAGTGGAGGAAATAGGCTATTATTGTCCATAAGTGATATGAGAATCTGTAACAGGACAAATCCTTAAAAAGAAAAAGATGACTGCTCGCAGGTACATACTGTAAACCTTTAATATGGCAAAATGGGTGACAGTGCTGGTTGTAATCTATGCATACGGCATGAGATTAGTCTTATGCTGTTTCTAGCAATATTGTGTTTTTAAACATTTGTTGAATATTGAACCTGACATCCATTTTAATCAAATTACCGGTTTACATTTGCCATTCAGTCATACAACATGGAAACAGACTCTTTCCCCCGACTCATCCATTCCTATGCTAAACTAATCCCTTTGTCTGTGTTTGGCCCAAAGCTCTCTAAACCTTTTCTATCCATAAATCTGTCCAAATGTCTTTGAAGTATTGTAATTGTACTCACCTCGACCACTTCCTCTGGCAGCTCGTTTCATTAATGAACGTGTGAAAATGTTGCTCCTCGGGTCCCTTTTAAATCTTTCCCCTCTCATCTTAAACCTATGCTCTTTAGTTTTGGACTCCCCTACCCTGGGGGAAAAAAACTTGGCTGTTCACCCTATCCATGCCCCTAATGATTTTATAAATCGCTATAAGGTCACGCCACAGCCTCCTACACTCCAGGGAGAAAAGTCCTAATCTATCCAGCCTCTCCTTATAACTCAAACCCTCCAGTCTCAGTTACATCTTTGTAAATCCTTCATATACCCTTTCCAGTTTAATAACATCCTTGGCAGGGCAACCAGAATTGTATGCAGTACTCCACTAGTAAATGACTTTGCTGTATGTGACATTCCAACTCCTGTACTCCGTGCTCTGACCAATGAAGGCAAGCATGCCAAATGCCTTATTCACCATCCTGTCTACCTGAGACGCCACTTTCAAGGAACTATGTCCCTGCACTCTTTGGTCTCTCTGGTAGGTATCTCTGATTGTTAGTGCAAAATAAGGACACAATTTGAAAATTAGAGTCAGGACATCCATCAATGGAATCAGAAAGCACTTTTTCACAAAATGGGGAGTAAAAATGTGAACTCTAGCCTCCACAAGTCTGTGAATGTTGTGTGGGTCAAATTAAAACTTTGAACCTGAGTTTGAGAAGCAATTGTTCGTAAGGTAATGAGGGATATAGAGCATTGTGAAGTTGAAAGATCAATAATGATCCAATTGGAAAGAGGAACAGAGCTAGTGGATTACACGTGTTGTTATAAGTGAGTTTGGCTCCATGTCTGCCTGTCTCTATTGATATGTAGTGGTGCACTTGTGGGTTTCTCCAGTTTTATGCATAGGTGTGTGCAGCATATTTGTCTTAATTACAGCGATATTTATCTAGCGTTATGCAAGCACAGTGTGACATATACAGTTAACCCCTTTTTTAAATTTCACTCTATACATTTTTGTTGCCTTCTGCGTGGGATGCAGGCATGGTCTGGTTGGTACTTCATAATACTGGAGTAAAGGGCAATATCTGGATACTATATCATTCATCCTCGGCTTTGAAAAGAGGTAGCTGTGGATATTTTTGATCTTTAGTGTAATACTGAAGGAGTGTGGTTCTGTCAGAAGTGCCAAATTTTGAATGATACATTAAACAAGTTTCTGCTTGCCCTCCTTGAACACAAATGATTCCATGGCAGTAATTTGAATAAGAGGATGGGAGTTGTATCCAATGTCATGATTATATTGATCCCTCAGTACCCATAAGGTAAATTATCTAGTCATTATCATACTGATTTTTGTAAAAGCTTGCTGCTCGTGACTTGGCTTTGATGTTTTCTACTACAGCTACACTTGATGCCTTATAACCAATGAAGTGCTATTTTTGAAACCAGGCGGTTCTGAAACATGCTGTATAAATGCAAGTCTTTCTTTCCAGAAAACCTTAGATTCCAGAACAGTTCCCAAGGATTGGAAGGTACCAAACTCTGTGACAAAGGACAAGGAAAGAAAATGGGAATTGTAGGCCGGTTAGCCTAAGCAAAAAGCAAGAACGTATTATTCTGTGAGAAAAGGAAATGGGAACAGGCAAATTGGAGCAGAGCTTATGATCTAAAATAGCTGAACTCTGTTGATTTTCATTCATAACTGCTTAATTTAATTCACTTGTGGCTATGTGCTGGAAGTTGAGTTGGGAGGTTGCACCAATGACTGACTCAGGATTTAACAGGCTGAGCCTATGGGTGTGGCAGTCTTGTTCTTCCAATGAGCAGAGAAGTTGAATGAAAGCACCTTCAGCATTCTTATCCACCATGCAGCAGATCGAGTTGCCAGCGATGCTGCTGCCTTTATCTTACTGCCTTGTTTAACTCCCAATTTTTCTTCCATTTGTCCCTTCAGAATCCTATGTAATCTTCTCCTGAACCAGTGTCTCAGGGCTGTTGGTTCCTCTTGCCCCATTATCAGAAAGGAACAGAATAGAAACACATACAGACAAGTGAAAAGAGGCAAATGAAAAACTGAGTAAAGTACAAAAGATGCCTGTAGATCAGTAAGAGAGATGGGTGAAGGAAACTGAAGTGAAAGAGAAAAAGCAGACACTTCTTCAGTCAGAGAATGATAGAAAGGATTCTGTAGTAGTGAGACAGAGCAAGCATGTATAAAATGCAAATATCACACCTGGATGAAAGAAAGAGGTGTCAGAGTATCACGTCTATACTTTTGTGACATCTTGGTAGAGTTGATGGTGATTTAGTTTATTTACTCTCTGGCTATGTTCCACATTTAATTGATTACTCTTTCAGATTCTGTTTCAACTTAATTGGAAGGAGTTGATGGGGCTAGGTCCCAGTCCCTTAACATTTCTCATAAATCAGTAATTTATGGAGGATTTTGAATGATCTCAGATAGGCTGTTAACTATTTATATTTTCTGGTTCACTTCTGATTGTCCAGTGCTCTCTTCCAGGTGTTACTGCTAATCTGCTCTGAGCTGTGTGCCCAGTATTATCGTCTGCTCTCTGGGACACCTCCATTTGATTGCTGATTCTAGAGGACTGATTCTGACATTCTATCAAAGGAATCAAAACTTCATTTTGCAATGAATGATTTTGCTTTGTTTTTCAAATTGCCATAAATCACCAGTTAAGACTAGTCCACTGTGATGTTCTTGCCAGCCACTCAGTATATGTATTACTTTTGTGGGCTGCCCGGCAGCTCTCAGTTGTTCTGCATTTTGTTCATAATGAATAATTAAGGGCAATAGTATTAGCTTGTGTCAGCTGGGCAGATAATAGTTTCTCACCTCTCTTGTTAATTCATTTAACTAGTTCCCAAAGATATTACACTTAATTTTATTTGTAGTTCTGCACAGCGAATATCTCATTTATGAGTCAGTATATGCTGTCCTTGCCTTTTAGATTGGCTGCTAGCATCTTAAATTAATAGATCAAAGACACAAAGAGCATCCATGTGCAAAGGGAATGCTTGGTCTAACATTTTGGAAGTGACAAAGTATCAGCCAGTCTCAAAAATGGATGATTGTACTTAATTCCTTTTTTAAACCATAATTGTACATGTGCTAATTGCCCCAACACCTGAAAGAAATGACCCCTCTTTCACTTGTATATAACCCTTACCTATCCTGTAAGTTGCCTAAAATACCTTTGATACATTGCTCCCAGAATGTCCTAAAATTCAGCCCCATGATGTCCTAGAAATCATTCCCAACATGCAGCACCAGATCAGATCCTGTGACCTCCTAAGTTTACCACTCGCACCAATACTTCACAAACTTTTCATATTTGAAGTCATCTTCAAAACAATATTTTCTGAGCTGATTTCCTGAAGTGATCCAGTTGTGGCCAGCTGCACACATGCAGGAGCTGGTGACCATTTTGACATGCAGAATAATTATAGTATGTGTCTCTTGGGGAATCAATGAAGGCAGGCAAGTGGAGCTGAAACCCAGGATCAACCATGATCAGATTAAATAGCAGAGCAGACTCAATGCCTGTATTGTGTTCTCCTGCTACTGCTTCCTTTATTTTTAACCTTATGTGTAGGTTGTATGGCAACTGCTTAAAGAGCAGTAGCAGTGTGCTGATTCAAGACACTCTCTTTTGTCAGTGATGATCAATTAGCATGAAAATACATGACTTCCATTTAGTATAAGCAACTATAAGAAGTGCAGAGCCACATTTCAAATCTTGGGTAGTGCACGTAAAGTGGACTAAAGTTACTACTCATTTAATATGATGTGACTTGACTTAGAAATGCACCATAAGAATGAAGGAACAAGTTAGGAGAACTTTTTTGTTAGATAGTGGGTTGGGATATTGAATACCTTAACACTTAACATTACTGGGAAAAGGAAAATCCATGCTCCAGCTTTTTAAAAGGAAGTGAATAAATGTTATGGTAACAGAACAGGAATGCAAAATTTGGGAGATATCGGCCATTCAGCCCATCAAATTTACTCTGCCATTCATTGAGATTATAGGTGAGCTGATAATGCAGTTCTCCTTTCATTCTTGTTTGTGACGCATTATATAAACCTGCGCATATCGAAAGCTCTGCTACCCCATATCTCAACTCACTTCAAATCTCATTCGTCCATCACCTTGTTCCTTTAGACCTTCACTGGCTCTCCATTCAAGACATCATATTTTAAAGTATTCATTCAGGTTTTCAAATTTTTCTGTTGTTTCACCTTCCTCTAACTGTGGACCTTCCTTCCATCTTGAAAGCTTTCACAATCTGTGCTTGTGCATCTGACTTTATTTGCTGTGCCATTATTGTTTTGGCCTTGATCTCTGCAGTCACCTCCCTAAACTTGTCTGCCTAGTTCTCACTTTTTAAAAAAATGCTTCTTAAAACCTACTTCTGTTCCAGCATTTGATCTTTCTTCTTGATTTCTACATCTTAGCTTGTCAAAAAGTGCCAGAAATCATCATAGAATCCCTGCAGTGTGGAAGTGGGTCATTCAGCCAATTAAGTCTACACCAACCTTCCAAAGACCAGACCCATACCTCCACCACGACCCTGTAACCTTGCATCTCCCATAGCTAATCCACCTAACCTGCACATCAGTAAACACAATGATAAATTTTTAGCCTGGCCAATCCACTTAACCTGCACATCTGTGGACTGTGGGAGGAAACCAGAACACCCAGAGGAAACCCACACAGACATGGGGAGAAGGTGCAAACTCCACACAGTCACCCAAGGCTAGAATCGAACCCGGGTGCTGTGAGGCAGCAGTACTAACCACTGAGCCACGGTGCTGCCCAGATTTCTTTGTTTTGCTCTTTTTTTTGATATTTTCATTAATTTTGCTCTCATTAAGCAGCTTATGCTCTTTGACTATGTTAAATATGGTATAGAAGTGTAAATTGTTGTTGAAATATTGATCTGCATTGAATTAACGTTCTACAGAGATTAGCAGTAAATCTCAGAATAAATCAAACTTTTAACGCTGGCTGAGTTAACAGTGTAGTACTCTTAACTATGCAATATGGTGGTGTTTAACATGCTCAGAAATCAACTTTGTTTAATGCTATATATTCACATAATCGCTATTTGAAATCAGAACTATTATTGAAGGCATTGCATGTGCCTTTATAATGATTAATAATGAAGAATCGGTAGTAGGAATCCATGCATTCGTATGTTACCAAATACATCAGCAGCTGACATGGTAGCCAGGTTAAGGACACAATTTGTATATCATGAACTCTCTGTTCTTGTGCTGGCAATGAGTCACTTCTTTTTAAGCCGGGTGTAAAACCTGCAGTAATTTTATGTCCTATACTCTGAAGCTATTGAAACAATTCCTTCAACAAAATGTGCATTATTCTTAGTGCATTGTTTATTTCATTTATTTTAACATTAAATACACTAACACTGTGTGATGATACATGAAACAAATGCACATTTTAAAAATTATTTATTCAATCCTCCAAAGTAAACGATTATAATTAAAAACACTAACATAATAGTTAACCTTCAGTGGAATACTAAACTGTATGCACAGAACTAATAGTATCATGCGTGGCTTTTGGATTTCACTAGCTACATTGGATCTTCAAAAGAAAATAGGTTTCCTTTTATAGTGGCAGCATAGGTGGAGTTATTCAATGTTGTTATCTTCCCGATTTGTCCCTTCCCGAACATTTAAAATAGCACATATTATTATGTAGCTGTAGATAAGTTGAATGCATTAGAAGTTGTACTGCTTTCGTCACTTAAGGTATGATGGCACCTGACTGCTTATTATGGATTTTTCATGTGATTAGACTTCCCGTGTTTCTTTGTAGGAGGTCACAGGTTATTGAACAGTTTGAGACCCTGGAGATGAAGCGAGCCCAGCAGATGGCATCCAGTTCCTCTTCTGAGTCTGATTTTCACAACACAAGATGCCGAGGTCGAAGCGAGAAGAGATCCTACCCAAGGCAAAGAGTAAGCTTATCTGGTGACAGTTCGTAGTCTAATCCTTTCCATTACCTATTTGTCAAATGTGAGAAACAATTGTTCACAAGTTGACATTTTAAATCTTTTATAATTCTAAAAACCTCTATTAGCTGCTTTGCATTGGTGCCAATTAACTAAAAACACAAATTGGCAAAACCTTAGTGCTGATATTGTCATAGTGAACCTCATTTTACCCTTTTCCATTTTCATAATATTCTTTCTATAATTGTGAGCATAACTGCATGCAATGCCTGACTATAGCAAAACAAAAATTAGGAATTCCAAATCATTTATTTGTATTTATATTCAATGTTTTAGATTCACCAATCTGTAAAGCTATGTTGCTTTAATGCCTTGTGTCCCAAATATGCCTCTTTGTTAAATGCCTTCTTAAATTCACTCACACACATTTACTGTGAACTTTATAGTTGACAACCTCTGTATTAGAGGTATGGTTAACAGTGATAATATCACTGGCCTAGTGATCCAGAGGCCTGGAGTAATGCTCTGGGACAATGTTTCCTCTAAGCTACTCTGAGCGTCTGTGCATGGAGACTGATGCCACCAATCGCAGCATTGGTTTCTGGTCTCAGGACTTACTGCTGTGCATGGACCTCAGAAGTCTGTGTAGACAAAAAGAAAATTAGTGTGAATGTAGCTCAGGGGAAATGAGTCATCTTAAATCCTGAATAAAAAGACAAGTCAAAGTAATGATGATCATGAAGCTAGGACACTGTCGTTAAAATCCCATTTCACTAATGTTGTTCAAGAAAGCCCCATTTGGCTTACACATTACTACAGCAATGTTATTTTCTCTGACCTGTCCTCTACAATAGTCTAATGAACAATCTGTGGTATTTATTACAAAAGGGTTAAGTAAGAATAAACTGGATGGCCCACCTGGCATCTGTTTAAGCAGTAGAAACAACAGAAGTGCGTTGTGTCTAGTCAACTCTGCATTTCTTTGGGGATTTGTCAGAATTGGAAGGCTGTATCATGGGCTATTAAGTACAACCTGATTCTCGTCAAATCATACCTGGCAGGCAATGCTGTCTGTCATTATCCCTAGGAATGATATGTTCCCGTGGCGACATGTATAGTTAGGAGGGAGAAGCTCTGGGAGCTATTAACATTGACAGCAGACCTCACAGGTTCCATAGCATCACAGGCTGGGAAACTTCCTGCTAGTTGACACCTACTGCCCTCCCACCACAATTGAGTGATGCTGTTCCATGTTGAACATCAAGGGACACAGAAGATACTCTTGTTAGAAGATTTCAATGTCCATCAGCAAGAAAGGCCCAGTATTGCTATTACTGACCAAGTTGTTTGAGTCATAGATTCATAGAGATGTACAGCACGGAAAGAGACCCTTCGGTCCGACTCATCCATGCTGACCAGATATCCTAATCTCATCTCGTCTCACTTGCCAGCACTCGGCCAATATCCCTCCAAACACTTTCTATTTATATAATCCAGATGCCTTTTAAATGTTGCAATTGTACCAGCCTATACCACTTCCTCTGACCACCCGCTGTGTGAAAAAGTTACCCGTTATGTCTCTTTTATATCTTTTCCCTCTCACCCTAAACCTATGCCCTCCAGTTCTGGACATCCCCATCTCAGTGAAAAGACTTTGTCTATTTATCCTATCCACGCACCTCATGATTTTATAAACCTGTCTAAGATCACTCCTCAGCCTCTGACACTCCGGGAAAACATCCCCAGCCTATTCAGCCTCTCCCTATAGTTCAAATCCTCCAACCCTGGCAACATCCTTGTAAATCTTCTCTGAACCTTTTCAAGTTTCACAACAATCTTCCGATAGGAAGGAGACCAGAATTGCATGCACAATTCCAAAAGTGGCCTAACCAATGTCATGTACAGCTCCCAACTCCTGTACTCAATGCTCTGTCCAGTGAAGAAAAGCATACCAAATGCCGTCTTCACTATCCTATCTACCTGCGACTCTACTTTCAAGGAGCTATGAACCTGCACTCCTAGGTCTCTTTGTTCAGCAAAACTCTCTAGGAACTTGCCATTAAGTGTATAAGTCCTGCTAAGATTTGCTTTCCAAAAATGCAGCACCTCGTATTTAGCTAAACTCCATTTGCCACTCCTCAGCCCATTGGTCCACCTGATGTGCTTAATGAGATTTATGCAGAATAGATCTAGAAGCTCAGAAATGAATCAACAGCAGAAGAGCCCTGAAGGAGACATCTGTCAAGATCATGTGTGCAGTCGGGTGAGAAAATCAAAAGGAGAAATAAAAGTACTTGACCTTATCATGTCTAATGTCTGTGACAATATTGGTAGGGGTGACAACCACAGTCCATTTTTCGGACTGGGGACAAAGCTCCGTCATGTTGTGTGGCAGTACCAATGTGCTTAATGAGATTTAAGAAGAATAGATCCAGGAGCTCAGAATGGAATAAGCAGCAGGAGAATCAAATTGAACCACAATCTGTAACCTCAAAGTTCCACATATTCCTCATGCAATCAGTATCTTCTAGCAAAAGGACCAAATCTGTTTCAATGAGAAATGAAGGAGAGAATTTGAGAAGCAACATCGGGCATACCTAAACATGATGTGCCAGCCTGATAAAGCTATAAGATAGAATTACTGCATAGATGCGAAAGGGGAGTGAATGTACTATAAAAAACAGAGCTAAGTGATCGTAAAGTCAACAGATTGGATTAAAGCTCTGAAGTCCATATTCAGTTGTGAATAGCATTGGACAACTCACCAATAAATCAGTGGAGGAGACTTGGTAAACATCCCCAGCCTCAAAGATAAGGTTGCCTAGAACATCAGTACAATGATAAGACTAAAGTATTTGCAACCATTTTCATCCAAAAGTGTTGAATGGATGGTCAGTCATGGCCCTGTCCTGAGGTCCCCAGCATCAACTCTGCCAGTTTTCAGCTAACTTGTTGCATTCCATGTGAGATCAGGATATAGCTAAGCACACTGGATATAGTGAAGGATACCAGTCCTGACAACACCCAGGCTCTAATAATGGATACATGCTCCAGAATCAACTGAATAAATACTCAGCTGTTCCAGTGTAGCTTTAATATTAGTGTCTATCCCGCAATGCAGAACATTCCCCAGATTTGTACTCTGTAAAAAAAAAAGGACAAATCCAGTCAGCTATCATATGCAGCCAATCATCAGCAAATAATGTAAGTGTAATTGAAAGTGCCATTAAGCCAAACTTACCAATAATCTACTTACTAATACTCAAGAGTTTGCATTCCCCAGTGTTACCTAGCTCATTATAGCCTTGGTCGAAATCTCGACAAAAGAGCTGAATTGCAGAGGTGAAATGGATTATTCGGGGACAAGGATGCTTTTGATTCATTGTTGAATTGTGGAGTGTTAACAAAGTTGGAAGTTATTGAAATTATGGGGAAAAGCTTGAAGTCGCTTATCGCGCAAATAAAAATTTGCAGCTGAATCATCTCAACCCCAGATATTGCTGCAGGAGTTCACAGGACAATGTCTTAGATCCAGCATCTTTTGCTGTTTTTCAGTGAGTTTCCATCCAAATAAGGACAGAAGTGGGGACCTGTGCTGACAATTGCATTGTAGTCAGGGCCATTCATAGCTCCTCAGATACTGAAGCTGCTCTGTATCCATTTGCAGTGAGACCTGAAAAACAATCAGGCTTGAATTGGTAAGTGGCAAGTGACACTCACTCGCTCAAGTGACCAGCAAGCAGCATCTTCCCCAGAACGTTCAACAGCACTAACAATGCTGAAACTCCCAGTAACAACATTCTGGAGGTGATCATTGACCAGAAACTTACTTAGAGCTGCTGCAGAAACACTGCTATCAAAACTGGGAATTCTGTGATGAGGAACTCCTCTCCTAATCGTCCAAAGCCTGGTCGTCATCTACAAAATACAAAATAGGAATGTGATGAAGTAATTTCCACTTGTCTGGATGTGTGCAGCTCTAAAAATTTAAAAAGCTCTATGCCATCCAGGGTAGAACAGCCTACTTAACTGGCACCAAACTCACCACTTTGAACATTCATTCTCTCCACCACTGATACACAGAGGCTACATTGTGGGCCATCTACAAGGTGTACTTTAGCGACTCTCATAGCCCAACCGATTAGACCAATCTATTTCACGACTGATAGGCCTGTTGGCTTCTATACAGGTCAATAGACAATAGACAATAGATGCAGGAGTAGGCCATTCAGCCCTTCGAGCCTGCACCGCCATTCAATATGATCATGACTGATCATTCCCAATCAGTATCCTGTTCCAGCCTTATCTCCATAACCCTTGACTCCACTATCTTTAAGAGCTCTATCCAATTCTTTCTTAAATGAATCCAGAGACTGGGCCTCCACTGCCCTCTGGGGCAGAGCATTCCACACAGCCACCACTCTCTGGGTGAAGTAGTTTCTCCTCATCTCTGTCCTAAATGGTCTACCCCGTATTTTTAAGTTGTGTCCTCTGGTTCGGCACTCCCCCATCAGCGGAAATATGTTTCCTCCAGCCAGAGTGTCCAATCCTTTCATAATCCTATACGTTTCAATCAGATCCCCTCTCAGTCTTCTAAACTCAAGGGTATACAAGCCCAGTCGCTTCAGTCTTTCCGTGTAAGGCAATCCTGCCATTCCAGGAATTGACCTCGTGAACCTACGCTGCACTCCCTCAATAGCCAGAATGTCTTTCCTCAAATTTGGAGACCAGAACTGTACACAGTACTCCAGGTGTGGTCTCACCAGGGCCCTGTACAGCTGCAGAAGCACCTCTTTGTTTCTATACTCAATTCCTCTTGTTATGAAGGCCAGCATGCTATTTGCCTTCTTCACAACCTGCTGTACCTGCATGCTTGCCTTCATTGACTGGTGGACAAGAACACCCAGATCTCTCTGAACAGCCCCTTTACCTAAATTGATACCATTGAGGTAGTAATCTGCCTTCCTGTTCTTGCCACCAAAGTGGATAACCAGACATTTATCCACATTAAACTGCATCTGCCATGCATCTGCCCACTCACCTAACTTGTCCAGGTCACCCTGTAATCTCCTAACATCCTCATCACATTTCACCCTACCACCCAGCTTTGTATCATCAGCAAATTTGCTAATGTTATTGCTGATACCATCTTCTATATCATTTACATATATTGTAAAAAGCTGCGGTCCCAGCACGGATCCCTGCGGTACCCCACTGGTCACTGCCTGCCATTCCGAAATGGAGCCGTTAATCACTACCCTTTGTTTCCTATTAGCCAACCAATTCTCTATCCAATCTAGTACTTTGCCCCCAATACCGTGCGCCCTAATTTTACTCACTAACCTCTTGTGTGGGACTTAATCAAAAGCTTTCTGAAGGTCCAGGTACACTACATCCACTGGATCTCCCTCATCCATCTTCCAAGTTACATCCTCAAAAAATTCAAGAAGATTAGTCAAGCATGATTTCCCCTTCATAAATCCATGCTGACTCTGTCCTATCCTGTTACTATTATCCAGATGTGCCGTAATTTCATCCTTTATAATAGACTCCAGCATCTTTCCCACCACTGAGGTCAGACTAACTGGTCTATAATTTCCTGCTTTCTCCCGCCCACCCTTCTTAAAAAGTGGCACAACATTAGCCGCCCACCAATCCTCAGGAACCGACCCCGATTCTATTGAACTCTGGAAAATAATCACCAGCGCATCCATGATTTCCCGAGCCACCTCCTTCAGTACCCTGGGATGCAGGCCATCAGGTCCCGGAGACTTATCAACCTTCAGACCTAACAGTCTCTCCAACACCAATTCCTGGCAAATATAAATTCCCTTAAGTTCAGGTCCTTCAGCCACTGTTACCTCAGGGAGATTGCTTGTGTCTTCCCCAGTGAACACAGATCTGAAGTACCCATTTAATTCCTCTGCCATTTCTTTGTTCCCAGTAATATATTCCCCTGTTTCTGTCTTCAAGGGCCCAATTTTTGTCCGAACCATTTTTTTGCCTTGGACATACCTAAAAAAGCTTTTACTATCCTCCTTTATATTCTTGGCCAGTTTACCTTCGTACCTCATTTTTTCTCTGCGTATTTCCTTCTTACTAATCCTCTGTTGTTCTTTAAAAGCTTCCCAGTCCTCAGTTTTCCCACATATCTTCGCTAAGTTATACTTTTTCTCTTTTAACTTTATATGTTTCTTTACTTCCCTCGTCAGCCACGGCCGCCCATGTCTCCTCCTGGGATCTTTCTTCCTTTTAGGAATGAACTGATCCTGCAACTTCTGCATTATACACAGAAATATCCGCCATTGTTCCTCCATGGTCTTCCCTGTTAAGGTATTGCACCATTGAACTTTGGCCAGTTGCTCCCTCATAGCTCCATATTTCCCTTTATTCAACTGAAATATTGTCACTTCCGATTGTACCCACTCCCTCTCAAATTGCAGATTGAAGCTTATTGTATTATGGTCACTACTTCCCAATGGCTCCTTCACTTCGAGGTCTGCTATACCACATGCTTCATCTGTGGAATTTTGCTATAATGCAATTAACGAATTGGGCACACTGTTTCTAAAAAAACAAACTTTAGACGTGTGTTTTGGTTATAATATGATTCCGACGCCATTAGTTTAAAAGATGTTTCCATTACGCAATTGCCTTATAACACCGGCTCACATGAGAACAGAACTACCATTTTTATAGCAGAACTGACTTTTATGTAAAATATCAATATAAATTATTAGGATTCGCAGGCTGATGCCCTCTATCTGCACCTAGTAACCAGTTTTATTTCCATTCTGGCCTCACATTGATTAGCTATTTTCAAGTATGATCATTTTTAAATCTATTTCCTTTTCACCCTATCCGTGAAGCTCCAAAAGTAAATTCCTGAACCTCTCCACCCAGCCACCTTGTAAACAGTGTGGATGTCATGCCAGATATTTCTCACAGATGAAATACATTTTTAGATTAGTCTAGCAATCAGCATTGGAACAGCTCTGTTTTAACGGCTCTTTCTAATAAATTGCTGACCTTTGGTTATTTATGATTTACTATCCTAGGATTTTGTATCGGAGTCAGACCAAGTCAGCTCTCCTCCAGATGTTTCAGCCGTGACTCTTCCACAGTACCGCAGGGCAAAGTCACTGGACAGGAGAGCCACTGAGTCAACAGTGACGGTAAGGAGACCTACAAAACCAGATTGATGTAACAGGGAAGGGAGAGATACGGGTAAAATGCTAGAAACTACATAAGGGAAGACTGCATGCACAAAAATGTAACACAACTGGACAATGAAGAGCATGGTTGTGGGGGTGAAAGTAAAAAGCCAATTGTCATGGCAATGTTACAGCAAAGAATTCAAACTGGTCAAACAACTTTCGAGCGGTCCATAGATGAAGTTGACGTTTTGCATGATGTACAATTGCGGTATCATTCTACTTTCAGTGTACATTTGCCAGGGTGTGGAAGAGTTACTTTGGCTGGTGTTTTCATATATTCTTTGATTATACTACAGTCTTTCATGTGTCATTATTAAATTTCTTTTAGCCAGACCTACTGAATTTTAAGAAAGGTTGGATGACAAAACTCTCTGCAGATGGTCAGGTGAGAGATTTACTGAAAATACAGTAACAAATCTTTGGTATCTATTTGAAAGATCATGCTGATAATTTTTGAGTCCCACTAAACCTGGGGTGGCCACAAAAGTTCAAGATTTCATAAAAGTATGCAAAGTCCTTAGTTTACCTAAATGATTGACTCAGGTTAAAACACTGACCAGGGTTTTGTACTGAATAAGGACTACTATTTGTTAACACATGTAAACTTTAACCACAGGCAAAATATCTCTCCTACTTAAACTCTAACCCCTCTTTTAAAACCCCCTAAACATACATACTGACAATCACAGGCAAACAAAAAAATGTCAGTATTATGGTGGAAGGAAAAATACCCTGAGAAACAGTCTATTAGCACGGTTTGTAGTTTCCAATCAGGTGTTCATTTATATTCCCAAGATCTATTGTTCTCCAATCTCCTGCCTTCCAGATTCTCAGTTCTTTACCAAAGGCACAGGGAACTTACACATTAATTTAGACATTAATACACATTAGTGGTATTAACGCTGGGCTGGTATTAATCCAGAAGCCCAGATAGTGTTCTGTGGACCTGGGTTCGAATCCCGTCTGACTGATGGTGGAATATGAATTCAGTAAATACGTGGAATTAAGAATCTAATGGTGACCATGAATCCATTGCCAATTTTCAGAAAAACCCATTTGGTTCACTAATGTCCTTTATGGAAGGAAACTGCCATCCTTACTTGGTTTGGCTTATACTTGACTCCAAACCTACAGCAATGTGGTTGACTTTGAATTGCCCTCTGGCAATCGTCCTGTAAATAAGTAAAGAAAAATAATTAATTGTTCTGTTGCACAGTCACTAGTTAAAGGTAACAAATTATAGAAATGGTGGGAGAGAATAATTGTGTTCAGCTGTCTGCGAACCAATAAGACTGATGACATTTGGCATTTGCATTGGTTTGTACAGTTGTGACCAATCAGCTACCGGTTGCTGGCTCAGACTCACTTTGTACGCACATCCGAGTGCCATGCCATCTTATTTTGCCTTCCCCACTGTCTGTAAAGCAGCATTATAAACACAGCTAGCAATCAGTTCAAGTAACTTGTTCTCAAAAGTGCAACCCTTTTCTCCTTTTAGAGCATGGTTTAAAACAAACAGTAAAATAAAGCTGTTGCAGAGCCATAAATAGCTCTGGTCAATGCATCACATCTGCATTTATTTATGTGTAACTGTCCTTCAAAATGCTGCTCTATATTTTTGGAGCACCATCAGAGTTTTAATACAGAATTTTAGAAATACTCTGTGCAATGTACCTTTTTACAAACCTTAAACTGCTAACATTAATCAAATATCATTTATTCATGATGGTTATTGAACTGCTTGAAAACTGAAGACTGAATAATCCAATCTGGACTGTAACTAGAAGAAAAATATTGGGTTTATTTAATACTTAATCACTTCTCATAGAAATATGTTAAGTACTTCACTTAGAGTCATAGAGATATACAGCACGGAAACAGACCCTTCAGTCCAAATTGTCCGTGCCAATCAGATATCCTAACCTAATCTAGTCCCATTTGTCAGCATTTGGCCCATATCCTTCTAAACCCTTCTTATTCATACAGAGGAACCTCAATTATCCGAACGAGATGGGCAGGCACTATTTCGTTTGGATAATTGAGAATTTGGTTAATTGATTCAATGCCTTTTCTCTGGGGCTCGGAGTTTTCTGTTAAGTCCGCTCCCCCCTCAGAGACACACAGTAAACCCACCCCCCCTCTGCTCCCAACCCTGTCCAGCACCGTCCCCACCCTATCCCCCAACCTCATCCAACACTGCCCCCCAACCCATCCAACACCACTCCCACACCCACCCCCAACCACAAACCTGTCCAAAACCGCCATCCTCTTTCCCCCACCTCTGCCCCCCGCCAGCCCCCACACCCTTTCTGGGGCAGCCTGGAGGGCTCACTGGGGAAGGGGGGTGTAGTGTACACCCTGTGTAGACCTCCAGGGAAATTGTTGGTGGGTGGTAGGTCATTTAGAGTCATAGAGTTGTACAGCATGTTAACAGACGCAACCCGTCTGGTCCAACCCGTCCATGCCAACCAGAAATCCCAACGCAATCCAGTCCCACCTGCCAGCACTTGGCCCATATCCCTCCAAACCCTTCCTATTCATATACCCATCCAAATGCCTCTTAAATGTACCAGCCTCCACCACATTCTCTGGCAGTTCATTCCATACACGTACCACCCTCTGCGTGAAAATGTTGCCCCTTAGGTCTCTTTTCTATCGTTCCCCTCTCACCGTAAACCTATGCCCTCTAGTTCTGGACTCCCCGACCCCAGGGAAAAGACTTTGTCTATTTATCCTATCCATGCCCCTCATAATTTTGTAAACCTCTATAAAATCACCCCTCAGCCTCCGACGCTCCAGGGAAAACAGTCCCAGCCTGTTCAGCCTCTCCCTGTCGCTCAGATCCTCCAACCTTGGCAACATCCTTGTAAATCTTTTCTGAATGCTTTCAAGTTTCACAACATCTTTCCGATTGGAAGGATACCAGAATTGCATGCAATATTCCAACAGTGGCCGAACCAATGTCCTGTACAGCCGCAATATGACCTCCCAACTCCTGTACTCGATACTTTGACCAGTAAAGGAAAGCATACCAAACGCTGCCTTCACTATCCTATCTACCTGCGACTTCACTTTTAAGGAGCTATGAACCTACATTCCAAGGTCTCTTTGTTCAGCAACACTCCCTAGGACCTTACCATTAAGTGTATAAGTCCTGCTAAGATTTGCTTTCCCAAAATGCAGCACCTCGCATTTATCTGAATTAAACTCCATCTGCCACTTTTCAGCCCATTGGCCCATCTGGTCCAGATCCTGTTGTAATCTGAGGTAACCCTCTTCACTGTCCACTACACCTCCAATTTTGGTGTCATCTGCAAACTTACTAAGTGTACCTCTTATGCTCGCATCCAAATCATTTATGTAAGTGACAAAAAGTAGAGGACCCAGCCCCGATCCTTGTGGCATTCCAGTGGTCACAGGCCTCCAGTCTGAAAAACAACTCTCCACCACCACCCTCTGTCTTCTACCTTTGAGCCAGCTCTGTATCCAAATGGCTAGTTTTCCCTGTATTGCATGAGATCTAACCGTGCTAATCAGTCTCTCATGGAGAACCTTGTCGAACGCCTTACTGAAGTCCATATAGATCACATCTCCTGCTCTGCCCTCATAATCTTCTTTGTTACCTATTCAAAAAACTCAATCAAGTTTGTGAGACATGATTTCCCACACACAAAACCATGTTGACTATCCCGAATCAGTCCTTGCCTTTCCAAATACATGTACATCCTGTCCCTCAGGATTCCCTCCAACAACTTGCCCACCACCGAGGTCAGGCTCACCGGTCTATTGTTCCCTGGCTTGTCTTTACCACCCTTCTTAAACAGTGGCACCACGTTTTCCAACCTCCAGTCTTCCAGCACTTCACCTGTGACTATTGATGATACAAATATCTCAGCAAGAGGCCCAACAATCACTTCTCTAGCTTCCCACAGAGTCCTCGGGTACACCTGATCAGGTCCTGGGGATTTATCCACTTTTAACCGTTTCAAGACACCCAGCACTTCCTCCTCTGTAATCTGGACATTTTGCAAGATGTCACCATCTATTTCCCTACAGTCTATATCTTCCATATCCTTTTCCACAGTAAATACTGATGCAAAATATTCATTTAGTATCTCCCCCATTTTCTGTGGCTCCACATAAAGGCCGCCTTGCTGATCTTTCAGGGGCCCTATTCTCTCCCTAGTTACCCTTTTGTCCTTAATGTATTTGTAAAAGCCTTTGGATTCTCCTTAATTCTATTTGCCCAAGCTATCTCATGTCCCCGTTTTGCCCTCCTGATTTCCCTCTTAAGTATACTCCTACTTTCTTTAAACTCTTCTAAGGATTCACTCGATCTATCCTGTCTATTCCTGACATATGCTTCCTTCTTTTTCTTAACCAAACCCTCAATTTCTTTAGTCAACCAGCATTCCCTATACCTACCAGCCTTCCCTTTCACCCTGACAGGAATATACTTTCTCTGGATTCTTGTTATCTCATTTCTGAAGGCTTCCCATTTTCCAGCCGTCCCTTTACCTGCGAACATCTGCCTCCAATCAGCTTTCGAAAGTTCTTGCCTAATACCGTCAAAATTGGCCTTTCTCCAATTTAGAACTTCAACTTTTAGATCTGGTCTATCCTTTTCCATCACTATTTTAAATCGAATAGAATCGTGGTCGCTGGCACGAAAGTGCTCCCCCACTGACACCTCAGTCACCTGCCCTGCCTTATTTCCCAAGAGTAGGTCAAGTTTTGCACCTTCTCTAGTAGGTACATCCACATACTGAATCAGAAAATTGTCTTGTACGCACTTGAGAAATTCCTCTCCATCTAAACCTTTAACACTATGGCTGTCCCAGTCGATGTTTGGAAAGTTAAAATCCCCTACCATAACCACCCTATTATTCTTACAGATAACTGAGATCTCCTTACAAGTTTGTTTCTCAATTTCCCGCTGACTATTGGGGGATCTATAATACAATCCCAATAAGGTGATTATCCTTTTCTTATTTCTGAGTTCCACCCAAATAACTTCCCTGGATGTATTTCCGGGAATATCCTCCCTCAGCACAGCTGTAATGCTATCCCTTATCAAAAATGCCACTCCCCCTCCTCTCTTGCCTCCCTTTCTATCCTTCCTGTAGCATTTGTATCCTGGAACATTAAACTGCCAGTCCTGCCCATCCCTGAGCCATGTTTCCGTAATTACTATGATATCCCAGTCCCATGTTCCTAACCATGCCCTGAGTTCATCTGCCTTCCCTGTTAGGCCCCTTGCATTGAAATAAATGCAGTTTAATGTATTAGTCCTACCTTGTCCCTGCCTGCCCTGACTGTTTGACTCACTTCTGTTCTCAGATGTACCCGTCTCAGATCGATCTCTTTCCTCACTATCTCCCTGGGTCCCACCCCCCCCACCTTACTAGTTTAAATCCTCCCAAGCAGTTCTAGCAAATTTCCCTGTCAGTATATTAGTCTCCTTCCAATTTAGGTGCAATCCATCCTTCTTGTACAGGTCACTTCTACCCCAAAAGAGATTCCAATGATCCAAAAATGTGAATCCTTCTCCCATACACCAGCTCCTCAGCCATGCATTCATCTGCTCTGTCCTCCTATTCCTGCCCTCATTAGCTTGTAGCACTGGGAGTAATCCAGATATTACAACTCTTGAGGACCTTTTAATTTTTTGCCTGACTCTGTAATCTCCCTTCAGAGTCTCAACCTTTTCCCTTCCAATCTCGTTGGTTCCAATGTGGACAATGACCTTTTGCTGGCCCCTCTCCCCCGTGAGAACATTCTGCACCCTCTCTGAGACATCCTTGATCCTGGCACCAGGGAAACAACACACCATTCTGCTTTTTCTCTGCTGGCCACAGAAACGTCTGTCTGTACCTCTGAATCCCCTAACACAATTGATCTCTTAGAAACAGTGCCTGGGCTCCCCTCAGTCCAGGCCTGTTCTCGGCAACAGTTTTAATCACTGTAAACAAAAGATGCAATCAGTGTTGGAAATATGTCTTTGATGTAATGTTTCTGTCGGGACCTCAAGTTCTCCTTCGGATAATCTGATATTCGGATAATCGAGGTTCCTCTGTATACCCATCCAGATGCCTTTTAAATGTTGTAATTGTACCAGCCTTCACCACTTCCTCTGACAGCTCATTCCATACCCACCACACTCTGTGTGAAAAAGTTGTCCCTTAGGTCCCTTTTAAGTTTTTCTTCTCTCACCCTAAACCCATGCCCTCTAGTTCTGGACTCCCCCACTCTAGGGAAAAGACCCTGTCTATTTACCCTATCCATGCCCCTCGTGATTTTATAAATCTCTATAAGGTCACCCCTCAGCCTCTGACATTCCAGGAAAAACAGCTTCAGCCTATTCAGCCTCTCCCTATACTGCATACCCTCCAACCCTGGCAATATCCTTGTAAATCTTTTCTGAACCCTATCAAGTTTCACAACATCCCTCCGATAGGAGAGAGACCAGAATTGCACACAATATTCCGAAAGTGGCCAAACCAATGTCCTGTACAGCCGCAACATAACCTCCCAACTCCTATACTCAATGCTCTGTCCAGTGAAGAAGAGATTACCAACCATTGCCTTCACTATCCTATCTACCTGTGATTCCACTTTCAAGGAATCTGCACTCCAAGGTCTCTTTGTTCAGCAACACTCCCCAGGACCTTACCATTGGTGTACAAGTCCTGCTCTCATTGCCTTTCCACAATGCAGCATCTCACATTTATCTAAATTAAACTCCATTTGCCACTCCTCAGGTCATTGGCCTATCTGATTAAGATCCCATTGTACTCTGAGGTAACTTTCTTTGCTGTCCACTCCACCTCCAATTTTGGTATCATCTGCAAACTTACTAACCATACCTCCTATGTTCACATCCAACTCATTTGTATAAATGATGAAACGTAGTGGACCCAGCACCGATCCTTGTGGCACTCCACTGGTCACAGGCCTTCAGTCTGAAAAGCAAACCTCCACCACCACCCTCTGTGCCTTCCACCTTAAGTCAGTTCTGCATCCAAATGGCTAGTTCTCCCTGTATTCTGTGAGATATGACCTTGCTAGCCAGTCTACCTTGAGGAACCTTGTTGAATGCCTTACTGAAGTCCATATAGATCATGTCTACCGCTCTCCCTTCATCAATCATCTTTGTCACTTCAAAAACCTCAATCAAGTTCAGAGACATGACTTCCCATGCACTAAGCCATGTTGACTGTCCCTAATCAGTCCTTGCCTTTCCAAATGCACATAAGTACTGTCCCTCAGGATTCCCTCCAACAACTTGCCCACCACCGATGTTAGGCTCACCGGTCTGTAGTTCCTTGGCTTTTCCTTACCACCTTTCTTAGATAATGGCACCATGTTAGCCAACCTCCAGTCTTCCAGCACCTCACTTGTGACTATCGATGATAAAAATAGCTCAGCAAGGGGCCCAGCAATCACTTCCTTTGCTTCCCACAGAGTTCTCGCATATACCTGATCAGGTCCTGGGTATTTTTCCACTTTTGTATGTTATAAGACATCCCTTAATTAATTATTTTGTTGTTACTTAACCCGTAGAGAGCTGGTGCTCCTGTAGTTTTTAAAGTTGTATTTCTGTTTCCTTCTACCCGCTGTGTCTCTGATTTACTAACTGTTCCTAACACTGATACAACGTTACAGTGTAAAATTAAAAGCCATCCAACATTTAGTAGTGAGAAAGTCAGAGGAGTTGTCCAAGGTTTCACTTTTATACCCCTTAGAGTGCAATATGGAGCAGATTCCTACATGGGGACATTACAACATGACATAAATGGGAATGACTGAATGTCAGTCAAAGTCTCCAGGTAAGCTATTCTAATAAGAGAATATTGGTGACATATTCTATTTTCTTTTAGTGGAAGAAGCATTGGTTTGTCCTGACTGACCAAGTTCTGAAGTATTACCGAGACTCTGCTGCAGAGGAGGTGAGAGTCACACTATAAGAAACAGGAACGTGGGTTGGCTGTTTGGCTGCGCACACCTGCTCCATCATTTAGTGGGATCCAATATTCCTTATGTCCATTTTCCTGTGTTTTCACTGTAAATCTTGATTCCTTACTGATTAAGAATCTATGTATCTCAGCCTTAAGTACACACAAGGACTCTGTGGCAAGGGTTCCAAAGACACTCAACCTAATGAGAAAAGAAATTCTTCCTCAACACACATGTAGATCACCAGGAAGCTGCTGACATTAGTGGATGATGTTTTTTCAGTTTCAGCCCTAACTTCACTTGATTTTTCTTGAATGTTGTGATTCAACACAATCCTTAGTGGCATTATTAATGTGTAGTCACAGACTACCTATATGGTATTCAGCTAAAGGAGAAGTGACACTCTGGTTCAGTTTATTTACACCGGTTGTTCACACATATGATGTCGCAAGATGTCAACTGTGCAAACTTTGGCTAAATTGCTGTTCTGTAATCTATAGACATTGAGGAATTGGAAAGCATTCCTTTCACTACAATAGGTAATATTTCAGTCAGTGGATCAAATTAGTGACTTTTGGTCTGTTGTTTAATTCTCAGTGAGGGCAGACTGATCTTATTGAATATGATTGAGTGTGGTTTTTTAGTGACAGTAGAGTGGAAGTAGAGTTACTTTGACCCTAGTGGATATCTTAAGCTTGCAGCATACAGACTTGTGCATTTACAACGTTGTTTGTAGTGTTGTATTTCATGGTCAGCATGTCATTGCTCCTTTAACATCATCACTTTACTATAGCATATAGTAAGGATATAAAATTCTCAAATACCATTTTAACTGGAAACAAAAATCAATATTGGTGGAAAAGCTCTGCAGGTCTGGCAGCATCTAAGGAGAGAAATCCGAGTTAACATTTCGGGTCCAGTGACCTTCCTTCAGAACCATCTTAACTGGTATTGTTTGAAGCATGACATGCCATTGGATGTATATTCCTTTGTTGTAACCATTAACTTAATTCTAGTGCAGATATTCGGGTGTCTGAGAAATGTGATGTTTGTACATTGTAGTTGGCTATAATAAATGTTTGTTGCATTCCTTAATACCGTGATATCCATGTTATGGGAGTTAACATAAGGATTGCCTCTTGAGGTAAAATACACTCTGGGGAAAAAAAACTCATCATGGTAAACAGTCATAGCCTTTGATGAAAGACTCCAACATTTTGGTGAGAGACAATTAGAAAATAATTGAAGATCAATTGAATGACAGTTTTGGATATCAGAGAATTAGAACAATCAGCAGCATCAGTTTTTGTGAGTATTGCTGTCGAGATCTGTAGATTGGTATTGACCTGCAAGAAAACAGTACCATTTTACTTCTGCATTGAGTTTTTTTTTGAGATACAAGCTGATGCTACAAAGACAACTAAAACTAAAGTTTACAGACCTGTATTAAAGCATATTGAGTGCTTTATCTTTTTTCTATAAAAATACAGGTTGTGATCCAGTTTTATAAAATGGTAGTTAAATGGTCCAAAAAGCTCCCTTTGAAGAAGATACAGTTTAGAAACACTAAAGAAGTGCTTCTGCAAATTAAAGAGCCTTCCCTGTGTGTCCAGGCCTTGGTTAGTTCTGCCATTGTCTTGCTCAAAATGTGCATGAAAATAATAAAATTAAAAAACACACAATGTCATTACTCCATTTTTAGCACTGATCACCTGCAAATCTACTGCGAAACCTAGTGTGAATGGTTTTTCTCCTGAATAACAGTAGTGCAGTTATATGATTATTTTGGTTGTGTACTTGGGATTGGAGATATTTGTACATTTTGGGATGGCCTATGTAATACTGGGGATGATTATTGGTGGACCCATCCAATTAATTGTAAGACCATTGTCACAATTCATGGGATTCAAAATGCACCCATTATGGCAGAACCGAACACTTGTGAAGCAGTTAATGGTTTGTAAGGATAGGAGTTTGAAGTGAGATATAAGCCACGTACCAGGATGATTATACTCAAGTAAAAACAAAGCACTCTCTGTGCTAGAGATCTGAAATAAAAACTCAAACGCAGCAACAGAAATTCACCATGCCTGGCAGCATCTGAGGGGGGGGCGGGGGCGGGGGCGGGGGAGGGAGAAACAGGGTTAATGTTTTGAGTCCAATTTGACACTGTGCCATTTCCACTGATGCTACCAGACCTGCTGAGTTTCTCCAAAACTTTGATTTTATACTAGGTTGATTATATCTGACATACCGAATAGATTACAAGTCATTCAAAAACCAAGATATTTCTTTTGATCTACACACTGATGCTCTCAGCTACAATGGTGATGATGCTCTCCATGTTGCTCTGTTCTACTTTGGCCAGAGCAGTGTCAAGTTGCAATCACCAACTCTTGAAGATCAGCAACTACAAGACTTGTAGAAGATTAATATCCACTGATGGACTGAAATTATTAAAGAAGTGTCTGAGAAAGGTCTTTTAATTTTGATTACATAGATAGATATGGACTTGGTATATCATGACAAGTCATTTTCAAAGGGAATTAAACCCAAGTATCAAGAACATTACACCAAGATGTCATTTCCATGGTATGCCAGTGGTTCATGGGTATTGAATGCACAAGACCGCGAGTGCAAGATGGCTGTGTAGTGGCCAGGGATGAATCAGGATATTCAATGATTCATGAATACATGAGAGGCATGTATCAACCCCAACAGCAGAGAGAGTCTCTAAGTCCACATGATGTGCAATCCACTCCTCAGATGGAAGTAGCAACCGATGTATTTACAGTGCATAATCCTTTATGTTTCCCATTGTTCGATGATGGACCAACCAACATAATAGTTTGATGCTGTAGTATGACCATTACAGACAAAGTGAGTACTATTTTCAGTTTATTAGGTATCCCAGAATTGATAACATGTGACAACAGACCACAATAAACTGACAAACTACTTAAAATCAGGTTCTGATTGGGCAGTGACCCATATCACATTACCTCACTATCCACACTCAGTCAGGATAGCAGATTGAGTGATACAATCAAATCAATGATCAAACAAAGCAAGATTTTTGTATTGCATTGGTGCACTTCCATGCAACATCAATGGAGAAAGGATTACCATCCCAACACAATTTCGAATGACCTTCCCCAGCAACCAACTTTCAACCCATTCCAAACAGAATGAAAGGGATACACAACGGATGATACGAAAGTCGGAGGAGTTGTAGACAGTGAGGAAGGATATGGCAGGTTACAGTGGGATATAGAGAAGCTGCAGAGCTGGGCAGAAAGGTGGCAAATGGAGTTCAATGTAGCTAAGTGTGAGGTGATTCACTTTGGTAAGAGTAATAAAAAGATGGATTACTGGGCTAATGGTAGACTACTTGGTAGTGTGGAAGAGCAGAAGGATCTTGGTGTCCATGTACATAGATCTCTGAAAGTTGCCACCCAGGTAAATAGTGCAGTGAAGAAAGCATATGGCGTACTGGCTTTTATTGGTAGAGGAATTGAGTTCCGGAGTCCTGAGGTCATGCTGCAGTTGTATAAGACTCTGGTGCGGCCGCATCTGGAATATTGTGTGCAGTTTTGGTCGCCATACTATAAGAAGGATGTGGAGGCACTGGAATGGGTGCAGAGGAAGTTTACCAGGATGTTGCCTGGTATGGTAGGAAGATCCTGTGAGGAAAGGCTGAGGCACTTGGGGTTGTTTTCATTGGAGAAAAGAAGGTTTAGGGGTGACTTGATAGAGGTGTACAAGATGATTAGGGGGTTAGATAGGGTTGACAGTGAGAACCTTTTTCCACGTATGGAGTCAGTGATTACAAGGGGGCATAGCTTTAAATTAAGGGGGGGTAGATATAGGACTGATGTTAGGGGTAGGTTCTTCACTCAGCGAGACGTAAGTTCATGGAATGCCCTGCCAGTAGCAGTAGTGGACTCTCCCTCTTTATGGGTATTTAAGCGGGCATTGGATAGGTATATGGAGGATAGTGGGTTAGTGTAGGTTAGGTGGGCTTTGATCGGCGCAACATCGAGGGCCGAAGGGCCTGTACTGCGCTGTATTCTTCTATGTTCTATGTTCTATGTAACAAGGAAGCAGCTCGACAACTATGGAACATGTACACTGGCCAGACTGCAAGTTAGAAATACCTGCATTCTAGCAAAGTTTCTGAAATATATAACCACCTAAGTCAGTACTGATCCTAGAGGAACCAACACCAGCTCAGACCAATGTGTGATGCAGCATTTGTGCATACAGACAGCGAGGAAGAACACTCTGATAATAATTGTACAGTGTTATTGAGTGACAGTAACCAGCAGCAAGACAACCAAATTGTCAAACAAGTGGATCAGAGAACAAGATGTATCTTTACAGATTAGTATATGATCATCAGATCAGGACAAGTTGTTAAACCTTCAGTGTTCCATTTAACTCTGAAATGTTATCATTGAAATAAAGGTAAAAGACTATAAATAATTATAAAATTGACAACATGTGTACATGCACAACATGTATGTTTGTTTGGAGCAAGACCTTACTTTTGGAGAAGGGAGATCTTGTGTTGTTTCGCAGTTAGTATGTCAATATATCTTTAAGAGATATCCTGACTGTATCATAGCTCATGATCTGAGTGTAAAGAGCTCAAACCTGAACTTAACCATGATCGCTTAAAGGGTACCATGCTATTAGAAGTATTTTCTCTGGGAAATGTAATATTTGTATATAATAGTTTGCAGTAATAAACGTCTGTTGGGTATTTTTGTATCCATGCCCAGTTTTTTTTATGTTATAGAGGATGACATAACTTTGTAGCATCAAGTAGACTATCCTGTTAGAGGCGCACACACGCCTTGTTGTGATGCTAGTGTTGCAGACAAATTCTTATATCAAGTGTGATTTGTACAGCATAGCCAAGGGAATCCAACACTGCAGTCAGTGTATTAATTGGATATTGTTCAAGTAGCATCTGTTTGAGTTTGCAAAATAATATCATATGCTCAAAGTGTAATTGTGTTTACAAGATCTAGCTGTACTGAACTGTGTTATTTCACTGAAATTGGCAGATGCAGCACTCTGTCTGTATCTTGCATGAACTTGTCCATTTTATTTCTACAGACAGTGGACCTGGATGGTGAGATTGATTTAAGTAACTGCTACGATGTCACTGAATATGAAGTGCCAAGGAACTATGGATTTCAGATCCATGTAAGTGTAGATTTCACCTGAAATTGCAAGGTATCTAGAGTTATATCCATGAGAGGGGAAAATATCTGTTGATTTTCAGATAATTCAAGCTTTTAGAAGATTAAGCCAGAAATATTAATTGACCAAAAGGCAGACTGTGGGGAGAAAGGTAGAGATGGAGAGAGTGAGTTGTGTGCAGTGGTGCATCAGTAATTTCAAAACTCTTGATGATTCTATTATTTTTTCAATACAGCTGTGTTCTGACAACACACTCTGAATGCTCAGTGGCTTAAAATATTCAATTAGCGTACATGGATTTATTTTTGCAGTCTCTGAATAAATAGTTGTGCATGGATTTGTCTGCCACTTCAGCTCATGCATCAAACACCCTGTAGGACTTGCACTGATTTTGTTGAATTGAGAATTACTTCCCAAAGCAGCAGTGAGGTTATTATGTGGAATATTTTGAGGATATTTTGTGTTATTTCCCAGTCAATCTGAGTGATGCCAACAAAAATGACTTAATTTGACATTACAGGGACAGGTTTCATTAGAGAAATAATTTCAGCTGTCAGAAATTCCATAAAGGCCAAGCATTCTTCAAGTTCTGGAGTATAAGAGCTTTATTGTCTATTTGATCTGTGATGTAGCTTGCTTTCATATGCTTGCTCTTTCAGTAAAGGGGAGGCCTTGCCTTGTATTTGGCTGGAGCTATCCTTGAATTCGGAGTGCTCTGATTTGAATCTGAGTGCAGAATTTTAAAATATCTGTTGTCTATCCTTCACTTTAAATTTCATTGCTCTATATCTCTGCTGAACAGGTCAGTGTGTGCAAATGAACTAAACATTCATAAACACTATCAGCGGAGTCACAGCTATCGTAGTGAATCCTTGGGCTTGTTCAGTTTTGATGTAGACTTTGTAGGTGTCAATATTCCATATCTTTTGAGTGTGAAATTCCAGAATTTTATTCATGGCTAAATTAGCAACAGATGCCCATGGATAATTAAGAAATTCAAAATTTGGTTGAAAACAATCAAGCTTGTTCTTCCTGTTTGAGATCATCCAAATCTCTCAATTAGATTTTAGCCAATTGTTCTCTTTCAGGTTTTAAGAAAAAAAAATCATTTGTGGGATTTGGACCTTGTTGGCAAGTCCAGCATTCATTGTCCATCTCTCATTGCCCTGGAGTACCTGATGGTGAGGTACCCTATTACCCGTGTGGAGCAGGTACAGCCACAGTGCTGTTACAATGGGAGTACAAATATATCAGCCTCAACTGAACTCCTGTTATCCTACATGAAAACCAACATTAGATTCCAGTCTGTTACTCTTACTCAGTTATCTGTAATGCAACCTTTCTAATGCTTTTCCATATACAGTTTCAGTCCTGTATTTGTATTTCTATTGCACTGTATTTAGTGTATATGCTTTCTTATGACATGTGATCCAGATGAAAGCAAAGGTGTACACGTTGTCTGCCATGACGTCAGGGATTCGCAGGAACTGGATCCAAGCGATAATGAAAAATGTGCATCCTGTCACTACACCAGATGTGACCAGGTAGGGAGTTTTCAGTGACTGTCACACAATGCCTAAAATACCTTACAGTCCTTGATAGCTTTCTCTGAGCAGAGGTGGTGTCATAATGGTAATGTCACTGAACTAGTAAATCAGAACTCCAACCCCAGGGGTTGTAGGTAATGTCTCTGGACTGGTAATCTAGAATTTGAGCTAATGTTCAGGGGTCAGCAGTTGGAATTTCACAATGGCTGATGCTGAAATTTGAGTTCAATAAAAAAAGTCTGGAATTAGAAAACTAGCCTAATGGTGAACAAGTAACACATGTTCACTAATAGAAACACATGTTCACTAATGACCTTTAAGGAAGGAAATATGCCATTTTTACCTGGCTTAGCCTACATATGACTCCAAACCCAGAACAATGTGGCTGACTCTTAATTACCCTCTAAGCAATTTAGGGATGGGCAATGAATGCTGTTCTGGCCAAAGGTGCCCATATCCCATGAACAAATTTAAAAAAATTAAACCAAAGAATGAAAAAGATTCTGATGCAGAAAATCACTGTAATCAAAGACGCAGTGATGTCCTAATGGGGTTAACCCTATCTGATTACATCCTGTCTCACATTCTGCCCTCCATAATTGTGAGGTCATTAAAAATATTGCTGCTTATGTCCTAAATTGCATCAAATCCCATTCAGCCATGCATGCTGACCTACACTGGCTCCCATTTAAGGAATGCCTCTATTTTAAAATTCTTTCCCTGGTGTTCAAACTACTCTATGGTCTCATCCCTTCCCATCTCTTCTCCTGTGAGGTGTCTTTGAACTGCTAATTCTGACTTGTTGAGCATTCTCAATTTTAACCTTTGGTGGGCTCTGCCTTCAACTACCTAAGCCCTGAGCTCTGGAACTCCTAAACCCTACCCATCTTGATACTTTAACATTGCCGAATAAATTCATGATCTTGTTATTGTTAATGATTACCATCCAGCTTCTAAACTTTGCCTTCCATCACGTACCACATCCACCCACAAAATGAAGTGTTTATAGAACTGGACCACCATCTTTGGAAATAGTAATAAGAACCCAACCTGTGTTTCTCCCTATTTCACTATGAGAAGCTTCTCTTTGTCTTTCATTGAAAACCATTGGTCAAGACACATAGTCATAAAGCTGTACAGATTGAAACAGACCCTTCATTCCAACTCATTCATGCTGACGAGATATCCCAACCTAATCTAGTCCACTTGTCAGCACCCGGCCCATATCCCTCCAAACCCTTCCTATTCATATTCCCATCCAGATGCCTTTTAAATGTTGCAATTGTGCCAGCCTCCACCACTTTCTCTGGCAGCTAATTCCATACACACACCAGCCTCTGCATGAAAAGATGATTGCCCTTTAGGTCTCTTTTATATCTTTCCCCTCTCACCCTAAACCTATGCCCTCCAGTTTTGGACTTCCCCACCCCAGGGAAAAGACCTTGTCTACCGTATCAATGCCTCTCAGGATTTTATAAACCTCTATAAGGTCACCCCTCAGCCTGCAATGCTCCAGGAAAAACAGCATAGCTTAAATCTTCCAATTCTGGCAACATCCTTGTAAAGCTTTCCTGAACCCTTTCAAGTTTCACAACATCCTTCCGATAGGAAGGAGACCAGAATTGCATGCAATATTTCAAAAGTAACCGAACCAATGTCCTGTAAGCTGCAACATGACCTTCCAACTCCTATCCTCAATACTCTAACCAATAAAGGAAAGCACACCAAGCGTCTTCACTATCCTATCTACCTGCGATTCTACTTTCAAGGAGCTATGAACCTGCACTTCAAGGTCACTTTGTTCAGCAACACTCCTTAGGACCTTACTATTAAGTGTATAAGTCCTGCTAAGATTTGCTTTCCCAAAATGCAACACCTTGTATTTATCTAAATTAAATATCATTTGCCACTCCTCAGCCTATTGGCCCATCTGCTCAAGATGCTGTAATCTGAGGTAACCTCCTTCGCTGTCTACTACACCTCCAATTCTGTTGTCAACTGTAAACTTACTAACTATACCTCTTATTCTCACATCCAAATCATTTATATAAATGATGAAAAGTAGTGGACCCAGCACCGATCTTTGTGGCACTCCACTGGTCACAGGCCTCCAGTCTGAAAAACAACCCTCCACCACCAGCCTCTGTCTTCTACCTTCGAGCCAGTTCTGTATCCAAATGGCTAGTTCTCCCTGTATTCTATGAGATCTGACCTTGCTAATCAGTCTCCGATGGGGAACCTTGTCGAGTGCCTTACTTAAGTCCATATAGATCACATCCACCATTCAGCCCTCATCAATCCTCTTTGTTATTTCTTCAAAAACTCAATCAAGTTCATGAGACATGATTTCCAATGCACAAAGCCAAGTTTGTCTATCCCTAATCAGTTCTTGCCTTTCCAAATACGTGTAAATCCTATCGCTCAGGATTCCCTCCAACAACATGTCCACTACTGATGTCAAACTCACCGGTCTATAATTCCCTGGCTTGTCCTTTCTACCTTTCTTAAATAGTACCGTATTCGCCAACCTCCAGTCTTCTGGCACCACACCTGTGACTATCGATGATATTAATATCTCAGCAAGGGGCCTAGCAATCACTTCCCTAGCTTCTCTCAGAGTTCTAGGATAGCCCTGAGGATTTATCCACCTTTATGCATTTCACCACATCCAGTACTTCCTCCTTTGTAATCTGGACATTTTTCACCATCTATTTCCCTGCATTCTATATCTTCTATGTCCTTCTCCACAGTAAATGCTGATGCAAAATACTTGTTTAGTATCTTCCCCACCTCCTGTGCTCCACACAAAAGTCACTTTGCTGATCTTTGAAGGGCCGTATTCTATTCCTAGTAACCCTTTTGTCCTTAATGTATTTATAGAGTCATAGAGATGTACAGCATGGAAACAGACCCTTCGGTCCAACCTGTCCATGCTGACCAGATATCCCAACCCAATCTAGTCCCACCTGCCAGCACCCGGCCCATATCCCTCCAAACCCTTCCTATTCATATACCCATCCAAATGCCTCTTAAATGTTGCAATTGTACCAGCCTCCACCACATCCTCTGGCAGCTCATTCCATACACGTACCACCCTCTGTATGAAAAGGTTGCCCCTTAGGTCTCTTTTATATCTTTCCCCTCTCACCATAAACCTATGCTCTCTAGTTCTGGACTCCCCAACCCCAGGGAAAAGACTTTGTCCATTTATCCTATCCATGCCCCTCATAATTTTGTAAACCTCTATAAGGTCACCCCTCAGCCTCCGACGCTCCAGGGAAAACAGCCCCAGCCTGTTCAGCCTCTCCCTGTAGCTCAGATCCTCCAACCCTGGAAATATCCTTGTAAATCTTTTCTGAACCCTTTCAAGTTTCACAACATCTTTCCGATAGGACAGAGACACAATTGCATGCAATATTCCAACAGTGGCCTAACCAATGTCCTGTATGGCCGCAACATGACCTCCCAACTCCTGTACTCAGTAGTCTGACCAAAAAAAGAAAGCATACCAAATGCCTTCTTCACTATCCTATCTACCTGCGAGTCCACTTTCAAGGAGCTATGAACCTACACTCCAAGGTCTCTTTGTTCAGCAACACTCCCTAGGACCTTACCATTAAGTGTATAAGTCCTGCTAAGATTTGCTTTCCCAAAATGCAGCACCTAACATTTATCTGAGTTAAACTCCATCTGCCACTTCTCAGCCCATTGGCCCATCTGGTCAAGATCCTGTTGTAATCTGAGGTAACCCTCTTTGCTGTCCACTACACCTCCAATTTTGGTGTCACCTGCAAATTTACTAACTGTACCTCTTATTCTCGCATCCAAAGCATTTATGTAGATGACAAAAAGTAGAGGGCCCACCACCGATCCTTGTGGCACTCCACTGGTCACAGGTCTCCAGTCTGAAAAACAACTCTCCACCACCACCCTCTGTCTTCTACCTTTGAGCCAGTTCTGTATCCAAATGGCTAGTTCTCCCTGTATTCCATGATTGTAAAAACCCTTTGTATTCTCCTTAGCCTTAGCAAAGAGAGTTATCTCATGTCCCCTTTTTGCCCTCCAGATTTCTCATTTAAGTATATTCCTACTGGATATAGGTTTGCTCACTGAGGTGGAAGGTTCATTTTCAGTTGTTTCATCATCATACTAGATAAAATCATCAGTGAGCCTCTGGATGAAGCACTGGTGGCATGGCCCACTTTCTATTTATGTGTATAGGTTTCCCTGGGTTGGTGATGTCATTTCCTGTGGTGACATCATTTCTTCTGATGATGTCATCTGTTCTTTTTCTCAGGGTTTGGTAAATGGGATCCAAGTCAGTGTTTCTTGATAGAATTCCGGTTGGCATGCCATGCTTCTAGGAATTCTAGGACATGACCCACTCATTCATATCCTTACATACAGATGAGGAAGGGTATCACTTTGATTGGGGCAACACCTCCATCCTAGGACAAGCCAGACTGAGACAGGCATGGGAATTCCTAAAAGTTAAAGGACCCTGTATCAACAACCAGCAGAATGAATATTATGTACAAAATACTCTGCAAGGACTGCAACAAACATTATATTGCACAGACAGGCAGGAAACTAGCCACCAGGATACATGAGCACGAACTAGCCACCAAAAGACATGACCAATTATCACTGGTATCCATACACACAGATGAAGAAAGACACCAGTTTGACTCTGACAATACATCCTTCCTAGGACAGGCTAAACAAAGACACACATGGGAATTCCTTGAGGCCTGGCATTCAAACCAGAACTCCATTAACAAACATATAGATTTGGACCCCATTTACCAACTTCTGAGAAACAGAACCAGAAATGATACCATCCACCACAACAAACCAAGACCCATAAATAGCAAGCAGAGCACAACACCAGTGCTTCACCGGAGGCTCACTGATGATGTTACCTGGCATGGTGATGAAATGTCTGAGAACAAATCTACCAGCTCAGCGAGCAAATTTACAATCTGAACCTCAACCTGAGCTACAAATCTTCTCCAAAACCTCAAACTGTTATATATATTAAGACAGATTTCACAAACACTTCAGGCACTGTTTTTTTTATTCTCACTGTTCTCTGTATTTCAATTTCTAACATTACTACTTTTAATTGATTTCTGCTTCTCGTTCTGCAGCTGTTTATGAATCTTTTATGAATGATTTTCTTTTATATCAACACAGGAAGAACTTTCATTTGAAAATGTCTGTGCTGAAACAAAGGTTGGAGCCACAGTCTGTCTCTGTCATGTTTGTTGTTTGTGACTAGCAGCATGTATTAGTGATTTGCATGTTTGTTGTGGACACTTCCCAGTTTCATCTTCCCTTTCCCCGCCAAAGAGATCAACTCCAAATTCAGGATCTTCTTTCCAAAGTTCCTTCTACAAAATGCTTTGATCAGTTTTACTGTCCTGTCACAGTACCAAAATAACCTAAACCAAAATCACAAAGAGCATTGTGATTAAGAGCTTTGTGACAATGATCATAGTGTATACATAAGCCATTGTAGTTGTTACTGTCCCTCTTCAATCTCTCTTCAATCATGGACACAGTTAACCACATTTGACTGCTCCTCAAATACTTCTGCACAAAGGATGTCCCCACTAGATTCCAAATTTATCATTGCAGTTGTAGTTGGAGCATTTCTACTGAATGTTCTACTTTCAAAGCCCCTCCCCTTCCTCATCTACATGCTCTCAGTTTCAAAAATGTAGTCAGCTTGTTGTGTACACTAATGACACGCAGCGTGATCTTTCTATTAATTTTCTTGGCCCCTCCTGCTATACTGCATTAATTCCCAGTCATCTGTTATTGTTACTGTGTTCCTGTTGACCTATGTTAGCTTCTTGATCCCATATGGCCTATATTAAAAACGCTCATGTTTATGTTTGAATAACGGTGGCACAGTGGTTAGCACGGCTGCCTCACAGTGCCAGAGACCCGGGTTCAATTCCCTTCTCAGGCAACTGTCTATGTGGAGTTTGCACATTCTCCCCGTGTCTCTGCGTGGGTTTCCTCTGGGTACTCCGGTTTCCTCCCACAGTCCAAAAATGTGCAAGTTAGGTGAATTGGCCATGCTAAATTGCCCATAGTGTTAGGTGTAGGGGAATGGATCTGGATGGGTTGCTCCTCGGAGGGTCGGTGTGGACTTGTTGGGCTGAAGGGCCTGCTTCCACACTGTAAGTAATCTAAACGGCGTGATAATAATCTTCCACTTCTTTGCAACCATCCCATGTCCCCCAAATTAACTGCAACTTTTGCTTTTCATTCCTGTCTACATCCCCAATCTCTCTTCCTTTCATACCTGTGTCTTGTTCAGCTCTCTTCATCTCACACTTTGCAGTTCCCTCCAAAACATCCTCTCATTCTTTAAAGTCCTCCTTAGAATTCACTTCCTTAAATGTGCCTCTAATACTAACACCTCTAAATATTTCTTTTGTGGCTTGATATTATTATTTGGTTGAGCTTCTGAACGTGTGCCATATATAATTTTTTTCTGCCTTACATGTGTATTATAAATTCAATTTGTTGTTATTTTATTGGTCCTGTGGAGTTTGCACAAGAATGTTCAACCAATTTGGAATCAGCTTAACAAAAGCTGATGTTCTAAGATTGTGGTAAAGTTTTTTTGCAGGAAACCTGATATTTGTTTCAGCATTTGCAGTATAGTATTGGCTGTACACAGTGTCTCATTTATAACTTGCTCCTTCACATCGAGCACCGTATGGCACATAATGAATTGGTAAACTGAACCATTATTTAAGATAAAATATATATAAGACCACCAGTTGGCCTAAGATGCTTTTGTAAGCAGAGGAAAGAAAACCAGCTAGCATTTCTCCACCTGATTCTTATCCATTGACTTATTCTTGAACGTCCCCTCCCAAAGTAGGCCTGCTATTAAAGCCCTCATAGTGGAACAGCCAGGCGGTGTCCTGTTTTGAGACTTAGAAATGGTGAATTGCAATTTGCAAATGGCACTACAGTGTTCATGAAAATTATGGAATCTTATGTCAGCAACATTCAGCCTGTCTGGAAGAGGATTGCATGTAAAGTATAGCGCAGGCATATTGGAATAATGAGTCTGTGCCAGAGATTATACTTGACAACCTCTGCCAACTCCCCCCCCCCACCACCACCACCACCACTACCATCTCTCCATTTGTATTCACTCATGGGATGTATGTATTGCTTGGAAGGCCAGGATCTGCTGCCATTCCTCAGTGCTCTTGAGAGAGCCACATCTTGAATGCTGCAGTCCATGTGGTGTAGGTGAATCCATAACATAGTTCAGAAGGAAGCTCCAGGTTTTTGACCCAGGTTTTTGAAGAGAAGGACTGTCAACATAATTCCAGATTTGAATAGAGTGTGGCTCAGAGGGGAGTTTGCAGGTTGTAGAGATTTCATATTTAGAAAGTATTGTTGAAGGAGGCATGGTGTATTTCTGAACCCTATGAAATCTCATGAAATCGATCCTCTATGTCCTCTTCATAAATTTACTTTCCTATTTATCTCTGTCATCAACAAATTTAGTAATCATATATACCTTCTGTCAATTCCTTCAAGCAATTTATATTATTTGTAAAATGTTGGGGCCCCAGCCCTCATCTCTATGGTACACTACACATTACATCTTGCCACCCAGAAAGTAACCCATTTATTTATGGTATTCTTTGCTTCTGGTGAGCTTGCCAATCTTTAATGCTACTTTATTACCCCCGATACCATTAGCTTTTATTTTCTGCCACAACCTTTCATGTGGCACCTTACCAAATGACTTCTGGAATTCCAATCTATTATATCCATCTGTTTTCCTTTAGCCAGGGCACATGTTATACTATAGTGACCGTAAAGAAATTGCTTAAACATGACTTCTAACATCTTTCTTTTGACAGATGTTAAACTAACTAGCCTGTAGTTTCCTGTTTTTTGTTTCTCTTTTTTTAAACAATGGAGGTACATTTGCTATTTTTCAAATTAATGGAACCTTCCCCAAATCCAGGAAATTTTGTAAAATTAAGAGCTCAAATGTTGTTGAAGGAACTTTCTGCTGATTTACACCTGTAGTCCTTTCTCAGTCAATGAATCGGTACTCTTCCACATCAAATGCCAGCTGGTGAGATAGCAATGGCATAGAATCTACTGTGGGTGGTGGACTTCAATGACACTCACTTACAATGGCCTGGTAGCATTACTACTGACTGACCTGGCCAAGTCCGAAAGGAGATACCTGCCACAGACCCAGTCCTGGTGAGGGACCACTACACAAGTCTTGTGGAGACTAAGTCCTATCTAACATACAAAATATGAGCAGAAATAATCATTGAGCCCCCTGACCCTACTCCCTTTGAATAAAATCATGGCTGATTTGTTTGTGTTTTGAATTCCACATTCCCATCTACCCACAATAACCTTTGATTCCCCTGCCTAACAAGAATCCATCCACCTCTGAATTTAAAATCTTCAATGACTGCTTCTGAGGCACAGCATTTGAAAGTTGCACAACCCTCTCAAAGAAATAATTTCTCAGTTCTATCTTGTAAAACAATGCCTGTTAGGTCTGAACTTACCCAAAACTTACCCAGAACTTTCCATATGAGCCTTATCAAGACTATTCAGGATCTTATGCACTTCAAATAAATTACCTGTACTCTTCTGAACTCAGGCTGGAAAGACTGGGCTTGTTTACACTCTCCCCATAAGACGAAATGCTTATTCAAGGTGTCAATCCAATAAATCTGTGAACCAACTCCAATGCATTTATGTCCGTCCTTAAATAAGGAGAACAAAACTGTGCACAGTATTTGTGGTCCACCGATATGTATAACTGAAGCATAATGTTCTTACTTTTACGTTCAATTCCTCTTGCGATAAAGGAACACATTCCATTAGCCAATAATTATTTGCTCTACCTGCATACAAACTTTTTGTATCTTTTGTCCAGATCACCCAAATCCTTCTGGACTTTGGAATTCTGCAGCTCTTCTCTATTTCAGTTATACCACTTTTTTTCATTCTTGTCAAAGTTTTCCATATTGTACTCCATCTTCCAGATTTTTTCCCATTCACTCAACCTATCCTTATGTCCTATGTCACCTTCACAATATAATTCTTATCTATTTTGGTGTTGTCTATGAATTTAACTTCCATTCTTTCTTTCACCTCATCTAAGTCATTGATGTAAATTGTGAAAAACTGAGACCCCAGGACAGACCCTGCAGGACTCCACTTGTCACATCCTACCAATCAAACAAATACTTATTTATGCATATTTCCAGCAGTATGTACCATTTTCCTACTTTACCTTTGGAAGAATACTATCACATGCAAATTCCCAACTACTTCCTGACTTGGAATTATATCGCTGTTGTTTCACTATCGCTAAGGAACTCCCTTCCTAACAGTATTGTGGTTGTACACTATGACCACCTTCTCCAGGGCAATCGGGGTTGAGCAACAAATGTTGGCTTAGCAGTGATGGCTACAACATGTGAAAAAAAAATGCAAATTATGCTACTTTGCACAATAACTTCATGTTATTGAATATTCAGTGTCCTAATAGCTTTTTGGATAATTAGTTCTAAATTCACATTTGGACTTACAAATGGCTGTCATATTTATGTTTGAATTTTTCTGCGAAGAAAAGCATTTTTTTCTGTATCTACCCTCTCAAATCTATTCAATTTGTGAATATATCAACTTACAAAAAGGATGGACCAAAAAGGATCAACTATCCATAAAATTGATCCCACATTCTAGCCAGTGTACCACAACTGACATCTCGTTTTTGCCCCTCCTTCCCAAAGTCAAGTTGTGTCCTAATGGAAGAAAATGGTTTGAAAATGAGATTCCAAAGGGAGTTATTCGAGCATTCAATAATTCAAGAAGAGGATTATTGAATCATTGAGGATGTAAACAGATCTGTTTAATCGACTGCTAGCTGTAATTTCTTTATTCCTTGCTTTCTAACAGGAGTATCCCAGAGGAGAAAATGAAAATAAGAAGTCTGTTTGAAGGTACATCAGTCAATGGGGAAAAGCCAGCATTAACCTCAAAAGATGGACCTGGTCTAGAAACTGAACCGAAGAAAAGCAGGGCCTTGGAACGAAGAAAAGAAGGACGCTCCAAAACGTTTGACTGGGCAGAATTTCGTCCAGTTCAACAGTGGCACAGTGGAGGTCGTGTTCATAGACCTACTTCCATGTATATCAGAGATATGGCCAATTCTGCAACAGACTCTCAGGACTTGGAAAAAGACCGTGCCCGGCGACGAGAGGAAAGGCGCAGACGATTTGAGACAACTGATGTTGCTATTTCCCCGGGTCACAATGATGTGAATAGGATGGAGGTAGATGGAGCCATCACAACCACCATATCCCCGGGACCTAAAAGCGTTGATGTTGAAATTGAACATAGATGGCAGCAAGTGGAATGTACCCCATTACGTGAGGAGAAACAAGTTCCTATCCTCACTACACAGATCTCCAGCGATGGAAGACCTCCTGCCCAGGACTTGGTCTCAATACTGGAGAAAGAGGTAAGAACTAACTAATCATGTGAGACTTTGCAGTTGGTTTTTCAATTATTCATGGAAACAGAATTTAAATATGTAGTGTTAAAATGATAATGCATCCTTATTAATACTGAAAATAAATAACTGAAAAAAACTACCCTTTAAGGTTCTCAGGCCTAACTGATAAGCCTTTCTTTATAAATTAGCTCTTTCATTGCTTGTAACACCTGACTGAATCTATATTATACTTTCATTGCTTTTACATTCCTGTACAATAACAAAAATTGTACATCTAGTAATCTAATTGCCTAATTAAGGATTTTCTGAAAGTTTGACCTTTCTTGTTTACTTTAATATTTTCTGTGTTTGTAGAAATTAAGGACTATTATTTTATTGAGCTGTCTGCACCTACTACTCCATTAATGTCTTGTGTGCCTACACAATGAGGGTTCCCCAATTCTATTTAAAATATTACCATTTAAGGTCCACTTCCTTTGTCTACTTGGAGACCTAAAATATATTATTTCACATTTTCTACATTTTGTTACATAATCTTTCACAATCTTTGTCACAATTTAACATATTACAAGCATTTTCAACAATTTTTCATATTTCCTCAATTTCTAAGCTTATACAGTTTATATTTGAATTGAGTAAGTACAGTCCATACACAGACCCAGGTGCAGCACTACTAGCTACACCTTCCTTTTAGTCCTATATGTTTTTTTCTGTCTTTCTGATGGCAAGACTTTTAGACGTAGAAGCAGAAATTCGGCACATTGAGTCTACATATGAGATCATGGTTGATCTGATAATCTTCATTTCCACTTTCCTGCCTTATCAATGTAACCTTTGTGTCCATTACTGATTAAAAATCTATCTAAGCTTCAAGTATTCTTAATGATACAACCTGTCAGCATCTACCCAGTAAGTTACACTAAGAATCTTGTAGTCTCAATAGGGTCTTCTCTCACTGTTCTAAATTTCAATGAATGTAAGGCCAATCTGCTAAAACTGTCCTCATAACACAGTTCCTCCATACCTGGAATCAGTTTCGTGAAACTTTTCAGGACTGCCTCAAATGTCAGAGTACCTTTCCTTGGTTAAGGGGACCAAAACTATTCTCACTAATCCAGCTGTGATGAAGTTTGATAAATGACATGTATAGTTTTAGCAAGACCTGATTTTGATATGACAGGCCCTTTGAATTAGAGGTCAAAATTCTATTTGCCTTCCCTATTACCTGCTGAACTTAGCCACCAACATTTTGTTATGGTTATGGACCAGGCCAAATCTCCTCAAAATATTTTGGGACGTAGCTTAGATTCCGACTTTTATCTCATTTAAAGGCAAGTGCAGGGCGTTGTGTTCCAGATGTGATTTGATTTGTCAAACTACTAGGTTTATAGCAAAACACACTTTATTCTTACACCACAGTTAAAATACAAACAAAAGAAAAATTGGCATAACTAAAATTCTTTCAAAATATATTATTTAACTACTAATCATTAACTGTTCCCATAAACACACCCTTAGCAAAGGCAAATTCAGCAAAGCAGATTTTCTCTTGTGCGATCTCTAGTCCAGGAGAAAGGAACACCGAAATAAACAATCGAGCAGAGGAAGAACACAGATTTTTAGCTACAGCAAAAAGACAGCTGCATCTAGCAGCTTTAATCTCCAACTCCAATTGAAATCACAACTAAAGCCCTGGGACTGTGTCAGCTTTTCTCCACCCAATCATGCTTCTTTAAAAAAAACCACACACAGTGACCGCACAGCTTTTTAACCACTGCTTCTGAAGCAGATATTCTGGTACCATTGGCATCCTGTCTCTGCAAGAGGAACAGCACAGAATAAATCCCTTTTAAAGACACAGTGCCATCACATTATTCATGCACAGAAAATCCCAAATCTCCTCCTGTACTGCAGCTTTCTGCAGTCTTTTCCCATTTCAATAATATTCAGCTCTTCTTCCTGTCAAAGTGCATAATCTCAGTATCTCACATTCTATTCCATCTGATAAGGTTTTGCCCATTCATCAGCAAGTTGATGGAAGATGTAATAAATAGTGCAATCAAACAGTACTTGCTAAGCAGTAACCTACTCAATGACGCCCAGTATGAGGGACACTCAGCTCCTGACCTTATTACAGCCTTGGTCAGACCATAGACAAAAGAGCTGAATTCCAGAGGTGAGGCGAGAGGGACAGCCCTTGATATCAAGGCCACAGTTGATCAACTGTGGCATCAAGGAGTCCTAGCAAAATTGGAATCAATGGGAATCAGGGGGCAAACTCTCCACTGTTTGGACTCATACCTGGCATATAGGAAGATGGCGGTCATAGAGTCATAGAGATGTACAGCATGGAAACAGACCCTTCGGTCCAACCTGTCCATGCCAACCAGATATCCCAACCCAATCCAGTCCCACCTGCCAGCACCTGGCCGATATCCCTCCAAAACCTTCCTATTCATATACCCATCCAAATGCCTCTTAAATGTTGTGATTATACCAGCCTCCACCACATCCTCTGGCAGCTCATTCCATACACGTACCACCCTCTGCATGAAAAAGTTGCCCTGAGGCCTCTTTTATATCTTTTCCCTCTCACCCAAACCTATGCATTCTAATTCTGGACTCCCAACTCAAGGGAAAAGACTATGCCTATTTATCCTATCTATGCCCCTCATAATTTTGTAAACCTCTATAAGGTCACCCCTCAGCCTCCGATGCTCCAGGGAAAACAGTCCCAGCCTGTTCAGCCTCTCCCTGTAGCTCAGATCCTCCAACCCTGGCAACATCCTTGTAAATCTTTTCTGAACCCTTTCAAGTTTTACAACATCTTTCCGATAGGAAGGAGACCAGAATTGCACGCAATATTCCAACAGTGGCCAAACCAATGTCCTGTACAGCTGCAACATGACCTCCCAACTCCTGTACTCCATACTCTGACCAATAAAGGAAAGCATACCAAACGCCGCCTTCACTATCCTATCTACCTGCGAGTCCACTTTCAAGGAGCTATGAACCTGCACTCCAAAGTCTCTTTGTTCAGCAACACTCCCTAGGACCTAACCATTACGTGTATAAGTCCTGCTAAGATTTGCTTTCCCAAAATGCAGCACCTTGCATTTATCTGAATTAAACTCCATCTGCCACTTCTCAGCCCATTGGCCCATCTGGTCCAGATCCTGTTGTAATCTGAGGTAACCCTCTTCACTGTCCACTACACCTCCAATTTTGGTGTCATCTGCAAACTTACTAACTGTACCTCTTATGCTCGCATCCAAATCATTTATGTAAATGACAAAAAGTAGAGGGCCCAGCACTGATCCTTGTGGCACTCCACTGGTCACAGGCCTCCAGTCTGAAAAACAACCCTCCACCACCACCCGCTGTCTTCTACCTTTGAGCCAGTTCTGTATCCAAATGGCTAGTTCTCCCTGTATTCCATGAGATCTAACCTTGCTAATTAGTCTCCCATGGGGAACCTTGTCGAACGCCTTACTGAAGTCCATATAGATCACATCTACTGCTCTGCCCTCATCAATCGTCTTTGTTACTACTTCAAAAAACTCAATCAAGTTTGTGAGACATGATTTCCCATGCACAAAACCATGTTGATTATCCCTAATTAGTCCTTGCCTTTCTCAGCACAGACATCTCTGCAGGAGTTGCTCAGGGTAGTGCCTTAGGCCTAAATATCTTCAGCTGTTTAATCAAGGACCTTCCTTCCATTATAAGGTCAGAAGTGGGGATGTTTGCTGGCGTTTGCATAATGTTCAGCACTATTTGTGACTCCTCAGATACTGAAGCCATCCATGTTCAAATGCACCAAGACCTGAACAATATCTAGACTTGGCTGACAAGTGGCAAGTAATTGTTGTGGTTCTGTTCGCCGAGCTGGGAATTTGTATTGCCGACATTTCGTCCCCTGTCTAGGTGACATCCTCAGTGTTTGGGAGCCTCCTGTGAAGCGCATCTGTGATATTTCCTCCGGCATTTGTAGTGGTTTGTACCTGCTGCTTCCAGTTGTCAGTTCCAGTTGTCCGTTGTAGTGGCCGGTATATTGGGTCCAGGTCGATGTGCTTATTGACTGAATCTGTGGATGAGTGCCATGCCTCTAGGAGTTCCCTGGCTGTTCTCTGTTTGGTTTGTCCTATAATAGTAGTGTTGTCCCAGTCGAATTCATGTTGCTTGTCATCTGCGTGTGTGGCTACTAAGGATAGCTGGTCGTGTCGTTTCGTGGCTAGTTGGTGTTCATGGATGCGGATCGTTAGCTGTCTTCCTGTTTGTCCGATGTAGTGTTTTGTGCAGTCCTTGCATGGGATTTTGTACACTACATTGGTTTTGCTCATGCCGGGTTTCGGGTCCTTTGTTCTGGTGAGTTGCTGTCTGAGAGTGGCTGTTGGTTTGTGTGCTGTTATGAGTCCTAGTGGTCACAGTAGTCTGGCTGTCAGTTTGGAAATGTTCTTGATGTATGGTAGTGTGGCTAGTTCTTTGGGTTGTGGCATGTCCTCGTTCCATTATCTTTCCCTTAGGCATCTGTTGATGAAATTGCGGGGATATCCGTTGTTGGCGAATACATTGTATAGGTGTTCTACTTCCTCTTTTTGCATTCTGGTGTACTGCAGCGTGTTGTGGCCCTTTTTGAATAGTGTCTTGATGCAACTTCTTTTGTCTGTGTTGGGGTGGTTGCTTTCGTAGTTTAGGACTTGGTCTGTGTGTGTGGGGCTTTCCTGTATACTTTTGTGCTGAATTCTCCGTTCGGTGTTCTCTGTACCATCACGTCTAGGAATGGGAGTTGGTTGTCCTTTTCTTCCTCTCTAATAAATTGGATTCCTGTGAGTGTGGCGTTGATGATCCGGTGTGTGTTCTCTATTTCTGTGTTTTTAATGATTGCAAAGGTGTCATCCACATATCTGACCCAGAGTTTGGGTTGAATTTGCGGTAAGACTGTTTGTTCTAATCTTTGCAAGTAATATTTGTGCAATATAATGCCAAGCAATGACCATCTCTAGTAAGAGACAAACTAACTACCACTCTTTGACATTCAATGGTGTTACCATCACCGAATCCTCAACTATCAAAATCCTGGAGATACCATTGACTAGAAGCTCAATTGAACTCACCACATAAACACAGTAGCAATAACAGCAGGTCAGAGGCTAGGAATACTGTGGCGAATAACTCACTTCCTGACTCTCCAAACCTGTCCTCCATCTATAAGGCACAGGTCAGGAGAGTGATGCAATGTTCCCCACTTGCCTGGATGGTTCAGCAGCAATAACATTCAAGAAGCTACACAACATCCAGGAAAAAAACAACTCCCTTGATTGGCACCACCTCCACTCCCTACACCACTAAGGCTTAGTAGCAGCTACGTGTACAATCTATAAGATGCAATACAGAATTTCACCAAAGTTACTTCGCTTCGTCCAAGCCACCACTGCTTGCATCTAGAAGGACAAAGGCAGTAGATACATGGGAACGCAACCAGCATATCGTACCCCTCCAAGATACTCACCATCCTGACTTAGAAATATTTTGCCATTCCTTCACTGTTGCTGGGTCAGAATCCTGGAAATCCCTCTCTAAGGGCATTGAACCTATAGCATGTGAACTGCAGCGGTTCAGGAAGGCAGCTCACCACCACCTTCTCAAGGGCAAATAGGGATAGGCATTAATTGCTGGCTAACCTTGATACCCAAGTCCTACAAGTGAATAAAAAACTTCATTTAAACTGTCTTTATCTCTCTTTGTGTCATCGTCACGGCTTACCTTCCCACCTATTTTTGTGTCATCTGCCAACTTAGCTGTAGTACATTTACATAAGATGCAAATAATAGTGGCTCTTACACTGATTCTGATGGCTCTCCACCAATTACAGATTGCCATCCTGGAAATGGCCCCTTTATCCAAACACTTTTTAAAAAAAAAGTCATACAATATTATAGCAAGGAAAGAGGCCCTTCAGCCCGTCACATCTGTGCCAAACATCAAGTACCTATCTACACTATTTCCACTTCCCAGCATTTGGTCACTGGTCTTATATGCTGTGGTATTTCAAGTGTTCATCTAAATACTGCTAAAATGTTGTAATGATTCTTCTCACCTTTACCCCTGTTTCAGGCAGTGAGCTACAAATGCTCCTCACTCTCTGGGTGAAGAAAATTATCCTTAAATCCCCTCTAAATTCTCTGTCCCTTGCCTTGAATTTATGTCCATGGTATCTGACCCCTCTAATAAGAGGAAATGTTTTTTTCCTACTGACTCTATAAATATCCTTCAAAATTTTGACTTCATTCTGGTCCCCCTGCAACCTTCTGTGCTGCCTAGTGTATGAGTCTCTTTTCATCGCTGAAAAGCTCCAGCCTGTAGACAACATCCTGGTGAATGACCTCAGCATTCTCTCTCGAACAACAGTACGGTGACTAGAATTGCACATTGGTTTGGCCATAGCTAGAGTGCAATAATTCAGCTCCATTATAACCTCCCAGCTCTTGTATTCTATGTCTTGACCAATAAACATAAATATTCCATATGCTTCTTAATCATCTTATCTTCCTATCCTGTTGCCTTCAAGGATCTGTGGATATGCGCAAGGTCTCACTGATCCTTTCTACTATGCAGTATCCTACCATTCATTATGTACTCGCTTGCCTTGCCTGTCCTCCTGTTCTCTTCAAACTTCTCATTAACTTCCCATATTGGTCTTAATTCTTTTACAGATATGAGCTGCTCAGATATGAGCCGATATGCTCAGTTGTGCCCCATTGCCCCAAGAATCCCAGTCCTTTCTCCAACACCACTTTTCTAGCCATAAATTTGTCTCCATAATTTGGCTGTATTTGTACAAGGTCACTGCTAATATTGCTCAAGTTAAAATATTGTGATATCCTGCTTCTTGATCTAATTTCTACACCATAGGACTGGAGGGCTTTAGTCTTAATCTTTCCTATGTTAATCAATGACAGCTTTCATGACCTATCCATTTCTAATTAATACACTCATTGAATAACATTCTTGTAAAGAATCTAGAAAGCATTTCTGCATTTGAAAATTATATTTATAGTTACATAGAGTCATAAAAATATCCAGCATACCCTTCAGACCAACTTGCCAGCATTTGGCCCATATCTCTCTAAACCCTTCCTATTCGTATACCCACCCAGATGCCTTTTAAATGTTGTAATTAAACCTGCTTCTATGACTTCCTCTGGCAGCTCATTCCACATGCACACCACCCTCTGCATGAAAACGTTGTCCTTTAGGTCCATTTTAAATCTTTGCCCTGTCACCTTAAATTTATTAGATTAGATTAGATTACTTACAGTGTGGAAACAGGCCCTTCGGCCCAACAAGTCCACACCGCCCCGCCGAAGCGTAACCCACCCATACCCCTACATGTACATCTACATCTACCCCTTGCCTAACACTACGGACAATTTAGCATGGCCAATTCACCTGACCTATAGTTTTGTCCTATAGTTGTCCTATGGTCCTTATGTCCTGTAGTTTTGGACTCCCCCATTTGGGGAAACAACCTTGTCTTTTTACCCTATCCATGCCCTCCATGATTTTATAAACCTCTCTGAGGTCACCCTCAATCTCCAACATTCCAGGGAATGTAGCCCCAGTCTATTCAACCTCTCCCTATAGCTCAAACCCTCCAACCCTGGCAACATCTTTATCAAACTTGAACTCTTTCAAGTTTCACAACATCCTTCCTATAGCAGGGAGACCAGAAATGCACACAGCATTCAAAAAGTGGCCTAACTAATGTCCTGTACAGCTGCAACTTGACCTCCCAACACCTGTACTCAATGTACTCACCAATAAAGGCAAGCATACCAAATGCCGCCTTCACTATCCTATCTACTTGTGACTCCACTTTCAAGGAGCTATGAACCTGCAATTCAAGATCTCTGTTCAGCAACACTCTTGAGGACCTTACCATTAAGTGTATAGGTCTGCTCTGATTTGCCTTTCCAAAATGCAGCACCTCACATTTATCTAAATTAAATTCCATCCGCCACTCCTAGGCCCAATAACCCATCTTATCAAATTCCCATTGTACTCCGAGGTAACTTTCATTGCTGTCCACTATACCTCAAATTTTGGTGTCATCTGTAAACTTACTAACCGTACTTCCTACGTTCACATCCAAATCATTTATGTAAATGATGATGAATGAATGCCCAGTCCTTTCATGAGTCTCTCATTATCACTTATTCTTCTTTCAACTACCCTTCCTCACTTTTTGGTTAACCACCTGATCTGTGGTGTCATTGTATTTTTTATGACTTATTTGCTTAGTGTTATATGTATCGATCTGTATGTATTTATTTGATATATCAGTCACCCAGGGCACTGACAACGTGTTTCTCCTTCCCCCTCAATAGGAGGTGACCCACTCTCCTTCCTTTCTAACAATTGTTCTTTTCTATCTGCTGGGTGACTGTCTACTGTTGTGTGCATTCTAGAAACTTCCTCTTCCCATATAGTACAGAACTCCTGTGACGTACATTCTGCAAAACACTGGTTTCCACTCTCTCTCTCTATGATAAATTGAATTCAAAAGGACTCAAAATCAAGTAATTGACCATAGTTTCAAACTAACCCTAACCCTTTAATGCTGAAATCCCAGTTCAAACGAAACAAACATTAGTCAATCTGCTAGGCTCCAACTGCGTCTTGCTTTGAGAGGATTTCAGTAAACTGTAGAGCAACAGTCACATTGCAGAAACTTCACTCTTTGGTCTTTAAATTCAGGGGAGGTGGTGCTAAAGTGGCAGTGTTACTAGACTAGTAACTCGGAGCTCCAGGCTAATGTTCTACAGATGTAGGTTTGAATCCTACCATGATAAACAGTGAAATCTGAATTCATGAAAAATTCAGTATAAACAATTGGCTTAACAGTGACCATGTAATCACCATCAATTGTGGTTAAAAGTCTGTTTGGTTAACTAACGTCCTTTTGGGGGGGAGATTTTCCACCCTTACTGGTGTGACCCCTGAGCAACAGCTATGTGTTGACTTTATGAAAATTAAGTATGAGGAATAGAAACTGGCCCAGCCACTGTCATTTGCATCCCATGAACAAGAGAAAAAAAGTGTCCTGTTCTGTCCCAGTGCTGAAATCCTGTTCCAGCTAGTTTCCTTTCCTCAGAAAATATTTACTTTGTTAGCTTCTTGATATTGTGACTTTGTTTGTTTCATCTATCTTCTCAATCAACAGCGACAATTCCTTCCCCAATTATTTATCTGCTATAAGAATCTAGTGTCTTACAAAGATCTGTAATTTCTTAGTTATTCTTTTTTTCAATCACCATCTCCCCTATTCAAAAGCTAAAACTGTTAGCTTTAGTTATGCTTTTTACCTCCACAGTTGGAACAAACTCACCAGGCAGTCTCCAGGCTGCATGAACAAAACAAGGAGTTGCAGGTGCAGCTCAGGGCCGCTCTGGAAAGGGAACACAATGCACGGGATGGTTATGTGCTGCAGGTGAGCAAACAATAGCTATTATTCTGCCTTGATCCGGACTGTTATCTGTCATTTTGAGCTTGTTAACATGTCAAACTTCTGTTAACTGCTGTTGCATTCCTGTATATTAAATAATCAGCCACGACACTTGATTTACTGTTAAGAATAGCATATTAACAAAAGTTTCTACATTTTTATAAGTATAAATGTACACATGTGCCACACAAGCAGCTCACTTCTCCAGTACTGTAAATTCTTACTAATATATATCTAGTCTATTTTGTGCTTAATGATCTAATTGCATGTTGGTGGCACAAAAACTAACTTTTGGGGTTACTGAGAATCGCATCTCTGGCCTTTGCTATCAGGACTAAGTAGCTGAAATGCCAAATAATATTGAGCTATACATGTCTGCTTCTTTTCCTCAGATCCTTTAATGTTGCATGGCTTTGGTACTAGGAGAGTTCTGCATGTCTCTTTGACTCTTATTGTTTCCACATTCTCTGCATTTCAAATTCCTTGCAATTGGTTTGTATCAATTTGAATGTTCAGAAATCAGAATATTTGTCCCTCACTCTGCTTGCTCTTGACTATTCCAATTATTAAGGAATTTATTATCAAATACTGGCAGAAAAGTGTGGTAAAGTATGTAATATGGGAAAGGAACACTGTGGACTAACCTACAACATGACATGGGCAATACCTTTCCTGATCCAGTGTGGCCAGAGGTGTGACACTCAGTATTCGGAGCAAAGAGTGTTACTAACTAATGTTTCATCATCTTTTAAAGTCTAAGGGAATATCCTCATCGCCTTCAGCACGGCAAAGACTCCAAAAACTAAACCAAGATCTCCAAAATGAGCTCATAGCTCAATACCAACATCATGCACTGAGCAATCAACAACTGCAAACTTTAAAACAGAGCAATGAGGAAGCAAATGATATAATTCGCAAACAGGTGATGGAAATACTGAAGTTGCAGGAACAGTTAAGTTTCACAGTATCTGAAGGGGCAGATAATGAGCAAGCAATGACCAAACAAAAGGAGGAACTACTGACTGAAAACCACTTGATCCAAGAGCAGTGGAAGGAATGGAAACAGAAAGAGAAAACAATGAGAGTGCAATTAACGGATAGTGAGGGCAGACCATATGTTGCAGAAAATTTCAGGAGAATTCAGTCTCCCAAGGAATTGGCGAAACAACAAACCTTGCAAAGAGGTTTCCAAAATGGAATGTGTGACATCAGCGAGTTCTGTGCCAGGGAACAGGAAAGGCTCCAAAAACCCTATTCAAACTTAAAACAAACTTATGAGAAGGAAGAAATCCAAAACCAAAAGGTGATTGATACAGAAGAAAAACGTGTGCAGCCTAAGGATATACAACTGATGGAATATCCAGAGATAGACATGACAGCAGGTACAACAGAGAACTACCAGATAATGTGCCAATTGGAGGAGAAGGAAATAACAATTCAGACTTTGTCACAATGTCTTAAAGAGGTCAGAAATGAAAGAGGAAAACTGAAGTGTAGATGTGAGGAGCTGGTTAATCTGTTGATGTTGGCAGATGCCGAGAATGCCAAGTTACAGAATCAGCACACTGAATTTCAGAGTCTGGAAAACTCATACGAAAAGTTATCTGGTGTGTATCAGCAAACTCAGAGAATGTTGGAAGAGAAAAGTACAGAACTGAAAGAGGCCAGAGAGGTACAGAAAAACCTCATTGCCACAAAGGACAGAAAGCTTAATGAAGCCCTGGTTAAACTGACTGCACTGGGGAGTAGCCTGGAGGAAGCAGAGAAGAAATTGCAGGCCAAAGAGGCAGCTTTGCAGAAATTCCACTCTGCTAGTTCCAACACAAATAGTGTGGATGATGGAGAAGACTTTCAGTTCAAACTAAACACTGCCAGATGTGATATTATTGAACTAGAACAACAATTGAATGCATTACAACTTGGAAATGAAGAGCTTGAGCTTGAAAATAACAAACTTAAAGAGGAACTTAAAGTTTCTGAAAATATTCGACTCCAACAATATAAAGAGTTTATGAAGACAATAGAAGAATTAAAATCTCAACTGAATTCTTCAGACTTTCAGGCCAGGGAAACAAAGTCTTCAGTTTCAGAAAAAGTCATGTTCAAGCCAGCACCTTATAGTTGTCCCAATAGGCAAAGAATTAGGTTCTCCAGTATACACTGCCAAAGATACAGTCCAGAAGACAGAACAGAAAAATTGTGGGTGAACAGTACTTCCAACGTCACTTTGGCTGGGTGCTGTTCTAAAGAAAACATCCCACCAGATGCACTAGCATATGGTGAACCTGCAGAAGATGAAGTACAATTGCATAATTCTATTGTCCATTCACTTGAAAACAAATTTCATGCTTCTGAAGTAAAAGATAATATAAATTTGAAGTTGGCAGAGCAGCAAGGTAGAAGCGCAGAACATTCTAAGTTGGTAACAACTGAAGTGAAACTCCCAGACAATGTTTCTAAAACTGACCCACTGATAATGCAGCTTCAGGTGGAAAAAGCACGGAGATGGAAATTAATCCAAGATATCAGCAGCCAATTACGGTTGATGCATCTAAAGCATGACCAAGTCTGTTCTTTGATAGATACATGCAAGCAAAATATCTGGTGTCTCCTTGGAAATAAGACAGACTCAAACAAAGGTCACTTTTATAGCTTATTAGAAATGAAAAGCATTTTGGCTGATGCTTCACATTGCTTGGAGCAAGTGGAAACATTCCTCCAAAAGCAGCTCGAAGAGCTTCAAGAAACTGAAGACCAGGTTTGCTGTAACTCAGCTAACAGGACTGTTCCACTTCAGGAACAGTTTCTGTTAATGAGGGAGAAGGAACACTCTCAGCTACGTAAGATTTCAGATGAAGACAAACTGAAACATTTTGCTGATAAATTAGTCTTTGAAGCTCAAATTCTCGAGGAAATGTCACAAACTTTGCTGAATAAAGATAGTGACATTGTATGGAGCTTAGAAAGTCTAAGTAAAGAAGCTGAGATTTTGACATCAGATTCTCCTGCTTTAGATATGGTCAGGGAACCAAGCAGTCCTGCAGACTTCGCAGAAATCTTGTTGAGAAAAGCCATTTCAGAAGGAGAATTCTGGATAGAAGTCGAGAAGTTGAGGATGAATATTCAACCAGAAGAAACTGCTGAAGGGAAAAAGGTAGATAGTGATGTGGGTTTTGTTAATGAGTTTGTCACTGGAGCAGCTAACAATGCATCACTTAAAGCAGAGTTGGCTTTTACAGTGCAAAAGATACAAGAGACCTTCAGAGCAAAAGTTGGAAAACTTGAAGATGATATTCAGGATGCTCATCAAGAAATTGCATACAAGGACAATATGTTGAGAGGGGTTCTAATAGCTTCCAAGACTGATGAGGTCAACAAAGTCATTCAACAACTTTTGGGGGAATGTGAGGGAAAGATAATAAATATGGAAGAGCCAGAGCTTATGTCATACGCAGAGCAAATCAGAAGGGAAGAGGCCCAGAGTCTGGCTCTAAATGTTGTTGATAAACAGTTGAGAAAACATTTTCCTGAAAATAAAGTGGAATGGGATTTTTCAGAAGTCGTCAGAGAGGAATTAGCTGAACAACTAAGAAAACGAGCTGTGGTTCTACGGCAATTATCTGAAGATTTGCATGCTCCAACATCTGAGAAACCCAGCAATATTTGTCAGAAGTTACAGGAGGTATCTGAAGTGTTGTCTTCCTACATCTATATGCGCAACATTAATAATTATGCATCTGTATTGGTGCAAGAAGCTATAATTCAAGCTCAGATTACTTATGTGATCTGTAGAATCAGAACAGAGCATGAGAAAGCGCTCAAAATATATAAAGATTCATGTGATAATATAGACACTTTGTGTCAAGAGCATGCAAAAAATCTTGTGTCTGTTCGGGAAAAATATGAACAGATACTTAAAAAGGAATGGGATAAATACAGTCTTACACTTGCAGGGCTTGAAAAAGAAAATGAGACCCTCAGGAGGCAGGCCTGTTTGCAGGTCTCAGAACTAGAACTGAAACAAAAAGAACTGCAAGAATTAGAAGAAAGATACAAGTATTGTCTGCTCCAGATTGAAGCAGAGTTCCAGCTGCCATTAAGCAGAAATCTGATCATTACGGAAGAGACGATGAAACAAAGAATGACCGATCAAAATTGGGAACAGAAACATGGAAAGCTGGTGAAGAAATTAGAAGAAAATTTACAAAATAACACACAAGAGCATTCACTAATGCATGATGAGGAAAAGCGCAACCAATATGAGCAGCACATTCAAGATTCAGAAGATTCTTTGGAACATCAAAAAGAAAATTCTGAAATTGTGTGTCACCAGAACTTCACGATACAGAACAGTGAATGTGTTGAAGCAGATGGTTTGTGCAACACCGTGGAGGTTGGTAGAATCTCACAACGTGTTGAGAAGGAGGCAGAGCTGGAATCTATGACAGTGCTGCATGATCGCATCCAGGCGCTAGAGACCCAAATGGATATGATGCGTAATGAATTGGGGCAGAAGCACCAAGAGGGAACCATTGCAGATCTAAGGGAAAAATACCAAAGAGACTTGGACAAACTAAAGGTTTCTGCATAAATTATAAGTAACACAGTTAAAGTAGAGGCTTAAGCTCTATGTTTGTCAGACACAATAAGACAGTTGCATTTCTGGTACTTATAATCTGAAAACTTGTTCAAATTGAACTACCTAAATAGGTGGCCAAATTCAGAAGACCTCATCAACAGAAACATTTTAGTGAATCACCATTTGCTAAACTGCACTTAGGATGCCACAATATAGTGAATGAGTGTGTGGGGGTTTCTCTCTAACTTATTTTGTAAACAGAATGTGACTAATCTGTTCATAAATCTGTTACAATGCAGTCAGTAAAAAGGCACATTTTCATGCTCGCAACAGTTAAAAATATTATAGGAGTCCTTAAATATACGTAACATAATTAATTGAACTTCGTCCCTTCTGGGGGTTTCATACTACTTAAGCACTAACCCACCCCTTTAGATCTTTGGATGGTATAAACTTCTGAATGGGCAATCTGGGGCAGCACGTGGCTCAATGGTTAGCACTGCTGCCTCACAGCACCAGGGACTCAGGTCGATTCCAGCCTTGGGTGACTATCTCTGTGGAGTTTGCAAGTTCTTTCCGTGTTTGTGTGGTTTCCTCTGTGTGCTCCAGTTTTCTCGCTCAGTCTAAAGATGTGCAAATTAGGTGGATTGGCCACATTAAATTGCCCATAGTGTCCAGCGTTATGTAGGCTGGGTGAGTTAGCCATGGGAAATGGGTGAGATGCTGTTCAGAAGTTGGTGTGGACTTGATGGCCAAATGGCCTGCTTCCGCATTGTAGGGATTCTGTTCTACTCTGTTGTAATTATCTTGCTTGTGGAATCCTCTGAAAAATATCTACAACTGAGTGAAAGCATCACGGACATCTAGGCTGCCAATTTATTTACCTGGATAGTTATCCAGGAACAGGAGAGAGTAAAAACCTTTTCCAATTTCTAGACAGTTGTAAAACTGACATCCCTGACTCTCCCACCCAACTTGACACTTCCCCATTTCAACCCAAGCCAACATCACCCAGTGAGGCCTTTTGCCCCCATACCCCACTGACCTCACCCTCTGTGACCCAACTCGCAGAAAGAACACTAGCAGAATAACTACATCTTGCTAACCCACTCTACCACATTCATCCACCTGCCTGTCATCCAACTCCCTCAACACTCACGCACCTGCCAACCTACCCACTTACCCATGCACTTGTTACCATACCCCCTCATTGATTTGCTATCCTACACACTTAGCTATTCACCTGTCACCATAATCTGCCAGCCACTTACCCTCTCTTCGTAGCCTGTCAAAATGCCTTTGGGACCTTTATTTCCCCAGAAATTTACTAGTGTAAAACCAATTGGAGATATGAGTGGTGTCCAATGCTGATTCCTGTTCTGGAGCTCTGCATGTCTTGAGAAGACCAAATCTGAAGATTGGATCAGAAACACAGAGCTGTGGACAGAGTGAGAAAAGGGAGTGGAGTGGCAACTCGACGGTGATTATAACTCCTTGAATACCTGGCCATTATTTCTGATTCCATTATCATTATCCAGTCACTCTCTGACCCAAATATCTTGTAAACTTGGCATCACAAACCACTTATGTTAAGATTTTGTATATTTTTATTAAGCATTTTATCCTCTATCCCTGAGCATTCAGCCCTACTAATATTGTCCTATCTTCCAAGTTATCCACTTTTCAAGTACAAGCAAAGTGCACATTTACCAGCTGTTTATTTTCTGGGCACATCACAACCTCTTCCAACTATTTGTTTCTCTGACAATTGCATTTTTCACTAAGTGGTTAAACACAAACCTTGGGTGGTTTTCTCTGCCTAATTCTCAGGGCATTGATGCCAAGACAACCACAATATTGTTCTGACTCTGTTCATCTAACTCAGTAGGGTTTGGGACGTGAACATAGGATCTCCATGGTCCATGATCCTTATGGTTCAATGTGACACACCCAAGTGGTGCATGTACCACTGAGCTATCAGGGCTTGTTGCTATTGATACTAAATTGAGAATAAGACAACCATTCAGTATCATGCGAAAACGGTGGTTTTCATTCTGGCAGGAAACCTGTGAGCGTGGTTTCACAGCAATGGAAGAATCACACCAGAAGGTGATTGAAGAGCTACAAAAACAGCACCAACATGAACTGGAGAAACTACAGAAGGAGAAGGATCGCCTACTGGCTGAGGAAACTGCTGCAACTATAGCTGGTAAACACAGTTTTAAAAAACACAATATTTTCATCAAATCAGGGCCTGGGTTATGCTTTAGAATCAATAACATGTTGGGTCCCAAAGTCTTAACTTTTCATAACATATAGCTATACCATGGAACATTGTATTTGGTCTTCACCACAAACTCCATTCTAAGCCACTGATTCCATAGTCGTTCTTATGAAATGAGGCTGAACTAGATTGGTAACTAACTTGATTTTGAATATGACCCCAAAGTAACCTTCTGAATACATGCTTGTGCCATCACTGTGAGATCTGCTGTTTCTACCACCATAATGTTACCTAACTCCATACTTGCCTCATCTACTGCTGAAAAACCCGTTATCTCTAGACTTTAATATTCCATTGTAGCCTCCTGTGCATCCTCCCACTCTACAGAGACATGAGTTCATTTAAAAGTCAACAGTGTGCATCCTAACTCCTGCAAGTGCTGTTCAACATTTACCACACTGACTTAACTGGATTCTGGTTGAGAAACACCTCAGTTTTAAAATTTGTATCTTTGTCTTCAAATCCATAATACCTTGCCCCTCCATAGCCATGTCATCTTTTCCAGTGTTAAAATCCCCTGAGATATCTATGCCTCTCTTTTTAAGTTCATAAGATACAGGAGCAGAATTAGCCCATTCAGGTCTGCTCCGCCATTCGATCATGGCTGATATGCTCCTCACTCCCAATTTCCTGCCTTCTTCCCCATAACCTTCAACCCATTACCAATTAAAAATCTGTCTAACTCCTCCTTAAATGTAGTCAGTATCCCAGCATCCACCACACTTTGGGGTAGCAAGTTCCACAGATTTAGCCCTTTGAGGGAAGTAGTTTCTCCTCAACTCTGATTTTAGTTTGCTACCTCTTATCCTAAGACTATGTTCTGTCATCCAAAAATGCCCCAAAAAAGAGAGCATCTGCTCCACGTCTATTTTATCCATCCTTTTTATCATCTTGAATACCTCAATTTGATCTCCCTTCATTCTTCTAAACCGTTCAATCTCTCTTCATATGACAAACCCTTCACCTCTGGGGTCAACCTAGTAAACCTCCTCTGAACTGTGTCCAGTGCCACTACATTTTTTCTTCAAATAAGAGGATGAAAACTGTGCACAATACTCCAGGTGCGATCTCACCAATGCCTTGTATCGTTGCATCAATACTTCCTTTCCTTTATATTCTATTCCTTTCGCTTTAAAATTCAACATTCCATTTGTTGTCTTTATTAACTCCTGCTTCTGGTTTGTGAATCCCTATTTTAATCACAGTATTCCATCGCAAAGTCTATGCATTTCCTCCTCCTGCATTATACTCTAATTTGACCAAATGTTTAGTCAACTGCCCTAATATCACCTCAGCTGACCTGTTGACAAATGTTATTTGCTAATACTCCTGCGAAGTACCTTGAGATATTTTAATGTATTAAAAACAATATATCAATGCAAACTGCTGCTGCTGTTCTTGTTGCTTATGAGCCAAACACTATGTCTTGCTGTTTTTTTTTGTAGCTATTGAAGCAATGAAGAATGCCCACAAGGAGGAGTTGGAGCGAGAGTTAGAGAAAACCCACCGGTCCCAGATCAGTGGCATGAATGCTGATATAGAGGCTCTGGGTAGACAGCATGAGTAAGCAAATCAATCATGCATACACTCACAAATAAGTAGCAATGTATTCTTGATACAATGGGCTCTACCTAAAGAACATTTATAGTTTGCTGTAGTGGGTAAAACAATGGCTAGCCTTTGTTATATTAACATTTACAGATCCTTGATTTGGCTTCTCAGCTCCAATGTGAATTCTCTGGATTAGTCTATATTAGAAGACCCGAATGTCAGGTTCTTCTGTTCAACATCTAGTGTCAGTAATAAACCAAATGATATGGTGCCCTTACTGGATAACCTAAGTTATTCTTTTACTTCTGCTGATTTTATATTGTACACTTACAGCAAGAAACTGTTTACTACTTCTGACAGTGAGACACATTTTGAAAACTTAATTTCATGAATTATGATTCTGGAATCTACGTTGAAGTTTCTTGAACTTATGAAGACTAAACTTATAAAGATGCTGTATATCTGAGAATTATGTCTGATTGAAGATAGATGCTGCTTCTTTCTATCTATTGCTTTCCTTTTCAGACTGACCTTGTACTGATGACTTGGTGATGCTTTGCTTTGTTTACAGAGAGGAGATGGGATCTGTCCAGCGGGAGCTGCAGGTTTTGTCAGAGCAATACTCCCACAAATGTTTGGAAAACTCTCATCTGGCTCAAGCATTGGAGGCCGAACGGCAGGCACTTCGGCAGTGTCAGCGTGAGAATCAGGAGATAAACGCTCGTAACCAGGTAACACACAGACATTGTTAAAATTATCATGGATCTACACAGCAGTAAGGATACCCAATGACCAGAATGCAGCAAAGACAAAATGTAATTTTTCCATTGATGTTAACATTGGTCTCTGTGATGCTGTACCAGACTCAAAGGAAATCATTCAGAATTTCTGTTCTTGTGCATTACTCTGTGATTCCTTTTGCAAGTTAAATGTTTGCGCGTTGTAGGCAGAATCAGCTGATTAATGTCAGTGGAGTGAAAATACATTGAGTAAGCAGGTTCAAGGGAGTGGGTGTACTGGGAATAGCAAAAAGGAGGAAGGAGAGTGTTTAAAGCACAATGGCCTGCATTTAGTTGCCTGAATATTCTCAGACTGTAATATTACAATAAAAACGTGTAGAATTCCCTGTGGTGTTAAGAGATGTCAACTGATCCCTCAATCTTATTATTTTTACAGGAGCTAAATAACCGCCTGGCTGCGGAATTTGCAAGGTTAAGGGCACTAGTTACCGAGGAGGGGAAGGGAGGGGATGCTGGCTCACCCCTCTCACTAGGGAAAGATGTCTATGAACTGGAGGTAAGATCGGGATTGTTAGTAGCAAACCCTCTTGACTGCGTGAGATTCTATGTAAACAAGCTCAGTGATTCTTAGCTTTGTTTAATCGTTTTAATGGTTAACTAGTTTGTGCAATGTGAAGGTCTGCTGACTGAATTGGGAGTGGGTAGAAGACTAAACAATTACAGTTCACATCGAGAAGAAAAACATCAGTATATGCCTGTATTTCCACCCTCACATTATCAAATAGGGTGTTTTGCACTGCAAATTTCCATTCTTCGTTCCCTGCCTGCTTTCAAATACTTTCTAAATAACATCAGTCAGGACTTAACTCGAATAATTTTTTGTTTCAATTTCCAGGTTTTATTGCGGGTCAAAGAATCTGAAATTCAGTATCTGAAACAAGAGATAAATTCTCTGAAGGATGAACTACAGATCGCACTGCGGGTGAGTGAGAGCAGATGTGCAGAAAAATAACAATATCTCTGAATTTTGGAAAGAGTTATGCCACTTCTACAGCTCTAGGATCCACATTATGTGCAAAATGATAATATTGTTTTATTTGCTTTTGGATTAGATTTATCACTGGTCAGCATTCAATGCCCATTCAAGACTAATTTGAGAATGCGATAGTGAGCCATCTTCCTGAACTGCTGCAGTTAGGAGGAGATAGTCCATAGCGATAATGTTGTTGTCCTAATAATTCAGAGGCCCATGCTACTGCTCTGGGGGCTTGGGTTCACTTCTCACAATGCCAGCTGGTGGAAGTTAAAACCATTTTGTCATAAATCTGGAATATAAAGCTAGACTCAGTGATGGTGACTATGACAATTATCAATTTATAGTAAAAACCCATCTGAAAGTAAAAACCCATTTGGTTCACTAATGCCCTTTAGGGAAGGAAATCTGGATTCTTTCCTTGTCTAACCTACATGTGACTCCAGATCCATAGCAATATGGTGGACTCTTAACTGTTCCCTAATAGGGCCTAGCAAGCCAGTCACTCCAAGCTTAATTACTCCAAGATAAGCAACAAATTCTGGCCCTACCAGTCATTCCCACATCCCTGGAAAAACTAAATAAAAAAGCAGTCCATATGGTGTAGGTTTAAAGGGAATGTTTATTGTGCAGAATTCAGAATGATAATGTTGTGGAATGTCAAGAGAGATTGTTAGAATCATCAATGAACATCATTCTTCTGATATTATGTTGGAGGGAAAGTTATTGATTCAGCAATTAATGATGATGTTACCTAGCCAGGTAATGAAACGTCTGGATATCAAACCTACAGCTCAACGAGCAAACCTACACCCTAAACCTCAACCTGAGCTACAAACCTTCACAAACCTTGCATAAGCAATTAAAGATGACTAGAAAACTAGTCTGAGTAATTTATGGAGGAAACAAATTGCAGTGTAGAACGCCTTATGGTGATACCAAAGCTCTGAGAAAATTAGTGTTGTTTGCTTTGGAAATAAAATTGATGGGATATTTTAAGTGTTCAAAATGATAAATAGAATTGATTGAATAAAAAGTCAAAAAACATGTTTGTAATCTTGACATGAGATAAAGAGAGAGATAAAACAGACTTTCTATGCCCAGTTATCAATGTGCTATTAATGATGAGTGATAATTTATAGCATTCATATGGTGCTAGATAATTAATTGAATCTTAATATGGGAATAAATGGGACTATGTGAAATTTGACCCAACAGCAGCCTAAATCAGCAATGGTCATCAAGGTTGGTTGATTTTCTGCTTGTTTTTGAACGTAGTGACCAGTGGTTCAATCTTGTAATTCATGCTGAGGTGAAATCTGAATTCCCTGTTACATTTCTATTATTGTTAATACACTTTCCCTTCCAGAACTCAATAACATCTTGCAAGCCAGTGCTCTATGTTATTAGCTGTTTCTTTGCTGCTCTTAATCGAAATGCCTGGTTGTCAAGCTAGTTTGTTAGACGTTAGCAATTTATAGTTTAAATTCTCTACAAAATTAAGCAAAAGATATATTGATGATTTAATTTTGTTATAGTTTGATTTTTCTTTTTGAAAGCACTGTGCAATTACAGACTGACTAAATCAGTCCATTGAATTAATCTACTTTTATATGCTTGTTTTATCAGGACAAGAAGTACGCTACAGATAAGTATAAAAGCATCTACACAGAGCTTAGCATTGTACGAGCAAAGGCAGACTGTGACGTCAACAGGCTAAAAGAACAACTAAAAACTGCTACAGAAGCTCTGGGAGAGAAGACAGTAGACTGCTGTGTTACTAGTTACGGTAAACATATATAATTGGAACATTATTGGAAGTTCTTTTCAAATCAAATTTGAGAAAACTATCATTTGAATAGCATGCAAATCAATGGAGCAGCTTGATATTTCTTATGGTGAAGGTATA